>NC_091646.1:124107170-124707170 GCF_027580195.1 Bos mutus
TAGTCGTAATGGGTGGGGGTCACTACTCTTCGTTGTGGTGCAGGGGCATCTCACTGTGGTGGCTTCTCCTGTTGCAGAGCACAGGTTCTAGGCTCATGGGCTTCAGTAGTTGAAACACTTGGGCTCAGTAGTTGCGGCTCACAGGCCCTAGAGTGTGTGGGCTCCCATAGTTGTGGTGCACAGGCTTTAATTGCTCTGCAGCAAGTGGAATCCTCCCAGACCAGGAATTGAATCCATGTGCCCTGCATTGGCAGGCAGACTCCCATTCATTGTACCACCAGGAAAGTCCAGTAAATGCACTAAAAAGTCATTAAATTGTACACAAAATAGGTGGAACAGTGTGGGGAATGTAGGGCTTCCCTGGTGGCTCAGAGGGTAAAGCGTCTGCCTGCAATGCAGGAGACCTGGGTTCAATCCCCGGGTTGGGAAGATCCCCTGGAGAAGGAAATGGCAACCCACTCCAGTACTCTTGCCTGGAAAATTCCGAGGACAGAGGGGCCTGATAGGCTACAGTCCATGGGATCACAAAGAGTCACACATGACTGAGCAACTTCACTTCATATACTGATATATCATAACTAGACTTAAGATCAGTTTGAAATGTATAGAAATATAGAATGACTATCTTGTGGAATAGGAACTAACATAGTGTAGATCAATTATACTTCAAAAGCAAACAAACTCATAGAAAAAGAGATCAGATTTGTGGTTACCAGAGGAGACGGATGGGGTGAGGAGAAATGGATGCAGGCAGTCAAAAGGTACAAGCTTCCAGTTATAAGTAAGTACTAGGGATGTAATGTATTAATACAATTTGAAAAACAGAATTAACACTGCTATATGTCATATATGAAAGTTGTTAAGGGAGTAAATCCTAAGCGTTCTCATCACAAGGAAAAATTTTTTTCTGTCTTTAATGTTGCATCTGTATGAGATGATGGATGTTCACTAAACTTGTGATAATCATTCCATGACATAAGTATATTATACCATTACATTGTACACCTTAAACTTATACAGTGTTGTATATCAATTATATATAAGTAAAATTGGAAGAAAAATATTCTAATGTTAAAAATGGGCGTATCTTATGGTATGTAAAGTATACCTCAATACCATTGTTTAACAAAATAAATAAAAATTGTTAAACAGTTACATTTTACACAACACCAGCCCCTCCTTTCTCCAGCTCAGCTGATCGGGGTGCCTTTGTGGTCTTAAGCCCTGTGAGGCCGCTACAGGTCAATCAGTTCACTGGAGGGATGGCAGGGGTACCTTCAACTGCACTGCCCGGGTTTCTATTAATACTACTCTTAAACCTGAATGGACATTGTGCAGAGATGCTGGGCCATCCAGGGGACAATTCCAACCAAATGCCTGCTGAATCCGACCACAGCAGATGGATCTTACACACTTCTGGGTTGTGCCAGGACAGTCACCCTGGGGGTAGGGATGGGGTTCAAGTGGGAAGAGGGGTTCTTTTGGTCTCAAGCAGTTGGCATTCTGTTCTGATTTCAGGAGTACTGATTCCCTGAGAATCATTCCAATCTCCTTTCCCCCATAATCCCAGTTTGCTCTGTTTTCTTTCTTAAACCAAAAATACTTTCAGAGTAGTCACAGTGTATACCAAGCCCTGAATTTATTATTATTATTATTTATGACTTATTATTATTAGTTAACAAACATATGGCACTTATTCAATGCCAGAGACTCTTCTAAGTGCTTTACAAATGTTAACTCATGTAATCCTTATAAACATATGCGATTGGTATACTATTACTATCCCCATTTTAACAGATGAGGAAGGAGTAACTTGTCCAAGCTAACAATTGCAGAGCTGGGATGTGAAGCCAGGCTGTACTCTAGAGTCTGTGCTCTTAACTGGTACACAGCAAAAGCATCATTATTTTTAATTCTGCAAATTACTTAGTGAAGTTAGTGCTTCCGTCTCCACTTAAGAACAAAGAAACAGGTAGGATTGAACCTAGATTTTTCAGTTGAAGGCTTTTATTCCGTTATATTATAACTCCCTTTTCTCAGGTTCTTCTTCTATACGAGTGGTTCTCACACTTAAATGTGCATCAGATTCCCCAGAGAAATCCCCAGAATTCTGGGCCCTACCCTTGGAGTCTCTGATTCAGCAGCTCTTGGTTAGAGCCTGAGAATCCACAGGGCTAGCAACTTCCCAGGTGACACTAATGCTTCTGGTCCGGGGACCATACTTTGAGAGACTCTGCTGTCCATCAATCCACTCCAACTAACCCCACCCCGGGGATATCACTGTAAAGTGATACTAAAATCAGAGAACAAGGTTTTATTATTAAATTAGTTATGGGCTGTTCAGGCTAACACCTGGGGCAGAAAATATTGGGCCCACATATTTTTTGTTCTGCCACCTTCAGTTTTAGGTAGGGGTGGATCATCCCCAAAGACTCCTATGCACGTTCAAGCCTGAGACACCTTGCTCTAGTTCACCTCTGAGAGCCTAGATTTCCTTTTGGAAATCTAAATTTCCATTTGGCTTCCACTCACTATTGTACACTTAATAAAACTCAAACTGCCTGAATTTTTATCAACTCCTATGAGGCTTAATGCACAATCACCAGAGATCTGGGATCACAGAGACCTAGGTGAAATCTCAAATCTTTTTATTGGCACTTGAGACTAAGTCATCATGCGTAAATATGGTGGTGGTATGTGTCTCCCTCAAAGCTTTAGCGTGTGGTGATTTGAAGCTTGTAGAAGTGTCCAGCACATATAGGCACTCAGAAAGGGTTATGATGTTACACTCTATGAGCTAAGAAATTGGGGAATTTTTTTTTGAAAAGAAATGAGAAATGAGACCCCAAACAACAGTGGCCTACACACAACAGAAGTTTACTTCTGACTCACAAAGAAGTCCAAACTGGTGTGGTAGCGCTACTTAATGAAGTCATCAGGGACTCAGGCTTCATCCCTCTTTTTGTTCCATCACCAAGATGGTTCCTGACCAGATTCACTTCCCAGCAAGTGGGAAGAGGGACATGTCACTTCTGCTTATATCCCACTGGCAAGAATTTAGTCATATGGCCACACCCAATTTTATGGAAGCCTGGGAAAGGAACCTTACTAAAAATCAAGAGTTTCACAATGAAGGAAACTATAAGCAAAGTGAAAAGACAGCCTTCAGAATGGGAGAAAATAATAGCAAACGAAGCAACTGACAAAGAATTAATCTCAAAAATATACAAGCAACTCCTGCAGGTCAATTCCAGAAAAATAAATGACCCAATCAAAAAATGGGCCAAAGGACTAAACAGACATTTCTCCAAAGAAGACATACAGATGGCTAACAAACACATGAAAAGATGCTCAACATCACTCATTATCAGAGAAATGCAAATCAAAACCACAATGAGGTACCATCTCACTCCAGTCAGAATGGTTGCTATCAAAAAATCTACAAACAATAAATGCTGGAGAGGGTGTGGAGAAAAAGGAACCCTCTTACACTGTTGGTGGGAATGCAAACTAGTACAGCCACTATGGAGAACAGTGTGGACATTTCTTAAAAAACTGGAAATAGAACTGCCATATGACCCAGCAACCCCACTGCTGGGCATACACACCAAAGAAACCAGAATTGAAAGAGACACATGTACCCCAATGTTCATCGCAGCACTGTTTACAATAGCCAGGACATGGAAGCAACCTAGATGTCTATCAGCAGATGAATGGATATGAAAGCTGTGGTACATATACACAATGGAGTATTACTCAGCCATTAAAAAGAATACATTTGAATCAGTTCTAATGAGGTGGATGAAAATGGAGCCTATTATACAGAGTGAAGTAAGCCAGAAAGGAAAACACCAATACAGAATGCTGCTGCTGCTGCTGCTGAGTTGCTTCAGTCATGTCCGACTCTGTGTGACCCTATAGACCGCAGCCCACCAGGCTCCCGGTCCCTGGGATTCTCCAGGCAAGAACACTGGAGTGGGTTGCCATTTCCTTCTCCAATGCATGAAAGTGAAAAGTGAAAGTGAAGTTGCTCAGTCATGTCCGACTCCTAGCGACCCCATGGACTGAAGCCTACCAGGCTCCTCCGTCCATAGGCTTTTCCAGGCAAGAGTGCTGGAGTGGGGTGCCATTGCCTTCTCTGCCAATACAGTATACTAACGGCTATATATGGAATTTAGAAAGATGGTAACGATAACCCTATATGCGAGACACCAAAAGAGACACAGACGTATAGAACAGTCTTTTGGACTCTGTGGGAGAAGGCGAGGGTGGGATGATCTGAGAGAATAGCACTGAAACATGTATATTATCATATGTGAAACAAATTGCCAGTCCAGGCTCGATGCATGATACAGGATGCTCAGGGCTGGTTCACTGGGATGACCCAGAGGGATGGGATGGGGAGGGTGGTGGGAGCGGGGTTCAGGATGGGGAACACATGTACACCCGTGGTTGATTCATGTGAATGTATGGCAAAAACCACCACAATATTGTAAAGTAATTAGCCTCCAATTTAAATAAATAAATTAAAATAAATAAAAATAAAAATCAAGAGTTTTCTTATCATAAAAGAAAGGGACAGTGAGTACTGGGGGACAATTTGCATTTTATTTCTCTATTTGATCTAGATAGGCTAGATGCCAGGTAAGAAAGTGAATAGACTGGGAGGAGGACAAATACAAGTAAGGAAGAGTACTAGTCCCAGCAGGCAATGAGTTCTGAGCAGGGTTCAGCATGTTGTGAGCAGAAAGCAAGGCAGAAAGTCAGATGAAGGACATCAGGACAAGGCTGGTTGCCACTCAGCCACAGAGCACTGACAGACAAGCCCTCAAGTATCTTCTGGCCTTGATGGGCTGAGCCAGCCAATGGGAGGCAAACTATCGGGAAAAGAAAGGCAAGGGAGGGCTTGGATGCGGACAAGGTCCTGACCTTCCCAGGATCCAAGTCTCCTCAGCCACCACCCTATCCTGTCACCATCTCTGGCCTGAACCTCAGCAATGAGACTCTAAACTTGTCTCCCAGCCCCAGCCGTGGGTTTTCAAATGGTTTTAGTAAGTCCTCTTTTGCTTCAGTGAAAAGACCTGGAAATTGGTGTTGGTGGTTTGTCCCAAAGACCTTGCCTCTCACGTTCAAACTTGCTTCTCCTCATTTGTGATTATCTAGGGTGTAATGCAGAGAATGAGATGGCACCCCACTCCAGTACTCTTGCCTGGCAAATCCCATGGATGGAGGAGCCTGGTGGGCTGCAGTCCATGAGGTCGCTAAGAGTCGGACACGACTGAGCGACTTCACTTTCACTTTTCACATTCATGCAATGGAGAAGGAAATGGCAACCCACTCCAGTGTTCTTGCCTGGAGAATCCCAGGGACGGGGGAGCCTGGTGGGCTGCCGTCTATGGGGTCACACAGAGTTGGACAAGACTGAAGCGACTTAGCAGCAGCAGCAGCAGCAGCAGCAGCAGCAGGGTGTAATGACTTGGCTTGACTTTCCCATCTCCCAGCTCTCCTGTGTGGCCTCAACCTGTTCCTTATGTCCACATCCATAGCACCCCTCTTGACATTGACATTTGAAGCCCCACTATGGAGCCCACAAAGGGATACCTGCACAGCACCAGCACATCATTCTGTGAGCCACACTGTCTCTCCCTTGCACCTGGCAGTACCATCTCCTTTATTTAGGGAATCCTGCCAAGTAGAATGAGGCACAACAGTGGCCTGCAGCCCAGGTGAGTGCCGTCAGGTGCACTATCTTTCAGTAAGGAAGCATAATGGTTTTGTAGGCTTGTGGAAAAGTGATACTATACTTACGTAAGATGTAACCTCTGGAGGAAAGTGGGTGAAGGGTCTAATCAGACCTTTCTATTGTATCTTTGCAACTTCCTGTAAATCTATAATTATTTTCAAACAAAAAGTTTGTGAAAAAGCAAAAGAGGGTGGGGGAGAGAGAGGAAATGTCATATAAATTGCCTGGGGGATTTATTAAGAGGCAGATTCAGTAGGGCTTGTAGAGGGCCTGAGACTGTTTTTTAACAAGCTCCCCCAACCCAGGGATCAAACCCAGGTCTCCTGCATTGCAGGTGGATTCTTTACCAGCTGAACCACAAGGGAAGCCCAAGAATACTGGAGTGGGTAGCCTATTCCTTTTTCAGTGGATCTTCCCGACCCAGGAATTGAACTGGGGTCTCCTGCATTGCAGGCATATTCTTTACCAACTGAGCTATCAGGGAAGCTCAACAAGCTTCCAGGGGATGACAAAGTTGTTCACAGACCTTCCTTTGAGCATCAAGGTCATAGAATAGGCTTTTCTAATGAAATGTTTCTGTCAGCCAAAAATTAACATGCTTAAAAAAATATATATATAAATATATATAAATATAAAAATATAAATATATATAATATATATATAAAAATATATATATAAATATATATATATATATATATAGGTCAATTCCATACCATTTCCAAAATTCTTGACTGGGCACAGTTACTGTATAAAACACATCCTATCACCTCTGGTTTATCTCCATCATCAAGTGTAATATCGATAGTTCTTTCACACTCCTGCTGAAGTCTTACAATGGAGTTAGGTACTTCCCAGCTCTGAGTCCCTCTGGCTGAGCCAAAAGTGGCCCAGACCCCTCCATGACTGTTTAGGCCCAATAGAAAGTTATCTTGACAGTTCCTTGGGCCTTCGCCATGGGAATAAGGGTCCGCCTTTCAGGAGCCTAAGCCCTTGTGACCTAAAATTTTCCTGGCAGCATATTCCTTTGGGAAAAGGGCTGTACCGTTCTGTCCTGCATTAACTGAGGTGCTAGCCATGTGACTGGCACAGGCCAGACTCCTACCATCACAGACAACATGGGGAGCAGGCAGAATCTGGGAGGAAGCTTCAGGAAAGATCAGGACTGGCTTCATGCTTCAGGTGTGGAAAACTCAAAAACAGGTGAAAAGGACCCAGAAAAGGGATTACAAACTGCCTTTGACTGGTCTTTATCTACAAGAAGGAGATGGGTGTGTTGGGTGTAACAAGCCAAAGAAAGAGACACTCACTGCCTTTCAAATGTTCTGTCTTCTTCCTAAATTTTATATGAACTCAAATCTGCATTCACTGCCCCAGAGGAAACTATTCCTGTGACAATTTGCTACTGACATAAAGTTTAGAATTAAAAATAATCTCAGTCCCCTATGTATCCATCAACGGGTGAATGAATAAAGAAGATGGGGTATCCCAGCTGTAAAATTAGTAAGTCTTGAAAGATGTAATGTACAACATGGGTTCTAGAATTAATAATATTGTATTGTATACTTGAAAGTGGCTAAGAGAGTAGATCTTAAGCATATTCATTACAAGGAAAAAAATTCTGTAACTGTGTATGGTGATGAATGTTAACTAGACTTGTGATCATTTCAAAAATACACAAATATTGAATCTTTATATTATACAACTGAGACTAATATAATGTTATATGTCAACTATATCTAGATTTTTAAAGATATAAAGAAGTAAATGAGAAATGTATGTGGCATGCCTGGCACATATTTTTAAATTGAACTATTATTGATCTACAGTGTTGTACTAGTTGCAGGTGTAGCAAAGTGATTGGTTATATACATATATTCTTTTTCAGATGCTTTTCCATTACAGGTTATTATAAGGCTTTGCACATATTTTTAAGTGTACAGCTCAGTGGATTTTAGTATACTGGCATATTTTTAATGCTAAGAAATATTAGATATTGTAGTTATTATGATTGGTGTCACATAATCATCTGTCAGCTTCCTAGCTTGTCCTTATTCATCTCTGAATCCTAACACCTAGTGCTGTCCCTTCCATATCAGAGGTGCTAAATAAAATGATCTTCATCATCAACCAAAAGATGTGCTACACACACACACACACACACGAGTATTATTCAGCCAAGAGAAAGAAGGAAATCCTGCCGTTTGTGACAACATGGATGGACCCTGAAGGCATTATGCTAAGTGAAATAAGTCAGACAAAGACACATATTGCATGCTAGCACTTAAATTTGGAATCTGAAAAAAGTCAAACTCACAGAAACAGAGAGTAGAAAAGTTTCCAGGCATGGAGGAAATAGGGAGAGGCTAGTAAAGAAGTACAAAGTTTCAGCTATAAGATGAATAAGGTCTGAGAATCTAATGTAAAGGATGGTGATTATAGTTAACACTTTATTGTATAATTGAAATTTACTAAATGAATAGAACTTAAGTGTCCTCACACACATACACACAAAAACCCACTCAAAAAGATAAATATGTAGGTGTTAATTATCTAGATGGGGAAAGCCTTCCACAACATACGCATATGTCAGATTATCACAATGTACACTTTATTTATTTTTAGTACTTACTTTTACTTATTTATTTATTTGGCTGTGCCAGGTCTCAGTGGCAACATGTGGACTCTTAGCTGCTGCATGTGGGATCTAGTTCCATGACCAGGGATCGAACCTGAGCCCCCTGCATTAGGAACGTGGAGTCTTAGCCACTGGACCACCAGGGAAGTCCATCACAATGGACTTAAAATATCTTACAATTTTATTTGTCAATTATACCTCAATAAAGCTGAAAAAAATCTCAGCTCATACTTGAATATTCTAAAGGTGCAAAATAAAATCCACAGCAACTATTTTAAACTCTAGAGACTAAAAGAGAAAGTTTAAAAGTGATCTCTCAGCAATCAGTTCAGTTCAGTCACTCAGTTGTGTCCGACTCTTTCCGACCGCATGGACTGCAGCATGCCAGGCCTCCCTGTCCATCACCAACTTCCAGAGTTTACTCAAACTCATGTCCATTGAGTTAGGGATGCCATCCAACCATCTCATCCTCTGTCGTCCCTTTCTCCTCCTTTCTCAGTCTTTCCCAGCATCAGGGTCTTTTCCAATGAGTCAGCTCTTCGCATCAGGTGGCCAAAGTACTGGAGTTTCAGCTTTAACATCAGTCCCTCCAATGAACACCCAGGACTGATCTCCTTTAGAATGGACTGGGTGGATCTCCTTGCAGTCCAAGGGACCCTCAAGAGTCTTCTCCAACACCACAGTTCAAAAGCAACAATTCTTTGGCACTCAGCTTTCTTTATAGTCCAATTCTCACATCCATACATGACTACTGGAAAAACCAGCAATCATAAACCCCAAATTTATTTACATACAAATATATTAAAAAGCACATGTGATTATTCATCTCTTTTTACCCCCTCATCTGGAAGAAAGGATCTGAAATTAAAATGCAACTTAAAGCTTTTTAAAAAATTTTTATTTATTTAATTGGAGGACAATCACTTCACAACACTGTGGTGGCCCCTGCCACACATTGACATAGATCAGCCGTGTGTACACATGTGTCCCACCATCTTGAACCCCCTTCCCACCTCCCTCCCCACCCCAACCCTCTAGGTTATCCCAGAGCACCGACTTTGAGTCCCCTGCTTCATGCATCAAACTTGCACTGGTCTTCTATTGTACATACGGAAAAATACATGTTTCAATGCAAAAACTTACAAGCTTTTGAGAATCAGATCTCCCACAACTCCAAGACATCAGTGGACACTCACCAGTGACACAAAGAGATGAATGTACATATGAAACAAATCACTGGCAGGCCTTGTCCTCAAAATCCAGAGCAGGAAAACCAATTCTGAAAGTTTTGGGATGAAAATGAGAAAACAGAAACAAAGCACAGAGAATAGTGGAGATGATCCGGGGTCAGTTCAGATGAGCAGTTTAGATGGGGTTAATGAATAAAAATCATACAGGTGCCCAAATAGGCTACATTAGCAAGGATTTGAAATGGGGGAAATAGAGCTCTCAGAAAATTCCCACATAAGACACCACATCTCCCCAAATACTCCAAGTAAAATTTAAAACTTCAATTAGAGAATAGCTTAATACTGAAACATCAACTGAGTGAGGACTTCTAGGCAGCAATGAACTTGAGTCTGAGACGCCTAGGCTGGCCACATAGCTCTGTTTACACTTTCCCACATCGCACCACACTGTGGATTATGATTAAACTCCAGGTCACAGGGAGGGGGTGGATGGGGGGGTGCTTTGGGAGGGAGCACAACTTCCCCCTCCCATTGCTTCAATACAAGTGAAGGCCTCCAAAACACAAAGCCAAGCATGGGGCAAGCCAGTGCTGAATTTCCCCCAATGGGGCTTCCCTGGTGAGTCAGACAGTACAGAATCTGCCTACAATGCAGGAGACCTGGGTTCAATCCCTGGGTTGGAAAGATCCCCTGGAGAAGGGAATGGCTACCCACTCTAGTATTCTTGCCTGGAGAATCCCATGGACAGAGGAGTCTGGCGGACTACTCATTTCACAAAAAATCACAAGAAAGACTGTAATGGAAATACAGCTTCTTTACCCTTGCTGGTTCTCAGCTTTTACAAAAACTTGCTTATAATGGAGTATAAATTAACCCAAGAAATTTAAATCTGATATAGCTCAGGCCTCCAAAGGCGACCCAAGAGAACAGTGATCAGGGAGAGGTTTCCCTATCTTGTCAGAACTCTGGGAGGGTAAACTAAATGCAGCCAGCCTCCTGCCTCCTCCTGGTCCTCTGGCAGCCACACACTGGTGCTGAAGCCAAGGAATTCTGACTGCACTCCTGTCTCCCCACCACTGCCAGATTTCAAAGCTGCTGAAATCAGAATGACTCTTTGGAATTGCTAATACTGAACTCCTTACTTCACAGAAAGATAGAATTCAGAGCTCACCATGGGCAAAATTGCCAAGTACACAGAATTTGTATCTTTGAACCCATCTCCCTCTTTCCCAGATAACATTTGCTTTTTAAAAGCTGCTTCCCAGGCCTCATCGGTCCCCCCAGGCCTCTCCTCACACCAGGAGAGGGCTACCTCCTCTGCCTCTGTGTGGGGCCAGCCCTGAGAAGTGATAGCTCATTGCTGTGAGCCCTGTGCTTTCTATTCTGCAGGGAAGTTCCGCTGAGAGGAAATACAGTCGACATACTTTCTCAAATGGGCAGCAGCTCTCTGAAATGAAATCCTCCAGTGTCATCAAGTGAATATGTTCATTCATAGACGAAAGCCCCAGAATGTAAAGGCAAAATAAAGTTTTCCTGATAGGAGAATGGATATACTTTGTGGGATGCAAAATATTTCATCAATCCCAGGAGCTGTTCTAAAGAGATACCAGCAAAAGGGAAAATCTACTTGGTAGATAACAGCACAGGCTACTACTGCGGCAGCTTCTTTTCCCCTTCCCCTTTACAGGGTCGTGGAGGAACAAAGAATCCCACTCGAGGCTATTTAAGAACGAGGAAATGGTCAAACTTTAACTGAAGCATATTGACTCCAGCCCTGGAGCCGCAGACTGCCAACTTGCTCCTTTTTCCTTCTTCCACTTCTGGTTGGAGGCCTTTGATTTGCCAGATACTCTGCTAGTTCTGGAAGGGAGTTGCCAACAAGGTAGACCCAATGCCTGCCCTCATGGAGGTGACAACCACACAGAACACACAGGCAAGAGAGAAAAGCCTAAGGATAAATTCAGGGTGCAGGAGGTTCACCCCAAACTAGACACTCTTGAAGTAGGGTCTTGAATTCATGTTTTAAGGAGCCCTTCAGGATTCTGATGCATGCTCCAGTTTGAAAACCACTGATCTAGGCAGAAAAGTTCATGACTTTCTAATCTGTGAGTCTCTTAGTCCCTTCATATGCACTTTACACACAGGATTTCATTTTATAGTTCGAGGGGATAATAACAGTCTGCAAGGTAGATGTATTGCTTAAGATAATGCTGGCTGCTGCAATGAATAAACCTAAAATGTCAGCAGCTTAACATAAAATAAATTTATTTCTGGTTCACATTATAGGCCACACAAGTGTCCATTTCGGCAATGACAGGAGGACAGACTCTGCTCCACTCAGTTATTGAGGGACCTAGGCTAGTGGGTTGGGAAGATCCCCTGGAGAAGGAAATGGCAACCCACTCCAGTATTCTTGCCCGGAGAATCCCATGGACAGAGGAGCCTGACAGGCCACAGTCTATGGGATCTCAAGAGTTGGACACAACTTAGTGACTAAAGCACCACCACCAGCAGGCTAGTGGAAGCTTTACCGTCTTCATCACAAGGCTTCCAGGGTCATCTGCGAGTCAACACGGAGCCAGCAGGTGGAAGAGGAGAGCATGGAGAATCCACTCCTTTGTCATAGGCACCTCAGTCAGAAGTAACAACATCACTTCTACTCACATTCCATCGGTACTCATATGGGCCTCACCTAGATGCACATGGTTCTGGGAAATGTAGTTCCTGTCTAGAAAGGTGCTTTTCAGCCACCACTGCATACTCTGGAAAACTTGTGTACATTTCTGATGGGCAGCTGTCACCTCACAGTAGGGCTTACAGTTTTGCAAATGAACAAAGGTTTAGCCAGAAGAAGAAATTCATTGAGAGTTATACAGCTTGTAAATCTGGAATGGGAATTCAAACCACAGTCTAATTCCATAGTCCTGCTTTCCAGAATACCTTATCATCATATCCATGGTCACACCTCTGTGCTGGGCTGAATAATGTCCGCTCCCTCAAAAGATGTCCACGTCCTAATCCCTGGAACCTGTTACTATGTTACCTTACATGGCAAAAGGGACTCAACAGGTGTAATTAAGATAAGGATCTTGAGATTATCCTGGTGACCTCAAAATAATCACAAGGGGCCTTATAAGAGGGAGGCAGTCGAGTTAAGGCCAGAGAGAAAAAAGGAGATGTGCTAATGGAACCAAAGGGTGGGGTGATGTGCCTTGATAATGGAGGAAGAGACCAAGGAATGCAGGCAGACTCCAGAAGCAGGAAAAGGCAAGGAAACAGGCTTTCCCTGAAGCCTCTTGATGGAACACAGCCGTGATAAAATGCTGATTTTAGACTTCTGACCTCCAGAGCTGTAAAAGAACAAATTTGTGTTGTTTTAAGTCACTGAGTTTGTGGCAATTTGTTACAAAAGCTGGAAACTGATAACCCTCTCAGCACCATGGTTTTCTATTGGATAACTTGGTAACCTGGAGCTTTCCACAAAGCCTCAAGATCACTCCCCTCCAGTTTTCCTCAATCCCACCCAACAAGAAGCCCCACCCTCACCTGTGTCCTCCCAGTCCAGCCAGGAGGGGCAGAACTGACAAGTAAAATAATGTGAGCTCATATTATCAGAACTTCACTCAGAACCAAGATGTCAATTAAGCATCATTTTTAAAATATTAAAAGAAAATAACAGTCTAAAAGTTCTTGAAAACAGCCATTCATGATTTTTTTAAAAGCTCAGAAAACTAGAAATAGGGAGGTAAATGTCTTCAACTTGATAAAGATCATCTATTTAAAAAAAAAAAAAAGCAACCGACAACTAACATCATACTTAATGAAAGGTGAAAAACTGACTGCTTTCCCTCTAAGATCAGGAACAAGAAAACGACATCTATTCTCACCATTCTTGTTCAAAATAGTACCAGGAGTCCTAGCAAGCACAAGGCAAGAAAAGGAAATAAGACGCATACAGCTCAGAAAGAAAGATAGAAAACCACTCCATTTGCAGATGACAGTCTCTAAACAGAAAATTCCAAAGACTCTATGAAAAAAAAATACCTCCGACAACTAATAAGTAAATTAATGAATTCAATTAGGTTGCAGATATAAAATAAACACACAAAAACACTTATATCATTTATATATTCTAACAATAAACATAAACCAAAATTTAAAACACAATACCATTTATACTCACTACAAAAAAAAGAAATATTTAGGTATAATCTTAGAAAAACATGCTCAGGATCTGTATCCTGAAAATTACAAAATGCTGATGAAAAAATCAAAGAAGGACTAAATAAATGGAGAGACATATCATGCTCATAGATTAGAACACTAAACACAGTAAAGATGTCAGTCATTCCCAAACTGATATCTACAGGCTTAGTGCAATTACTATCAGAATCCCATCAAGGATTTTTGGAGACATAGATAAGACTGTAGTAAAATTTATATGAAAAGGTAAAGAACCTAGAATCACTAAAACAATTCTTCAAAGAATAAAATTGAAGGAAACACTTTACCTGATATTAAGGCTTACAGTACAGCTACGATAATCAAGACAGTGTAGTATTGGCAGAGGGACAGACACATAGATCAACTGAACAGAACAAAGAACCCAGAAATACAGCTACACAATTGTGCCCAACTGATTTTTGAGAAAGGTGCAAAAGGAATTCGAGGGAGGAGAGATAGACTTTTCAACACATGCTGTTGCAGAAATTAGACATCCATAGGCAGAGAAAATGAACCTTAACCTAAGTTTCACACCATGGAAAAATTAACTCAAAATGGATCACAGGCTTAAATGTAAAGCATAAAGCTATAAAACTTTTAGAAAAAAAAAAATTAGGAGAAATTCTTTGGGATCTAGGCCTATGCAAAGGGGAGGGGATGTGGCATACTATTGGAAACTTCTTGGTGCTGGCCAGACCCCAGAGGGGATGTGATAATCCTTCATTCCTGCAGCTGTCCACATAACTCTGGTCACAATGTTCCTGTAAACCTTCAACAAGATAGTCTTATTTTCTGTTAATACAACTTTTTATCTCTATTTGAATATCAAGCCTGAGAGGCAGAACCTTGAGAAAAGGCTATTATGTATATGTCTGGCTATAAGCAACATTCTTTTAGGAAGGTGCAGAGCCAGCATGACTCAGCACAGGCAACAAAGCACAAGGCTTAGAGCTAAAAGACAGATCCAGTATGGAGTCAGTCTTATTCTTATCTATTACATCAGGACCAGACATTTCACCAAAGATTATTTAAAGATGACAAATATGCATGTGTAGGATATTCAATATTATTAGCCATTAGAGAAATGTGAATTAAAACCACAATGAAATAGTATTATACACCTGTGGCAATGTGGAAATGTCTAAAATAAAAAATAGTGAGAACACTGAATGCTGATGGGGATACAGAGAAAATTGATAATTCATAATGCTGGTGGAAATGTAACATGGTACAGCCACTCTGGAAAAGTTTGGCAGTTTCCTATAAACCTTGATATGCATTTACCATACAACCCAGTATTTCACATATTCAAAAGTAAAGGAAACCTATATTTACTCAAAAACCTGTATATAAATGTTCAAAACAGCTATATTCATAATAGTCAAAGATGGGAAACAATACAAATGTGTTTCAAAAGGTGAATGGTTAAACAAACTACATTGCATCCATACCATGGAATACAACTCAGCAATAAAGAGGAATGAATTATTGATACAGGCAACAACTTAAATGGACCTCAAGGGAATTATGCTAAATGAAAAGAAATCTCAAATAACTGCATACAGTGATTTGATGTATATAACACTATAGAAATAAAACTATAGTGATGAAAGACAGAGTCATTGCCAGTGGTTAGGGATTGTGAGAGAGGAGTACATGGCTATAAAAAGGTAGCACGAGTGAGCCTGTTGATGATAGAAGAGTTCAGTATAATGAATGTGATGGTAATTGCTCAAAGCTGCTTATTTAACTTATATGCAGAGTACATCATGAGACACACTGGGCTGGAAGAAGCACAAGCTGGAATCAAGATTGCCAGGAGAAATATCAATAACTTCAGATATGCAGATGACACCACCCTTATGGCAGAAAGTGAAGAGGAACCAAAAAGCCTCTTGATGAAAGTGAAAGAGGAGAGTGAAAAAGTGGGCTTAAAGCTCAACATTCAAAAAACGAAGATCATGGCATTTGGTCCCATCACTTCATGGCAGATAGATGGGGAAACAGTGGAAACAGTGTCAGACTTTATTTTGGGGGGCTCCAAAATCACTGCAGATGGTGACTGCAGCCATGAAATTGAAAGACGCTTACTCCTTGGAAGGAAAGTTATGACCAATCTAGATAGCATATTCAAAAGCAGAGACATTATTTTGCCAACAAGGGTCCGTCTAGTCAAGGCTATGGTTTTTCCAGTGGTCATGTATGATGTGAGAGTTGGACTGTGAAGAAAGCTGAGCGCCAATGAATTGATGCTTTTGAACTGTGGTGTTGGAGAAGACTCCTGAGAGTCCCTTGGACTTCAAGGAGATCCAACCAGTCCATTCTAAAGGAGATCAGTCCTGGGTGTTCTTTGTAAGGAATGATGCTAAAGCTGAAACTCCAGTACTTTGGCCACCTCATGCGAAGAGTTGACTCATTGGAAAAGACTCTGATGCTGGGAGGGATTGGGGGCAGGAGGAAAAGGGGACGACAGAGGATGAGGTGGCTGGATGGCATCACCTACTTGATGGACATGAGTTTGAGTGAACTCCGGGAGTTGATGATGGACAGGGAGGCCTGGCGTGCTGTGATTCATGGGGTCACAAAGAGTCGGACATGACTGAGTGACTGAACTGAACTGAACTGATACATGGGATAACCTGGAGAAGGAAATAGCAACCCACTTCGGTATTCTTGCCCTAGAAAATCCCCCCCATGGACAGAGGAGCCTGGCGGGCTATAGTCCATGGGGTCACCAAGAGTCGGATACAATTGAGCAACTAAAGAACAAATACATGTGATAAAATTTCACGAAGCCACACACACACACACAAATGAGTACAAGATAACGTGCAATAACTGGCTATATGTGAATAAGCTGTGGTTTTGATATTAAACTGGAGTTAAACAAGATGTCAGAGTTGATGGAGGTGGAGTGTAGGATACACAGAACCTTCCTGTACATGTCTTTGCAAATTCCTGTGAATTTCTAATTAGTTCCAAATAAAAAGTTTACAAATAAAAATAAAAGAATTCTTGACAGTTTACTTGTCATAAGTATCCTTTGATCTCATATGAGTCTCACAGTAACACGGGAGGATGCATAGAGTAGATTTCAACCACATTTTTTTTTTACACATGGACAATGAGATGCAGATAACCAATTGCCCAGTAGCTCAGCGATGGTGAAAACACATAGTTAACCTCACCTTTAATGATCACCCAGTCCAAAGCTCTCTATCTGCCTTCTTCCCACATAGTAGGCATGAATCTTTTCTTTTTTATTTATTTATTTGTCTGCACTGGGTCATTGTTGCTGCACGCCGGTTTTCTCTACTTGCAGAAAATGGGGATCACACTCCAGCTGCAGTGTGTGGGATTCTCTTGTTGAGGAGCAAGGGCTTCTAGGGCACACAGGGCCAGTACTTGAGGTTTATGGGCTTAGGTTGTTCTGCAACATGTGGAATCTTCCTGGACCAAGGATTAACCCATGTCCTCTGCACTGGCAGGCAGATTCTTAACCACTGGACCATGAGGGAAGTCCAGGCATGAATCTTAATGTGAGGAACTCAACAATACCCCAAAATGCCCCATTTCATCGTATCCTTTGAATAAAAGCAAATTAGGCTCTAAATACCCATTATGTGATGCCTGTAGGAAATTCAATCTTTGGCATTATTGGGTTCCCCCCTGCCTTGCCCTGGAGTCATATAAAGATCTGGGAAGCTTTCTACAATACCCAGAAAATAAGCAAAGGGGCTCTTCAGTTTACTGTGGTGGCAGCTTCCATCACCACTGTCTTTGTACAGTACAGGTGGCACCTAGATGTCTAGGTATCCAAGGATCCAAACTTGTGACTAAGGCACATTGCTCTGGGTGTAAAAGCCTCCAAGATGCTAAAGAAAAGTAAAATTCAGGATACCAGCATTGGCTAAGTTTCCTCTAATGGAGGGACCATGACCTACCTCCTCTGTTCAACCCATCTCAATAAGAGATGCTTTTCCCAATAAAATTTTACTTCTTCTATTTAATAATTATTTATTATTTATGGTTATAGGAAACACATTTTAAACACATTTGCATGCATTTTGTTGTTGTGATATATGAGAGAGTGATCAATAAAAGACTGTCAAGCATAAAAATATATTACATCAGGATAGAATTCTGTGGGGGAAATGAAATGGAAATATAATTTCAATGAGTAAAAGGAATGATATAAAATTTCTGATTCCTAAAGAGCTTGTCTTGTACGTTTAAAATGGATGATGGTGGCTATCATATCATAATGATGTTTTGATACCAGCAAGTACAAGACGAGTTTTATTGTTAAATATCAATAGTTACCTGCTTCCTGAGGAATCTGTATGTGGTCAAGAAGCAATAGTTAGAAATAGACATGGAACAAGGGACTGGTTCCAAATCAGAAAAGGAGTACGTCAAGGCTGTATATTGTCACCCTGATTATTTAACTTATATGCGGTGTACATCATGCAAAATGCCAGGCTGGATGAAGCACAAGCTGGAATCAAGATTGCCGAGAGAAATATCAATAACCTCAGATATGCAGATGACACCACTCTTATGGCAGAAAGCAAAGAAGAACTAAAGAGCCTCCTGATGAAAGTGAAAGAGGAGAGTGAAAAAGTTGGCTTAAAACTCAACATTCAGAAAACGAAGATCATGGCATCCGGTCTCATCACTTCATGGCAAATAGATGGGCAAACAATGGAAACAGTGACAGACTTCATTTGTTTGGGCTCCAAAATCACTGCAGACAGTGACTGTAGCCATGAAATTAAGACATTTGTTTCTTGGAAAAAAAGCTATGACCAACCAAGACAGCATATTAAAAAGCAGAGACATTATTTTGCCAACAAAAGTCCATCTAGTTAAAGCTTTGGTTTTTCCAGTAGTCATGTATAGATGTGAGAGTTGGACTATAAAGAAAGCTGAGCACTGACGAATTGAAACTTTTGAACTGTGGTGTTGGAAAAGACTCTTGAGAGTCCCTTGGACAGCAAGGAGATCCAACCAGTCCATCCTAAAGGAAATCAGTCCTAAATATTCATTGCAAGGACTGATGCTGACGCTGAAACTCCAGTTCTTTGGCCACCTAATGTGAAGAACCAATTCATTTGAAAAGACCCTGATGCTGGGAAAGATTGAAGGCAGGAGGAGAAGGGGACAACAGAGGATGAGATGGTTGGATGGCATCACTGATGTAATGGACACGAGTTTGAGTAGGCTCCGGGATTTGGTAATGGACAGGGAAGCCTGGCGTGCTTCAGTCCATGGGGTCGCAAAGAATCAGACATGACTGAGTGACTGAACTGAACTGAGTTATAATATACTAGCTATTACATCCTTTGGAATTACAATATTTAAACTTATAAAGCATTTTAAATATGAACTCTAAAAATGTAAGGGGATATGTAATTTTTCAAAATTCTTTTAGAGGACATGAAAGCAAAAAAGATGTGGAAGCCCACCAAGTTAGACCAAAGTTCCTCAGTGTGTTACATAGACATCTCTTCACACGGAAAACAAGATGATTTTACATGGCATGAAGATGGTCCACGGACACCACTTGTCCAATATTTACCCCCTCCTGCTTTTCTTCCATCTGCCTTTGCCCTGTCTTATTGTGAGACTCCTCAGCACTCACCCTGCAGCCCTTGCCAACACACTCTCATCTCTACCTCTTACAGTGCCCCTTCCTGGTTCTTAATGCTGTCCTCCAATGGCTTCCTTCTCAGTATCCTTCTTTAACCACCACTTTACTTTAACTCCAGTCCAGTCCTCTGCCTCCTCCAGTCTCTCCTTCTACCTTAAAGAATTTCTTCTAAGACTTCTCTTTCCTCTCAGCATTCTAGTCTTTATGAGTCACAGCCAGTCACAGCCTCAGCCTGCCTACAATCTCTCACCCCCTAGACACTTATTTTCCTGCTTATACATGGAAATAGACAAATATTATGAAGATGGTTCAGAAGTGACTGAATCTCAAAAAGCACTGCTTTAAACATAATGCATGTGTATCTGAACAAGATACTTGACTAATCCCTTATTAAATCCACACAGAAAAAATATAGACACATGGTTAGATAAAAATACAATGAGGTGGGTCCATTTATCTGGAGAGATTTGCAGTTAGGTCACTCTAAATGTGATGACATATGATCAGAACTGATGGAGAAATACAGGCTATATGTGAGGAGAGAAGAGGATGAAGAGGTCTCTGTGGGCTTGGCCATTTAGGGAAACCTATCTGGAGAAGATGGACTATGAGTTGGGTGTCAGCCACTGCCCTGTCATAGCTCTGTCTCAGCTGTCTCCAGAGGTCATCCAGATGTACTGAGTTATACCACCATTCCGCAGAACTTGCACATGCCAGTCTGGGTTTGTAGATGTTCTCCTAATACTCTTCATTGAAATACCTGGAAATGATAAACCCCTTGAGTATTCAGTGACAGTCCCTGTATCAGCCAGCTATTGCTGCATAACTACAATCACAAATATTTCAGTGTTCGCAATAAGCATTTATTTCTCACACACCATTAGTTTGCCTGGGGCTCAGATGAACTAGCTTGAGTTCAGCTAGAAGGCCCCCTTTCAAGCTGTAGGTCCACTGGGATTGGTTCCTTGCAATGGGCTGGGCTCTAGTTTCTCCCACATGGGTTAATTCTTGGGCCTAGGCTGAATAAGCAGAACCCAGGGGAAGTTCTTCTCATGAAGCTGGCAAAAGCATGAGAAGGAAAATAGAAACATGTGAGCTCTCTTAAGGCTTTGGTTCAAAACTGAACTTGTGCTGCTTCTTCCCCTATTCTGTGTCCAAAGCAAGTCTCAAGGCCAAGCCCAAAAATCACGTGGTAGGGAAACCCATTTTGCCTTTTGTAAGAGAAGATGCAAAATTACAAGGCAAAGGGCATGGATACAAGGAGGGATGTAGAACTGGGGCTAATTAAGCCAACTTCCCAGTATCCTTCATCTGCTTACTTGGGCCTAAAACTGAGCAGGACCCTGTGGGGCTCCTGGGCACAAAAACCTTTTTGTGTCCCTTGTTTCTTGTTTGTAGGAAATAGGCTTCATTCAGCCTCCATGACCTTCTGTGAGTTCCAAATGGCAGGTTCAAACAGTTGTTAATCAGGGAACAAGGAGGATGTGGGGACAAAGGAGATGTAGTCAAAAAACAATAGTGTGGCCTTGGGGCAGGATCCTGCTTCCCCCTCAAGGGATACTTAAAACAGTACTTTTGAGGTCTTCTGCAGAACTAAAATCCCCAGCAAAGGCAAGATGTTAACTACTTAATGAAGCATTCTTCATTTTAGAGAGAAAGTCACAGTTTAATAACCTCAAGAATCACAAAACCCATCAGGACCACCAAACGCCAGACAATATCGAGACTGAATGAATGCAGGCCCTGCACACACCCTGATCCTTGTCAGCAAACGTGCCCCTTGACTACAGACTTCTCACAAACCACCCTCCAGGTTGGGACACATAGTTTTGAGGACATTAGCCCACTGTGGCCCCCTTTGCCTGGCAAAGCAATAAAACTGTTCTTTTCTGCTTTCCCCAAACTCTGTCTCTGAGATTCAGTTTGGTGCTGGTATACAGAGGCCCATTTTCAGTATCAGGCCCAAAGAGCCCAACCATTTACATGGCCTCATTCTGCCTGGGTCTTGTCAGGACTCTTATTTTGCTATGCCCTTCCCTAAACCCTATTCCACAGCTCTTTCCATGCCAGAGAAGTTGGCTGCCAGAGACCTGACTCCATCACCAGCTCCTTCCAAGAACTATACCTTTGTTTCTGATCTACTCCACGTCCCATGTAATTAATGTCCCAGGTAATAATGCTATCTGCACCTAACACTGATGATCAGCAATTTCCATAAGCCAAAAGTCAAGCCACTTCCCTAGCAGGGGTGCAGTCTCCTTATTTCCTTGTGTATTGCTAAAAATCAGACAGGGACAATTCTGTGATGAATTCTACCTTCTCTCTTCCCTGAAGAGATTCTACCATATTTTCTGTTTACCCACTTTTTACCCCACTTTTTTTTGGTCTCAGACCCTCTTGGGCCCTCAGGCATCCCCAACCTAGCATGCTCTAAGGCCAGTGCCATTTTATAAGGTATGTGTGTTTATAAGGTATGATCTGTTGGCACTTAGCCTCCATTCCCACTTCCTTCCATGTGTCTCACTATACTAAAAAATCCAAGTAGCTAAATACTTTATCTCTCAGACTCCTTTGCAGCTAAGCCTCTGTACATGAAAAGGTTTCACCAATGGAAAAGAATACATGAGGCAGAGATCATCATCTTCCTGCTTTTATACCTTGAAGCAAACATATGGAGTTTCTGGAGCAGATTTCCAATGTTTGTTTTGCATCTCTGTGGTGTCAAGAAGTGCACCAATGGTGGCTTCCTGGACCATGAAGAGTGTATTCCAGCAGCAGCCTCTGACCCTCCACCTTCCTAATCATGACAGAGGTAGGATTTCTTTGGATTAGTCAGTTCTGTGATACCCTGGCAATCATTCCTCTTTGCCCAGCCCGACATCCCTGGTGGCTCAGACAGTAAAGAATCTGCCTGCAATGTGGGAAACCTGGGTTTGATCCCTGGGTCGGGAAGATCCCCTGGAGAAGGGAACGGCTACCCACTCCAGTATTCTGGCCTAGAGAATTCCATGGATGGAGGAGCCTGCCAGGTACAGTCCATGGGGTCACAAAGATTCGGACACAACTAAGCAACTTTCACACTTTCACTCCAACAATATGCTAAGCACCTTATTCTCTGAATGCAAAACCTTTCTATTTAAATACTTTAAATACTTTCTGTTTCTAGCACTGAATCCCAATAGCTATAGCATGGTATCTCTCTTGGGCTTGAACTATAATAGCAACCATGTAAGTACCACAGATTCTCCAAAAAGAACATTTATTGCACCCCTATGAGCAGGGGTTTTCTAATAAATGCTGCCCAGACAGCATTTTTGTACTCAGCTGAGCCAAGAACAAAAAAAGCAAATGCCTTTGGAGCTTTAGTCAGCAAAGAAGCAAGAATGCACCAACACCAGGCCTAAGGGAGCCAGCCTCAGGCTGCTCCCATCCCAACATCTTCCTTTGCTTCTGCTTGGCTGCACCTTGCCATGGGGCCTCCTCAGATGCCCTTGAACTCTCCAGGCTGATGCTAGGAGTCACTAGACCGTTTCTGTCAGACCACATGGACAATGCCAAAGGTTAGTCACCACCCACAGATACTCTTCAGAAATTACAAGAACAGCTTCTCTGTAATAAAGACGAGGAAGGATGGGAGGGTGGAGAATGATTAATGGCCCCTTCATAGTTGATGGGAAGCAAGTGCGAGCTGCATTTTGGGTATTGATATTTTCTCACACCACGACATTCCCACATGGTAGCAACCTGGGAGATAAAAACAACAGCCTTGTTTGGGGGAAAGAAGGGGGTCTGTGTTCTTCAGTTGCTTTGGAAGAGAGCATGCGTTTCGGGAAGTGTTGCCATAGGGGGCCAAAGGCTCCCATGGTGTTTGGCAGAGCTGGAGGGTCTGGAAAGTCCAAAGGTGATATATTTAATAGGCGGCTCATTTTCTTTCATCTTCATAGTAAGTGTCTAATCCCAAAGGCAAGACACAGCAGGTAAGATGAGATGAAGTCCCCATCAGACTTTGCGGCTGAAACTAAGAGGGGAGAAAGACTGAAAGCAGCAGCATGGGATTCAGCTTCTGTAAGAGGAACTGAAAGAAACACAATGAAGGGGGAGCTGATGGGGAAGAAGAAAACAAAGGAATAGAAGCCACAAAGCAGGAAAACACT
This sequence comes from Bos mutus, assembly GCF_027580195.1. Classification (NCBI taxonomy): domain Eukaryota; kingdom Metazoa; phylum Chordata; class Mammalia; order Artiodactyla; family Bovidae; genus Bos; species Bos mutus. Next base: position 124,130,770 of record NC_091646.1, read on the forward strand.
AGCAGTATGCAGACAAGGGACCTACGTCCATGGGGAGAAGGGGAGCGCTCCAGTGAAGGGAGATGAAGCTGCAGAGGGAGACACAGGGCCGTGAGGAAAGGCATTTCAAAATGTACCCTCTCCACATCCACTCTAGCTGGAAGTCTTCTGAATATCGGGAGCCTAGATTAAAACAGAATGATTTTTTTTCAAGGCGAGAGACAAAAAAGCCCACTAAACACTTCCTTGATACTTGGCAAAAATGCTTAGAGGTGAAAAGTAAGGCAAAATAATGTTTAGATTTTTATCCCCTGACTATAAAAGTTAACACATGTCTATTGCAGAAAATGCAATTATACAAGAAAAAACAAATATTCCACATGTCATACCATGAAGCTATAACTGCTTCTTTGCTATATTTTATTCTCTGTGTGGATTGTTCTGAAAAAATGAGACACCCAGTATATGAAGCTATATAATCTCATTTCATCACTAAGTATTATAATTTCCCATATCACTAAATATTTTAAAAAACACTCTTGACTAAATTAATATTTCTTGTATATAAAGCTTTTTCAATTTTCTGATTATTTTCTTAAGATAAATCCCTAAAAGCTGAATTATGATGTTAATGGGAATGTTTACCTCTAAAGCTTGTATGCTTATTGCCAATTGTTTACAAAAATTTGCATCAATTTGCACTCTTACCCCAATGTATAAAGATGCACTTAAACTGCCTTTTGGTTTTTACTTTAAAAAATCACCGATCTTGGACAATGTGGTGCTATTTTGCATTTATGTGAAAAAGCCTGAGGTTTTGGTCCTTGTTCTGCTACATGTATTTCAGAAAGTTTAGTTCACCTTTGCATGCCTCAGTCATTTTAGGAACACTTTAAGCTCCGATAGTCTTTGAAATTATATTTTCTTAACAAAGAAAAATAACAAAAACAGTGTCACGATTTATCCAATTAGTACAATATCAAGTATTAATACTAATATTAAATGAATGCATATGTGTCTGACTCTGCGACCCCATGCACTGTATAGTCCATGGAATTCTCCAGGCCAGAATACTGAAGTGGGTAGTCTTTCCCTTCTCCAAGGGATCTTCCCAACCCAGGGATCTTCCCAACCCAGGGATCGAACCCAGGTCTCCTGCCATTGCAGGAAGATTCTTTACCAGCTGAGCCACAATGAATGCATACATTACTGAAAATCTGTTAGGTATTTGTGGTTGGAAGAATTTGATACTCCTGAGAACAATCATTAGAATAAGCTATTAAGGGAGGGTTTTGCATCTGTTTTGTTCCCTGTTACATCACCATGCCAAAATGCATGCTGGGAACATATTGGGTGCTCTAAAACGTATGTTGAATGAAAGAAAAAAGACATGATGAAAGTTTTATTAACTAGATATATCCAATCAATATAGCCAGTATGCCTTTGGCCCACCTGAAGGTCATCAACAGCTTTGGTGGACAGTCCCCACACATACTGGCAGATCCCAGCCTCAAGTATCTGGGTCTCTCTGCCTGAGGACTTTCTCTGGCCATAGTAAGTACAGTCTCTGTCCACGCAGGGCAAACTAGAAGTTCTGGGGAGCTAATACCCTCATGAGTAACTCTCAGTGAGGACTGAGAGCTGACAGATAAATACCCCAACTTCCTTGCCCCTTGGTGGGACGGTTCTGGGTTATGTTCTACACAATCTTTCAGAGAATCCTTAGCAGGACTGAACCCAGTTGCCACAGCAATAACCTTCTCCTCAGCATACCCTCTTTTCCTTGCTCCCTCCCTGTGCTTCCTGGGATCACCTTCCAAATCAATCACTTGCATCTAAATCCTCATCTCAGAGTTTAGCTTTGGAGGAACTCAAATGCTAAAGTTGATGTTTGCAAATTATAAGTGTATGATTTGAAAATATGTCCTCCTTTGTATGAGCAACTCACACTCCATTATTTAACTTCCTAGAGGCAGAAAGAGTGGTAAACTCACTAAGTGATGTAAATGAGATTTTGTGACTCTATGCGTGTCCAGAGTAGCCTTGGTCTCAAAGCTGATTTAAGAACAGCTGCCAGAAAAGAAGGCAGGCAGCTAATTATTTTAGAGAATTCAAATCGAAGAGTTAAATACAGCTCTCAGCTAAAGACAAATCAGAATCTGTTTTCCTCTGCCCTGGGGAAGACCTTGGTACCAGGATGCCAACAATCACAATTCACCTGTGTGAGTGTGCACAGGCAATGAAGGGTCATTTTTTTCTGAGTTCCTCAAGCTGTTATCACAGTGCTAAACATAAAGTACTTATAGGTCTTCAAGCAAGCGTGACTGCTTTAAGCACCATTTGGGTATTTGGGGACTACACCCCACTCCAGTACTCTTGCCTGGAAAATCCCATGGACGAAGGAGCCTGGTAGGCTGCAGTCCATGGGGTTGCTAAGAGTCGGACGCAGCTGAGCAACCCACTCCAGTGTTCTTGCCTGGAGAATCCCAGGGATGGGGGAGCCTGTTGGGCTGCCATCTATGGGGTCGCACAGAGTCGGACACGACTGAAGCGACTTAGCAGCAGTAGCAGCATACAGCAAGTGGGGCTTCCCTGGTGTCTTTTATGGTAAAGAATCTGCCTGCAATGCAGGAGACCTCGTTTCAGTCCCTGGGTTGGGAAGATCCCCTAGAGAAGGAAATGGCAACCCACTCCAGTATTCTTGCCTGGAGAATCCTATGGACAGAGGAGGCTAGTGGGCTACAGTCCATGGGGTCGCAAAGAGTCAGACATGACTCAGCGACTTCAGACACAATTGAGCGACTAACACTTTCACTTCACTTTCATACAGTAGGTGCAGAAACCACTGTATCAGCCAGGATTTTATTGCAAATAACAGCGTTCTAGCTAGGAAACATATGAAGGATACAGAGAATCTCTGAAAGGCCAGAGAACCAGTTTAAAGGCTATGTAGTAAAAAAAAAAAAAAAAAAAAACAATGCCACAAATTTCACCGAGAACTGGTTTGGTAGCGACACTCCTGCCACCTCCTGGGCAGCATCATAACAGCTGGCATCACCCATCCATTAATGCTGAATCTCTGCCTTACTGCTGCTGCCACCCTCAACCTCGTGGATTCATGCAGTAACACTGGCTGCTTCCACATCACCTCAGATGCTGCCCTGTGTGTGTTTGATTGGCTGAGCCCTAATCCCTACCTGCAAAGTAGGCTGGGAAAGTGAGAATCTCATCCATTGTGGGGCATTTTTGAAATACAAGAAATGTGTTTCAAGATGCTGGGTCTAAAAGGATCTCCATCACACTTCCTTTTCCATCACTCTCCAATGCCCTCCCCTACTGCCATAACATCAGGTCCTATCTCTGACTGCCTGTGAGCTCCAATTTATATCTGCTGAGCTGGTGACCTCTTAATACAGGTTACATACTGAGCATCCTGTGAGACAGAAGAGGTTAGAGGAAGGGCCTCAAAGGGTGATAAAGTTCCCAGGGGCCATGTGATCAGGGCCCCTGCATATGTTCAAGGACACATCCCTGCTACCACCCAGACCAGTGCTGTTCCAACACAGATAGGATGAGACACAAACACATGCCACACATGAAATTTACATTTTGCTAGTTCCCACGTTAATAAAAGGGAAAAAAAGTGAGATTTATTTTAGTAATACATTTTATTCAACCTAATGTATCCAAAAATATTATCTTTTCAACAGGCCATCAGTTTTGAATAAGATATATGATCTTTTTTTATATACTGAGTCTTCAAAGTCCAGTGCAAACTTAATATTTATGGCAGATCACAATTCAGACTAACCACATTTCAAGGGCTTAAGAGCCTCATGTGGCTCATGGCTCCCATACTGGACAGTGCAGGACCCTTTGGAGATGGCAATGCTTGAATTGTGTCGTCCTCCTCTTCTTCAGCTGCAAGCCGTCTGCCATACTTGTAGCCAGGGCAGCCCTTCAGAGAACAGACGTTTATACAATGCACTGTTAAGAAGAGCTGCATAGTTCCGTTTAGGAGTTAAGCAGAAAAGTTTCTCACTCCTGGTCCTCAGTCATCCTGGCTCCATGAGCAGTCTACAACCCTTTTTCTTCTCTATTCTCACCCACTGTTAAGTACCACATGGACTGGGGACATGAGGGAGACAGGCAAGGCACCACCTCAGGTGTAAAATTTAAATGGATGTCAAAAAACTCAATAATCAAGATAAATATTTTAGTACAATATTTCTATATTAAAATTAATGCAAAAATTCATGATGAAGATAATATCAAAATTTTAAATAACAGGCTCCACTAGGGTTGAGTTTGGGACCAGGTGAGGAGGGTGGGTGGTGCAAGTACAAGGACTATTCTTCCTCTTTCCTTTGCTTCAAATGGTTCTCAGTGTCATTAGACAATGGGGCCACTTTTCCAGCACTTTCCTAAGTTTTCGATATACTGCTGGGTAATAAATGAATGAGCAAAAATAAGTTCTTTCTGAATAAAAAAGTTCTTTATTATTTAGGGTCAAATTCAATTTTAATGAAAAGCAGTAGTAATGTATTGCTTTGACACAATTACAAGGAAGACCTCACTGGAATGTTTTTAACTTGACAAATTGATTCTAGAGTTTACATTGAAGAATAAGCAGGTAAGAATAGTGAACAGTGAACAATAACATGTAAAAAAAAAAAAGAGTTGTTTTTATTGTGTGCAAAAATTTAAAAAGCAAGACTTGTCTGGTTTCTGCTTCTTGGCTGGGCAGCCCTCAGCCGGGGCTCCCACACAGTCAGGCCCCAGCAGCAGCTCTTCAGGGTGGGGCAGATCATACCACAAGGGAGCCCTCTCCACTCCCAGATTTGCTCTTATCAGGTAAAAGTTAAGTGATGTCACTCAGTCATGTCCAACTCTTTGCGACCCCATGGACTGTAGCCCACTAGGCTTCTCCGTCCATGGGATTTTCCAGGCAAGAGTACTGGAGTGGGTTGCCATTTCCTTCTCCAGGCGATCTTCCCGACCCAGGGATCAAATATGGGTCTCTTGCATTGCAGGCAGACGCTTTCCCCTCTGAGCCACCAGGGAAGCCCATCATCTTATCAGGTAAGAAGTAGTTAAATAGCCAGCACAAGCCTTGAAGGGGGATAAAAGGAAAAGAATGTTCCCAAAGTGCAGCCTGTGCCCTGAGGAGCTTGTGAAACCACGAGGTAAATGACAACAGTCTCACCAACAGATCTTTAATCTCTCTCTCCCACCCCTAGACCACTCCCAGGACCTGGCCACCTTGTCCCAGCCCCTCTTCTAGCAGCATCTATTAGGTCACTTCCATGGCTGCCCACACTACTACTCATCTTTATCTCTGCTCATAATGCCCTGTGCTCTCCCTCACCTCACTCACTCACACGTCCCACATGTGCCCCCACTCCCCTCTTTCTTGGTTCATCTGTCCCAGTCAGTCCATTTGTTTCTCTTTCTCCCTTTCCTATCACTCATGATGCATTTGTATTCACAAACACACATTTGCCAAAATTCTTTACTGCAGGGTCCCCTTTCTGCAGAGAGTAGCTTGGGGTGGAGGGTCTGGAGGCTGAGAAAAGGGCCTCCACTGGGCACCTACCAGGCTGCAAGCTTAATGAGCTGGACTTTCTGGGCATGTGCAGGGAGGGCTGTGTGAGAGCAGAGACCTCATCAGATCAATGGAACTCTCTCAGCTGCTAAGAACCATATGCATCCTTGGGTTCTGTGTGAGGGTGTTGGTACTGAGCTGCCTTGTCAAAGGATTTCAGTGACAGGAAAGGGGCTCTAAGAATCAACCCAGCAGAACTTTGAAACTGAAAATTCAGTACCACTTCTGTCAGTGGAAGGCCAGGTCCCAGTGTCCAAAAGTCACACCACATCCTCATTTTCCCAGCACTAGAGGTAGAGATGGAACAGGAGACAGAGTTAAACTTTGTCCTATAGATGGTGTCTTAGTCCACTCAGGCTGATATAACAAAACACCAGAGACTGTGTGGCTTATAAAATTAAATTTATTTCTCACAGTTGTGGAAGCTGAGAAGTCCAAGATCAAGGTACTGGCAGATTCAGTGTCTGTTGAGAGCCTACTTCCTCATTCACAAATGGCCATCTTCTCTTTATGTCTTCACAAGTTGGAAGAGGCAAGGGGGTTTTCTGCAGCCTCTTTTATAAAGGCACTAATCTCATTCATAAGGGCTTTGCTCTTCCCAAAGGCCCCACCTCCTAATACCATCACATTGACGGTTATGGCTTCCATTATATGGTGGTGGGGTGGGGGGCAGGTAGCACTAGTAGTATTAAATAACTTGCCTGTCAGTGCAGGAGACATAAGAGACAAGGGTTGGATCCCTGGGTTGGGAAGATCCCCTGGAAGCGGGCATGGCAACCCACTCCAGTATTCTTGCCTGCAGAATCCCCATGGACAGACAAGCCTAGCAGGCTACAGTACATGGGGTTGCAGAGAGTCGGACATGACTGGAGTGACTTAGCACGCACGTGGACACAGAGACTGAGACCATAGCAGACAGGTACTCATTGTCTTCCTTTCTCCTTTTGAGACAAGAGGCTTTTCCTTTGGGAGTGGTCTCTGGCTTCCAGCTTCCTGGTCTTTTTGAAACTGTACTCTGGCATTCTGGCTTCTCTTCAGGAAGTATCCCAGGCCCAGGGGCACAAAAACTTGTGGTTGCAGCTTGGACCTCCTCTGACCTCAGTGACTAGGACCCTGGGAGTAAGACCCTGTGTTCACAGAATTTATTTGGCTGTACCAGGTCATACTTGTGGCATATTGGATCTTAGTTCCCTGACCAGGGATCGAACCGAGGCACCCTGCATTGGGAGCATGGAGTCTTAGCCACTGGGTCACCAGGGAAGTCCCAAAGCAATGATTTTCAAGTTGATCTGTATGAACATTTGATCTGCGTTTTTTACCTATATATAAAATGCTTACACTATTTTAAAAGCCAACACATTCCAGTGAAAGTGAAAGTGCAGTTGCTCAGTCATGTCTGACCCATGGACGGTAGCCTACCAGGCTCCGTGGTCATTACAAACAAAATGGCACCGCCATTAATATGCACAAATCATAGCAAATTTTTTTGGATCTATCTCCTAAAGCAAAGGAAATAAAAGCAAAAAATAAACAAATGGGACCTAATTAGACTTAAAAGCTCTTGCACAGCAAAGGAAACCATCAACAAAATAAAAAGACAACATACTGAATGGGAGAAAGTATTTGGTAACTATATGACTGATAAAGGACCAACATCCAAAATATACAAAACAGCTCACAAAAGTCAATATCAAAAAAATAAGTGACCCAATTAAAAAATGTACACAATTTCTGAATAGACATTTTTCCAAAGAAGACATAGATGGCCAACAGGTACATGAAAAGATCCATATCACTATTAATTATCAGAAAAATGAAAATTAAAACCAAAATGAGATATTGCTTCACACCTGTTAGAATGTCTATCATCAAAAAGAACACGAATAACAAATGTTGGTGACGATGTGGATAACCCTAACCCTCATGCACTGTTGGGGAGAATGTAAATTGGTACAGCCATTGTGCAAAACAGTATGGACACTTCTCAAAAAACTAAATCTGCCACATGACCCAGCAATTCCACTCCTGGGTATATACCCTAGAGAAACAAAAACACTAACTCAAAAAGATACATGCAGGATGGTGTTTCAGAGACCTAGTCTGCTATCACCTCGGTCTGCTGGCTTTCCTGTTCCTGACCTCAACATCTCATCTCTCAGTTTATTGGCCTGTCATCAGCAAGCAGATTGAACTTGGACTCGATGGAAAGGAGGAACACTAAGAGATGTAGAGATGGGTTGGCAAGAAGGGATATCATTGTGAAGACTGAGAGACACAAGGCACGAAAAACAAACCAGAAACCAAGACGGTATTTCATGCATGGGGTTTGTAAGGAAGGAGACAACTGTCGCTACACACATGACCTCTCCTGACGGTCCATATGGTGTAGTGTGCAAGTATTTTCAGCGAGGGTACTGTATTTATGGAGACCGCTGCAGATATGAACATAGCAAGCCACTGAAACAGGAAGAAGCAACTGCTACAGATCTAACTGAAAAGCCATCTCTTGCTGCTTCCTCAAGTCTCTCATCAGTTGGACCGACTGTTGAAATGAATATGGGCGAGGCTGAGTCAAGAAATTCAAACTTTGCAACTGTAGGAGCCGGTTCAGAAGACCATTAATGCCATGAAGTTTGTTCCAGGGCAGCCCTACTGTGGCCAGATTACCCCTTCCTCCACCGAAGGCCCCCTGCAGGGCTCAGTGACCAAGGAAGACTTGGAAAGGGAGCAAAGTACAGTGAACACTAAGAAGCAGTTCTGCCCCTATGCCACAGTGGGGGAGTGCCGCTATGGGGAGTACTGCATGGATCTGCATGGAGACGCATGTGACATGTGCGGGCTGCAGGTCCTCTATCCTGTGGATGCCGCCCAGAGGTCACAGCATATAAAATCCTGCATTAAGACCCATAAGAAGGACATGGAGCTCTCATTCACAGTGCAACGCAGCAAGGACATGGTGTGTGGCATCTGCATGGAGGTAGTCTACGAGAAAGCCAACCCCAGCAAGCACCACTTTGGGATCCTCTCCAACTGCAACCACATCTACTGTCTCAAGTGTATTTGCAACTGGAGGAGTGCTAAGCAATTTGAGAGCAAGATGATAAAGTCCTGCCTAGAATGCCAGATCATATCTAACTTTGTCATTCCAAGTGAGTACTGGGTGGAGGAGAAAAAAAGAGAAGCAGAAACTCATTCAGAAATACAAAAAGGCAATGAGCAACAAGGCCTGCAGGTATTTTGATGAAGGCCATGGGAGCTGCCTATTTGGAGGGAACTGTTTTTACAACCATGCATACCCTGATGGCCGTCAAGAGGAGCCATAGAGACAGAAAGTGGGAATGTCAAGCAGATACCAGGCCCAATGAAGGAACCACTTCTGGGAGCTCATAGAGGACCGAGACAATGGCAACCCTCTTGACGACAAAGAGGAGGTTGTCACCTTTGAGCTGGGTGAGATGTTGCTCATGCTTTTGGCTGCAGGTGGGGGCGACAACCTGACAGACTCTGAAGACGAGTGGGACTTGTTTCATGATGAGCTGGAAGATTTTTATGACTTGGATCTATAGCAGCTCGGCGGGGCACATGAACTGGTCTGCTGAGCCTCAGACTGCAGCAGGCCTCAGGGGCAGCGGCCATGCCTGGGCTGCTCTCCTAGGCAGGCCTCTCAACTCCAGGTACTGTCGGAATCATTTTTACCCAGGGCCTGTCTTCTCAACCCCCCACCTTTCCCCAAGAAGTATTTTGTTTTCTCTGTTTAAAAAAGTTACAAAAATAAATCTGAAAGTTCGTTTTTTTGTAACATGAATTTAACTGTCAGACAGTTAGTGTAGGTTTGTCACTTCATGTTTTCCACCAGATTCACACAGTTCGAGGGGAGCATTTCTGGATTTCCAGGACTCATTTTTGAGGACCCTGGGTTCAGAAGTAACAGCACTGGCTCCTGCTTTGGGGGTCCAGGAATCGGGGTGATAGGTGAAGGAACTGAACTGTAGCCTCCTTCTGCTCTAGACTTGGGAGGTGGGTACTTGGTTTCTGGTGAACTCTGCACATCTGTGTTTTCTGTCTGGTCCCTATCCTGTCATCTCCCTCCCTGTGCACTCGTCCTGTGGTTTTTGGTCTCTTGTTTCATTGCACACAAGTAATACTACTGGGTAACCAGAACCAGATGTGAATGTATTAGAGATTTTTACTGTGTTTAGCGTGATAGGAAAATTGTGAAAGAACACATATAAGATGGGAGTGGAAGAAAATAATGCAGAGTTGGAAGCTGACTCCCCAAGGCAGATGGACTTTGGATGTGTGAGTGCATGACAAGCTTCCCATCCCTGCACAGATGCAGTGTTTGTAGCCTTAGTGAAAAAATTCAGTTTAGTGGTTTCAGCCTCATGTGGCAAATAGATCTTAAAGGACAAAGCAGTTTATTGGTAGCTGTTAATAGAGCAATGCTAGCTCTGTCTGTATAAATAGAGAAATGGGCTTAGCCACAGAAGTGCAAACTATATGGTTATCCCATGTGTTAATACAACCTAGGGCTTGAGTCCACAGTTGTGTTTAATGTTGTATGATCTAGAATTCTCAGTCCAGACACATTTTGATAAAACTTTGTCCTCATTTGAGGGGTTTCTTGTCAGATTTTTGTGTTCCTTTTTGGTGGGTATTTGCCTCATTCCATCCCCGAGTTTTGCAGCTAGACAGTGTGATTCAAAACTATGTTCTAAGGTGTTTCCTGTAGTGGAGTCATTGGTTGGCACTATAGTAAGTCAGGCTTTTCCACTAAAAGGGGAAACAGAGTGGTAATTCATAAGATAAGCTAATGTTAAATTGTTAGAATAATTCCTTGATTGGAATTTTTAGCTTTGTGTTTTGTTCTCTTTCCTGAAAACAACTTGGAGGTGCCCCAGATGTGTCCATCTACTGCTCTGATGCCTCGGATATCACTCATTCTTTTCACTTTAAGGAAAAAAAAAAAAAACAGTGATTGTTGCAGAGGTCTCTGTATTTTGCAGCTGCCCTTTTTTAAGATGCACTTTTTCCAAATAAAACAATTTTTAACTCCTCCCAACACACACAAAAAATACATGCAACCCCAATGCTCATAGCAGCATTATTTACAATTGCTAAGATATGGAAGCAGCAATGGCACCCCACTCCAGTACTCTTGCCTGGAAAATCCCATGGATGGAGGAGCCCGGTAGGCTGCAGTCCATGGGGCCGCTAAGAGTCAGACACGACGGAGCGACTTCACTTTCATTTTAAGTGTCCATCAACAGATGAATGGACAAAGATGTGATATATATATATATATATATATATATATATTTATACACAATGGAATACTACTCAGCTATCAGTTCAGTTCAGTTCAGTTCAGTCTCTCAGCTGTGTCCGATTCTTTGTGACCCCATGGACTGAGCATGCCAGGCTTCCCTGTCCATCACCAACTCCCAGAGCTTGCTCAAACTCAAGTCCATTGAGTCGGTGATGACATCCAAACATCTCATCCTCTGCTGTCCCTTTCTCCTCCTGCCTTCAATCTCTCCCGGCATCACGGTCTTTTCCTATGAGTCAGTTCTTCACATCAGGTGACCAAAATATTGGAGCTTCAGCATCAGCCCTTCCAATGAATATTCAGGACTTATTTCCTTTAGGATTGACTGATTTGATCTCCTTGAAGTCCAAGGGACTGTCAAGAGTCTTCTCCAACACCACAATTCAAAAGCATCAATTCTTCGGCACTCAGCTTTCTTTATGGTCCAACTCTCACATCCATACTTGACTACTGAAAAAACCATAGCTTTGACTACATGGACTTTTGTTGGTAAAATAATGTCTCTGCTTTTTAGTATGCTATCTAGGTTTGTCATAGCTTTTCTTCCAAGGAGCAAGCATCTTTTCATTTCACGGCTGCAGTTGCCATCTGAAGTGATTTTGGAGCCCAAGAAAATAAAGTCTGTCACTGTTTCCATTGTTTCCCCAACTATTTGCCATGAAATAATGGGACCAGATGCCATGATCTTAGTTTTCTGAATGGTGAGTTTTAAGCCAGGATTTTCACTCTTCTGTTTCACTTTAATCAAGAGGCTGTTTAGTTCCTATTCACTTTCTGCCATAAGGGTGATATCATCTGTGTATCTGAGGGTATTGATATTTCTCCCAGCAATCTTGATTCCAGCTTGTGCTTCATCCAGTCTGGAGTTTTGCATGATATACTCTGCATATAAGTTAAATAAGCAAGGTGACAATATACAGCCTTGGCATACTCCTTTCCCAATTTGGAACCAGTCCATTGTTCCATGTCTGGTTCTAACTGTTACTTCTTGACCTGCATACAGATGTCTCAGGAGGCTCTTGCCTTGGGTACCCCATGAACAGTATGAAAAGGCAAAAAGATATGACACTAAAAGATGAACTACCCAGGTTGGTAGGTGCCCAATATGCTACTGGAGAAGAGTGGAGAAATAGCTCCAGAAGGAATGAAGAGGCTGAGCCAAAGTGAAAACAATGCCTAGTTGTGTATGTGACTGGTGATGGAAGCTAAGTCCGATGCTGTAAAGAACAATACAACAGGAATGTGAAATGTTACATCCATGAATCAAGGTAAATTGGAAGTGGTCAAATAGGAGATGGCAAGAGTGAACACTGACATTTTAGGAATCAGTGAACTAAAATGGACCAGAATGAACGAATTTAATTCAGATGACCATTATATCTACTACCATGGGCAAGAATCCCTTAGAAGAAATGGATTAGTCCTCATAGTCAACAAAAAGTCCAAAAAGCAGTACTTGGGTGCAATCTCAAAAACAAGAGAATGATCTCTGTTCGCTTCTAAGGCAAACCATTCAATATCATAGTAATCCAAGTCTATGCCCCAACCACTAATGCCAAAGAAGCTGAAGTTGAATGATTCTATGAAGACCTACAAGACTTTATAGAACTAACACCAAAAAGAGATGTCCTTTTCATCATAGGGGACTGGAATGCAAAAGTAGGAAGTCAAGAGATACCCAGAGTAACAGGCAAAATTGGCCTTGGAGTACAAAATGCAGGGCAAAGGCTAAAAGAATTTTGCCAAGAGAGTGCACTAGTCATAGCAAACACCCTCTTCCAACAACTACTCAGCCATAAAAAAGAATAAAATTTTGCCATTTGCAACAACGTGGGTAGACTTGAAGAGTATTATGCTAAGTGAAATAAGTGAGAGAATGACAAATACTGTATGATAACACATATGTGGAATCTAAAAAATAAAACTAGTCAGTACAAAAAAAAAATAAACAAACTCACAGATACAGAAAACTAGTGGTTACCATTAAGGTGAGGGAAGATGGGAGGGGCAAAACAGAAGCGGAGATTAAGAGGTACAAACTATTATGCATAAAATAAATAAGCTACAAGGATATACTGTACAACACAGAGAATATAGCCAATATTTTATAATATCTATAAATGGAATATAAACTTTAAAAACAGTGACTTTTCTTACAAAGTAAGAATGGGCTTTTCTTACAGAGTAGAATTTACAAACTGAAATAAAAATATAAAGTAAGATCATTTCTTAGGCAAAACACAAAACCTAAAAATGATTCATAGTCTCTTCCCAAGTAATGGGTCAAGCTGCCTCTTGCATGTTTATTTATGAGAATAAATGCATTTTGTTTACTGATATGCATAAACACTAATGTCTATACCTACAGAGTAGAATTTACAAACTGAAATAAAAATATAAAGTAAGATCATTTCTTAGGCAAAACACAAAACCTAAAAATGATTCATAGTCTCTTCCCAAGTAATGGGTCAAGCTGTCTCTTGCATGTCACTGTGGGAACACTCACCATTTAATGACCCACAGAAAACCTGACTGTAGGGTTTACACAAGGTGTTGTACATCTGTAACTTACATAATACATTCAACTATACCCCAATTTAAAAAAACACATTCCAATAGTTATAAAAAAAATGGCACCACCATTAACATGTAGGTTGGACATATCTTTTGGCAAACTTTAGTGCCTTATTGCTGTCCCTAAGAGTTTATTTGAGCTTCTTGTGAAATAGTCCTTGATTAGAAAGTGAATGCCTAATGAGAGACTTAAAAACTCCCCAGTCCTATACACATCTGCTCACATGCCCAGGGGGACACAGAGCTGAACCTGGGTGCTTTGCACTCAAAAGTTTGTCACAAAAGTACACATGAACACCAAGAATTAAAGCAGTGTGTTTCAGGAATAATGGCTGGAAATGAAAATTCACTTTGGGGTTTTCTTTTCTGTGCTTCATTAGCGTGACTCTCATCTGGACAGTTAGGAGCGTCCACATTGCCTTGAGGACTACTGAAGATGGAATGCAGAGAGAAGATGATCAGATACTACTGTTCAAAATAAGAACTTGAAGCCCTCAGGAAAAACAACAATAACAACATCATTTTGAAGGTGAAAGCAGGACTGGTTGAAAAGAAAGTCTCTTGACAGTAAGAGAAGGGCAGTTTTCACCCTACTCACAAAGGTAGTTTTGTTACTGCAGCACAGCCTATCCTATCTTGACTAATGTAATATTTGGTGATAGAGGGCAAAGAGCTTACTGCAAGCAGGAGGCAGATGTCTATAAATGTTGCCTGAAGAAAGTGTGCTCGAAAGTGATAAGGTAGCTTTTACAAGAGTATATCCTCACCTCAAAGTCAGGCACCTCAATTCATGAAGCTCCACACAAAAGAACTTAGTCAAAAAAAAAAAAAGAAAAAGAATATTCTTCCTTTCAGGACGGTGGAGTTTTTAAGTCTCTCATTAGGCATTTTCTTTTTTGTGTGTGGCTCAAAATTTATCTGTCATTTGTCATTTAACATTCCTTCACACAATTTAAATAGAAGGTAGGTACTATTACAAAGCACAAAACCAAGGAAGGCCAAAGCATAAAATCAACCCCTTTTTGTCCTTAAAGTTTACTATCAGATTGGAAGAAATTCTTAAAACCCTACAGCTAGCAATTTGTGCATATCATGAGTCTATCTATTTTTTTCTTCTAGAATAAATTTTACTTGCTTTGAGTCTCTTCAGACAGGTAAAAAACACTATAAGAGACCATGTAGTTTTCCTGATCAGATGTGCATGGATTATAGAATGTTCCAGCACTTTGGAATGCACTTTGTTTGAACTTTAAACTCATTTCAGTTTCTGGTTTTACTATCAGTTTTTTCCCCTCCATCTAATTTTCTCTAAGTTTCTATTCTGTTCAGGGAACAATTGAGAAGTTGGTATGCAGTTAAAATTAAAACCTGCCACTTCCCGCATAAAATATGTAAATAGTGCAATGCAGTTTGCATTTTTAAAGACAGCAACTCCAAAGTCTCTTAAGTAGTCTAAGAAAAACCAGGGATTAATTTAACCCAGTGACCTCCAACCCTTCACATTCCACAGGATTTTTATTCCAATTAATGGGAAGGATTAAACATCTACATGTTTGACTTCCTTCTAATGTCTGCTATTCAGTTGACTTATTATCTGCATTTGTCATTTAACATAGCCATCTGAATGAGTCCCTTAATCTCATTCTTCAATTTCTATGAAAAGCAACCAAAATGGAAAATTCCTTCGGACTCCTACCTTGGAAAAGAATGTACTGGTTAGCATTATCGGAATCAGACTGTGAGGAAGTAGGCTGGGCCCCACTTTATAGTTATCTGGACTCTTGGGTGTCTAGTTGACATATTAGACCCTCAGGTAGATGCTGAAGAACTGCGAGACTGTTAAGGGACTTTATCATTTTGCTGATATGGTTTTCTGCAATTAGAATTATTATAATACATCATTTTAAAGTAATGAGAATAAACAGTGCTGCGATGAACATTGGGGTACACGTGCCTCTTTCCCTTCTAGTTTCCTCAGTGTGTATGCCCCGGACATGGAAGCAACCTAGATGCCCATCAGCAGATGAATGGATAAGAAAGCTGTGGTACATATACACAATGGAGTATTACTCAGCCATTAAAAAGAATTCATTTGAATCAGTTCTAATGAGATGGATGAAACTGGAACCTATTCTACAGAGTGAAGTAAGCCAGAAAGAAAAACACCAATACAGTATACTAACACATATATATGGAATTTAGAAAGATGGTAACAATAACCCTGTGTATAAGACAGCAAAAGAGACACTGATGTATAGATCAGTCTTATGGACTCTGAGGGAGAGGGAGAGGGTGGGGAGATTTGGGAGAATGGCATTGAAACATGTATAATATCATGTAAAAAAAATAAAATAAAATAAAAAGCAGAGACAAAAAAAATAAAGTAATGAGAATAAATGCATTTTGTTTACTGATATGCATAAACACTAATGTCTATACCTACATTTCCTCAAGTCTTCCAAATTTCTAGGGTCACTCTATTCTTTAATATCAAATGTTTTGAGCTCCTGAATTATTCAGGTTAAACTTCACTATGCTACAGAAATGAATTAATTCTAAATTCTAATAGAGATTATTTCTCATTCACACAAAATTCACTGTAGGTATTTAAGTTGAAAGACTCTCCCTGGTGGCTTCTCTTTAAGCAGTGATTCAGGGGGTCCAGGTTCCCTCTACCTTATTAAGCCTGCTGCTGCTGCTGCTAAGTTGCTTCAGTCGTGTCTGACTCTGTGAGACCCCATAGATGGCAGCCCACCAGGCTCCCCCATCCCTGAGATTCTCCAGGCAAGAATACTGGAGTGGGTTGCCATTTCCTTCTCCAATGCATGAAAGTGAAAAGTGAAAGTGAAGTTGCTCAGTCATGTCTGACTCTTAGCGACCCCATGGACTGCAGCCCACCAGGCTCCTCCATCCATGGGATTTTCCAGGCAAGAGTACTGGAGTGGAGTGCCATTGCCTTCTCCGCTATTAAGCCTATCATCCCCTATATGCTTTTTTAAATTTATTTTTAATTGGAGGATAATTGCTTTACAATGTTGTGTTGGTTTCTGCCATACAACAACATGAATCAACCATAAGTATACATATGTCCCCTCCTTCTCAAACCTCCCTATATGCTTTGGATCCTCTAAATGTAGCTGACCAATGAATACAATGAGAGAAGAGCACACAGGATGGTTTAGGGGCCTGTGATACCTACAGCTACAGCAAACAATAAGCACAACTTAACTCCTAGCCAGATAAAACATAAAACCTCACACCAGAGGCCAAGTTACCTCAGTTCTTTTTACTCATTACATCATGTCTGGCTTTCTACAAATAATTTACAAGGCATTCCAAAAGACAAAAAAATCTCTAAAAGATAAATCAAGCATCAGAATCAGACTCAGATATGGCAGAGATTTTGCAATTATCAGACTTGTAATTTAAAGCAACTATGATTAATATACTAAAGGCTCTAATGGCAAAAGTGGATAACATGCAAGAGCAGATGGAAATGTAAGCAGAAAGACAGAAATTCTGGGAATCAGAAGGAAACGCTGGAAATTAAAAACACTAACAGAAATGAAGAATGCCTTTGATGGGCTCAGCAACAGACTAGATATGACTAAAGAAGGAATCAGTGATATGTTAATAGAAACTTCTAAAACTGAAATACAAAGAGAAAAAAATTAAAAGAGCATAATATTCAAGAACTATGGGACAATTACAAAAGTGTCATATATGCATAATAGAAATACCAGATGGAGTAGGAACAGAAGAAATATTTGAAGTAATAATGACTGAGAATTTTACAAAATTAATGACAGACACCAAACCACAGATCCAAGAAGCTCAGAGAACACCCAAAAAGACAAATATTTAAAAATCTATACCTAGACATATTGTATTTAAATTGCAGAAAGTCAAAGACAGAAAAAAACATTGAAAGAAGACAAAGAAATAAAACACTTTACCTACAAAGAAAAGTTAAAGTTTACAACAGACTTCTCTTCAGAAATCATTCAAGCAAAAAGAGTGGAGTGAAACATTTAAAGTGTTGAAAGAAAAAACCCACCAACTTATAATTATGTATCCAATCAAATTATTCTTTAAAAGTGAAGGAGAACTAAAGAATTTCTTAGACAAACAAAAACTGAGGAGGCTTCCCTGGTGGCTCAGTGGTAGAGAATCCACCTGCCAATGCAGGAGACATAGATTTGATTCCTGGTCTGGGTAGATCCCACATGCCTCAGAACAATTAAGCCTGTGCACCGCAGTTACTGAGCCAGCACTCTATGACCCAGGGTCTGCAACTATTGAGCCCATCTGCCACAACTACTGAAGCCTGAATGCCCTAGAACCTGTGCTCCTCAACAAGAGAAGCCACTGTAATGAGAAGCTCATGCATCACAACTAGAGAAAAGCCCACACAGCAACAAAGACAGCACAGCCAAAAATAAAAATAAATATTAAAAAAAAGAAATTGAAGGAGTTTATTGCCAGTAGACCTACCTTGTAAGAAATGTTAAAAACAAAAGTTCTTCTAAAAGAAGAAAAATGATATAGCTCAGAAAGGCAGAACTACATAAAGAAGAGTGCAATAGAAGGAATGAAGGTAAAATAAAATACTTTTATTTTTCTAATTGTTAATCAACCTAATACATAACAGTTCATAGTAACTGTAAGAAGCAATGTATTCAGCAAATATAGCTTACAAATAAATGAAATGAGTGACTGCAAGGTTCTAAGGGATGGAAGGGAGGAACTGTGAATACTCTGTTAAAAGGTACTTATACTACTGTGAAGTGGTATAGGGTTATTTGAAAGCTGATGTGGAATAGTTGCATATATTGAAAACTCTAGACCAACCACTAAGTAGAAGTTATAAAAAAAGAAGTACAATTGATATGCTAAGAGAAGAGAGAAAATGGAATCATAGAAAATGCTCAATTAAAACAAGAGAAGACAGAAAAAGTACGAGATCAAACAAACAAAGGACAAGGGCAATGAATAAAAAACAGCAACAACTAGGGGGATGCTACCGGTATCTAAAGAGGAGAGTCCAGAGATGCTGCTAAACGACTTTAAATGTACAGGAAAGGCCCCTGCAACAGAATTATTCAATCCAAAATGTCAGTAGTGACAAGGCTGATAAACTCTGTTATACCAATTTCTTAGCAACTCCATGAATTATATATCTGAAAATCTTCTTAGTGAATATGGCAGAGATAGCTAGCCATATGATAAAATTCATTCATTTGCTTGCATGGTATAAAAAGTTCTTAGAAAATTGCTTCTCAGCCAGGTACTATATTTCCAACATCTAGGTAGAGCCATATGGCTGTTTTTGATGAAAGAAAGTAAGCAGCTGTGATGTATGCCTCTTCTGAGCTCAGGCCAGTGGGAAGCAAGTGTGCCTTCTCCACCTTCTTTTCTTTCACTTGGTTGCTAGCTAGATGAACAGGGTTAAGTGGTGGAGTCTTATGCCTTATAGGACAGCAGAGACACAAGATGGAAGGAGTGTGGGTCCCTGAATGACTGCATGGAACACTGTCTGCTGACCAGGAACTCTCCGTGCACAGTTATGAAAGCAAGAAATAAGTTTTAGTCTGCTAAGCCACTAATATCACAGTGGCTTAGTCTAAACAAGAAATAAGCTTTAGTCTGCTAAGCCACACAATATCACAGTAATCCAAGTCTATTCCCCGACCAGTAATACTGAAGAAGCTGAAATTGAACGGTTCTATGAAGATCTACAAGACCTTCTAGAACTAACACCCAAAAAAGATGTCCTTTTCATTATAGGGCACTGGAATGCAAAAGTAGGAAGTCAAGAGATATCTGGAGTAACAGGCAAATTTGGCCTTGGAGTACAAAATGAAGCAGGGAACAGGCTAAAAGAGTTTTGCCAAGAGAACACACTGGTCATAGCAAACACCCTCTTCCAACAACACATGAGAAGACTACACATGAACACCACCAGATGGTCAACACCGAAATCAGATTGATTATACTCTTTGCAGCCAAAGATGGAGACGCTCTATACAGTCAGCAAAAACAAGACTGGGAGCTGGCTGTGGCTCAGATCATGAACTCCTTATTGCCAAATTCAGACTTAAATTGAAGAAAGTATGGAAAAACATTAGACCATTCAGGTATGACCTAAATCAAACCGCTTACGATAATACAGTAGAAGTGACAAATAGATTCAAGGGATTAGATCTGATAGACAGAGTGCCTGATGAACCATGGATGGAGGCTCGTAACACTGTACAGGAGGCAGGGATCGAGACCATTCCCAACAAAAAGAAATGCAAAAAGGCAAAATGGTTGTCTCAGAAGGCCTTACAAATAGCTGAGTAAAGAAGAAACGCTAAAGGCAAAGGAGAAAAGGAAAGACATACCTATTTGAATGCAGAGTTCCAAAGAATAGCAAGGAGAGATAAGAAAGCCTTCCTCAGGGATCAATGCAAAGAAATAGAGGAAAACAATACAATGAGAAAGACTAGAGATCTCCTCAAGAAAATTAGAGATACCAAGGGAATATATTATGCAAAGATGGGCTCGATAAAGGACAGAAATGGTAGGGACCTAACAGAAGGAGAAGATATTAAAAAGAGGTGGCAAGAATACACAGCAGAAATATACAAAAAATATCTTCATGACCCAGATAATTACGATGGTGTGGTCAACAACCTAGAGCCAGACATCCTGGAATGCAAAGTCAAGTGGGCCTTAAGAAGCATCACTATGAACAAAGCTAGTGGAGGTGATGGAATTCCAGTTGAACTCTTTCAAATCCTAAAAGATGATGCTGTGAAAGTGTTGCACTCAATATGCTGACAAATTTGGAAAACTCAGCAGTAGTGACAGGACTGGAAAAGATGAGTTTTCATTCCAATCCTAAAGAAAGGCAATGCCAAAGAATGTTCAAACTCCTGCACAATTGCATTCATCTCACACACTAGAAAAGTAATGCTCAAAATTCTCCAAGCCAGGCTTTACCAGTACATGAACCATGAACTTCCAGATGTTCAAGCTGGATTTAGAAAAGGAAGGGGAACCAGAGATCATATTGCCAACATCCGTTGGATCATTGAAAAAAGCAAGAGAGTTCCAGAAAAACATCTATTTCTGCTTTATTGACTACACCAAAGCGTTTGACTGTGGGGATCACAACAAACTGTGGAAAATTCTGAAAGAGATGGGAATACCATATCACTTGACCTGCCTCCTGTGAAATCTGTATGCAGGTCAAGAAGCACCAGCTAGAAATGGACATGGAACAACAGATTGGTTCCAAATAGGAAAAGGGATATGTCAAGGCTGTATATTGTCACCCTGCTTACTTAACTTATACACAGAGTACATCATGAGAAATGCCAGGCTGGATGAAGCACAAGCTGGAATCAAGATTGCCGGGAGAAATATCAATAACCTCAGATATGCAGAGGACACCACCCTTATGGCAGAAAGTGAAGAGGAACTAAAAAGCCTCTTGATGAAAGTGAAAGTGGAGAGTGAAAAAGTTGGCTTAAAGCTCAACATTCGGAAAATGAAGATCATGGCATCCAGTCCCATCACTTCATGGGAAACAGATGGGGAAACAGTGGAAACAGTGTCAGACTTTATTTTGGGGGGCTCCAAAATCACTGCAGATGGTGACTGCAGCCATGAAATTAAAAGACGCTTACTCCTTGGAAGGAAAGTTATTCCAACCTAGATAGCATATTCAAAAGCAGAGCTATCACTTTACCAACAAAGGTCCGTCTAGTCAAGGCTATGGTTTTTCCTGTGGTCATGTATGGATGTGAGAGTTGGACTGTGAAGAAGGCTGAGTGCCGAAGAATTGATGCTTTTGAACTGTGGTGTTGAAGAAGACTCTTGAGAGTCCCTTGGACTGCAAGGAGATCCAACCAGTCCATTCTGAAGGAGATCAGCCCTGGGATTTCTTTGGAAGGAATGATGCTAAAGCTGAAACTCCAGTACTTTGGCCACCTGATGCGAAGAGTTGACTCATTGGAAAAGACTGTGATGCTGGGAGGGATTGGGGGCAGGAGGAGAAGGGGACGACAGAGGATGAGATGGCTGGACGTGAGTCTGGGTGAACTCCGGGAGTTGGTGATGGACAGGGAGGCCTGGCGTGCTGCGATTCATGGGGTCACAGAGTCGGACACAACCGAGCAACTGAACTGAACTGAACACATATATGTGGAGTTTAGAAAGATGGTAACGATAACCCTGTATGAGAGACCGCAAAAGAGACACAGATGCATAAAACAGTCTTTTGGACTCTGTGGGAGAGGGCAAGGGTGGGATGATTTGGGAGAATGGCATTGAAACATGTATAATATCATATGTTAAATGAATCACCAGTCCAGGCTCGATGCATGATACAGGATGCTCAGGGCTGGTGCACTGGGATGACCCAGAGGGATGGTACAGGGAGGGAGGAGGGAGGGGGTTTCAGGATGGGGAACACGTGTACACCTGTGGTGGATTCGTGTTGATGTATGGCAAAACCAATACAATATTGTAAAGTAATTAGCCTCCAATTAAAATAAATTTAAATTTTAAAAAATGAAAAAAAAATTTTTTTTCACCATTGAGGATAATGTTTTCTGTGGGTTTATCACAGATTGCTTTTATTATGTTGAGGTATGTTCCTTCTATGCCTGCTTTCTGGAGGGTTTTTATCATATATGGATGTTGAATATGTCAAAGGCTTTCTCTGCATCTATTGATATAATCATATGGTTTTTATCTTTCAATTTGTTAATGTGGTGTATCACATTGATTTATTTGCAAATATTGAAGAATCCTTGCATCCCTGGGATAAAGCCCATTTGGTCATGATGTATGATCTTTTTAATATGTTGTTGGATTCTGTTTGCTAAAGTTTGTTGAGGATTTTTCCATCTATGTTCATCAGTGATATTGGCCTGTGGTTCTTTTGTGTGTGTGTGGCATCTTTGTCTGGTTTTGCTATTAGGGTGATGGTGGCCTCATAGAATGAGTTTGGAAGTTTACCTTCTTCTGCAATTTTCTGGAAGAGTTTGAGTAGGACAGCTGTTAGCTCTTCTCTAAATTTTTGGTAGAATTCACCTGTGAAGCCATCTGGTCCCGGGCTTTTGTTTGTTGAAAGATTTTTGATTACAGCTTTGATTTCCATGCTTGTGATGGGTCTGTTAAGGTTTTCTGTTTCTTCCTGGTTCAGTTTTGGAAGGTTATACTTTTCTAAGAATTTGTCCATTTCTTCCAAGTTGTCCATTTTACTGTCATATAGTTGCTGATAGTAGTCTCTTGTGATCCTTTGAATTTCTGTGTTGTCTGTTGTGATTTCTCCATTTTCATTTCTAGTTTTGTTGATTTGATTCTTCTCCCTTTTTTTCTTGATGAGTCTGGCTAATGGTTTGCCCATTTATCTTCTCAAAGAACCAGGTTTTAGTTTTGTTGATTTCTGCTATAGTCTCCTTTCTTTTTCATTTATTCCTGCCCTAATTTTTATGATTTCTTTCCTTCTACTAACCCTGGGGTTCTTCATTTCTTATTTTTCTAGATGCTTTAGATGGAAAGTTAGGTTATTTATTTGATTTTTCTCTTGTTTCTTTTTTTTTTTCCTAATTTTATTTTATTTTTAAACTTTACATAATTGTATTAGTTTTGCCAAATATCAAAATGAATCCGCCACAGGTATACATGTGTTCCCCATCCCGAACCCTCCTCCCTCCTCCCTCCCCATACCATCCCCCTGGGCCATCCCAGTGCACCAGCCCCAAGCATCCAGCATCGTGCCTCGAACCTGGACTGGCAACTCGTTTCCCACACGATATTTTACACGTTTCATTGCCATTCTCCCAAATCTTCCCACCCTCTCCCTCTCCCACAGAGTCCATAGGACTGTTCTATACATCAGTGTCTCTTTTGCTGTCTCGTACACCGGGTTATTGTTACCATCTTTCTAAATTCCATATATATGCGTTAGTATACTGTATTTATGTTTCTTGAGATAAACTTGTATTGCTATGAACCTTCCCCTTAGCACTGCTTTTACTGAATCTCATAGGTTTTGGGTTGTCATGGACTCATTTTCATTTGTTCCTATGCATATTTTGATTTCTTTTTTTATTTCTTCTATGATTTGTTGGTTATTCAGAGGCGTGTGTTTAGCCTCCATATGTTTGTATTTTTAATAGTTTTTTTTTTTTTTTTCCCTATAGTTGACCTCTACTGTTACCACATTGTAATCAGAAAAGATGCTTGGAATGATTTCAATTTTTTAAAATTTACCAAGGCTAGATTTATGGCCCAGGATGTGATCTATCCTGGACAATGTTTTGTGTACACTTGAAAAATAGGTGAAATTCATTGTTTTGGGGTGAAATGTCCTATAGATATCAATTAGGTCTACCTGGTCCATTGTATCATTTAAAGTTTGTGTTTCCTTGCTAATTTTGTTTGGTTGATCTCTCTATAGGTGTGAGTGGTGTATTAAAGTCTCCCATTATTATTGTGTTACTGTTAATTTCCGATTTCATACCTGTTAGCCTTAGCCTTCAGAGAAGGCAATGGCACCCCACTCCAGTACTCTTGCCTG
Source organism: Bos mutus (assembly GCF_027580195.1). Classification (NCBI taxonomy): domain Eukaryota; kingdom Metazoa; phylum Chordata; class Mammalia; order Artiodactyla; family Bovidae; genus Bos; species Bos mutus. Next base: position 124,154,836 of record NC_091646.1, read on the forward strand.
GAAAATCCCATGGATGGACGAGTCTGGTAGGCTGCAGTCCATGGGGTCGCTAAGAGTCAGACGCAACTGAGCGACTTCACTTTCACTTTTCACTTTCATGCATTGGAGAAGGAAATGGCAATCCACTCCAGTGTTCTTGCCTGGAGAATCCCAGGGACAGGGGAGCCTGGTGGGCTGCTGTCTATGGGGTCGCACAGAGTCGGACATGACTGAAGTGACTTAGCAGCAGCAGCAGCCTTATTGTGGTGCTCCTATGTTGAGTGTGTGTGTGTGTGTGTGTGTGTGTGTGTATTTGTTATATCTTCTTCTTGGATTGATCCTTTGATCATTATGTACTGTCCTTCTTTCTTTTCAAGGCCTTTATTTCAAAATCTGTTTTATCTGATATGAGTATTGCTACTCCTGCTTTCTTTTGGTCTCCATTTGTGTGAAATAGCTTTTTACAGCCCTTCACTTTCAGTCTGTGTGTGTCCCTTGGTTTGAGGTGGGTCTCTTGAAGACAGCATATATAGGGGCCTTGTTTTTGTATTCATTCAGCCAGTCTTTGTCTTTTGGTTGAGGCAGTCAACCCATGGACATTTAAGGTAATTATTTTTTTAATTTAATTTTATTTTTAAACTTTACATAATTGTATTAGTTTTGCCAAATATCAAAATGAATCTGCCACAGGTATTGATAAGTATGATCCCGTTGCCATTTATTTTGTTGTTTTGGGTTTGAGATTATAAACATTTTCTGTTTCCTGTCTAGAGAAGATCCTTTAGCATTTGTTGAAGAGCTGGTTTGGTGGTACTGAACTCTCTCAGCTTTTGCTTGTCTGTAAAGCTTTTGATATCTCCTTCATATTTGAATGAGATCCTTGCTGGGTACAGTAATCTGCATTGTAGGTTTTCCTCTTTCATCACTTCAAGTATGTCCTGCCATTCCCTTCTGGGCTGAAGAGTTTCTATTGAAAGATCAACTGTTATCCTTGTGGGGAATCCCCTTGTGTGTTTTTGTTGCTTTTCCCTTGCTGCTTTTAATATTTGCTCTTTGTGTTTGATCTTTGTTAATTTGATTAATATGTGTTTTGAGGGGTTTCACCTTGGGTTTATCCTGTTTGGGACTCTCTGGGTTTCTTGGACTTTGATGGCTATTTCCTTCCCCGTTTTAGGGAAGTTTTCAGCTATTATCTCAAGTATTTTGTCATGCCTTTCTTTTTTTTCTTCTTCTTCTGAGACTCCTATGATTCAAATGTTGGGGCATTTAACATTGTCACAGTGGTCTCTGAGGTTGTCCTCATTTCTTTTAATTCTTTTTTCCTCTCTGCTTTAGTTATTTCCATCATTCTATCTTCCACCTCACTCATCCTCTCTTCTGCCTCAGTTATTTTACTATTGGTTCCCTCCAGAGTGCTTCTGATCTCAGTTATTGCATTATTCATTCTTGATTGACTCTTTTTTATTTCTTCTAGGTACTTGTTAAACATTTCTTGCATATTATCAATCCTTGTCTCTAGTCTATTTATCTGTAACTCCATTTTGTTTTCAATATGTTGGATCATCTTTACTATCACTATTCTGAATTCTTTCTCAGGTAGACTCCCTATCTCATCTTTGGTTTGGTTTGGTGGGCATTTATCATGTTCCTTTACCTCCTGTATATTTCTCTGCCTTTCATTTTGTTTAGATTGCTGTGTTTGAGGTGGCCTTTCTGTAGGCTGAAAGTTTGTGGTTCCTCTTTATTGTGGAGCTTGCTCCCTGTGAGTGGGGCTGGACTAGTTTGTGTCAAGGTTTCTTAGTTAGGGGAGCTTGCATCTGTGTTTTGGTGGGTGGAGCTGCATCTCTTCTCTCTGCAGTCCAATGAAGTGTCCAGTAGTGAGTTTTGGGGTGTCTATGGGTTTGGCATGGCTTTGAGAAGCCTGTATTTTAATGCTCAGGGCTGTGCTCCTGCATTGCTAGAGAATCAGCATGGTATGTCTTGCTTTGGAACTTGTTGGCTCTTGGGTGGAGCTTGGTTTCAGTGTAAGTATGGAGGCTTTTGGATGAGCTCTTGTTTATTAATGTCCCCTGGAATCAGGAGTTCTCTGGTGTTCTCAAGATTCGGATTTAAGCCTCCTGCATCTGGCTTTCAGTCTTCTTCTTACAGTAGCCTCAAGACTTCTCCATCCATACAGCACAGATGATAAAACATCTAGGTTAATGGTGAAAAAATTCTCCACAGTGAGGGACACCCAGAGAGGTTCACAGAGTTACATGGAAAAGAGAAGAGGGAGGAGGAAGATAGAGGTGACCAAGAGGAGAAGAGGGGGAGTCAAAAGGGGAGAGAGCAATCAAGCCAGTAATCACACCCCTCTTTTCAAAGAGAATGGGCTGCCTTTCTGGGTTCCTGGTGTCCTCTGCCAGTGTCTAGAAGTTGCTTTGTGGTAGTTGCTCAGCATTCAAATGATCTTTTGATGAATTTTGGGGAGAGAAAGAGGTCTCCCGATCCTATTCCTCTGCCATCTTGGGACCACCCCGTCACTCCAGTATTCTTGCCTGGAGAATTCCATGGACAGAGGAGCCACGCAGGCTATAGTCCATGTGGTCACAAAGAGCTGGACATGACTGAACTACTAACTTTCACTTTTCACACTTTTAAAAGGTGCTTGCTTCTAAAAGAATCTTGAATCACCAACATTAAAAACTTACTACTGAGGTAACACATCTCTTAAACTATAGTCTTCTATTGTTTAGAAAACACTGAAGATTCTGTCACAAGGGTTATGTTATGAAGACTCCATATCTTATGAAGATTTCAAATGAGACTTTATCTTGAAATAATGACACTGCACTTCATTCTCCCTTATCTTTCTCCCCCTGCCCTAGTTGAGAAATATGTATAGTCCATTTCTCTTGTAACAGCCCCAGTTAAATTTCCCAGTTACCTTAGGAGCTTATGGACCAGTCCAGCTTCTAGCATCCCTAAAAGAGAGAACCTCAGGTTCTATCTCACCCACTGGTGAACAGCAATTCTGTTTCTGTTGCTATAGAGAACACAGAGTCCAGTAGAGTATGGTTGGCCCTGTTAATATTTTGAATATTAAAAGGAGACCTCAACTGTATCTAAATGTACCCTAACTAGCATGCATGCTCAGTCATGTCCTACTCTTTGCAACTCTATGGACTGTAGCCTGCCAGGCTCCTCTATCCATGGGATTTCCCAGGTAAGAATACTGGAGAATGTTGCCATTTCCTCCTCCAGGGGAGCTTCCCAACCCAGGAAATGAACCAACGTCTCCTGCATCTCCTGCATTGGCAGGCAGATTCTTTACCACTGAGCCACCTAGGAGGCAAAAATGTACCCTACCTAAAGCTACAGTGAACCATGCCAGATGCATATACATAAGAATCTCATATGCAACAAAGGTCATCATACTAATCAGTGGTGAACTAAAGGCGTATTAAATACACTCTCTTGGGCCAATTAACTAACTAAATCAGAAAAAGAAAAATAGCCTCAAAGTTAGATTCTTTCACTATACCACAAAATAAATTCTTGATGGGTTGATAATTAAGAGAAACACAAATTTAAATACAAATGCTTAAATCATATGGACATGGTACCATACTTCCAAAATATAAAAGCAGAGAAAGAAATCAATATGATCATCTATGAACACCATAAACAAAATTAAAAGGCAAATGAGCAAACAAGGAACATATTTGTACTATATTTAATATTATTGATCTAGATACTTTAAAAATCTGTTTCTTTTAAAAGATGAAATGGCAAAAGTTGGTGAAGGTTGTGATAAATACTTCACAAAAGAGGAAATAAAAATGGCTAATAAATGTGTGAGAGAGTATTCAACTTCCAACTAATAAATGAATGCAAATTAAAGCAAGATACTACTTTTACCTTTCAAACTGATAATTTAGAAATGATAATTTAGAAACTGTCCTACTCTGTTTTGATAAATGTGCAGTGACATGAACAGTCCCATTACCATCTTCAAATGCTATAAATTGGTAAGACTTTCTGAAGGGAAATTTGGCAATATTAGAACAATGTCTTTAGAAAATACCACAAACTTCATCCAATAATTCTTTTTCTAAGGATTAGAGATATTAATACTAAAGAGATAATCAGAAAAGTAGGCAATGATGAATGTACAAGTATTATCCCCCCAGCTTTGTCTACAATAGAAAAAAATGGGAATCACCTAAAAGAATGGCTAAATAAATGTCCCTTGGACAGCAAGGATATCAAACCAGTCAATCCTAAAGGCAATGAACCCTGAATATTCACTGGAAGGACTGATGCTGAAGCTGAAGTTCCAATACTTTGGCCACCTGATGTGAAGTCGACTCATTGTAAAAGACCCTGATGCTGGGAAAGATTGAGGGCAGCAGAAACAGGGAACAGAGGATGAGATAGTTGGATGGCATCACCAACTCAATGGACATGATTTTGAGCAAACCCCAGGAAATAGTGAAGGAGAGGGAAACCCAGCATGCTGCAGTCCATGGGGTCACAAGGAGTCAGGCACTATTTAGCAACTAAACAGCAACAACACCACTTATTTAATAAAACCTTAAGAATCCAGTAAAGAACATATTTTCAAAGAATACTCAACTACATGAGAAAATGCTAAAAATATAACAGAAAAAGCAGGATATAAAACTGTATACTTCATGTCACAATTTTATAGTGAAATGCAATGAAGAAATGTTAGTAGCAGTCTCTGTAGTGAAATTATGCATGGTTTCTAGTGTCTTCTTTATTCTTTTCAGTGTTTATCCCCACATTTTTTATTTTTAAAAGTTATTACCTATATAATCAGGAAAAAAGCAAATGATATGTTATAATCCTTTTTAGCTTTATCATATTTCCAGAGAGAAATTCTGTCTTGATTATTCATAAAGTGAAATGTTCTTTTTCCAAGTTGGAAGAGCCTATACATGCTAAGGACTGACTCTAGGTCAGCTATCTGGGTGGGCCTGGCAAACTCCTTACTTTGTTCCTCAGGCAACTTCCCAGTTCAATGTTTTCCATGCCAGCCTTCTCTGTGGCACAGCTTAGAAGTTCTGAATTTTTTAAGAACTCAAATGAAGATCCTCAGAAAACATATTTGGTTAGTAGTTGCCAATTCAATGAAGCAGTGAAAGTAATGGGGAGTAAAGATACAGAATTCTTTTTAAAAGTACTCATTTTACTTGAATTATTTATAAAGAAAAGAAAAGGGAGGAGGGAAACCCCTTGGACCTAAAAAATGGCTGCAGTGTCCATTGAAGGTCACCATTCTGGTTGTAGGATGCTGTGTAACATCAGTTCAAAGCTTACTGGCTTCATACAGAGATAATCTATTATCTCTCATGGTTTTCTGAAGTTCAGGAATCTGGGTGAGTCTGGCTCAGTCTCTCATGAGGTTGCATTAAGATATCAGCTTGACTGGGGCTGGAGGAGGATTCACTTTCAACATGATTCACACTCATGGCTGGTAAATTGGTACAAGCTGTTGTCTGCAAGCCTCAGTTCCTCTCTCTGAGGGCCCCAGCACAAAGCTACAAAGGTGTCTTCATGGCATGCTGCTGCCTTCTCCTAGCGGGAGGCATTCAAGGCAGAGGACCCAATGCTTCTTAGGACCTAGCTCTAGCAGTTACACTGTCACTTCCAGAATATTGTATCGGTGACACAGGTCAGCCCTATTCAATGTAAGAGGAAAGGGGAGGGGAGGGGTCGGGTGTGAATACCAGGAGGCAAAAATGGTGGAGGCCATTACGGAGGTGGACTGCCCAGTTACCTATCCAGAATCTTGACAATGACCACTTCCTGACAAAACCACAGGCTTTTGTTTAGATGTCTTTCTTTTCCCAATCCTGCCACAGTGAAAGGAATCCAACCCATCCCCAATGCCACTGGTGAGACTAATTGAGCTAAATGTAATTATAGTCCTTTTGACAGTGATTGGCTCAAAATTCCAGAACTAAGCCAGTTAGCACAGGATATTCTCCCAGCCTCCAGAATTATTCAGGTCAGTGAGGCATAAGAGGACACTTTTGGGGTGCTTCTTAAAAGAGAACCACCAGAATGTAGATGCAGACGTAGAGGACAGATTTATGAACACAGGGTCAGAATGAATTGAGAATGAAACATTGAAACATGTAAATTACCATATGCAAAATTAGATATCCAGTGGAAATTTGCTGTATCATGCAGGCAGCTTAAATCCAGTGCTCTGTGACAACCTAGAGGAGTTGGATGGGGTGGGAGGTGGGAAGGAGGTTCAAGAGGGAGGGGATGTGTGTATACCTATGGCTGATTCATGTTGATGTATAGCAGAAACCAACACAATATTGTAAAGCAATTATCCTCCAATTATAAATAAATACTTTTTTTTAAAAGAGAACCATCACAAAACATTATTCCTGTCTTCCTCAGGTGTTTTGGGGTGTGGATCTGAGCCCCAGGGGTGCTAAAGCACCATCTACCAGCCTGAGAATCAAGCCACCCAGTGGAGGAGAGCTGAGAAATACTTAAGAGAAAATAAGTTGGTCTTCTTAGGACCAGAGCTGATCACTGCCCTGACAATGAGCTAGTCCTTTATTTGGGGGTAATTAACTTCCTATATTTTTGAAGGTACTTTAAGATAGGCTTCCTAGTATGTGCAACCAAACCTGATTTTTCCCACTTGCAAAATGGAGATATCATGAGGCTAAAAGAAATGAAAGACAAATGCTTTCACTAAAAAAAAAAAAAAAAAAACCTTGCTTTTCAACATAGGGGTAATTAAATCTACTTGAACTACACCAAAATTTGGGACAGCTAACCTGATATGTGGATAAAAGTATTACCAAGCAGGTGTGATCCAACACATCCAGAACCAGTAATGGTTACATCGAAAGGCTGAACAGATGACTGCTTTGGGGGTGCAGTGTTGGGACTGCCTGAACAAGATGTGCTGGGATCTAGGGCCCAGGCAGGTGGAACCATAAGCTTGAGATTTTTGAGCTGTGGCAGGGGACACCAGGAGGGGTCACATAAAATTGGTCTTCGAAATGAGCATCAAGTGGCCTCAAGATGTCCATCACTTCTGGCCAGTGTCTGAAATGCCATAGGAGCCTTTTTATTTAAGGCTGAGAGGAGAAACATGATGAAGATTTACAGTCACTAGCATCATACCATGAATTGAGGTCTTAGGCCTGCCTGAGATCTGTGTGCAATATTTGTACAGAATAAAGGAACATGCCATGGAGGTGAAGGGACAAAGAAAGAGGTCCAGGAATCTGGAGGGCACTGAAGACTAACTTGGCTGCATCACACTTTTGCAGATGGCATAAAAATTTGAATGATCTACAGTTTCGCCAATGGCAGGTTTATTTACAATATTTATGAAGCACATAAATAGACCTGCTATAACGACAGGCACTGTACTGAGGGCACTGCATTTACTTATTTAATCCCTTCAGCAATCCCATGAAATAGATATTCTTATCATCCTTATTTTACAGACTAGGAAACTATAAAATAAGGCACAGAGATATAAGAAACTAGCCCAAGGCCACATAGCTAGTAATCAAAGCACAGAGAGTTTAAGTGACTTGCCCATGGTCACACAGCTGATAAGTGGTAGAGTCAGGATTTGAATACAGCCTTTGCTGCCAGAGCCCATGCTCCTAACCACCATGCCTGCTGTCTATGCTATCATATTTCAGTTTCTTTGCAGATTTGCTGCTAAATGTTCCCTGGTAGGGATGTTCCTCGGAGAAGGCAATGGCACCCCACTCCAGTACACTTGCCTGGAAAATCCCATGGATGGAGGAGTCTGGTAGGCTGCAGTCCATGGGGTCGAGAAGAGTTGGACATGACTGAGCAACTTCACTTTCACTTTTCACTTTCATGCATTGGAGAAGGAAATGGCAACCCACTCCAGTGTTCTTGCCTGGAGAATCCCAGGGACAGGGGAGCCTGGTGGGCTGCCGTCTATGGGGTCACACAGAGTCAGACACGACTGAAGCGACTTAACAGCAACAACAGCAGGGATGTTCCTCTCTGCATGACTATTCAGACTAGGATCTTAGTGAAGCTGGAGCAGATTTAAGTACATGTGGTAGCTGTGGGTGATTTTTCTATCAGGCCTGGCCCTCAATCCTGGGACACTGGGTCACCACAAACTCTAGTTATTCTGTCTTCAACCAGCCTGATGAATAGCCATAACTTTGGGCCTGTTAAAAATGCAGCCAATCACAAGGGACTCAGGCCAACCATTTCCCTCTTTGCCCAAGCTTCCTGATCATTCCAGGCCTCTGCCCATTACACGCCCTCCTTCTTAAATACTATCATCAGTGCTGGGGTCGTTAGGGAGAAAACCAATGAAGAGGAAATGATTGTAAAAGTTACATCTGCTGTTCGGGCAGCTGTTCTCTTTCCTCATTAGGACAATCAATCATTTTTCACCATCATTTTTGTAACTGGGAAAAGCCTTCATTTATTCTAAGATCTAAGGAGCAGGAATGAGGGAGTTAGATCCCACAGGTCTTTAGCTGATGGGATTTTTTTTTTTTTTAATATTCTGTCCTCGCCAATGACCTAATTAAGCTTTACAGAGAATGATAAACTCTCAGCTCCTCTGTCTCATTTCCATCTGTGCTTTTGCAGAAAAGGCACTCCATGCCCCTATCAGTCCATGCCTTCTCTTTCAGCTTTCTTGTATGTCTCATCTCTGCAGACTAAGCTCAGCTTTCTCTGACTTCCTGTGAGGGCTTCTTAGAAATGTATTTTCATCACTAAAACCTCATAGCCAAGTCACAGATTGTCATGGAGGCATTAAGTCATATATCCATGGAATCAGAACTGTAGGGGAGGAAATTCACCACTTGTAAAGATGATGAGTCACAACTATGGGGGCAGACTACCCAGGTTCAAATAGTAACTTTGCCCCTTACTAGCTATTTGAGCTTGGGCACATTACTGTGCCTCTTGGTGCCTTGGTGTCCTCATCTGTAAAATAGAGAAAAGTATGTACATATGCCCTAGAGTTGTTGTTGTGGGGATAAGTTAAATAATAGTATATATAAAGCACTTAAAACAGTGCCTGGCATCCAGTAAACGAAATTTTAAGTGTATCTATTATTATTGTTGCTGCTGTTGCTATTGTTATTATCTAGTTCATCTGTCCATGATGCTTATATACCCTCTTAAACATCTTCCTCTTCAAACCCCTGAAATCTGATCAGCCCAACCATCTGCCTTCTCCATGCCTGTGTCCTGACTGTTGAGAGCTTTGGGGAAAATCCAACAATTGTGTGGACTGCCAATTCATGTTCTCCAGATACTCCATCAGTGTGCCCCCATGCATCAACCAGGATCCAGGCAGAAAGACAAAGCACTGCTATTTCAGTAGAGGTAAACTAGGGACAGGAGATGAAACTGATGAAACAGACACTGAAGAACTTGAAAGGTAGATAGGCGACACTAAATAACACAAGAATTAGTGGCCTCCTGGGGACGTGAAGGAACAAAGGGAAGAGGTTGAAGTTATCAGAACCTAGAAACCTAGAGAAGGGACCCCATGGGGCTGCGACCCAGATCCTCATAGAGGTGATAACACCCATCTACAAGGGGACATAGGCTGATTATGAGAGTGCTGAGAAAAATGCAAACTGGATGGGAATCAGTTAGTGCTAGCATGATGCTCACAGCAACAGGAAATAAACATTAAACTCACAGGAAGCAAACGGGAAGGAACAGCCACCTGGCCTGCCTACCATAGCCACACTGATCTTTCTAAAAAGCAAATGTGGCCAGGTCACAAACCTTCTTAGAGCTGTGGCTTTCACTGCATCCCTAGTAGAGTGTGGAGCGTAGCTTGTTGTACAGACCTCCTAGAGCTGGTCCTGGTCTGCTCACTGGCACTGTCTTTTCCCCTGCTCCAAACCATCTCCCTGACCACATTCATGCCATGTTGAAGTCACTGCATTCTTCCAAACACTCCATGCCTTTGTTCTGGCCTGGAAAGCTCTTCTCTATGAAGTCTTTGTTGATCACCCAAACTAGGAATGGCTAGCCTTCCTGTGTACCCTCCCTGTAAACGCAATGTACTTCCTTTAGCAGATCCAACTGGGGCCCTGCCCACATCTCCTTGGAAGAGATGTTTACTAGGACAAGGAAGACACAGAAGGATGCTTACTATGAACACCTTTGATTCTATATTGGCCCATCAGAGCACATTTGGCCAGGTGTGCAGGAGGAGTGCCAGGGAGTTAATGCCACTCTGGGCAGCCCCCAAACACTGATGAAGAGGGATCTGATGGCTAACTGCCCCAGCCAAGTGGCCCCTTGATTGGAAGAATGAGGCACCTTTACATCAGCTCCTAGAGTTTCCCAGGGAGAAAGAACCCTAGCTGCCTATGGTAGTAACTAGCTTAAAAATGCACCCTTAGTTAGATTTCTTCTGTTTCCTGCCTCAATTCCGAAATCTTTTCTACCAGTGTTCCCTGGCATCACTTCCCAAATAAATTACTTGCATTTAAATCCTTGTTCCACAGGCCTACTTTGGGAGAAACCCAAATTAAGATACTTCTCTCACAGCCCATTACATAGTGCTGTACTTCAGTTTAAAGGTCCCTATTGTATCCTCCAGTTATAATACAGTGCCAGGAGGACATAATATGTCCTCCATCCATCCCTTATGAGTAAGAGGAGAGATCTGAAAAGCAAAGTAGTGGCTCTTTATAAACATGATGTGTGATGAGCAGGTGTTATTGAAGAAGGATGGCAAGGGGCTTTGAGATTATAATTCACGTTTTTGGAGATAGGGCTACTTGGGGAGCCAAAGAAAGGACATAGAATTGTTACTTTTAATTCCTCTGTTTCTTCAGAGGAGATGAAAATAGCAGTAACAGAATCATTCATACACACACACACACACACACACACACACACACACACACAGAAATGTGAGAGACAGGAATTTTGCCCCTTTCACCATGCCCCATAGCTCTGGCTCCCACAGCAGCTGTCACCTTTAATTCTAACAATTATATATCCCTTTATGCTACTCTAAGAAATGCCATGCCCAAATCACATCACTATGGCAGCCCTTTCACTCTGAGAAGCTCAGAAAGCAGGCAGTTCTAACATTGTCTGGCATGGCTGATGTCCGGCTTAGAGGCCATCTGCTCCCTCTCTAATCAGGACCAGCCATGGTGGGAATACTCCCTCCAACTTAATCCTTCCTGTGAATGAGACTGATCATAAATAAGAGCCTTGTCATAATGCCCAAGAGTGTCCCAATTCTCTTATGACTGCTAGCATTAGAAATAAAACCTCCATCCTCAATTAAAAAATAAATAATTTTTTTAAAAAAAGAAAAGAAAGAAAACCTTCACAGTCAAATAAAATACCACAGTCATTTCAGCTTTTTGTGCAGGAGGGCTTCTGTGCAGCCCAAGGACTGGGTTCTATTATGCAAGTTATTCTGACCTCATCCAGCCAAGCTCCACATCAAAATTTTTCACTATTTGCCCTCCTGCCTGGACAATCAACGCATTTCATGGTTCTTTCCAATAATATAACTACTAAAGAAGATTTTAAATTATAATTGTTTTATTATCTAACTTTTTTGAGCACCTACAATGTGTCAGTACCACTTACAAAGCGCTGCACAAAGTATTTTACACACAGCAGCTCTTTCAATCCTCAAAACAACTCAGTAAGAAAGGTAAGTGGATTAGCTTCATGTCACAGCAGGGGAAGCAGAGAGTATGCCTGACTAGCTTAAACACAGGCTTTCCAACTCTCAAGCATGTGCACTTTACCATAGTATTATTCTGTCATTATTTCAAACTTCATACAGTAGAATTTTAACACTGAAGAGGACCACAGAGATTAACTAGCATCTAACCCCCTTCTGAGATGTTATTCCTTGATAATTTAACACATGGTCTTGGCAATCAGATAGACCCGAGAAGGAGTTCCAGACCTGCCACTTAACTAGCTGTGTGATCACAAACAAGACATTTACTCTCTTTAAGCTTTTAGTCTCCCCATCTGTAAAACAGGGCTAACAGGCCTCTCCTGAGAACAGGATTGTTGTGAGGAAGAAAGGAGATTCTGTATGAAAAGGACTTAGCTTGTTGCCTAGCAAGTCTCTATTAAATATTAGCTAACACTAATGTAGTACTAACTACATTCAGTTCAGTTCAGTTGCTCAGTCGTGTCTGACTCTTTGCAACCCCATGAACTGCAGCACACCAGGCCTCCCTGTCCATCACCGACTCCTGGAGCCTACCCAAACTCATGTCCATTGAGTCGGTGATACCATCCAACCATCTCATCCTCTGTTGTCCCCTTCTCCTCCTGCCTCCATCCCTCCCAGCATCAGAGTCTTTTCCAATGAGTCAGCTCTTCGCATCAGGTAGCCAAAGTATTGGAGTCTCAGCTTCAACATCAGTCCTTTCAATGAACACCCAGGACTGATCTCCTTTAGGATGGACTGGTTGGATCTCCTTGCAGTCCAAGGGACTCTCAAGAGTCTTCTCCAAGACCACAGTTCAAAAGCATCAAGTCTTCAGTGCTCAGCTTTCTTTATAGTCCAACTCTCACATTCATACCTGACTACTGGAAAAACCACAGCCTTGACTAGACTTTGTCAACAAACTAATGTCTCTGCTTTTTACTATGCTGCCTAGGTTCATCATAACTTTCCTTCCAAGGAGTAAGCGTCTTTTAATTTCATGGCTGCAGTCATCATCTGCAGTGATTTTGGAGCCCCCCAAAAATAAAGTCAGCCACTGTTTCCACTATTTCCCCATCTATTTGCCATGAAGTGATGGGACCAGATGCCATGATCTTCGTTTTCTGAATGTTGAGCTTTAAGCCAACTTTTTCTTTCTCCACTTTCACTTTTATCAAGAGGCTCTTTAGTTCTTCGCTTTCTGATATAAGGGTGGTGTCATCTGCATATCTGAGGTTATTGATGTTTCTCCCGTCAATCTTGATTCCAGCTTGTGCTTCATCCAGCCCACCATTTCTCATGATGTACTCTGCATAGAAGTTAAATAAGCAGGGTGACAATATACAGCCTTGACGTACTCCTTTTCCTATTTGGAACCAGTCTGTTGTTCCGTGTCCAGTTCTAACTATTGCTTCCTGACCTGCGTATAGGTTTCTCAAGAGGCAGGTCAGGGGGTCTGGTATTCCCATCTCTTTCAGAATTTTCCACAGTTTATTGTGATCCACACAGTCAAAGGCTTTGGCATAGTCAATAAATCTAGGTATTCTTTTAAGTACTCGTCGCATATCAAATTCATCTTAATTCCCACAAATACTTTAGAAAGTAGCTGCTATAATAATCCCCACTTTACAGATGGATTAACTGAGGCATGTATCAGCCACCTAACCACAGATCTAGGAAGTTCAAAAGAACACTAAGTAGGATAAATGCCCAAAAAACTACACCTAGGCTTATCACATTCAAGCTGCAGAAAGTCAAAGATAAAGAAAAAAATTCTTAAAAGAAGATAGAGGGAAAACTTATCTTACTAATATAGAAGCAAAGATAAGAATTACATCTGATTCCTCGTAAACCATGCAAGCAAGAAGAGAGTGGACCAAAATATTTAAAGTGTTAACAGAAAAAAACCACCAAACTAGAACTCTGTAACCTTTGAAATTATCCTTCAAAAGTGAGGAGAAATAAAGATTTTCCAGGATAAAAATTGTGGAGAAGGCGATGGCACCCCACTCCAGTACTCTTGCCTGGAAAATCCCATGGACAGAGGAGCCTGGTAGGCTGCAGTCCATGGGGTTGCGAAGAGTTGGATACGACTGAGCTACTTCACTTTCACTTTTCACTTTCATGCATTGGAGAAGGAAATGGCAACCCACTCCAGTATTCTTGCCTGAAGAATCCCAGAGATGGGGGAGCCTGGTGGGCTGCCGTCTATGGGGTCGCACAGAGTCAGACACGACTGAAGTGACTTAGCAGCAGCAGCAGCAGGATAAAAATTGAGGGAATCTGTTGCCAGAATATCTGCCTTGCAAGAATGTTACAAGAAGTTCTTTAGACAGAAGGAAAGTGATATAGGTCAGAAACTTGGATCTACATAAATAAAGAATAAGAGAATGAATTTAAAAAGGAAAAGTAAAAATTCTTGTTTTTCTTATGCTTAATTGCTTTACCAGAAAACAATTTGTTCAAAATAATAATAGCAACAATGTATTCAATTATGTACGCTTATATGTATATATACATACTTATATATAAATGAAATGAGTAACAGTAATAATACAAGGGATGGGAGAAAGGAATTAGGAATATTTTGCTGTTATGAAGTACCTGTGCTACCCATGAAGTGCTATAGTGTTACTTGATAGTGGACTTACATTTGCTATAAATGTATATTGCAAACTCTAGAGCAACCACTAAAAAAGTAAATAAGTATAATTGATATGCTAAAAATAAGAGAAAATGGAATCATACAATGTGCTCAGTTAAAACCACAAAAGGCAGAACAAGTGTGAAAGAAAAACAGAAAAAAAAGAATAGGGGTAATAAATAGAAAACAATAACAAATATGGTATAGTCATTCAACTATATCAATAATCACATTTAAATATCAATGTTCTAAATACACCAATTAAAAGACAAAGACTCTCAGAGTGAGTCAAAAAAAACAAGATAACTATATGTCTACAAGTAACTTACTTTAAATATAACGATGCATATAGAAAAGTAAATGGATGGAGAAAGATGTATAATGCTACCTAACACTAAGAATCAAAACAAAACTGTAGTAGCTTAAATTAGTTTTCAACAGAACAGACTTCAGAGCAAGAAAAGTCATCAGAGATAAAGAGGGGCATAAAATAATGTTAAAGGGTCAGTTCTCCAAGAACACATAATATGCATATTTTGGAAGCAGCCAAAATGTTCTTTAGAAAGTGAATGGATAAATAAAGTATGCTACTCAGTGGTAAAGAATCCGCCTGCCAATGCAGGAGATGCAGAAAACGGGGGTTTGATCCCTGGGTCAGGAAGATCCCCTGGAGGAAGAAATGGCAACCCACTCCAGTGTTCTTGCCTAGAAAATCCCATGGACAGAGGAGCCTGGAGGGCTACAGTCCATGTGGTCAGAAAGAGTCGGACATGACTTAGCAACGGAGCACAGAGGCATGTCCAGACAATGGAGTGTTTGTTATTCAATGCTAAAGAAAAAATGAGCTATCAAGCCATGAAAAGACATGAAGGAAACTTAATGAATATTACTAAGTGAAAGAAAACAATGTAAAAGGGCTACATACTGTATGATTTCACCTCTATGTCATTCTCAAAAAGGCAAAAGTATGTACACAGTAAAAAGATCAGTGGTTGCCAGGCATTGCTGGAGAGAGAAAATGAATAGCCAGGACACAGAGGATTTTTAGAGCAGTGAAGCTATTCTGTATAATATTACAGTGGTAGATGTGTGTTATTATACATTTGTCCAAACTCACAGAATGTATAACATCAAAAGTACTTTCCACTCAGTTTTCTGTGAAACTAAAATTTCCCTCAAAAAATAAGTTTATTAATTTTGCAAAAAGTAAAATAGAACATTCTGCAATGAGCAATATAGTTCAAGCTTCAGCTAGATGTAAAAACAAAAACAAGCAAACAAAAAACCCTAGACAAAAAAGTGTTACAGGTAACAAGAGCAAAGCCAGAAATTTGAACCTGGCAATCTCTCTGGAGTGAGTGCATTTGCCCACTGTACCACTCTGCCACTTAATTGTTGATTACTATTATTTGCAAATGGGAAAATGGGGATTCAGAGCGATGAGCCACTTGCCAAGTTCCTACATTCAGCGAGAGACAGTATAAGATTCCAGGTTTCCTGAACCTCCGAATCCCAGTTCCTCCTCCAGTCTCACACAGTCTTTGCATTTCTCCATGTCTTCCTCATCACAATATCTGGGAGGATGCATGTCTATTGTCCTGAAAAGGGGAAAATTTTTGTTTCAAGTATAACATAGAATACTCAAAAGCTTTTGAAAAAAAAAAGAAACATCTCCTCTTCACTAATGCAAACAGTCAGTGAGTAAGTGGTGAGTCCAATCTGCGTCAGGACTCCAGCAGTTTTAGCATGCTTGGGTTTGGCACCAATTTGCATAGTTTCATGAGACACATAGGATAAGTACAACACAGACCAGAACGGAATGTAAGTAGATATATATCTTGGAAATGGCTGGTAGAAGGAGTTTTGTTTTTTTGTTTGTTTGTTTGTTTAGTTTTTTTTTTAAAAAGACATTGAGAGTCACTAGAAAAGAGGAGACTTTTGAATTCTTTCAAAGTTAGTCCAGCTGAAACAGGTATGCTTTGGTATAACTCCCTGACCCATTTTTTTCTCCTGAAAAGAGACAAAGAGCCAAGATAGCCAGATGTGAGGGACAGTCTGTCTGTAGAAGGCCCTTATTTGATTAGACACTACTTTCATTTTATACCAGTTCATATTTCCAAGAGCATTGCTTTGCTTCATTTTACATCCCAACTTCTATTTCCTTCCACAAAACCCAAGGCTCAGTATTTTCGAGTTAATACCACACTGCACCAGAATGCATGATTATGTGCAGTCTAATTTCCTTTAGGTCATGTTCACATTCAGATATTTTATACATATTGAGAACAGAGCCATCTTTGCTTTGAATTTTTAAGCTGTGAGTTTGCTCTGCTCTAAGATAAATTAGACATTTTTCCTAAGGCTTAGTATGCTCTGGTGAACTACCCTAAGGCCTGGGAGTTTCAAACAAATGTCTTCTCCTTTCAGGAAACTAAGCTGAGTCTCAAAGAATGTCCCTAGCTATTGTGATTTCTTATTATTTCCTTTCATTAAGAAATCTCATAGTTTAGCATGATCCAATGCTTCAGTCACAATTGGCTGAGTGATGTTTGCTTAAATAACAGTCGTTCCCAGATGGCTGTTTCTAGCTTCAGGTCAAAAGATAATGAAACTAAAGAGTGATCAGGGTTCAGAAATCATTGCCATGTTGCAGGGTGTGTAAGCATAATGCAAGTCTATCAGGTCCTCTGCTTCATGGCAAACCTGAGAAGGAGAAGAGAAGTTGGAGGGAGGCTTTTTCTTTTTTACTTTGAGTTTTTTGTCTTTTTAGTTTTTGTTTTCTTTGCTTGTTTGCTTGGAAAGTTAGAGAGAAGAGGAGCTTCTGGTTGCTCAGGGTGAGGGCCTCAGAAAAGTGAAAAAGGAGTGTGTGTATGTACATTGTTTATACGTGAGTAATGGGATGTCACATACAACAATCACAATAGATATCCCATTTCCAATAACCAGTCCAGGGAAGAATGTCCAAGATGATAGAACTTCTCATGTATAATTAATCCTGTGGTAGTTTTATTGTCTGGGAAGTTATAAGCATCTTAAGGAGCCTGGCAAAAAATTAGGCTTGGATGTAAATGGTACTTTCATTTAACTTCATCCTAATATACTTCTATCAGAGGCTTCCCAGGTGGTGACAGTTGTAAAGAACCCACCTGCCAATGCAGGAGATGTAAGACACCAGGTTCAATCCCTGAGTTGGGAAGATCCCCTGGAGGAGGGCATAGCAACCCACTCCAGTATCTTTGCCTGGAGAATACCATGGACAGAGGAACCTGGTGGTTGTAAAGAGCTGGACACGATTGAAGTGATTTAGTATGCACACATACATACTTCTATCAAGACATTCAAATTATGAAATGTCAAAGGTCCATTTACAATCTCTATTTTTACCCCATGTGAAAAAATACATTATCCCATTAAATATACTTGGTATATTCTGAGATCAACTATAAAGAGTCCTACCAAAGAAGGAACACCTTTCTTTCACTCTAAAAATTAACATTCAAAGATAGGTAAGCCAAGCAATGATCCCCTTCCTGTGTATGCTGATTTACAGTTTACAAGCCATTTTCACACAAATAATCTTTGATTGCTACAATAACTCAATGAAAAAGGGCAGATATTATTTGTGTCATTTTACAGTTGAGGAAACTAGAACCCAGAGAATATGGGAGAGACTGGCCAGTTATTTACCAAGCTGTGTTCCTTTTTAGCATATAGATCCCTTGAAGTTAGTCATGAATATGTGATTCCTGTCCAATAGAATGCGGGGAGAAGTTATGTGTACCATTTCACAGCCTGACCCTTAAAACCCTCCAATATATAAGCTTCTAATCTTTTTCCTCAATGACTAGATGAATGAAGACTATTACAAGGACTTAGAGGACAACACGGAGAAGGCAATGGCACCCCACTCCAGTACTCTTGCCTGGAAAATCCCATGGACAGAGGAGCCTGGTAGGCTGCAGTCCATGGGGTCGCTAAGTCAGACATGACAGCGATTTCACTTTCACTTTTCACTTTCATACATTGGAGAAGGAAATGGCAACCCACTCCAGTGTTCTTCCCTGGAGAATCCCAGGGATGGGGAGCCTGGTGGGCTGCCATCTATGGGGTCGCACAGAGTCGGACACGACTGAAGCAACTCAGCAGCAGTAGCCAGCAGAGGACAGCAAAGCTACAATATGGAAGAAGTCCAAGTCACCACTTGGAGACTCAAGAGAATTGTCCAGGAAAGTCAATCAACCAGGCATATGTATTGGATTGTTGTCTGAGTGAGAAATAAGTTTATGTTATTGTAAGTGATTGGAATTTGGGGGTAGTTTGTTGCAGCAGTACCCTACATTAATACAGAGAACTTCAATGATTTTACCCAATGCTATACAAAGAGTTTTTAAAAAGAAAGCGAGAGAGAAAGAGAGAGTGGGCACGCACACCAAGACTAGAACTTTGTTCTTCTAGTGCTTAGTTTAATATTCACTTGTTTATCATTACCAATGATATGTAAGGCACCCTGTTTGTAATCCAGTAATTGAAGGATTGAAAAGTATGACAGGTAAGTCATATGGAAGCTCTTTATGTCTCTCCCCTCTCTGATGGTCTCCTCTTTTTGTTTCTTCCATGTAATCTTCTTGTAGTTCCTTTCTCCAGCATCAAAGCAACAACCAAATATAGTAATAGATACTAGCCTTTACTGACCTGAGAGGACTCATATCTGAAAATTACCTCTCCTGTGTTCCCTTCCTTCCTGACAGTACAACCAAGAATTAATAAAGCATATATTCTCTCCTGTGAAAGTGTTAGTTGCTCAGTTGTGTCCAACTTTTTGTGACCCCATGGACGTAGGCCACCAGGTTCCTCTGTCCGTGGGATTTCCCAGGCAAGAATACTGGAGTGGGTTGTCATTCCATTCTCCAGGGGATCTTCCCGACCTAGGGATAGAACTCGGGTCTCCTGCATTGCAGGCAGATTCTTTACCTGGTCTGAGCTACCAGGGAAGCCCATTCTCTCCTACTGACACAATCTCAAATAGACTTCCTTTAGAAGGAACCTAATAAATGAAGCTTCCAGTACATGGAGAAAACAAACAGTGACTGAAGTTCCATTAGGTATGGTCATAAATTATGTCAGAGAGTCAGAGGCCAACTGCCAAGGCAAGCAGAAGAAGTGAATCCTTTAAGTGAGAGACACTAGTGAGCTGCTACTGCTGCTAAGTCGCTTCAGTCGTGTCCGACTCTGTGAGACCCCATAGACGGCAGCCCACTAGGCTCCTCTGTCCCTGGGGTTCTCCACGCAAGAGTACTGGAGTGGTTTGCCATTGCCTTCTCCAGACACTAGTGAGAGGAAGGTACTATTAGGCTGTCGAGACGCAGGCAGTTGTTCAGGACCTTGGAGAGCTACTGGTGAGCACCACTGCTCTGAGATTATTTATTCTGAGACCCAATCACATAGTTTTGCCCTTCCTTCTGAATCTCTAGTTGATAAGGGGGTCCTGTCCTTTCTATGAATGTTAGTCTTTACAGAATAAGAGATTCATTCTCATTTTTTCCGAGAAGTTCAGGGCCTATGTCCAGTAGGTAGGTTGGAGCTGTTTCATCTAGCCTAAAGGCCACATGAGATGTTCACACCTCAGAAAATCTAGAAGAGTACATAATCAAGAGACTTCAAAAAAAAAGAGAGAGAGAGAGAGACTTCATCCTCTTTATGTTCTAGAAGCTCTCTCCCTCTCTTCTGGGTGAAAGGCTAGTGCTTAGCGGGGCCTGAGCTCTAAACTTTTCACCGAACTGAAACTTTATTGCCAAATGAACCACATCATTAAGTCTATAACCCCCAAGAGGAAGATCACCAAAATGATGGGCCCCCTTCTTTCAGAAGGCATGTTCTCAAGCAACTTAATATTCTATGAAAAAGAGATTATATAGAAAAATAAATTTGAGAAACCCTTAATAAAAATTCTAAATACTTTAAGGGTTTTCACATATATTTTCTCTCTCTCTCTTTATAAAATACAATGTGATGAACATCTTCAGACACGTTTTCTTCCCCTCTTTGGATTAGTTTTTCCTCTGCAGACATGTTCCCCAAAGTAAAATCCCTGACTTAAAACAATATTATCACTTGATAGGTATGGCCAAATTCAATTGGGATTGCATAATTTTACTTCCCTCAGCATTATATGAAAGTATCAGTTTTTCTAGTATCAAATTAGTTATTTGATTTGTATTCTTCAATTACTAGTACCTAGTACTCTTGCCTGGAAAATCCCATGGACGGAGAGGCCTGGTGGGCTGCAGTCCATGGGGTCCCTAGGAGTCAGACACGGCTGAGCAACTTCACTTTCACTCTTCACTTTCATGAATTGGAGAAGGAAATGGCAACCCACTCCAGTGTTCTTGGCTGGAGAATCCCAGGGATGGGGGAGCCTGGTGGGCTGCCGTCTATGGGGTCGCACAGAGTCAGACACAACTGAAGCAGCTTAGCAGCAGCAGCAGAACTGTGTCTAGCCATAATACTATATTCAATAAGTATTTCCCATATACTTCTTTATTTAGCATAGATCCTCATTTGGAATTGCTAGTCTTTTTCTTCTTTATTATTAAGATATCATTTTTTAAAATTTTCCTAAGATATTAAAACTCTGTTTTTCATATTTGTTAAAAAATATTTCCCCTGTGTTTTTAGTTTCTTATACACTAAGCTTTAAATTTTTACATAGCCAGAAATTGTCAGTTCTAATTGTGATGGCTTTCATTTTAAAGCTTATAAAATTTATAGAGAATGCCAGAGACCACATAAAGTTCAATGTTTTTCCTTATGAATTAATTATGTGTGTGTGTGTAAAAGTGCTGCACTCAATATGCCAGCAAATTTGGAAAACTCAGCAGTGGCCACAGGACTGGAAAAGGTCAGTTTTCATTCCAATCCCAAAGAAAGGCAATGCCAAAGAATGCTCAAACTATCACACAATTACACTCATCTCACACACTAGCAAAGTAATGCTCAAAACTCTCCAAGTCAGGCTTCAGCAATATGTGAACCATGAACTTCCAGATGTTCAAGCTGGTTTTAGAAAAGGCAGAGGAACCAGAGATCAAATTGTCAACATCCACTGGATCATCAAAAAAGCAAGAGAGTTCCAGAAAAACATCTATTTCTGCTTTATTGACTATGCCAAAGCCTTTGACTGTGTGGATCACAATAAACTGTGGAAAATTCTGAAAGAGATGGGAATACAAGACCCCCTGACCTGCCTCTTGAGAAACCTATATGCAGGTTAGGAAGCAACAGTTAGAACTGGACATGGAACAACAGACTGGTTCCAAATAGGAAAAGGAGTACATCAAGGCTCTATATTGTCACCCTGCTTATTTAACTTCTATGCAGAGTACATCATGAGAAACGCTGGGCTGGAAGAAGCACAAGCTGGAATCAAGATTGACGGGAGAAATATCAACAACCTCAGCTATGCAGATGACACCACCCTTATGGCAGAAAGTGAAGAGGAACTAAAGAGCCTCTTGATGAAAGTGAAAGAGGAGAGTGAAAAAGTTGGCTTAAAGCTCAACATTCAGAAAATGAAGATCATGGCATCTGGTCCCATCACTTCATGGGAAATATATGGGGAAACAGTGGAAACAGTGTCAGACTTTATTTTTGGGGGCTCCAAAATCACAGCAGATGGTGATTGCAGCCATGAAATTGAAAGACGCTTACTCCTTGGAAGGAAAGTTATGACCAACCTAGATAGCATATTCAAAAGCAGAGACATTACTTTGCCAACAAAGGTCTGTCTAGTCAAGGCTATGGTTTTTCCTGTGGTCATGTATGGATGTGAGAGTTGGACTGTGAAGAAAGCTGAGTGCTGAAGAATTGATGCTTTTGAACTGTGGTGTTGGAGAAGACTCTTGAGAGTCCCTTGGACTGCAAGGAGATCCAACCAGTCCATTCTAAAGGAGATCAGTCCTGGGTGTTCTTTGTAAGGAATGATGCAAAGCTGAAACTCCAGTACTTTGGCCACCTCATGGGAAGAGTTGACTCATTGGAAAAGACTCTGATGCTGGGAGGAATTGAGGGCAGGAGGAGAAGGGGACGACAGAGGATGAGATGGCCTGATGGCATCACCGACTTGATGGAAGTGAGTTTGAGTGAACTCCAGGAGTTGGTGATGGACAGGGAGGCCTGGCATGCTGCAATTCATGGGGTCACAAAGAGTTAGATACCACTGAGCCACTGAACTGAACTGATATATATATATATATATATATATATATATATATATATATATAAATCTGGCATTGTGGTGTGATGCATGAGTCTAAAGTGTTTTTTCTCTAAATCAGTAACAGATGTGTGCTCAGTAGCTTTAGTCATGTCAGACTCTGTGTGACCCTATGGACTATAGCTTGCTAGGCTCCTCTGTCCCTGGGATTCTCCAAGGCAAGAATACTGGAGTGGGTTGCCACGGTCTCCTCCAGGGTATCTTCCCAACCTGGGATTGAACTTGTGGTGTCTCCTGCATCTTCCACATCACAGGCGGATTCTTTACTGCTGAACCACTCGGGAAAGCCCAGTAACAGATATCCCAATGCAAATTCTAGTCAAGTTTTCTTCTTCCATGGTGTCTTTTGACTTTTAACAGTGGCTCTTGGTAACACATGTGGGTTGAAACAAGAGGGTGAGTTTCAAACTTCATTAGGGGAAATAATATGAGATAAAATAGAATTATCTAACACTTCACTGTGTGGGTTTAATCACCTTGCTCTCAAAGGGTTAATGATCTTGTTGTCAAAGGTCAAAGTTTTGTTTACTCCATTTATGTATCTGACTATAACAATCTAGTGGCAGTAAGGTATTTTAAAGTGGGTGTTGACATTTCACTTATGCTACAATTCAGGTGTGTAGTGTAACTGTGGTTTATTTCTTAAAAACCTAACATATTATTCTTCACAAACCCCAATGGCACTTATTTTCAATGGCTAGGGTCTTCTCAAGGTTAGAGCTTGGATGATGGAAATGGGTTGATCTTACAGAGATGTCCTTATATTCTCTCATGCTGTGTTCACTGCTGGCTGTAAGAAGTCAGTGTTGCCAGCTGATGAACTTGTGATGTGCTTCTGGTTTTGTGTTTTTGGCTCAGTCAGTGTTCTAGGAGAATATTGGCCCTCTTCATGTGGCTGTTTCAATCTCCTCTCTAGAAATTCTTCTGAGTCCCTGTTACAACCTCCTCTTTGCCTTCTGCAAACAGAGCTCACTCTTTATCCTCTACTCTAGATCACTGTGCCCTGTGATGTCCAGTCCCAGTTAGGCTTCTGGGCTCCAACATAAGATCCACACCACAAGGGAACTTAGATTGACTCAGGCATACTAACCAAGTCCTCACTGCAGAGGATACTCTTTTTGCTCCACAGTGATGCCTGTTACAAACTAATTCACCCCTCCCTCCAGATGTTGTGAAGTGGCTGCTAATAGTTTACAAAGTCCTTTTCTTTGGAAAATTTCCCCCAGCTGAGCAGGAGCCACATGTTTAGGAAGCTATGCCCGCTTCCCACCTTTGGGGTACAGCCCACAGTCAATGACTAAATGCCACATAGGTATGTAATTCTGGCCTCCTTATCTCAAGGGGAAACAGTTCTGTGGTGAAGTTCATGCTATAGAACTCCCTGTGGGTTAAGGCTAAAGCTAAGAACACATACTTGCCTAGCACCTTCCCGTACCCTATCACCCTTCCCACATTCCCTTTCTCCTAGGCGCATTCCTCCAATAAACAGCATGCACTGGAATCCCTGTCTCAAGCTCTGCTTTGAGTGAACATGACCTAAAATATTATGTCTGACCATGCCTCTCTTTATTAGGCTGAGACATCCCATGATGGCAAAAGGTCTCTGTCCAGAAGACTCCTCTGAAACTTTTAAGCAGTAAATGAGGCAAAAGTTCATTGGCCTCAGTTTTCCCCAAATGTGTCTGTCAGAACCACCCTCATCCTTTTCCTCAAGACTTGCCTATATGAGTTTTTAATACACCAAAATACTAGTTTTGTCAGTTGCAGAAGTTTGCAAATATCTTCTCTCACCCTGTGATTTACCTTTTCACTCTTACAGAGTTCTGTAATAAACAGTGCTTAAGTTAATATCTAATTTATCAATAATGCCCCTTTCCTATGGTTAGGTATCTTCTGTATCTTGTTTATACAATTCTTCCCTACTCCCCAACCTCATGAAGATACTTTATATTGTCTTTTAGGAACTTTTTATTTTTCATGTTTAGGCTTTTAGTACACCTGTAATAGATGTGGGGATATAGCATGAGATAGAAGTTTAATTTAATCACAGTTACACATTGTCACCTAGAGGCTGACATCCTGGAGTGCGAGGTCAAGTGGGCCTTAGGAAGCATCACTACGAACAAAGCTAGTGGAGGTGATGGAATTCCAGCTGAGCTATTTCAAATCCTAAAAAGTGATGCTTTGAAAGTGCTGCACTCAATATGCCAGCAGATTTGTAAAAGTCAGCAGTGGCCACAGGACTGAAAAAGGTCAGTTTTCCTTCAAATCCCAAAGACAATGCCAAAGAATGTTCAAACTACTGCACACACTCATCTCACACACTAGCAAAGTAATGCTCAAGTTCTCCAAGCCAGGCTTCAACAGTATGTGAACCATGAACTTCCAGATGTTCAAGCTGGATTTAGAAAAGGCAGAGGAACCAGAGATCAAGTTGTCAACACCCACTGGATCACAGAAAAAGCAAGAGAATTCCAGAAAAACATTTACTTCTGCTTCACTGACTACATCAAAGCCTTTGACTGTGTGGATCACAAGAAATTGTGAAAAATTCTTCAAGAAATGGGACTACCAGACCACCTTACCTGCCTCCTAAGAAATCTGTACGCAGGTCAAGAAGCAACAGATAGAACCAGAAATGGAACAATGGACTGGTTCCAAATTGGGAAAGGAGTACATCAAGGCTGTACATGGTTAATCTGCTTATTTCACTTATATGCAGAGTACATCATGAGAAACGCTGGACTGGATGAAGCACAAGCTGGAATTAAGATTGCCAGGAGAAATATCAATAACCTCAGATACGCAGATGACACCACCCTTATGGCAGAAAGAGAAGAGGAATTAAACAGCCTCTTGATGAAAGTGAAACAGAAGAGTGAAAAGCTGGCTTAAAACTCAACATTCAAAAAATGAAGATGACGGCATCTGGTCCCATCACCTCACAGCAAATAGATGGGGAAACAATGGAAACAGTGAGAAACTTTATTTTGTGGGGCTCCAAAATCACTGCAGATGGTGACTGCAGCCATGAAATTAAAAGACGCTTGCTCCCTGGAAGAAAAGCTATGACCAACCAAGACAGAATAGTAAAAAGCAGAGACATTACTTTGCCAACAAAGTCTGTCTAGTCAAAGCTATGGTTTTCCCAGTAGTCATGTATGGATGTGAGAGTTGGACCATAAAGCAAGTTGAGTGCCAAAGACTTGATGCTTTTGAACTGTGATGTTGGAGAAGCCTCTTGAGAGTCCCTTAGACTGCAAGGATATCCAACCAGTCCATCCTAAAGGCAATCAGTCTTGAATACTCATTGGAAGGACTGATGCTGAAGCTGAAGCTCCAATACTCTGGCCACTTGATATGAAGAACTGACTCATTGGAAAAGACACTGATACTGGGAAAGATTGAAAGCAGGAGAAGGGGATGACAGAGGATGAGATGGTTGGATGGCATCACTCACTCGATGGATATGAGTTTGAGCAAGCTCCAGGCGTTGGTGATGGACAGGGAAGCCTGGTGTGCTTCAGTCCATGGGGTCGCAAAGAGACAGACACGACTTAGAGAATGAACTGAACACATTGTCTGGGCTTCCCAGGTGGCGCTAGTGGTAAAGAATCCGCTTGCCAAGGCTGGAGAAGCAAAAGATGAGGATTCGATCTCTGGGTTGCAAAGATCCCTTGAAGTAGAAAATGGCAACCCACTTCAGTACTCTTGCCTGGAAAATTCCATGGACAGAGGAGCCTGGCGAACTACACCCCATGAAATTGCAAAGAGTCAGACACGACTGAGCTACTGAGCATACACACACGCACCCACTGTCTCAGTACTATTCATTCTAAGGACTGACAATTCTCTTCTAGAGTGCAACATACACCATACATTAACCTTAACTGTGGATATGTTTCTGGATTATTCATTCTACTCCATTGGTCTATTTTTCTATCCCTGAAAAATGATATACTGTCTTGACTACTATAGATTTATAATAGCCTTCTTATCCAATGGATCAAGTTTTCTCCCTTATTCTTCTACTTAAAAGGGTAATGGTTATCCTTGGCCTTTTGGATTTCCATATGAATTTTAAAATCAGTTTGTCAGGATACAGGATGCTTGGGGCTGGTATGACCCAGAGGGATGGTACGGGGAGGGAGGTGGGAGGGGGGTTCAGGATGGGGAACACATGTACATCTGTGGCAGATTCATGTTGATGTATGGCAAAACCAATACAATATTGTAAAGTAATTAGCCTCCAATTAAAAAATTTAAATTAAAAAAAATCAATTTGTCAATATCCACCAAAAAACATTCATTGGAATTGCATTAAATTTAGAAATGAATTTGGGGAGAATGGGCATCTTTTGTGTTCATATTTACTACTGTATATCTTCCCATTCTTATATTCTTTTAATGTCTGAGAATAAGGTTTTATCATTTTTTTCTGTAGAGTCTTGCACATCCTTTATTAGATGTGTTTCTTGGTATTTTATATCAATTTCTTTTCAGTTTGTTGCTGGTATGGAGAAATATATTGGATTTTGGACTATTGAGCTTTTACATCCAGGGTCTGTGCTAAAATTCTCGTATTAATTTAAATAGTTTATCTGCCAAATCATTTGTATTTTCTATGAACATAATCATATATATAAATAATGACAGTTTTCTGTTTTTTTCTTTACAATTCTTATGCGTTTTTCTTGTTTTGCATACTAGCCAGAACACTCTGAACAATGTGGAATTACAGTGGTTATCAGGGCATCCTTCTCTTATTCCTGATCTCGAAGGGAAAGTTTTCAACATTTTATCATTTAGTATGTTCACAGTAGGGCTTCCCTGGTGGCTCAGATGGTAAAGAATCTGCCTGTAATGCAGGAGACCTGGGTTCAACTCCTGGGTTGGGAAGATCCCCTGGAGGAGAGCACAGCAACCCACTCCAGTATTCTTACCTGGAGAATCCCTTGGACAGAGGAGCCTGCCAGGATGCAGTCCATGGGGTCGCAAAGAGTTGGACATGACTGAGCGACTAAGCACAGCACAGCATGTTCACAGTCTTTTAGAGATTAAGGATGTTCCCATCTTCTCTGACTTTGCTAAGAATTTCTACCATTAAAGGATGTTTAATGTTATCAAATGAATTTCTACAGCTATTGAAATGATCACATCCCCCCCCCTTTATTCTATTAATGTGATAAATTAAAAAGCTGGATTTTCTAATTTTAACTCAACTTTACATTCCTGAGTCAATTTCTATTTGGTCATGATTTATTATGTTCCATGAATATTCTAACTACACATCTCTTGGTGCACTGTGCACACATTTCTTTCTGTGCTACATATATAAGAGCTGGAGAAGGAAATGGCAACCCACTCTAGTATTCTTGCCTAGAAAATCCCATTGATGGAGGAGCCTGGTAGGCTACAGTCCATGGGGTCACAAAGAGTCGTACACGACTGAGCGACTTCATTATTCATTATATGTAAGAGTAGAATTGCTGGGTCATAGAGTGTGGAACGGAGAAGGCAATGGCACCCCACTCCAGTACTCTTGCCTGGAAAATCCCATAGACGGAGGAGTCTGGTAGGCTACAGTCCATGGGGTCGCGAAGAGTCGGACACGACTGAGCAACTTCACTTTCACTTTTCACTTTTCACTTTCATGCATTGGAGAAGGAAATGGCAACCCACTCCAGTGTTCTTGCCTGGAGAATCCCAGGGACGGGGGAGCCTGGTGGGCTGCCATTTATGGGGTCGCACAGAGTTGGACACGACTGAAGTGACTTAGCAGCAGCAGCAGCAGAGAGTGGAAGTTGCTTTCAAGGAAAGAGTATGACTTTAGGTGCATTTAGTTAAGGCTTTAGCAGGACCTGTACGGGGAAAACACACAGCAAGCAATTAAAAACATGGAACTGGAGTTTGAGTAAAAGACAGATGCGGATTTGGAAGGCATAAAGTTTGTATTTGAAGCCAATGGAATGGAATGCTCTGTGTAGGGCAGGATCACAGAAGAGAGAAAAGGACTCTAGATCAACAGGTGGAAAACACCTGTAGCTAGGAGGCAGGAGGACAAAGAGTCAGTAGAAAGAGGCATTACTTCAGATGGGTGGGAGGAAAACTGTGAGTATCAAGCTTTGAACACTATGGAGAAAAATGAGGTCCTTAGATTTGGTGACTAAGAAGCATTCACACTATTTTCTCCATTGCTATAGTTGCTGCTACAGCTACTGCTATGCTTCTTCGTTCATTTGCTTTTAATATTAACAAAGTTCTTTAGTACTTTTGGAGTCATGCCAATTTGCAGGACTGTTATCACCCTGGCAGCTGCTAAGAACATTCTCTACCATCCCACAGAAATACTCCAGACAGAGTACTTAATGAGCACTTACTAATTATAGGCCTATCAGTCAAAATTATGACCTCCAAAATAGAAGGCTTTGGAAAGTCAGCTGAAGGTGCATGTGTCACAGCACAAAGCTGTCACACAAATGGAGAGAGAGGGAAAAAAATAGGCTCCCTTGAAAAACTATTAATTTTACAGAATTGGGTAGCTGAGGCTTGGGGACTTGACATACCTAACTTTCCTTCATGCTACCTCTTGCAACTCCTGTCACTATTTAAGGCTCCTTTCAAAGGCTACTGGAGAAAAATCATGAGGAAAGAGAAAGGGGAAGAAAAGGGAGGGTCAGCCAAATTATGTGGATAGAAATGCCAAAGAAAAGTTTGGGAAGATTTCAGTACTTTGTGCTTGTATCCTCTGTGCATGGAATAAAGCAACATATACACTATACATCATTAGGTACACAGATGCTGCTGCTGCTGCTGCTAAGTCGCTTCAGTCGTGTCCGACTCTGTGCGACCCCATAGACGGCAGCCCATCAGGCTTCCCGTCCCTGGGATTCTCCAGGCAAGAACACTGGAGTGGGTTTCCATTTCCTTCTCCAATGCATGAAAGTGAAAAGTGAAAGTGAAGTCGCTCAGTCGTGTCTGACTCTAGCGACCCCATGGACTGCAGCCTACCAGGCTCCTCTGTCCATGGGATTTTCCAGGCAAAAGTACTGGAGCAGGGTGCCATTGCCTTCTCCGAGGTACACAGCAACAACCCTCAAATGTGCCATGAATGTTCTTCCATAAGATAAATGTTTATAATATTTTCACTCTATTCCATGATAAGGAAAGACAATTAACCTTGCAGAAAACATCTCATTAGTATAACAAAAGGTCAAAAAGCAATTCAAAATGGGAGTAAGAAATGAATGACAAAAAAAAAAAAAACTAGAGTGGATAACTTTCAAACCAGAAGAAAACAAAAATGAAAAAACAAAGAGGAACAAAACAAGAAAGGAAAAATTAACCCCAAATACAGCAGTAATCTATGGTTTTTAATCACTATCTTTAATAGATAAGTAAATCTATTTCTATTAATATTTGGTAGGTGAAAAACAAAACCTAGATATGGGCTATTTATAGGAGGCACACCTAAAACACATAAATGACTAAGATAAAAGGATTAGAAAAAATATATGTATCAAATAACAACAAAAAATCTATCTAGCAAAATTAATATCTGGCGAAACAGAACTTAAAGGAGAAAGACAGAAAGAATAAAGCAGAACCTAACTAGATGATAAAAAGAACAAGGAAGCTATAATAATTTTGAACCTGTATGCACTGAATAACGTAATTTCAAAATTCAGAGTCACATTTTTATAACAGATTCACCATCATTAAAGATTTCTACTTCTCTCAAAAAGTTATCAATAAGGTAGGCAAGAAATATATATACATTAAAAACAGTAAAGATTAAAAAAAATAAAAAATAAAAACACTAAAGATTAAATCCACACTAAAAACACAGCCTGATCTAGTATCTATACAAAGAATATTACACTCAATGGAGAATACACACTTATTTTGAAATGTAACAGTACAAAAATTGATTACAAAGAGACTATTAACCTTGTATTCCTGGTGGTAAGAGATCTGCTAATACTATTGGCTCTGTTTTTTTTTTTTAATTTTTTATTTGTATTTATTTGGCTGTGCAGGGTCTTAGATGTAGGATTTTTGGTCTTCATTGCAGCATGTGGGATCTTTAGTTGTGGCACGTGAACTCTTAGTTGCAGCATGTGGGATCTAGTTCCCCTACCAGGGATTGAACCCAGATCATTGCATTGGAAGCATGGAGTCTTAGCCACTAGACCACCAGGGAAGTCCCTATTGGTTCTCTTAGTTCAGAGACTGAGACAGTCTGAGCTTCATGTGGCCAAGTCAGGAACAGCTGGTCAACAGTCCCAAAGTACATGTCAGATTCAGTACATGTCAGAAAGAAGGCTTTCTGATGAATCAGGAAACATGAAATAAATGAAATCACTTCAAACTCCACATTTTGGGATTCAGAAGCAAAACCACTTAAAACACAGTAAAACAAGAAAAAAATCTGTGAGTTTTATTTTCCAGTTTTCTGTTCGTCCTTGGTTCATTTTTCTATCCATTGCAAACAATCAAATCATTTTAACGTCCATCTTCCGTTTCTGTTGTACTTTCACGGATATTATTACTTGATCCTTACATTAAATCTGTGAGGTTGAAAAAGTATTACTATTCTTAGCTACTAAACTCAAGTAAATGAAACCAGCCTCCCGCCCATCACCAGAAAAAAAAAATTCTTTAATGATAGAAGTGCCAGATCTTGTTGAAAAATATTGGCATATAATTCTGGATATCCAACAGCATGTTTGTAGCACCCACACATATCCCTAACCCACTAACATAAAGCCCATTTTTGCCACCAGGGCTTTATGAAAGTGCTAGAAAATTAAGGCTCCCTCAACCCTCACAGTCCTCAACCCAGAACTGACGGGATCTGTCTACGAAATGCTTCAGCTTCCTCACCCTCAGGTAAGAGAATTCTGAGTTTCTTATACCACCTCCCAGAGATCCTCAGTAGTTTTAAGTTCCAGTAGCACCTGATATTAGCTCCTTCCCATGTCCGTCTCATTTCCTCACCGCACTCCAGTGTTTCCTTCACCTCTCAGTTAAATGATTTGCACTTGAATCCTTGTCTTGAGATCTATGTCTACAGGAACTCAAACTAAGACAATCTTTCACACTTTAAAAAAAATTGCATCATGTTTTGCACAGTTTGTACTTACTGCTTTTTATTGCTGTTGTTACACTGGGTCTTTGTTGCATCAGGCTTTCTCTAGTTGCAGTGCAAGGGTTTCTCATTGTGGTGCTCAGGCTTCTCTAGTTGTGGTATGTAGACTTACTTGCCCTGTGGCATGTGGGATCTTAGTTCCTCGACCAGGGATCAAATCCATGTCCATTGCATTGGAAAGCGGATTCTTCTCTTTTTAACAATTTTATTTATTTACTTTAATTTTTGGCTGTACTGGGTCTTCATTGTCGCAAAGGTTTTTCTCGAGCTGCAGCAAGAGGGGACTGCTCTCTAGTTGCAATGTGCAGGGTTACCACTGTGGTGGCTTCTCTCGTTGCAGAGCATGAGCTCTAGAGCAGGCAGGCTCAGTAGTTGTGGTTCCCAAGCCCTAGAGCACAAGCTCAGTAGTTGTGGCGAATGGGCTTAGTTGCTCTGCAGCAGGTGGGACCTTCCCAGATCAGGGATTGAACCTGTGTCTCCTGCATTGCCAGGTGGATTCTTAACCACTAGACCACCAGGGAAGTCCCTGTACTTACTGCTTAATGTCAGAGATAATTAAGTCATTAACATTTCATTTTGATCTTCTGAAATATAGGGAATTTATTGTAAAATATAACCAATGAACACAGTATTTAGTGAGCACCCTCAGCATGCATAGCTGGGTACTAATGGTCTTATGCACAATATGACACCATAGAATAAGAGCTGTACTAGGCTATTGCAGAGGGAGAAAGTACTAAAGAAGAGTAGACTATTTAAGGTCGGAATTCAGTAAGGACATGGGGCCAGGAAGGGGTTAGCAATTCTTCATATTATGGTTGTCACAAATGATTTGTCTATGTATGCTCTAAAAAGTTGCATAGGTCAACTCTCCAAAGGCATCCTGAGACTGCAGTGGGGTTTCCAGGCAGCAACTGCAACATTCAACACTGTCACTTTCAGTGGGGACTGCTCTTTCTCTGGAGACCTTTCGTGAAAGCAGCGACTGTCTGGGCAAACCTGCCCACTCTTGTATCCGTGTTTTAAAAGGCCAAATCCATTCTAAAGTAACTAAGGCTTTTTTCCCAGGAAGAATAACTTTGAATTCTCTGCAACATGTGGGCTCTGCTTTTGGAATTATTGTTTTTTTCCTCTAGGGGGATATTATACCCTTGTCTGAATAAATGAAGCTCATATTAAAAACTGTGGCAATGAGGGAAACAAGAAAATCAGAAGGAAACAAGTGCTTAAAATAACCAGGAAAGAACCTCCCTTGTTCTTTCTTGTTCTTGTTCCAGAAAGTGGCCAGTGCATGCAGACAAGGCAAAGAGTTCTTGCTCACTTAGGATCAAAATGGATGGGCTCAGCAGAGTCAGATACCAGTTATACTGAGCATCACAAACTTTTTATCTTTTATTGTTTTCAAACTTCACATGGCATATCTGGAAGTCAAGCACTGTCTTGCCTTGGGTAGAGACTAGAGAAGAACTCTAGACCAATAGCTTTCAAGGGGCAAATTCCTTTTCATGTAGACTATGTCTTACTTGAATCTTCAATATATAAAGCAGATTTAAAAGTGGTATTTGTCTAAATGTATTTTATAAATTCTAAGTCAGATAAGCAGCACTCAAGGTTTACCAAAAAAGAAAGAAAGGTAAAAAAGAAAACATAAAACCTACAACTGTGTGTAATATGATGTTGACATAATGAGAACTATTACAAGTTCTTTTATTTGGGGATGATGACATATAACTGAGCACAGCACACATGAATGGGGGCAGTATTTTACATGAGGACCAATCTACAAGCTTAAATTACTCGGCGGGGGGGGGGGGTGCCGGGGGGGGGGAACCACCACCAGCAAAACAGAAACACATGACAAAGCTGTAAACTTCCAAAATAATAACACATTTACATGAATATGACTCCAGTAAACAAATGAACATACCAGAAAGAAAAACTGCATAGAGGATGCTGCGGTGAGCCACCCAGACCTCCCCTTCAGGACAGACATGCCCATCCCCCAGGTGCGGTGTTTGAGGCTGACAGCTGTCAGCTGAGGCCTCATCTGGGAACTGCTGTCAGCCAAAGAGAGCCACCTCACCCAAAGTCACACACCCAATGGCAGGCAGCTCACACCCAATGACTGGTGGGTGAGGAGGCATAAAGCCTTCACCCCCATGCTTCAAGGAAGACAACAGGGGAGGGCCATCCCAGCCACAGAGCTAAATGATTTGAGCTGAGGCCTTAGCTGTGACTGACTCCTCCTCCTGATGAATCCTGCTGCCTTCATTCCCCCACAAAAGCACTCCACCACTACCTTCTGCAGGGAAACACCTGCCTCAGTTTCCCAGACAGTTGAAGGAACAACATATACCCATGTAGCCTACACCTGGATCCAAGAAGCACTCTCCTTTTACTATGTTTTAACGCTTTCTCTCCATATACATGTAACATATATAAGTGTTTTATACACACACACACAGTTGTTGTTGTTTTATGGATGTAAGAGTTGGACCATAAAGAAGGCTGAGTGCTGAAGAATTGAGGCTTTTGAACTGTGGTGTTGGAGAAGACTCTTGAGAGTCCCTTGGACTGCAAGGAGATCCAACCAGTCCATCCTAAAGGAAATCAACCCTGAATATTCATTGGAACGACTGATGCTGAAGCTAAAGCTCCAATACTCTGGCCACCTGATGTGAAGAGCCAACTCACTGAAAAAGACCCTGATGCTGGGAAAGACTGAGGGCAGGAGAAGGGGGCGGCAGAGGACGAGATGGTTAGATAGCATCACTGACTCAATGGACATGAATCTGAGCAAAACTACGGGAGATAGTGAAGGACAGGGAAGCCTGGCATGCTGCAGTCCATGGGGTCACAAAGAGTCAGACACGACTTAGCGACCAAACAACAACATATATATAGGGCTTCCCTGGTGGCTCAGTCAGTAAAGAATCTG
Source organism: Bos mutus (assembly GCF_027580195.1). Taxonomy (NCBI): domain Eukaryota; kingdom Metazoa; phylum Chordata; class Mammalia; order Artiodactyla; family Bovidae; genus Bos; species Bos mutus. Next base: position 124,189,539 of record NC_091646.1, read on the forward strand.
CCTGCAATGCAGGAGTTCTGAGTTTGGTCCCTCAGTGTATACACACAACTTCCCCTAATTTTTACTGAAAATCATCAAATCTACAGAAGGATTAACACCACAAATAATCATATACTCCCACTGAGATTCAGTAATTATTAGCATACTTTCTTTTTCCCTATCTTTTCTTTTTGCTATACAATTTGAAAGTAGGATTGAAGACATAATCTCACGTGTCTCCTAAATACTTTTGCAGGCACCACTCAAAAATAAATGCAATCTACACCACCACAATGCTATCATCACACCTAAGAAAATGAACAATCATTCCATTAATGAGAGGTTAAAGTTTTTTAATGCTGCTTTCAATGATACTCTAATCAACCATTTTTGAAATCCCTGGGGTTTCTTAGAATAAAGTTTGAAAGCTATTTTTCTAGAGTAATAATCTAGAAAGCACAGGCCCATTTGAGAAAAAAGAGTCAATCTTTAATATAAGAACAACAAAGCTTGACTCCCTCTGCCACCCCTCAATAGACCCAAATAGTATTCAATAATAGCCTTGTGTATCATACTCATCACACATTAGAATACTTGCTTGCATACGCAGATGCATGCTAAAGTCTATGAATTAGTTACTATGATTTAGTGACTGACAAGCTGGTAAATGTGCCTATGTGAACACTTCTGTTCTTAAGCCCACAGTTTGTAAATTTGGTGACAACTTTACTCAGTATTTTTAAGCACTGGCTTCCCCAATGGTAAAGAATCCACCTACAATGCAAGAGATGAGGATTCGATCCCTAGGTCAGGAAGATCCCTTGGAGAAGGAAATGGCCACCCACTCCAGTATTCTTGCCTGAAAAGTTCCACAGACAAAGGAGCCTGGTGGGCTAGTCCAAAGGGTTGCAAAGAGTTGGACACAACTGAGCACACTGAGCACATTCTTAGGCAGATCAAAATGGTGTTAAAACTGTAATTACTCTTGGAGCCCAGTAAGTAAGCACAGATATAAGTACAGGATACTACATTGCCAGGCACTGCAAAAACATATCAATATATTACATCTTCCATAAATAGGCACCATTCATCACTTAAGTAAACCAATTAATTTGAAAATGCAAGCGTTAATAGAGAAAAGTGATATCCACTAAAATGAATATTTTATTTCAGTAACATCACTTTAAAGAAAGTGACTTACCTAGAAATTCACTTAAGTGGTGCCATTAAAAACCTGAAGTATCAACATTCTTGAGAAATGAATATGTTAGCAATGTAAATATATTAGTGCCTCCTCAGGCTGGGCTTGAATGGGCCTGTCCAAGTCAGATATCTCAGTTAAGCAGGACCTTTATCTGGTCATCTGGGCTTCCCTCATAGCTCAGTTGGTAAAGAATCCACTTGCAATGCAGGAGACCTGGGTTGGATTCCCGGGTTGGGAAGATCTGCTGGAGAAAGGATAGGCTACCCACTCCAGTGTTCTTGGGCTTCCCTTGTGGCTCAGCTGGTAAAGAATTCACCTGCAGTGTGGGAGACTTGGGTTCGATCCCTGGGTTGGGAAGATCCCCTGGAGTAGGGAAAGGCTACCCACTCCAGTATTCTGGCCTGGAGAATTCCATGGACTGTACAGTCCATGGGGTCGCAAAGAGCCAGACATGACTGAGCGACCTCCACCTTCACTTTTATCTGGCCATTTAGGGATAAGGGTAACATATTGGTCCTTTAATATATATGTTATTAATGGTCCTGGTAATAGATATGTTCCTTTTTCTCTATGTGTCTGTCTGTCTCCCCCCACCCACCAACCCGACCCATTCCCACATCACTCTTTCTGTGTTTGAGATGGGGAAAGAGGAGAAACCTACCATTGACTACATCTTGAAGGCTGGAAGTTGGCATTTCCTTTAAACAGACATCTAAAATAGCTTTTGTTTCTTGATGGAAGGAGAGTTTGAGGGAGAATGGATACATGTGTATGTATGGCTGAGTCCCTTTGCTGTCCACCTAAAACTATCACAACATAGCAAATGAAGCAACTGACAAACAACTAATCTCAAAAATATACAAGCAACTCCTACAGCTCAACTCCAGAAAAATAAGTGACCCAATCAAAAAATGGGCCAAAGAACTAAATAGACATTTCTCCAAAGAAGACATACAGATGGCTAACAAACACATGAAAAGATGCTCAACATCACTCATTATCAGAGAAATGCAAATCAAAACCACTATGAGGTACCATTTCACGCCAGTCAGAATGGCTGCGATCCAAAAGTCTACTAGCAATAAATGCTGGAGAGGGTGTGGAGAAAAGGGAACTCTCTTACACTGTTGGTGGGAATGCAAACTAGTACAGTCACTATGGAGAACAGTGTGGAGATTCCTTAAAAAACTGGAAATAGAACTGCCTTATGATCCAGCAATCCCACTGCTGGGCATACACACTGAGGAAACCAGAAGGGAAAGAGACACGTGTACCCCAATGTTCATCGCAGCACTGTTTATAATAGCCAGGACATGGAAGCAACCTAGATGCCCATCAGCAGATGAATGGATAAGAAAGCTGTGGTACATATACACAATGGAGTATTACTCAGCCATTAAAAAGAATACATTTGAATCAGTTCTAATGAGACGGATGAAACTGGAACCTATTCTACAGAGTGAAGTAAGCCAGAAAGAAAAACACCAATACAGTATACTAACGCATAAATATGGAATTTAGAAAGATGGTAACAATAACCCTGTGTACGAGACAGCAAAAGAGACACTGATGTATAGATCAGTCTTATGGACCTGAGCACCACAACTAGACAGTAGCCCCCACTTGCCGCAACTATAGAAAAGCCCCTGTAGCAACAAAGACCCAGCACAACCAAACATACATTTTAAAAATTAAATATAAAGAAGAAGTATATGGAGAAATGGATAAAACCCATTTCCCGTGATGCAAAATAATGAAGTGGCAACCAAACAATTCCTATGAGCTCCAGGGGGACCTAGAAGGAGTAGAGATCAGAGCTGCTCCATCTCAATGGGTCCTGTGGACAGAAATAAGGATCGTTCTGGGCCAACGACTAAAGAGCAGAGGGGACAACTAGCTATCTCAGCTGAGGGCTAAGAAAAATGGCAAGAAAGCGATTTTGAAACCTCTCCCCAGCCATAGCACTGTGTAAGACCCCTATAACTACGGATAAAAACTCCCGCCAGTTGGTATTCTCCCCAACCTACTATCTGCATTCACATCCTAGGGGCTCTTCTCGCAGTTGTAGGAAACTCACATGCCTTGAATAACTAATGCTAAGTTTCCACTCCAGCGCGTGGAGGCTGAAACCCGAGCCTAAGAGCGACGTCATCAAGATGGCGTCACAGGTCGCTCCGACTTCGCTCACCCTCACAGGAACCACCAATCATTCGTGAAGAGGACACCACTGAGGGGAGCCTAGAATGCGGGGGTGAGGCTGAAGCACCCTCTGCACCGCAGAGCCCCAGATACCGCGTGGAAAGTTCGGGGAAGAGGCTCCACACACCACCCTGCCCCTCCCCCATGCCCGCGCAGCTCCTCACTGCTGTCTCCCCCGAGTCTCTGAGTCCTCAGGTGGGAAAGGGGCTGGGGGCAGGTGGTGGCAGGAAGCCAGTGACAAAGTGGGTCACTTTGTGGGAGCCCCTATTCCAGTGTCGCCCCACAGGGCTTGCCCACTGGGAGTCAGACTGTGACTCAGAAGGGGCCGAGGGACTGGCAACAACCCAGCACTTGTACCGGGGCTGAGACCGTACTTGCAGCGCCCGAGCAGTAGTCCCAAGCAGCCCCTGCGCTCAGCTGCAGCACTTTGACCAGGCCCCTTGGTGGGGCCCTCAAACGAGGATTTCTGCCGGCCCCAGAGCCTGACTTGCCTACTCAGGCAAGCGCTGAGGAAAGCGTCTCCTGGCCGGTCTCTCCAGAGGAGCAGACACCTGGACGCTGGGACGCCAGCCGTGCGGGAGCTGAGAATGGGTTGGCGGGGCTGAAAACCTCCCGAGAACAGCCGGAACCTCGTGAAGGGGTCCCGTGCTACCGCCCAAGGTGGAGAGGAATTCAGAGCCGAACCCTGCCTGGAAAGCCTGGCATTACCCGACCCGGTCTGCGCAGCCTAGTGAACTAAAACCTAGCCCTGCCCACTGGGGACTCCCGGGGGCGGGGCGGGGCGGGGGTCTTGGCCCAAAGCGGCTGGCGAGATCACCTGAAAGCTGTGAAATCAAAATAGGAATTGTTATATAGAAAAAGTGTCTCTTGCCCATCTGTATTGGTGTCCTGAGATTTAAACCTGTCACCCGCCAATCTTTCAAATTAATTTCACTGATCATTTGAGATTCCCAATTATTCCATCTCAGAGTGAATGTGCAGGCGATTTTTTAATCATGGTGAAAAAAATTCATTGCAAATTTAACGTGAGTTAAAATAAATTGGGGTGAAGGAAGGAGTGACAAGCACTTTACTTTTCTACACAGGAGTGAATGTGGTTAGATCGCCACTATTGCCTAACGTTGCAAAGATATCACTTCACTAGATGTGGATATGGGCTATAAAGGAAAGTAAAAGCCAGAGCTAAACATTGAAGCCTTGCTGACCAAAATTAAAATATTGGCATATATTTAAATAAATATTAAAAGTATAAAATAATATTATATGCTTTAGTAACACTTGTTTTACCCAGGAAGGACAAAACATTTCCAAAGTTTTCAAGATCCCTACAGTTATACCCACAATGGTAAATTATTGTTACTGGATTAAACTATTCTGTTTGCTTATCAAGCAAGAAAGCAAACATTCTAACTGTGCCACATTAATGAACCTGGCTGCAAATGTTATCATTAAATTAAAAACGCTATGCAGAAAGTGTTAGTCGCTCAGTAGTGTCCACTTTGCCACCCTAAGGACTTTAGCCCGCCAGGCTCCTCTGTCCATGGGATTCTCCAGGCAAAAGTACTGGAGTGGGTTGCTATTTCCTTCTCCAGGGGATCTTCCCAACCCAGGGATCAAACCCAGGTCTCCCACATTGCAGGCAGATTCTTTTATGATCTGAGCCACCAGGGAATAGGTATAGATGACATTAGTAAAAGTTCTATAAAATTACATGAAAAAAAAGCATCTATTAAGAAAACAAGATGTTTATTTATTGTATTTATTTCGAAAACAATACACTAAAGATATATTTATCAAAAACAAGTCTTATGAACAGGCATTTTAAATGTTTAATATTGGACTAATACAATAACAAAACTGACCTGTGAAATTTTGAACATTGTTGTTGTTCTGGATACAAAAGGTATAATTTAGTTTAAATAAGATCTGAAACACCTTTATGAAACTTATTTTGCTCAATGGGTATGATATTAAAATTATGTATATATGGAAGTGAAGTGAAAGCTACTCAGCTGCTCTTTTTGACCCCATGAACTGTAGCCCACCTGGCTCCTCTATCCATGGGGATTTCCCAAGAAAGAAAATACTGGAGTGGGTTGCTGTTTCCTTCTCCAGTGTGTATATAACTATGACTCAAACTGTGGGGACAATTTTAAATACTTTTTAAAAAAATGTGCATTCTAATCTGTGCTATCTAATATAATAACCACTATCCACATGTGACTATTTAAATTTTAATTTTAATTAGCTAAAATGAGATACAATTTAAAAGGTAATTCCTACATCTAAGTAGCCACATCTCAAAGTACTCAAAAGCCACAGGTGGCTACTACCATGTTGGGCAATGTAAAATCATAGAATTTTGCCAACACAATGGAAAGTTCTATTGGACGGGGCTGGTCTAGTAACTAATGTAAACAAACACCATAATAGAGCTAACTATATAAATCTTGAAAAATTTCTGCAAATATGCAGTTTTTGTTTTTGTAATTCTACTTCTAATACAGGAAATATTTGAGATACCACAAAATACAAATCAAATTTTAAATCTGCATGTACAATTTGAAAGTTAACCTTGCCTAGGGTATAAATTAACGTTTATATATTAACTGTATTACTAATAGTTTGTAAAATTATTTGCAAAATAATAGTGAATAGTGAAGCCAAAGACTAATTTGGATGAATTAATCTGAAATTAAGAATCTGCAAAATTTTTTGGTTATATGTAAGCCATACTGCCCTTCTGAAACAGTGTAGCTTAACTCAAGCTCTGTACTGCAGAATCACTTGACATACTGAGTGTCAATACCAGCAAGTTCCCATGCTTGGTATTATGGTTTGCCTAACCAAGTATGGCTCTATGTCACTACTTATATCTGCATCACTAACACTCAGATTACATCTGTCATTAAGAACTAAATGTACTATTTTCACTCTACATTAAAACAGCAATAATAACAATCTAGCTTAACTCAAGCTCTGTACTGCAGAATCACTTGACATACTGAGTGTCAATACCAGCAAGTTCCCATGCTTGGTATTATGGTTCGCCTAACCAAGTATGGCTCTATGTCACTACTTATATCTGCATCACTAACACTTAGATTACATCTGTTATTAAGAACTAAATGTACTATTTTCACTCTACATAAAAAACAGCAATAACAATCTAGCTTAACTCAAGCTCTGTACTGCAGAATCACTTGACATACTGAGTGTCAATACCAGCAAGTTCCCATGCTTGGTATTATGGTTCGCCTAACCAAGTATGGCTCTATGTCACTACTTATATCTGCATCACTAACACTTAGATTACATCTGTTATTAAGAACTAAATGTACTATTTTCACTCTACATTAAAATAGCAATAATAACAATCTAGCTTAACTCAAGCTCTGTACTGCAGAATCACTTGACATATTGAGGTCAATACCAGCAAGTTCCCATGCTTGGTATTATGGTTCGCCTAACCAAGTATGGCTCTATGTCACTACTTATATCTGCATCACTAACACTTAGATTACATCTGTTATTAAGAACTAAATGTACTATTTTCACTCTACATTAAAACAGCAATAATAACAATCTAGCTTAACTCAAGCTCTGTACTGCAGAATCACTTGACATACTGAGTGTCAATACCAGCAAGTTCCCATGCTTGGTATTATGGTTCGCCTAACCAAGTATGGCTCTATGTCACTACTTATATCTGCATCACTAACACTTAGATTACATCTGTTATTAAGAACTAAATGTACTATTTTCACTCTACATTAAAACAGCAATAATAACAATCTAGCTTAACTCAAGCTCTGTACTGCAGAATCACTTGACATATTGAGTGTCAATACCAGCAAGTTCCCATGCTTGGTATTATGGTTCGCCTAACCAAGTATGGCTCTATGTCATTACTTATATCTGCATCACTAACACTCAGATTACATCTGTCATTAAGAACTAAATGTACTATTTTCACTCTACATTAAAACAGCAATAATAACAATCTTTAGGAGTTTACTATCATTCTCTTATTGAGAGGTTCTTATTGGAATACTGCCCATCACTTTACTCATAAAATGAAACATCGCCTATCTTCCTAATGCAATTCTGCCTTCCTTGTGGGCAAAAAAAGAATGTAGGTTATTTCTTTAAGTGTGAATACTGATCTACAATGCTACTACAACAGGCTAATTTTGGAGTTAATAACTTGAGAAACTTACAGGGTGGTACAATAGCAAAAAAGAAAAGGTTGGATGGCTAACATTTAGTCAGCTAAGTCGGGATCTTTTGGCTTGGACTCTGTTGAAGGAGTTGTTGGTGGAAGTAACTGTATTTCATATGTGGGCCACTCCAGGTCACATCTAAGACTATAGATACAACTATTGATAGCCATCACACACAATCTCCAGTCGTATCCATTTTCTGATAGATCACAAGTCGGGTAGATTTCCTGGAGAAACTCTGGTGGTAAAGTCCAAAAATATGACAATTAATTAGAAATCACTTCCCAGAGAAATGAATTTATTCAACCTTAGTACTATTTCTCTTTCTGTGAAAAGGTCATTAAGACTTTAATTAAAACACATGGACTGTAACTTTCATTAAATTAGCTGAACAATCTTTTCATCTGAAAGGATAATAATATGAAATAGCACCATTCTTCAATCACACACACACACACACACACACACACACAAACCAATATCCCATCATCTTACTATGTAACCAGGATGGAAACCCTCTGCTCTCTTCAGTGCCCAATATAAACTTTCCTTATTCTTAAATTTATCAAACACACATCTAGCATGTTATTCATTGTATCATAAAGACATGCTATTAATAATAAGGCTCTAATACACCAGAGGCTGCAGTGTCTTTCATAATTTTAGAGGCAAGAAGCTGTGACTGCTAAATTCTTTGCCACTGCTTGGTTTATCTCAGACAAAAGAAATAAGAGTCTTTAGATCTTGCAGTTAAATGAAAACTTCTGTAACAAAATGTGACAGGGCAACATACCTCAAGGAGCACTCTTAGAGAAAGTGGGAGGACAAAGGGAAAGGTGGGGAAGACAGGTGTTAACCAGAAGAACAGAGCTGCTCTTAGATACTTTCTTAGGTAATTTCCTAAGGACCTTTGAGCTCTTAGAAAAAGATCTGGCAATCACTACAGGCCAGCATTACTTGGCTACATTAATGTCATCTGCTTTTCAATAGGATTAATAGGCTGGAAAAAGGGTAAACTATTAGGAGATCCAACCAGTCCATTCTGAAGGAGATCAGCCCTGGGATTTCTTTGGAAGGAATGATGCTAAAGCTGAAACTCCAGTACTTTGGCCACCTCATGCAAAGAGTTGACTCATTGGAAAAGACTCTGATGCTGGGAGGGATTGGGGGCAGGAGGAGAAGGGGATGACAGAGGATGAGATGGCTGGATGGCATCACTGACTCGATGGATGTGAGTCTCAGTGAACTCCGGGAGTTGGTGATGGACAGGGAGGCCTGGTGTGCTGCAATTCATGGGGTCGCAAAGAGCTGGACATGACTGAGTGACTGATCTGATCTGATCTGATCTTGTCAGTAATTTTTATATTGATTACATGTTGAAGTGATGATATTTAATATATTCTGGTCAAATAATATAGATTTTTAAAATTTAAATAACAGGCTGGGAAATCAAGACAATGCCATAAACACAGTGTATGTCCAAATTTTTTAGCATGTCATGTGACAAAGTAAAAAAGCTTTCATATTCAAAGGGCTAACAGATCAGTGGTAGCCTGGAAGGAGGCTTTAGTGGTATAACACTGGATTCAGCATCAAGTTCTATCCTGCTTCATATTTTTATTAACAAAAAAGAAGTTATGGAAAGCAGGCTTGTCCCATCTCCCAAAGACAGCAAAACTGGGACAGATAATAGACTGGAAGACAAGTACCTGCAAAGCTTCCTATTGAAAGCTTTTATTTTATTATTGACTGCAATGAGGAACCGAAATTGGTTGGTTGTTTCCCAAAATGTATTATCTGAAACATTAGTCATAAAAGTTTCTTAGTGGGGAAAGATTTTGGTTGTGCACATAAGAAATGCTTAACTCCAGAGTTAGTCTCCACTGAAAAATCCCACAGTAAAGAGATATGGTGAATCAAAGGTGACAGATGCCGGTGGGAATGCCTGCTCTGAAAGATTCGCTGTATTAGAGGACCTAATGTACTTCCTATTGCTATAATAGAAATGGAGGGGAGAGGGGCAGGAGTAAGGGTTGTTTGCTCATTACAAATATACAGCCTATTAACTATCTCCATATGGACCATTCTCTAAAGAGATCTTAAATTATAACTGAGCTCTCAGAGAGCATCACATACTAGTTTCTTATATGACATCAATATCTTTGGCTTCTGGACATATTTATCAGTGACTACTAATTTCCAGAAGAGTTCCCTCCAAATTATAAAATCTTAGGATAAAAAGTGAAATGAGAATAGAAGAATAATGAGGTTTACCCATTGCTGATACCAATCAGCAATCAGCAGTTAAAACACATTTTTTTAATTAGAAAGATTATTTCTTCTATAAACACCTTCATTTCCAAACTGGTTACAAACTGTTCTTTTTTTTTACTGTAAGGTAAGAGGAAATGGGTTTTGATTTTTTGCCTGGTGGGTTAGTTCAGTGATGTTTAAACTGCAAGTTGTGACCAATTTCTGGGTCGTGAAATCAGTAATAGCAGCACTTTTTTTACTAAAAGTTAATAGAATAGAAAATATTGAAACATAACTGTTATAGAAAGAGTAAGTTTTGTTTGTGAAATTTTTGCTTCAGTTTTTTAAAAAATCACACACACACTGAGTCACAATGTAAAACATATTTCTTACTATGGGTTGCAATAAAAAAAAAGTTTGAAAACAACTGGATTAGATGAGATAGCAAATGCTTACAAAAGGTGCTGTAAGTCAGATTTCTTTAGTGTAGTGTGAAACACAAGTGTTCTTCAAATCTGATGGATGTGAAACGTGTGATATGAAGGCAGGAACCAGCCAACTGAGATTAGGCCAGGGCTCAGAACTGTATCTTTGCTGGGTACCAGTGACATAAGTAAGAAATATTCTGTTTACTGCTTGGTCTAAATTTAATATTTCACAGAGTTGCTGCTGGAAGCTTTATTATTTCATCTATTTATGCCATAGATAAAGACTATACTATGCTCATGTGCACAAGGGAAAACTAGCAAATTAACCTCCTGTACTATTGTTGACACTTCTGCAAACTGATAAAGCCCAGCAGCTTCAATTTTGATCCCCAGTAAATGAAGGTGTTTGAGTTTCCATTCATCTGGCAGTCCATACCAGAAGTCACAGTCGATAATGCCTTTCCTGTTCTAATAATGCTGCTCAAGACAGAGCAATTAGCCCCGAGAACCCAAAGGCAAAAAGAAACACATTCATGAACCTGCTCCTGTCACACCCTAATGGAATTAGTAAAAGAGCAGCCTCTCTCCTCAAAACTTACACAAACTGAATAAATTTTTCTTTATCCTCTCTGACACACTTTGCTTTTATTTATTCTCACATATTCAACATGTAACAAACCTCGAAGAGCATTAATCTTATTGGCGTTCAGGGAGTACACTCCAAACTCCGTACTGCCACGGACACTATTTATCAGGACTTCCTCTGTGAACAGGCTGAGAATAAGGTATCTGGCTGACAGATCTGGGCGAGACTTCTCTTTTGCTGTCATCAGAAGTGATTTTGGCATCTGTATATTTCTACGTGGATCTCCAAGATATTCTAGAAGCAAAAGAGAAAGAAGATGTCGATTTTCATGGCAAATGTTAGGTTCAAGTTTTTTAAAACGTTGTAATAGAAAAGTTGATTTTGCTGAACTTTCAAGGCTCAAGAATTTGAGAGCTTGCATTTCCCCTTGAGTGTGGATTAGTGGATTTAACATTCATTAGCAGGATACACTCAAGGGGATATGCATTCAGCATGCACAATGCACAAACAGCGATCTTGAAGTCACCTCAGAATTCTGCCTATTACACTGTGCTAATGAATTGGAAGATTCAGTATAGTTAAGATGTCAGTTTTACCTAAGCTGATCTATCAATGGAATGAAGTTCAAATAAAAATTTCTACAATTAAAAAAATGAGAAATTGAGAGGCTAAAAAAATTAAAGCTTTAACTTTTTAGTGTATCATGAGACAGCATTAGAAATGAGACAGGAATCACTCCTGATACAATGGTACATGCTCTGATTGTTAAGAGAACAATTCAGTACTCTGCTACCTTTTAGGATATAATCAGTTTTAACATTACATTTGGTAACAAATTCTAAGTAATTATTTAAAATTAATTTTATTGCATCAAAAATTCTAACTAGTTTTCCTTAATTGTTTTCCTACTTATAAAAATTTTTTTTCAAAATTAAGGATCATGATTCTTACTAAAATATTTATAATTTTTAAATGTAGGGTTTTTTATTTGGTATTGTTTATCATTCAAATATCAACAAACTTATCTTAGAATATTGTATTTTAGATAAGTTACTTGAACTTAAAAATAAATTTTAAGCCTGTTTTTATTTCTCAACTTTATAGCCTAATCATTACCGTCTTTCTTCAGTCCATAGTGATTAAATTAACCATACTTAAAAATATATTGTACATATAACAAAGAATTACTTGTTCAAGAAAATATATTAGACAAACATATGATTCTTACAATAAACATATTTTTCATCTTGGAAATCCATCATTTAAGGGGTGAGAGTATAAACTGTTGAATCACCCAGATCCAACAATTGGCAAGAGAGATTAAATTATTTTAAAAATTCACTCAGTGGGTCCAAAGACTTAACATCTGTAAGGTTAATCTAGCAATATATATTGAGTTCAGAAAAAAAGGTAAATACTATTTAACCTGGTAATTCAAATTCTGAGGATGTAATTTAAAAGAATCCAAAATATGTACAATTCTTCTTTTTTGGTGGCATGATTTTCATGATTGATGATTTTCTCTAAAAAGTCCTCAAATGAAAAACAAAAAATAACAACAAAAAGAGGGAAGTAGCTAAATAAATTATGTTATACTTACTCAATGAAATGTTATATGCCTGTTAAAATGAAATGATTATGAAGACTGGATATTCTTAAGGAAAAACATATATTTAAAAGAAGAGTAATTATATGGAGACCATAAGTCTTTAAAATGTTCATAAGAAAAAAATGCTGGGAGAAAATTAAAACATCCACAATAGTTTGTTAAGGTATCTTAATTGTGGAAACTTTTCTTTCCTCCGAAATATATTCCAGTTTTCAATAAAATGGCGTAATAGACTACACATAAATTGTGATGGCTGCCTGGCTCACCATCTGCTTAGCTGTCCTGTCCTCTGATTCTAGCTGAGTCAGGGTCAGAGACCTGTGACCTAAGCTGCCCAAACTGGATTCCCTCTCCTGGGAATCTGAACAATGACAACAGAAAACTAGAACCTAAAAATCATGGAAGATACAGACACAGAGCCCCAGAGATATCAGTGGACCCCAGATGCCATGGTCTCAGGGCTGCTCAGGCTCCTGCCTGTGGCTGTGTGTCCTCTGCTCCTTTTAATCTAGGAACTATTCACCCAGTGATTTTGTTGTGGTGGTATAATTTGACCAGAGTTTGTTTCCATGGTGTACATACAGCCTTATTATAATGGAAAAAATATACTATAAAGATACATTATTTAAATAATTTTGTCTGATCAGATTCATAGGTAATAGTCTACTTAGGGCTGATATGGAGGGCCAGGGAAAGACAGAAAACAGTTTTCCTACCTCAGGTGCCACTAAATTCCAGCATCCTGGGGAAAGGCAATGCAAGGTGTGAGTGCACAGTCACCTACAGAACCCACTCTACTTGACACTAACAAAGCAGGCTATGCCTCCACCACTTAGCTAGCAGTGAGGGCCAGTGTTCTGATGAACGAGATTCATTAATTCATGCAAAAACACTTTATGAAGCATCTACAATGTGCCTGGCACACAGAGAGCAAGACCCCGAACTGCTCCTGGACCATCCAGCTGTAGCTCCTCTTTTACCTGCAGAGAAAGGTGACTAACCTGAGAGAGTTCACACCAGTCAAAGGAATCAGCTGAGAACCACTTTTCAAAGGAAAAATACTAGACTTAGTTTAATGTTAAAAACTATCAGTCTCAGAACTAGGTCTCTATAGTTCATTAACCACAGATATAAGAGATTTAAGTTGTTTAGCTTTCTCATGAAAATTTTCAAACACACATAAAAGTAAACAGAAAAATATAAGCCCCACAAATGTATCACTGAGATTCAACATTTATCAGCAAGAGAATTTTAACACTCACCTAGTGTTTCAGAAGAGACTGCTGTACCATCAGTGGAAGGTTCTTGAATTCCTTCAGGGAAAGCTCTGCTGTTCTGGGGAGAATTCCCATGTTCTCTTGTTTCTGAGATAGCTTCTGGCTGAGAAACCTGGAAACTACTTGCACCGTCATCACCATCTCTTTCATCATTCGAATCTCTTTTGCGTTTGGTAGGCCCTCCATTCTTATCAACAGTTTTCTGTTGAAACACAAAATTGTATCTATAAACAAAGTCCCATAGTGGGAAAATACGGACATGCTTCATCATCTACCAGGGCCCTCCAGGGTGATGAGGAAGCAACTGTTTCTAATCAGCTGGGCTGAAGCACATGAATCCTGTGTGGCATGAAATAAAACTATAGGTGGATTCCTCCTCCAGCTGCCATGACTCGCTGCTTCTTGGGGGACTTTGTTGTTGTTCAGTCACTCAATCACTGTCTGACTCTTCCTAATCCCACAGACTCCAGCACACCAGGCCTCCCTGTCCTTCACCATCTCCCAGAGTTTGCTCAAACTCATGTCCATTGAGTCGGTGATGCCATCCAACCATCTCATCCTGCCCTCAATATTTTCTAATATCAGGGTCTTTTCCAATGAGTAGGCTCTTGGGGGATTTAGTAGCAGTCTAATGAACTAAATGGGCTTCCCTGGTGGCTCAGTGTAAAGAATCCGCCTGCCAATGCCAGAAACGATTGTTCAATCCCTGAGTCAAGAAGATCTCCTAGAAAAGGAAATGGTAACACACTCCAATATTCTTGCCTGGAGAGTCCCATGGACAGAGGGCTACAGTCCATGGGGTTGCAAAAAGAGTCAAGACACCACAACTTAGTGACTAAACAACAACAAACAACAGTTGTTGGCACAAAATAAGTGCTTAATGAACATATCATAAATAAATGAATACATGAGTTTCTCAAAGATGACAACTTTGAGTTTGTTTTTTCTTTTTTTTCTCTTTCCCCAGTGGTCTTCTAATCTGGCTGTACATTTGAGCATTTGAATTACCCTAGAGATCTTGTGTTTTCTTAAAGCAGTGCTGGGGCCCCACTCACGGCAAATTCAACCAGAATCTCTGGTGGATGGAGTGGGAGAGCTCCAGCATTACTTTTTTTTTTAAGTGACTCACATGTTTTTAACATACACCTAGAGTTGACCACTGCTCTAGGTTAGGGCTTCTAGAACTTCAATGTGCACAAAAATCACCTGGGGGTCTGGCTAAAATTCAAATTCTGCTTCAGTTAGTCTGGTATGAAACTCAAGACTGCATTTCTCACAAGCTTTCCAGTGCTGCTGCTGGTCCACGGACCCACTTTGAGTAGTAAGGACCTATCCTTCTCCTAATTAAGGACACAGCAGGCACTGGCAGATGCTGCTTCTCTTCTGATGCCTAAGCAATATTCAAATTACCATTTCCAGGCAGTATCATAATTTTACATTCAAATGTTTAAGGTGTAATTTTTGTAGGATATAAAAGGGAATGTGAAAAATAAGCAGATTTGGTTTCATACAGATGGTGCTTGAGTTATCACTGAAATCAAGCCATTCACCAAGAAAATATAAGCTCAGCTACAAATATTCTTGGCAAACAGTTTCCATCAACTTACTCTAGAGACACAGGAGTGACTAGATATGGTGAGAATAAAATGGAGGCTTTAGAGAGGTGGGTGGAAGTTAGGAATTGTCATTATGTTAAATGCTTCATCAGAAGGCAATAGACATGACTCTCTTCCCTACTGACCTGTTTGTGTTTAAAAAAAAAAAAAACAAAACTCAAATGCACTCTGAAGACAGGATCGTGAGAGAGAAGTCAGAGTCCCACTTACCATGTAGCTATACAGATTATAAAATATCTGTGAAAACTTAACCTCATGATATGCATCATTTTCACCAGTTTCTGCCATCACTGAAGGTGAACAAGTAATGAAGTACCTTCCTTTTCTTCTGTGCCATTCCTAACTACCATTAGAACAGCTAAGTAGCACCACAGTCTGCTCTTTTATGTGTTACTCAGTGGGATCCTGAAAAAGACTTGCCAAATATCTTTGTAGTTGAAATCTTTTTCTGGTGTAACCCTTGGCTTGAAATATACTAATTATAACACTGTATTTATTTTATCTTTAGGATATTTTTATGGGGCATAAAATGTCAAAGAGTTAAATAAACAGGCAGGATGCAAGAGAACACACCTTGCCTCTAAATTAAATAAACAAGAATTTGAGCACATGGACTGAAGATCTTGTATGTCAATACAATCAGTTCTGGAGTTGTATGCAGTATGTACTTATACAGCAGTGACCATATTTAGATAAAAAAATCACTTACTAGTGGTCTTCTTGAACTTAAATTGCAGATCAGAGAATTGACATTGGAAATACAGGCTTGCCACTCTTCTCCATGTTCACTCAAATCATAGTTGGGAAAAACTGCTGCCAGATGTTCTGCAAATAGCACCAAGAATTCACGAAAATTAAGAGGGAAAGAACAAAGAAACTGACAAAAAATTTTATTTAAAATACTGAAATTTTCTCTTTCTCATTGTCATTCTTTTCTCTAACTAAGAGTTTAGGAATTCTACTCAAAGAGGATGCTTAGCTGAATATCTCATTTCTTCTAATGTGCAATTCCCTAAAACACTGACCTAAGGAGCCCATGATGAGGTTTTGGTGCTTTAGAGAAAAGAATGTGTTACAAAAAGTCAATTATTTCAGGTGTTAATACCCTTTAATAACCCTATGGATAAATTAGATCTAAACACAGAAGGAAACCTGTAAGGAGAAAACAGTATTATTACAAACATTATCACATCATGATCCAGTTACTTGTGCATATTACATGTCTATCTTCCCCACAAGCTACTCCCTCTGCCTAGAATACTCTTCCTGTTTTCTTTATGTAGCTAAGGAATCTTTCTAAATGTCTTGTCCTTAGGAAGTCCTCCCTAATACCCTCAAAGTAGGTGCTCTGCTCTCTGAGTTTCCACATTACCACACTGGAATGGAATTGATCTGTTTCCCCAATGTGCCCCTTTCTAGACTGTGAACTCCTGTGGTCAGAACTACTTATTCATTGTTGTATTCTTAGTGCCTATGAGTTCCAGGACCTCCATACACATTACTGGAAGACAAGAAGGCAGGAGGCCAGAGTGGATTAATTATGAGATGCTATTTCTGTGTTGTCAGTTCCTAGCAATGAAACGTGCTTTATTTTCCCACTTTTTCTTATTTTGGCTTTTTCTTTATTTTTTAGTGCCAAGTTTCAGCACTGAAGAATTGACCTAGTATTAACCATAAGCAACTATAACCAATAAAGTTTAAGAATTGACCTAGTATTAACCATAAGCAACTATAACCAATAAAGTTTACCTTATTTGATCAGTCTATGAACACGTTTTATTCTTTAGAAATTGCTACCCATTATACACTACTAAATTGTAAAAATCTAGGTTAGACAAAGTGAAAAAGTGAACAGTTCTAAGATTTACACACACTTCATTATTTCTTCAACTATCAATAACACAATGAGCAAAGATCCTATAATGACTTTACATACATCTTTTTTTTTCCCCCATGCCGTGTGACATGTGGGATCTTAGTTCCCTGACCAGGGATCAAGCCCACACCCTCTGCAGTGGAAGCACAGAGTCTTAAGCACTGGACCTCCAAGGAAGTCCCTACATACCTCTTATTGCAGCTATTTTGTTTGGATCCAGGGATTGGCAACCTTGGGAACTGATACCTACTGAGGTGGAAGTCAGGATTTCCTCGGAGAACAAAATACGAACCAAGTAGCAGGCTGCGTGCCTAGGTATGGCCTTCTTTTGTACAGCCATCAAATGAGTATCACGAATTGTCACATTTCTTCTTGGATCACCAAGATATCCTTTAAAAATATAGGGGAAAATTAAAATCCTTGTTTTTTTCATGCAAGGTTACCAATAAAGTCTAAGAATATTAAGCTAATTGATTTTTAATTCACAAATTTTCTACTTGGGCGAATTTTTTTCTATACTTATTTCATCTTTTTCTTAAATGAGTCTATTTGATGCCATCTACATAACTGTTAGCAGGTTTCACCTTTGTTAGTCTTGAATTTGCTGTACTTGAACTAATCAGTTCATTGTCTTGAATAAATTTAATTCTTAGGCCACAGGTGCATATACAATCACGTTGCTCTGAGATCCCATTGCTCCCTTCTAAATTCTAAAAGTACACTCAGAGGTATATTACTGAGTGAGTATATGGTCCCTGAAGACAATTTAGAAAGTGTGAGTGGATATAATTTGAAAAATTTTTAAATAGCATTTATAAAGTATCTACTATATATCAAGCACTATGCTAAATATTTTACATCTATAAGCTCAGTTTCATCATCCTAACAACCTATTCTCACTTAACAGATGAAGAAACTGAAGCCCAACGGAGGTAAGTTATTTGAACAAGATCATGCTGCTGGTTATAGAGCTAGTTTTATAAGCTAAGTCTGTCTGGTGTTATGCCAAGTGCCTCAAACCTAATGTTTTCTATTGTTTTTTTCTCAACACAAAACTGAAACTATACCTTATATGTAGCTTGGATCCTGCTTTTTTCCAGTTATCATTATACTTTGCATATTTCTCCATTTTCTTTTTTTTTCCAAGTCTGTATTCCTATCATCATGATTTTCCTGACAAGTGATATTTATGTTGCACTTATGTTCTGTGCATTGTGTTAAGAGCTTTAAATGAATTATCCCATTTGATCCTCACAATTCTATAAAGTAGGCACTATAATTTTTGTCACTTCACAGATAAAGAAACTAATATTTAGGTCAGAGCATATTAGGTCATATAGTTAGTAAGACACAAAGCCAGGATTTGAACACAGGCAGTCCGACTCAGTAGTCCATGCTTTTAACTGTTATGCTTACTGCCTCATATATCGTGGTATACCAGGAGTCACGTAACTAATTCTCTATGATTGCTTACTGAACTGTTTCCAATTTCTCATAAGTCTATAAAAATTAATTCTTGTACCAAAATCTTAATGCAAATCTTTTTTATTATACCTTTGGATAGAAGTGGGATTACTGAGTCAAGTAAAATAAATACTTTTACAGATTTTTAAACAAATTACCCTTCAGAAAGTTTTCACCAATTTATACTTCTAACAACAGCATATCACAGTGCCTACTTTATACGAAGAACACAATTTTTTAAGTTTCTTCTAGTTTGGGTAATAAAATAATTTAAAGAAAAAGGGTCTCCTCTGGGATGACAGTCACCAAACCACAGTCCACAGGACAATCCCACCACCAGTTTTGGTAAATACGGTTGGACTGGCACACAGCCACATTGATTCACTTACCTACACCTGTGGCTGCTTTCATACTACAGCAGCAGAGCTGAGTGGGTGTGACAGACACTAGATGGCCCACAAAGCCTAAAATAGTTATTATCTAGCCCTTTACCAGAGAAGGCAATGGCACCCTACTCCAGTACTCTTGCCTGGAAAATCCCATGGGCGGAGGAGCCTGGTAGGCTGCAGTCCATGGGGTCAGGAAGAGTCAGACACGACTGAGCGACTTCACTTTCACTTTTCACTTTCATGCATTGGAGAAGGCAATGGCAACCCATTCCAGTGTTCTTGCCTGGAGAATCCCAGGGACAGGGGAGCCTGGTGGGCTGCTGTCTATGGGGTCGCACAGAGTCGGACACAACTGAAGCGACTTAGCAGCAGCAGCAGCAGCAGCAGCCCTTTACAGAAAAAGTATGTCGAGCCCTACCCATGGATATTAATAATAGATTACCTACTTAGAAGTAGGTACATGTAACTATTAAGTATTAGGAAGACTTGACCTTAGAGGCCATGGAACCTGGGGTGTTCTCATCTCTGCCACTGTGGCTTGATAGGCAACACAAGAGATGTTAAGAAACATGAACTTTAAAGTCAGAGAGAACTGGGTTAGAGTTCCAGAACTGCCATTCACCAGCTCTGTGATTTTGGGAATGTGGGTAATACAAGTAGCTACATCATGAAGTCATTATGAATATTAATAGAGATGAGGCATGTCAGTTGATCAGGACAGTGTCTTGCACATAGTACATACTCAATAAATATTATTCCTTATTACTAATATCATCTAAAACCTGTCCTCAGAATAGGAAAAAAAAGTTTGTATCAAGTAAGCTGAAGAATATAGGTTAAATAGTGTCACTGCACACTCGCCAAAATTGGAAGGCATGAGGACAGATGATGAGGAAGAAGCTTGGCTATTGTCATCTTCCAATACAATTGGGTGACTCATTGTTTCAGGTCTGTTTTCCGTGCTGTTTTCTTCTGTCACCAATATTTTTACAGGTACAAGTGCAAACAGAAAAGAAGTCTCAATTGCATGTTCTGTATAGAGGAAACTATCCTTCAGGTATGAAAGGGATATAAACATTCTCAGACAAAAGAAAATTTTAAATGTTTGTCACTAGCAGACCTACTCTTAAATAATGGCAAAAGGAAGATCTTGAAACAGAAAGGTTATGATGACAGAAGGAATCTTGGAGCATCAGGAAGGAAGAAAGAACAATAAAAAGAGCAGGAAAGTGCATGCAGAGAAATTCAATCATTCATACTTTGCTGGGAGAGATGTAAAATGGAACAAACTGGAAAACAGTTTGGAAGTTTCTTATAAAACTAAACCTGTAATTACTACATGACGCAGCAATTTCTGGGGCATTTAGAAATCATGAGAAATAGAAGCTCATGATGACAAAAATCTGCATGTGAGTGTTCTTAACATCTTTATTCATAATAGCCAAAAACTAAATAACCCAGATGTCTTTCAACAGGTGAATGGTTAAACAAACTCTGGTAAATTCAATATCAGAATATTATTCAATTATAAAAAGGAATAAAGAACAGAAAGAGCAGAAATATGGGCAAATACAACACTATTATGAGTTTTGTAATTCATATGTAATGACTGAAATGAGAATACCATTTGACACTAAGACAATGATAGTTAAAATTGAGAAGGGCAAAGGAAACTAGAGTTAAAGTTTCAACACATCATTCTAAGGAGTAAAATGTTGATACCAGTAGACTGTGACAAGCCACATACATATATAACAACACCCAGAGTGACCAGAAGGAAAACTATACGAAGCAATATACTCAAAAACAAATAAATCAATATGAAATACTAGAAAATGTTCAGGTAACCCACAGAAATGCAAAAAATAAAATCAGGAACCAAAGAAAAAATAATAAAACTGCAGACTTAAAACGCTGATATCAATAATTACTTTAAATGTAAATGACTTAACCATATCAATTAAATGGCAGTAATTGATAAAGTGAATAAAAACAAGACCCAACTATATGCCATCTATAAGAAAATCTATAAGTTCAATTACAGTAATAAATTGAAAGTAAAATGATAGAAAAATATATACCGTGCAAATATTAACAATAAAAAGAGTAGTTATGTGGATATCAGATAAAATAGACTTCACAGGCTTCCCTGGTGATCTACAGGTTAAGAATCCACCTGCCAATCCAGGGGACACAGTTCAACTATTGAAGCCAGCCTGCCTAGAGCCCGTGCTCCACGACAGGAGAAGCCACTGCAAAGAAAAGCCCACACACGGAAACTAGAGAAAACCCAGGCACAGCAATGAAGACCCAGTAGAGCCAAAAATAAAGAAATCTTTCTAAAAAGTAGACTTCAGAGCAAACAAAGTTACTAGAGACAAAAAGGATGAAAGGCTCAATCCCCCAGGAAGACATACCAATCTTTAATATGCCAAGCAACAGAGTCTCAAAATACGTGAAGCAAAAAGTGAAAGAGTTGAAAGGAGAAATAATCAGATCTACAGTTATATTTGAGGACCTCAACACCCTCCTGTCAGCAACTGGTGGAACAACCAGAAAAAGCAGCAAAGATATAGAAGACCCAAACAATACAATCAACCAACAGGATTCTCATTAGAGAAGGAAATGGCAACCCCCTCCAGTATTCCTGCCTGGAGAATTCCATGGACAAAGGAGCCTGGCAGGCTACAGTCCCTGGGGTCGCCAAGAGTCGGACACGATTGAGTGACTATCACTCATTCCATCCAATAAAAGCAGAATACATATTTTTGTCAAATGCCTGTGCATCATTCACCAAGACAGACCACATTCTGAGCCGGAGAAACATCTCAACAAATTTAAAAGAAATGATTAATATATGGTATATTGTCTGACCATAATGGAATCAAATTAGACATCAATAATAGAAAGAAGAAAATCTTTAAACACTTAGAAAATAAACAGCATATTTCTAATTAATACATAAAGAGGACATTTCATGGACATGATAAAATGTATAGGACTTAATAAAAATACAACACATCAAAATATATGGGATGCAACTAAAGTGATACTGAAAGTGAAATTTACAGCACTAAATTCTTACACTAGAAGAGAGGAAAAAGTCCCAAATCTATAATCAAAGCTCCCGCACCAAAAGTGAAGAGAAGAGTAAAAGAAACCCAAAATATACAAAATATAATGAAATAATAAAAAGCAGAAATCAATGAAAATGAAAATAGGAAAAATAGGAAAAGAAGCAAACAGCTGGTACCTCAAAAAAGATTAATAAAGCTAATAAACTTCTAGAAAGACTCACAAAAATAAAAAAGGTGATGTAAATCATCAATATCAAGAATGCAATGGGATATTTAGCAGCCATTAAAAAGATAATAGGGAATACTACAATTCAGTTTACGCTCACAGATTTGATAACTTAGAAGAACTGTACCAATTCTCCCAAAATTACAAATACTAAAACTTAACCAAGATTACAGAGACAATCTGCTGCTGCTGCTGCTGCTGCTGCTAAGTCACTTCAGTCGTGTCCGACTCTGTGCGACCCCATAGACAGCACAGCCCACCAGGCTCCCCCGTCTCTGGGATTCTCCAGGCAAGAACACTGGAGTGGGTTGCCACTGCCTTCTCCAATGCATGAAAGTGAAAAATGAAAGTGAAGTCGCTCAGTCATGTCCGACCCTCAGCGACCCCATGGACTACAGCCTTCCAGGCTCCTCCATCCATGGGATTTTCCAGGCAAGAGTACTGGAGTGGGGTGCCATTGCCTTCTCTGACAGAGACTATCTAAATAGTCTTATAACCATCAAGGAAATTAGATTTGCAATTAAAAAGCTCCCCCCAAAAAGGAATCTACAAGCCCAAGTTGATCTGTGGGTTTAACATAATTCCCATCAAAATCCCAGCAATTTTGGGGGGAAACATAAACAAGCTTATTCTAAAATGAGGATGGAAAGGCACAGGTACTAGAATATTTAAAATGATTGTTGAAAAAGAAGAATAAAGTAGGAGGAATCATTCTACCTGATGACAACGTTTACTGTATAACAACAACAATCACAAGGTTGTGGTTTGGTAGAGGGGTAGAAACATAAATCAGTGGAAAACAATAGAGAACCCAGAAATAGATCTAATGGTTTTTTATTACTGAATAAAAGCAATTCAATGGAGGAAAGATTGTGCTGCAGCAACTGGATAGGCATAGGGAAAAAAAAAAAAAAGAAGAAGAACCTCAACCTACATCTCACACCTTATACAAAATTAACTCAAATGTGAACTGTAAAAGATAAAACCTTTAGAAAAAACATAGGAGAAAAAATTGGGGATCAAAGACTAGACAGAGTTCATAGACTCTATACTAAAAGTATAAAATCCATAAAAAGAAAGTATAAATTGAACCTCAAAAAATTAAAAATTTTCTCTCTGCAAAACAAAACAAAAACACCTGTAGAAAGGATGACAAGGAAAGCTGCAGATAGGAAGAAAATATTTGCAAACCACATAAACAACAAAAGATTAGTATCCCAAATATCTAAACAACTCCCAAAACACAGCAGTAAAAAAAAGAAAAAAATTATAGAACAGACATTTCAGAGAAAGAACATACAGATGGAAAATTAGCATACGTGAAGATGCTGCACACCATTATCCAAGGCAAATGCATATCAAACCCACAACAAAGTATTAATGTATACCTATCAGAATGGATAAAATTTTTAAAAATAGTGAAAATACCAAATGCCAGTGAGGATGCAGAGAGAATGAATTACTTATACATTGCTGGTGGGACTATAAAATCAGTCATTCTGAAAATAGTTTGCCTGTTTCTTATAAAACTTAATATGCAATTATACTACCCAGCAACTGTGCTCTTGAGCATTTATCATAGGGAAATGAAAACTATGTTCAGACAAAAACCTGCACAAGAATGTTTACATCAACTTTACTCTTAATACTTAAAAACTGGAAACAACCCAGATATCCTTCATTAGGTAAACAGATAAACAAATCATGGTACACCAATTCCATGGAATAGAGCTCAGCAACAAAAAAGGAAGAAACCACTAATACATGCAGCAACTTGGATGGATCTAAAGGGAGTCTTTGACTGTATGGATCACAATAAACTGTGGAAAATTCTGAAAGAGATGGGAATACCGGACCACCTGACCTGCCTCCTGAGAAACCCATATGCAGGTCAGGAAGCAACAGTTAGAACTGGACATAGAACAACAGACTGGTTCCAAATAGGAAAAGGAGTACGTCAAGGCTGTATACTGTCACCCTGCTTATTTAACTTCTATGCAGAGCACATCATGAGAAATGCTGGGCTGGAAGAAGCACAAGCTGGAATCAAGCTTGCCGGGAGAAATATCAATCACCTCAGATGTGCAGATGACACTACCCAGATGGCAGAAAGTGAAGAAGAACTAAAAAGCCTCTTGATAAAAGTGAAAGAGGAGAGTGAAAAAGTTGGCTTAAAGCTCAACATTCAGAAAACTAAGATCATGGTATCCAGTCCCATCACTTCATGGCAAATAGATGGGGACAGTGGAAACAGTGGCTGACTTTATTTTTCTGGGCTCCCAAATCACTGCAGATGGTGATTGCAGCCATGAAATTAAAAGACGCTTACTCCTTGGAAGGAAAGTTATGACCAACCTAGACAGCATATTAAAAAGCAGAGACATTACTTTGCCAACAAAGGTCCATCTAGTCAAGGCTATGGTTTTTCCAGTAGTCATGTGTGGATCTGAGAGTTGGACTATAAAGAAAGCTGAGTGCAGAAGAATTGATGCTTTTGAACTGCAGTGTTGGAGAAGATTCTTGAGAGTTCCTTGGACTGCAAGATCCAACCAGTCCATCCTTAAGGAAATCAGTCCTGGGTGTTCATTGGAAGGACTAATGTTGAAGCTGAAACTCCAATACTTTGGCCACCTGATGCGAAGAGCTGACTCATTTGAAAAGACCCTGATGTTGAGAAAGATTGAAGGCAGGAGGAGAAGGGAATGACACAGGATGAGATGGTTGGATGGCATCACCGACTCAATGGACATGAGTTTGCATAGGCTCTGGGAGTTGGTGATGGACAGGGAGGCCTGGGGTGCTGCAGTTCATGGGGTCGCAAAGAGTCAGACATGACTGAGGGACTGAACTCCAGTGAACTTAAATAATATGAGTTGATTAATAGAACACTGTCTTGCAATGACAAAATTATATAGAGAGAAAACACATTAATATTTGGATGGATTGCAGATGAAGCTAGGTAAGGAATGACAAGAAAGACGTGGGTATGTTTATAAAAAGGCAAAAGATGGTTCTTGAGAGTGACAGAACAATTCTGTATCATGACTGGTAGTGGTCAATATCCAAACCTTAACACTTTACAAAAGTGCAGAGAACTAAACACACACACACACACACGAATACAAGTAAAACTGAGTACATCTGAAAAGATCTGTAGATCATATCAATCTCAAAATCTTAGTTGTCATATTTTACTATATTTTTGCAAAATACTACTACTGGGAGATATTGGGTAAAGGGTACATAAGATCTCTCTGTATTACTTGCAACTACATTTGATTCTGAAATATCTCAAAATGAAAAGTCTAATGTTGGGAAAGCAATCACTAAGAATTAATATTAAGAATGCTGATGGGTCTAAATTAGATTGCTACTCATAATAGGCATCACTTCAAACTCACCAAATCCAGGAGTTAGGAAGCAAGGTTTTGAATCAGTTTGTTGGTCACTGTCAATTTTTATTACACTTCCATGATTCTCTGCTTCAGAACTCATTTTTGTGCTGGATTCTGTTTGAACAACATTTTGATAAGGAAAACATTTTCAAGTACTGAAAAACAAGAAATCTCAACAGTAATTTTTATTTCAAACAAAACTATCATTCAGAAATGAAGGAAAAATAAAGACATCCCTAGACAAAAGAAAACTAAAAAGATGTCACGATTGACTTACCCTTAAAAATGGCTAAAGGAAAATCATCTGACCAAAAGGATATGATGAAGAAAGGAAATCTGGAGCATGAGGAAGGAAGAAAGAACAATAGAAAGAACAAAGGGACTTCCCTGGTGGTACAGTGGTTAAGACTCAGTGCTTACACTGCAGAAGCCATGAGTTTGATCCCTGGTCGGGGAACTAACATCCCACATGCCATGTGGTGCAGCACCCCCCAAAATTTTTTTTAATAAAAACTTTTTAAAAATATTAATAATAAAGAAGAAAGAGTAGAAATACACATGCAAAGAAACTAGATCATTTATACATTGCTAGTGGGACTATAAAATGGTACAGCTACACTGGAAAACAGTTTGGCAGTATTTTACAAAATTCAACTTACAATTATCATCGGACCCTGCAACTGTGCTCTTGGGTGTTAGCCCAGAGAAGTGAAAACTGATGTTCATACAGAAACCTATACATGAGCATTCACAGTAGCTCTACTGCAAATAGCCAAAAACTGGTAACAACTCAGACATCCTTCAACTGGTGAACAGATAAACGATGGTACATGCCTACCATGGAGTACTCAACAATAAAAATGTATTGATCTACACAGCAACTTAGATAAATCTCCAGGGAATTATGGTGAATGAAAAAGGCAATCCCCAAAGGTTACATATTATGTAAGTCTATATAAAACTCTTGAAATGACAAAATTATAAAGAATGAAAACAGATTAGTAGTTGCTGAGGGCAGGTACAGGGAATGGTAGGGGTAGGAGCATGAGAGAAGAAAGGTAGGGGTGGTTTTAAAGGGCAAAAATGAGAATCCTTGTGGTAATGGAAATGTTCTGAATCTTGACTGTGATGGAGGATATGGAAATGTATTCAGGTTGCAAAATGATATAATACTAAATCACATACACAAACATAAACACACATAAAACTAAAGACAGCTCAATAAAATCTGTGGATTTTATCAATGTATATACCCTGGTTCTGATACTGTATTATAATTTTGCAAGGTGTTATCTTTCTGGGAAACTTGGTAAAGTATACACAAAATCTCTCTATTTTTTTAAATTTTATTTTATTTTTAAACTTTAAAATATTGTATTGGTTCTGCCATATATAGAAATGAATCCACCACAGGCATACATGTGTTCCCCATCCTGAACCCTCCTCCCTCCTCCCTCCCCATACCATCCCTCTGGGTCATCCCAGTGCACCAGCCCCAAGCATCCAGTATCGTGCATAGAATCTGGACTGGCGACTCGTTTCATATAATGGCATGTGCAGCTAAAATTTTCTTTAAAAAAAAACTTAATTTTTAATTAGGAAAAGCTCATATCAAGGGTGTTAAAAAAACCTAAATAGTGCTACTTATAATATGTATCATTACAAACTCACCAAAATTGGAAGGGATGAGGACATATGAAGCATCTTCATCTCTGTTATATTCCAATAAAGGTGGTTGATTCATCACTGGAGTGTCATTTTCCTGGCTGGTTTCTACTTTGAGCGACATTTCTGTTAGTAAAATGTTATTCAAATGCTGTGAGAAAAGACTCTACCCTCATACCTATATCTGATGAAACTATCTTCCAGTAATGAAGAAAAAATAGATATTCACAAAGGAAAACCAAACGTATTTGTCACTAACTGATTTATGCTTAAAATGGCTATAGGAAAATCTTCTAACAAAAAGTATAATAGAATTCTGGAGCATTAAGAAGGAGAAAGAACAATGGAAAGAACAGAGATATGGATGCAGAGAAATCAAATCACTCATACATGGCTGGAAGGAATGGAAAATGGTACAGCTACCCTGGAAAGCAGTTTGACAATTTCTTATAAACTAAGGATGCAGTTATTGATATTTATCCTAGCAATCTTGATTCCAGCTTGTGCTTCTTTCAGCCCAGCGTTTCTCATGATGTACTCTGCATAGAAGTTAAATAAGCAGGGTGACAATATATAGCCTTGACATACTCCTTTTCCTATTTGGAACCAGTCTGTTGTTCCATGTCCAGTTCTAACTGTGGCTTCCTGACCTGCATATGGGTTTCTCAGGAGGCAGGTCAGGTGGTCTGGTATTCCCATCTCTTTCAGAATTTTCCACAATTTATTGTGATCCACACAGTCAAAGGCTTTAGCATAGTCAATAAAGCAGATGTTTTTCTGGAACTCTCTTGCTTTTTCCATGATCCAGTGGATGTTGGCAATTTGATCCTCTGCCTTTTCTAAAACCAGCTTGAACATCTGGAAGTTCATGGTTCATGTACTGCTGAAGCCTGGCTTGGAGAATTTTGAGCATTACTTTACTAGTGTGTGAGATGAGTGCAATTGTGTGGTAGTTTGAGCATTCTTTGGCATTGCCTTTCTTTGGGATTGAAATGAAAACTCACCTTTTTCCAGTCCTGTGGCCACTGCTGAGTTTTCCAAATTTCTGGGAGAAATATCAATAACCTCAGATATGCAGAGGACACCACCCTTATGGCAGAAAGTGAAGAGGAACTAAAAAGCCTCTTGATGAAAGTGAAAGAGGAGAGTGAAAAAGTTGGCTAAAAGCTCAACATTCAGAAAACGAAGATCATGGCATCTGGTCCCATCACTTCATGGGAAACAGATGGGGAAACAGTGGAAACAGTGTCAGACTTTATTTTTTGGGGCTCCAAAATCACTGCAGATGGTGACTGCAGCCATGAAATTAAAAGACGCTTACTCCTTGGAAGGAAAATTATGACCAACCTTAGATAGCATATTGAGAAGCAGAGACATTACTTTGCCAACAAAGGTCTGTCTAGTCAAGGCTATGGTTTTTCCAGTGGTCACGTATGGATGTGAGAGTTGGACTGTGAAGAAAGCTGAGCGCCAAAGAATTGGTGCTTTTGAACTGTGGTGTTGGAGAAGACTCTTGAGAGTACCTTGGGCTGCAAGGATCTCCAACCAGTCCATCCTAAAGGAGATCAGTCCTGGGTGTTCATTGGAAGGAATGATGCTGAAGCTGAAACTCCAATACTTTGGCCACCTGATGCAAAGAGTTGACTCATTGGAAAAGACCCTGATGCTGGGAGGGGTTGGGGGCAGGAGGAGAAGGGGAAGACAGAGGATGAGATGGCTAGATGGCATCACCGACACAATGGACATGGGTTTGGGTGGACTCCGGGTGTTGTTGATGGACAGGGAGGCCTGGCATGCTGTGGTTCATGAGGTCACAAAGAGTCGGACACAACTGAGCGACTGAAGTGAACCGAACTGATGAATAAATACTCATATCAAGTTTACCCTTAACAGTCAAAAACCGGAAACAGAGGTTTTCAACAGATGAACAGAAAAATAAAGCCTGGTACATTCACACCATGAAATAATACTCAGCAATAAAAAAGAAGGAACCATTGCTACACACAACAGTATGAATGAATCTCCAGGGAATTACACTGAAGGAAAAAACCAATCTCAAACACCACATGATTCCATTTATATAACTATGCTGAAGGGACAAATAATAGATCTGGAGAACAGATTCACAGTTACCATGAAACAGGGCAGAGGGTAGGAGTAGAGGGCAAATGTCAGTTGGAGTGAGATGGGTGTGGTTATAAAAGAGAAATATGAGAGAACATGGTAGTGATGCAGCTGTTCCAAGGCTTACCTGTCATAGAAGAGACGTGATCTGTACATATGAAAAAACTGTATAGAACTCAATACACACATATTAATGCAAGTGAAACTGGAGGCATGTCAATAATATCTGTGGATGGTATCATGTTGATATGTTGGCTGTGGTAATTTTCTATCATTCTGTAAGATGGTACCATTTTACCATTTTACAATGGTAGATACCATTTTACCATTGGGGAACACTGGGTAATCAGAACACAGGATTGCTCTGTACTATTTATTATAACTGCATGTGCAGCTAAAGTTTTCTGAAAATAAAAACTTTCATTAGAAAGAGCTACCTCTATCTTACACTATGGAGAGTGAGGAATCTAAACTAAATATATGTCAAAGTATCATTTCAAACTCACCAACACTGGGTAGAATGGAGAGATGTGAAGAGCCCATATCTGGGTCACTGTCATTTCCCACTACAGTTTCTCTTCCCACAATAGTTTCATTTCCCACAACAGTTTCATTTCCCACTGTCTGATAGCTGTTATCCATGGTGGTTTCTGCTTGTCCTGGCATTTCTGTAAGTATAACTTTTTCAATTGCTGAAAGATAAGAACTCTCAAGTGTGAACTCTATACTGGGTGAGACTGTCCTTCAGGAAAGAATGGTAAATAAAGACATTATGACACAAAGGAAAAAAGATCTTTTAATTTTCCCTAGCAGATTTTCCCTTAAAAATGGCTGAAGGAAAATCTTCAAAAAACAAAACATATTATTAAAGAAGGAATCTTGGAGCATCATGA
Organism: Bos mutus; assembly: GCF_027580195.1. Lineage (NCBI taxonomy): Eukaryota > Metazoa > Chordata > Mammalia > Artiodactyla > Bovidae > Bos > Bos mutus. Next base: position 124,220,022 of record NC_091646.1, read on the forward strand.
AGGAAGAAATAACAGTGGACAGATCAGAGATATGGATAGAGAGAAAATGAATCAACCACTCTTTGCTGCTGTAAACGTAAAATGGTACAGCCTCTCTGGAAAATTGTTTGGCAGTTTCTAATAAAACTAAACATGCTATTACTTATAAGACCCAGCAACTGCACTTTTGGCATTCATGACAGAGAAACAGAAATTTATATTTACACAAAAATCAATACATCAATGTTCACAGCACTTTACTTGAAATATCCAAAAACTCAGAAAGAAAAAAAACAAATTTTCTGCAATGTATGAATTTAAAAAAAAAAAACATCTCAGAAAGAAAAAAAATAAATTTCCTTCAATGTATGAATTAAAAAAAAACACACTGTGTGTGTATACATACACACACACCATGGAAAACTCTTCATCAATAGGAAGGAACTATAAGGAAATAAAAATTTATATTTACACAAAAGTATGTACATGAATATGTATAGCTGCTTTACTCCTAAGAGCCAAAAACTGAAAAAAAAAATCCAGATGCCCTTCAACAGGGGAAGAGTTAAAATGTTGTATATCCATAGCATGGAATATTCTGCAGCAGTAATAGTAATAAACTGTTGACACATGCCACAAACTGGATGACTCTTCAGGGAATTAGGCTGAGTGAAAGAAGCCAATCCCAAAGTTATATGGTATGTTATTCCACTTATATAACAATCTGAGACAAAATTATAGAAACAGAGAAGAGATCAATGGTAGCCAGGTGTTAGCGATGGGTCTTGGAGAAAGCAAAGCCTGGTTGTGTTTGTATAAAAGCAGTAGCAAGGGACCCTTGGGTGATGGTAACGATCTCTACCTTGACTGTGGTGTACTCTCTCACTGCATAGTGCTAAATACACACATGAAAGTGTACACACACATACACGTAAAACTGGAGGCACCTCAATAACGTCTGTGGGTTGTATCAATGTCAGTATATGGGTTGTGACACTGTACCAGTGTTTTGCAAGGTGTAGTCGTTGGGAAAAATAAAGCATAAATAGGATCTCTGTGCATTATTTTTACAGCTGCATGTGAATCTTAAATTATACCAAAAAGTTTTAAGAGCTACAACTGGCTTGTATTAAGGATGTGGATGGATCTAGACTAAACAGTGCTTACTCACAATATGTATCATTTCAAACTCACCAAAATTAGGTGGGGCGGAATGAGATGAAAAGTCAGTACCTAGACCAGTGATACTTCCCAATAAAGCTGGATAATACACTGTTTGAGAGCTGTTTTCCACACCAGTTTCTTCCTTTATTGGCTTTTGTGTAAGGATAAATTTTTCAACCCCTGAAAGAAAAGAACTCTTAATGGTGAATTCTACATGAAATGAAACTATCCTTCAAGTAAAAGGTGAAACAGAAACATTTTGAAACAAAGGAAGACTAAAAGAATCTGTCCCTAGCAGACTTACCCATATGGAGAGTTTAAGGAATATCTTCAAACAGAAAAGAGAGGATGAAAGAAGAAAATTGGGAGCATCAGAAAGAAAGAAAAAGCTATGATAAGAACAGAAATATGAATGTAAAGAAACTGGATCATTGCTGGTAAGAATGAAAAATGATACAACCTCTCCAGAAAACTGGCATTTTCTTACAAAATTAAACATGCTATTACCATAAGACTCAAAAATTGCACTCTTGGAATTCAAGACAGAAAAATTAGAACTTACATTTATACAAAAACCAGTACATGGATGTTCCTAACATCATTACACTTAATACTAAAAACCATAGGGAAAAAAACTAATGTCCTTCCATGGCTGAGTGGTTAAAAACAATTACTGCATATTGAAATCCTGTAAAACTATTCAGCAAAAAAAGGAAGTTTTGTACATGCAACAACGTGGATGAATCCTCAAGGAATTATGCAGAGTGAAAAAAATCCTCATAGTTTAGGTACCATAAGATTCCTTTTGTATAATATTCTTGAAGTGACAAAATTATAGAAACCAGTGTTTGCCAGGGGCTAGGGAATGAACAATGGGGAAGGAGAGGGTCATCTAAGAGAGGTGGGAGTGGCTATAAAGGGGCAAGAAGAGGCATCCTTATGGTAATGGAAATGTTTCTACATCTTGACGTGGTGGTGGATATTACATCTACTCATATGATGAAATCAGACAGAAATAAATATAAACACATACAAATTACCACAAGTAAAACTAGGGACATCTCAATAACATCTGTGTATTATATCAATGTCAATACCTGAGTTGTGATATTCTACTAGTTTTGCAAGATGTTATCATTGAGAGAAAAGGGTCAAGTGTAAAAGGGGTCTTTTAATTATTTTTTTTTTTTTTTTTGGTGAGTTCATTAAATTTAGTTTATTTTTTTTTTCTTATAAATGTATGTGAATCTAAAATTATTCCAAAATAAAAAGTTTAATTTTAAAAAACGGACTACTACTAACTTGCATTAAGGATGCTGATGCGACTAGATTACATAGTGCTACTTATACTATGTATTATTTGAAACTCACCAAAATTGGGTGGGAGGTTGACTGATGATGAACTCGGGCCACTGTCATTTCCTGATATTGAGTAACTCATTGTCTCAGGCTTGTTCTCTAGGCTGGTTTCTGCTACCTCTGGCATAGTTACAGTAAAAACATTTTTTGAGTGCTTAAGAAAATAACTGTCAATCATTAATTCTATATGCAGTAAAACTATGTCTCATTAAGAAATGAGAAATAAATATATTCTTACATGAAGGAAAACTAAAAGAACTTGTCTCTTTGAGCATCAAGAAGAAAGAACAATGGAAAGAGAATAAATATACATGAAGAAAAATTATATCACATATATATTATGGGTAGAAGGAAAAATTACACAGCTCCTCTGAAAAATAATTTTAGCAGTTTCTTATAAAACTAAACATGGAATTACATGTGACCCAGAATTGCCCTCGTGAGCATTCATCTCAAAGAAATGTAGATTTATATTTATGTGAAAGCCGGCAAAGGACTGTTCATAGAGCTAAACTTATAACAATGAAAAATAGGAAATATCCCAAATGTCCTTCAATGGGTGAACAAATAAACAGTTACACACCCATACCATAGAATACAACTCAACAATAAAAAGGAAGAAACTCTTGATACAAGCAATGTGTGTGTGCATGTGCTCAGTCGTGTCCAACTCTTTGCGACCCCATGTCCTGTAGCCCACCAGGCTCCTCTGTCCATGGGATCTCCCAGGCAAGAATACTGGAGTGGGTTGCCATTTCCTCCTCCAGGGGATCTTTCCACCCCAGAGACCAAACCCATGTGTCCTGTGTCTCCTGCATTGGCAGGTGGATTCTTTACCACTTGAGCCATCTATGTTCAGTTAAAAAAAAAAAAAAAGCCATGCCCAAAAGGTTCTATAGTACTTATGCCATTTAAATAACAATATTCAAATGACAAAATCATAGCAAGTCAAATTTGGGCTGGCCTGGGGCAGGGTGGGAGGAAAGGGTGACCAGAAGGAAGTAGCTGTGGTTAAGAAAAGGGCAATATGAAGGGTGTTTGTGGTAATGATGGAAATGTTCTGTATCATGACTCTGTGTGTGTGTGTGTGTGTGCGCGCGCGCGCGTGTGTGTGCGCGTGTGTGTGTGTGTGTTAGTCGCTCAGTCATCTCTGACTCTTTGCGACCCATGGACTGTAGCCAACCAGGCTTATCTGTCCATGGAATTCTCTAAGCAAGAATACTGGAGTGGGTAGCCATTCCCTTCTTCAGGAAATCTTTCCAATCCAGGGATCGAACCCTGGTCTCCCACATTGCAGGCAGATTCTTTACCATCTGAGCCACCAGGGAAGCCCAGAGCAAACACACTGATGCATGAAATAAAATTGCATAGAACTAAATGCACACACACACACACGTGGATTTAATCAATGTCAGTATACTGTTTTTTTTTTTATTTTACTATAGTTTTGCAAGATGTTTTTATTAAGGAAGATAGATGAAGCAAAAATAGGATCTCCATATAATTTCTTACAACTACACATGAATCTAAAATTACCTCAAAATTAAAAGCATAATATATAAAAGAGCTACCATGGAGTTGCATTAAGGAATCTAGATGAAACAGTGCTACTTGCAATGTATATCATTTCAAACTCACCAAAATTGGGAGGAATTAAGTCAGATGAGACAGTATCCTGGCCCCTGACATTTTCCAGTAAAGTTGGGTAATGCATTATCTTAGTGCTGCTTGCAAGGCTGGTTTCTGCTTCTCCTGGTGTTTCTACAAATAAAAAATTTTCAAGGGCTATAATATAAAAATTCTCATCCAGGAATTCCATACTGAGTGAAACTGTCCTTCAGAAAAGAAGGGGAAACAAAGACATTATCGCACAAAGGAAAACTAAAAGGTTTTGTCCTTGGCAGACTTATTCTTAAAGTAAATTTAAAAGAAAATCTTCTACCAGATAGGATATGATGAAAGAAGGACTCATGAAGCATCAACAGGAAGAAAGAACAGGAAGAGAGCAAAAATATGGCTCCAGAGAAACTCATACCTTTCTGGCAGGAATGGAAAATGGTACACCTACACTGGAAAACAGGTGAAAGTACAAAGTGACAGTCGCTCAGTCATGTCTGACTCTTTGCAACCCATGGACTATAGCCCACCAGGCCCTCTGGGCATGGGATTTTCCAGGCAAGAATACTGGAGTGGGTTACCATTTCCTTCTCCAGGGAATCTTCTCAACCCAGGGATCAAACCCTGATCTCCTGCATTGCAGGCAGATTCTTTACCATCTGAGCCACCAGGGAAGCCCAGTAGTTTTTCATAAAATTAAACATGATGTTAACATATAGCGAGCAATTGCACTCTTGGGTATTCATGTCAGAGAAATGAAAACTTCTATTTACACAAAAACCTGTACATGAAGATTCACAGCAGCCTTAGTCCTAACATAAAAACCTGGATTACAAAACTCTAAATTTTCTTAAACAGATGAATGGTTACACTATGACACATCCATACCAAGTAGCAGTACTGAGCAATAAAAAGGAAGGAACTACTGAACAACTTGGTTTAATCTCCAGGGCATTATACTGAGTGAAAAAAGCCAGTATCAAAATGTTATATACTATATGCCTCCAAATATATAACAATTTTGAAGTGACAAAGTTCTAGAGATGAAGAATAGATAAGTGGTTTCTAAGAATTAGGGATAAGGGAATGAAGAGGGCCAGGTCATCAGAGGGTGATGGGCATGGTTATAAAAAGGCAACACAAGTGATCCATGTGATGGAACTGTTGTCCCTTGACTATGGTGGTGGACATACAAACCTTATTACATGATCAATCAGAATAAAACTAAAAGTACAGACACACAGATGAATACAAGTCAAACTGGGAACAGTTGAATATGATCCATGGATTATATCAACATCAATATCCTGGTTGTGATATTTTACCATAGTTTCACAAGATGTTATCACTTTGGGAAATTGGGTAAAGGCTATGACTCTGTATTATTTCTTACAACTACATGTGAAGCTACAATTATCTCAGTATTTTTGTTGTTGTTGTTCAGTAACCCAGTCGTGTCCGACTCTTGGACTGTGAACCCATGGACTGCAGCATGCCATGCCTCCCTGTCCTTCACCATCTCTCAGAGTTTGCCCAAGTTCATGTCCATTGAATCGAAAAACCACTAGCACTAGTTTGCATTGAGGAAGCTTTTTAATCTAGATTACCAAGATGCTATTTAAAATGTGTGCCATTTCAAACTCACCAAAATTGGGAGGGATGCAGAGAGATGGCAAGGCAGTGTCTGGGTTCATGTTGTTATTTATAGCTGAATCTCTCACTGTCTCAAAGTTGTCGTGCAGACTGGATTCTGCTTGTGGAAGATGTGCTGTAGGTTGTGCTAGAGAATCCTGGGCAGATGAGAGATCATTGTTGGCACTTTCATCACCTTCATTGAAAAGGGACAGATAAAAACGCCTAGTTTCTGGGCTGCCTGACTCATGATTCGGCTGTAATGAGCATGCACAGACAATCACGGGAAGTGGTGGACTCTCGCTGCACTCCAGTTGCTGCCGTTCAGGGGATGCTGCTGACTGAAGAGATGTTCCTCCTGCATTGGTCTCAGCATCATTTTCCTGCCTCTCTGCTGGTAAAGATGGGTTATCATCTCCCTGTCCAGGATAAAAGAACAGGATGGGTTAAGGTCCTTTCTTTGGATTCTAGACATTAATTTTTCTATGAGGTATACAGTCAAAACCTTTATGCGTAAATCCAGATGATCTCTAAAATGACACATAGACAGTATAAATCATCTGTGAGTAAAAATAAACATTGAAAAGTAGGTAAAATCATTAATACCTTATTTTCCCTGCAACATCATTTTCCACAGTCAAGTATAAATGCTGAGTTTTGATTATATGATTTTTATTCCTCTTCATACCTACATTTTGATTGCACTTTATACCTTATGGTTACAAACAAAAATATTCAGCATCATGTCTCAAATCTAAACTTTAGCATTCTTCCAACAGAAGTTTAGTTTCCAACCTACTGCTAAAGTATAAATCAGTCTTGCTAATCTCAGACTTATTAGCTCTCTCTCACTTGTAACTGAGTGGTTCTTTAGGAAATATAGGTTTATGGAAGTAGTAAAAATGTTCTAATACTTACACAGGGTGACATCTGTGGTGTCTCCAAAGAACGCCGTATTTCTGAAACTAGTTCACGAAGGCGGTTAATTTGACTATTGATGATTTCAGTAAGTTCTTGCAAATTCTGTTACAATAAAAAAATTTAGTGTTCCTTTCTGGAAAAAACAGTAACATATAAGAAAATACCAATAAACCAAATTTTGACTGCCAGAATCAAAGAAAGTTCTCAAGCCATCAGAAATTTCTTGTTTCCCACTTGATGCCTGGTTGTTGGTGATCCAGAGCCAAGCTGGCTGAGATAAAGCACCCCAACTTCCCACTCAACTACTCCATATCATGCAGGCATTTGAAGAAGCTTGAATACTGGAAAGTAAATGTACCACAATTCCTATAAGCCATCACATTTATGATGGAGTCATTTTACATCAAGGAAGGTGCTTTTTTAGGAAAGAAATGTTCAAATCTGCTAAAAGGCAAAAGAGCCTCTTTCCATACAATGTCAGTATAAACTAACAGGCAGAGAGCGGCCCATTCCAGAAAGAATAGTGAGCCAAATACAATAGATGTTTGGCTTCAAAGTATTTTACAGTCATGCAATTAACAACCTTACAAAACCTTTGAGTACACAGCCCCTCTATGCCAATCAGTATGTAACTGATAAAACCCGAAAAATCCTGAAATACACAGAAATTTCATTCAGGCAAAAATACACTTATACAAAGAGGTCAGAACCACTACCTCATTCATTCATTAATTCAAGTTAAACGTTCATTGGGGGCTTACTACCTGTCAGAACAACTTTGCTAGATGCTGGGAATATGGACACTAAAAAAAAAAAAAGAAATACTCCTGCCCTAAGGAACTTCTATTTTAGCTGAAGAGAGAGAAAAATAGACAATATCAATAAATAAATTGATTAGCAGCCTAGAACAGTGTCCATGCACTGGCAGCATCAGTATCACCCACAGCTTGTCAGAAATGCAAAAAAAAATCCCCCACCTCAGACCTGCTGATACAGGAACTCATCGCTAGGAGAGAGCCCTCCAAGTAATTCTAATGCATGATCAAGTATGAGACTCACTGGCTTATTACACTGGGATAAATAGCACAGGGTCTAGGGGGACAAGGTTGAGTTCAAATACTAGAGTTCTACCGCTTATTAGCTCTATGAACTTGGGCACTTAACTTCTCTATGCTTCAATCTTCTCATATGTAGAATTGGGGGTAAAAATCTCAAAAGTTATCCTGAGGACAAAATGAGGTAATGGAGTCTTATACTGATATTAACATAGTAATTATAGTACATAATAACCAGTCCAATAATGCTCATCTATTATTATTATTACTACCAGTGCCATGACACAAGTAATAAGTGTGCACAGAAAAAATGGGACCCAATCCAGACTGGCAGTTATGGTAGGCTTTTCAGAGAAGGAAATGACTATGTTGAGAATTAAAAGGTGAGAAACTATTTGCTTGGTGAGGATGCATGGAAGGGCATATAGAACAGAAAGAACAGAAAATTCTAAAAGACCAGAACATGAATTAGCATAATATATTTAGGGAACTATCTATGGCTTAATACAAAATGTGAAACTTAGAGGAAAAAGCATTGGGGAAGAAAGCTGGGGAGGCAAGTAGTGCCATTTTGAGATTTTCACCCAATAGAAACTCAATCATGGGAAAGACATGAGGCAAACTCATCTTTAGAAAAGATTAAAATGCAAAATGGTGAGGATCTGAATCAAAGATGTGGTGGTTATGATGTACAAGAAACTGTTTTGAGTGATATTAAAGAAAGAGAATCCTTAGGACTTGGTTAATGGGGGAGAGGGGAAGGAACTAGTCAAAGATAATGTCTGGATTTCCAACTTAATTAAAGACATGATGGTAGTTAACCTGAGAGAGGGAATACGGAGAAAATTATTTTGTACACATTATACCAAGTTCTTCAGCAGGCATTGGCTAGATACATTCATGATTCTGGGGCCATGAAAAGTGGCAGAGGCTAAAGACATAGATTTGGGAATCAGAATTGTATCAAAGCAAAACCTTTGATAGAGAGAATCATTCAGATAGATTTAGACTGAGCAGAGGGGGACCAGTGGACAGCACAATGAACTTACAGGAGAAAGATGTAATTTCAAAAACAGAACAACACTTTTAATAATCCAAATGCTCCTAGACACTCAGGATGATATCACACAATAAAATAAAAATATTAATGCTATAAAACAGTGGCAATCAGAAAATAACAAATTACTGACAATTACAAATATAATTGATTGTGCCCCAAAAATACAAACACAACATCAGGAAGACAAAGACAAGGATATCTCTCAGAATGCTGTACATAGGTCAGAGACAGAAAATGAGATGAACATTAAGCAACACGGATGATGTAAGAGTTGTCACATCCAATTACAAGTCACTCCAGGGACTTTGCTAGTGGTCCAGTGGTTAAGAATCCACCTTCTGATGCAGGGGACGTGGATTCAACCCCTGGTGAGGGAACTAAGATCCCACACACCATGTGACAACTAGGCCCACATGCTACAATTAAGATCGATGCAGTCAAATTAATTAATTTTTTAACAAAATAAAAATTACTCCAGAGGGAATAGAGTATATGGAAAGGAAGAAATGAAGAAAAATTCTATCAGAGCTAAAGAATGGCACAAATATTCAAACTGAAAGGGCCCATGGATATATGGGAAAAAAATAAAGATTCTAAAAGTTTCCAAAGCCAGAGAAAAAATTTCACCTATAAAAAAAAAATCATAATACTAACGGACTTCTCAAGAGCACTTGATGCTAGAATAGAATTTCAATGGGAAAGTAATTTTGAATCTAGAATTGCATACTCAGCATGTGGGACAATTATGGGGAATAAGAGACATAAAAGGACACAAAGAAAATTTCAGATATACAAGGACTGAAAATTCAACTCCTATGCAACTTTCTGTGGGAAAAAAAATGTTTAAAAAGTAGTTACTCAGAGAAAATTGTAAAGAAAGCAAGAGGAGAATCCAAGATGAAGAAGCCATGGGATCCCAGAAACAGCAGGCAGTCAAAAGAAGTACTGAGATGACAGTTATGCCTCTAAAGTAATTGGTGCAAATTATAACAGGAAGGATTTGTTTGCAAAAAATTACGTAAAGAAGAAAGCAGACTCTATTCAACATGGAAATGACTCTGAAGCTCAAAAATCCTAGCAAAGAAATAAAAAGGCATATTTCTCCTTTCAACAAAAGTAGTCAGCAGAAAATCCAAAAGAAATAATCTTCTATAGAAGAAAATATTTAGACAAATAAAAAGTCACTGTTCAAATAAATCCAACTAGAATATGACATGATTTTGAGCGCTGTTGGAAGACAGGAGAGAATCCGCTGACCTTGATGCTTAGGACCCTGACTAGTAGAAAATTAGCAACTTAGCAACTTATAAGATTATATTTCTTAATTAATTCAAAATAGATTAAAGACTTGAATGTAAGACCAGAAACAATAAAACTCTTATAAGAAAACATAAGCAGAAAGTACCTTGACATCAGTCTTAGCAAAGTTTTTTGGATATGATTCCAAAGGCAACAGCAACAAAAGAAAAAATAAACAAATGGAACTATATCAAACTAAAAAGAAAAAAAAATTCTGCACAGTGAAGGAAACCATCAACAAAATAAAAAGGCAACCTATTGAAGGGGAGAAGATATTTGCAAATTATGTATCTGATAAGAGGTTAAAAACTAAAACATATAAAGAACTCATAGAACTCAACAAAAAACAACAAACTGATTAAAAAATGGGCAGAGGACTTGAACAGATTTTCCAAAGACATACAGATGCCCAATAGGCACATGAAAATGATGCTCAACATTTCTAATCAGGAAAACACAAATCAAAACCACAACATGATATCATCTCACAGCTGTCAGAATGGCTATTATCAAAAGGACAAGAAATAATAAGTGTTGGCAAGGATGTGGAGAAAAGACAACCCTCCGTGCTTTTGGTGGGAATGTAAATTGGCACAGCCACTATGGAAAATAATATGGATGTTCCTCAGAAAACTTAAAATAAAAATACCATATGATCCAGCAATTCCACTTCTAGGTATCTGTCCAAATAAAATGAAAAACTAATTTGAAAAGATACATGCACCTTTACGTTCACTGAAGCACTATTTACAATAGTCAAGATATAGAAACACCCTAACTGCCCATCAATGAATAAAGAAGATGTGGTATATATACAGACAGTGGGAAAGTACTCAGGCGTAAAAAAGAATGAAACCTTGTCATTTGTGACAACATGGATTGCTAAGTGAAGTAAGTCAAAAGAAGACAAACACCATGATTTCACTTACATGCAGAACCTAATAAACAAAACAAAAGTCACAGATACAGAAAACAGTTGGTAGCTGCCAGAAGGGAGTGTTGTTGCAGGGTGGGCAAAATGGGTAGAGTGGATCAAGGGATACAAATTTCCAGTTATAAAATAAATCATGGAGATGTAATGTACAGCATGGCAACTCCAGCCAATAACGCTGTACTGCAAATTTGAAAGTAACATAAGAAAAGTTGTCATCATAAGAAAAAAAATTTGTAACTGTATGGTGACAGATGATAACTAGACTTATTATGGTAATCATTTTGCAATGTATAAAAATGTTTAATCATTACACTGTACACCTGAAATTAATATCATGTTGTATGTCAATTAAGCTTCAGTTAAAAATAAAGATATATGTTTCCCTATGAGGCCAAAGATACCATTTGTTTGTATAGAAAATAATGTTTATAAAATCCTAGCACTGTATGTACTGATTAATTTTTATTTCTGTAAATAATTTGTATCTAAAACATGGAAGGCTTAGTAATAGTTTACAGAGCAGAATTTATATATTTGTCAGTGTTAGGAATGTGAGAAATGAGCATTAGAAAGAAGATAAATGGAGGACAGTGTATGGAATGGAAATGTCTAATTCTTATACAATGGGGTGTGATTACAGTTAAAAGACTGCTGTCTAAAGCTGACAGAACAGGTAATATAAGTTTAATAGCAAAAACTAACAGAGAGCAATAAACTATAAATTCAGTATAACTAATTTCAGAGTGGGGAAGATGAAAGAGCTAAATTCCTAATTTTTCAAAGTGATAAGTTAACAGTTAACACCAAAAGTTAACACAAAAAGAAATAGGGTGTATTATTTGTATAATGATAGAAACTACAAGAAGAATTTAAAATAGACTGTTAAAAGTGGTTACCTCCAAGGTATAGGGCCAAAGGTGGAGAAGAAAAGACTTTCATGTTTCATTTAAGCCATTCTCTATTCTTTAATTTTTCATTTAAGCCATTGTCTATTCTTTAACTTTTCTTTGAACTGTGTGTATATGTTTTACTTTTATGATTAAGAGAGCTAAAAACAGGAAGTCAGGCGCTTAGATAACATAAATGACATTTAAAGAACTGGGTTATAAAGATAAGCAGAGAGAGAAGATGACAGCTAGAGAGGGATAGGAGGCCAAAAGAAGTGATTTTAAAAAATAACAGTGGGAGAATGAATATGCTGAGAGTGACAGAGACAGAGGCTGAAGATCCAGGAAAGAGGAGGGTGATGGATGAAAGGAGGTGTCTGAACACAGGGAAAGAGGATCAGATGCAGAAACCAGAGGAAGTGATAGTGTTAGCCTTACAGGGGGAACCCTTTTCCCCCTCCAGTGGTCAGGAAGGAGGTTGGCAGAGATGGAACTAGGCAGGTTTGTGGGCTGTGAGAAGAATCGGGACTTGGAGGGGATTTCTGCTCCACGCTTCACCATTTTCTCCATGAAATAAGCGAGAAGGATTGGGGTTGTCTGAGGGTCACCAGTCCCCAGCAGAGGTCCTCCCCTCTGCTTCCCAGCCTGGCTGGACAGGGCTGGGGTTTTACTAAAGGGGATGCTGGGAAGGATAAAAAACAACAGGTGGAAGTGCTGCCCCTCGTGGCCTAGACCGGGAAGGGAAGGCGCTGAAGACAGGAGGGAGCCGGCACAGGAGGCGAAATGGAGAGGATCCCCCAGGGCCCACTGCAGGGCTGTGACTCTGAAACCTGGGCGTGTCTGATGGGAGATGCTCCATCCCACCGCGTCTTGCACAATCGTTCAGAAGGTCCTGGCAGAGCCCTGTCAACCTCATTCATCAACCTCGTGGATCCTGATGTAAAGCAGGCTGGGCTAGCACTGCTCAAAATCAGAACTCCCTACTTAGCCCCTACGTTCCTGCTCTCTGTACATCCTTCCCCAGAAGACACCAAAAGTCCCCTTTACGTGTTCCACTTCTGTTCTCAATAGTGATAATGATAAAGACTCTCATAAACACTTCTTACTTTTCAAAGTATGTTAGTTCATTGTATCAAAGAAATGTTACATGTTAAGAAACATTTGTTATAAATGTTCATTATTGCTAGGGTATGCAGCTCACAAAATCCTTGATAGTTACATACTTCTATCAGTCTCCACCAATATGTCAATTTTTACAAAATCCCCTCAAAATTATATAAGATATACTCATTAAAAAAACAGTGGTGGGCTGCCATTGTACTTCAACTGAGATATTTTAACACGCATTTAGGCATAATAAATTTCATCCAAATCAGCCAACTTCCTTAAAAGAGAATATTGGAGAAATTCAGTATTGAACAGTCTAGATGAAAGACACTTAACTACAGTTGACCAGTTATGGGCTATATTTTTTAAAAAACAAAAACCATATTTTTATTTCAAGTTTTTCACTTAGGAATGTTGTTCTAAGTAGATATTTTTTAAAGTATCACAATGGAATGAATAATCATAGAGAACTTGGCATAGCAAAATTTCTATTAATAGTACAATGACACTCATGCTGCAACTAAAAGATCTTGCAGGCCACAATGAAGATGGAAGAACCCACAGGCTGCAACTAAGACCCAGAGCAGCCAAATAAATAAATATTATTAAAATGAGTACAATGACATTAAATGATGTAAAGAAAATTATAATCAATATTTTGGAAAACTACATTTAAGACACAACTTTGATACCTGACAATAGCGTTGGAGTCGAATAATTTGGTTATGACGATGTCCATTAAATAAATCTTCAGCTGTATGGTTCTATTAATATCAGAAAAATAAGTAAGTCAATACTTAATATCTCTAGGAACCAAATAAAGCACTAAAAATATATACTTTGCTCTATATTAATTGTTTTCTTTTTTACCTCAAAAGTATTTCAGAAATCTACAATATAAAGCATAGATGAAGTAAAACCAAACCCCACAATCATGAGGATGAAAAAGATAAAAGCCAATTAAAAAGAAGACTAAAAGAATGAAGTTATTATATAAGCTTAGATTAAGAAAAGCTCCTGAATATTCATATGAACAGTTTATAATATACATACAAATAGACATAGTCATAAATGTATGTGTATCCTGAATTAGTAGACACACTTATTTCCTAGCTCTGTCTACTAAGTGGGACTAAGATCTACTAAGTAGGACTAAGATCTTGCTACACAAGAGTAGCAATGAACACACCTAGCATCCAGAGCTTGGTTTCTAAATACCACTCTCCAATAAAAGGAACCAGAGGTGAATTGAAAGACAGGTGAATTCCAGAGCTGGGACAGGGAAAAGTATATATGAGGCTAGAACATCTTGTAATGTCAGAAAATATGGAATTGCTCAAAAAAGAAGGAGAATGTCAAACGGTCACAGGAGCCAGAAGGAGCTCTCAATATATCATCAAAGCTGTAAAATTTGATTGATAAAATAGTGGCAATATTGGATTATAATGTATATAATACAATAAATGCCCACCAGTCCATATTGATATAAAATATATAACTGAATAAATAGGGAAGAAAAGATAGTTATTCCTTACAAATTAATTCCACAATAAATACAAAGAAATAAGGGAAACAGAAAGTCACCAATAGGCAAACACCACAGTAGTAAATGTTGCAGATAAAATCCACGGTAAAATCCATGAGCTAACTCAACACCAGAGAAGGCAATGGCACCCCACTCCAGTACTCTTGCCTGGCAAATCCCATGGACGGAGGAGCCTGGTAGGCTGCAGTCCATGGGGTCGCTAGGAGTCGGACATGATTGAGTGACTTCACTTTCACTTTTCACTTTCATGCACTGGAGAAGGAAATGGCAACCCACTCCAGTGTTCTTGCCTGGAGAATCCCAGGGATGGGGAAGCCTGGTGGGCCCCCGTCTATGGGGTCGCACAGAGTCGGACACGACTGAAGCGACTTAGCAGCAGCAGCAGCAGCAACTCAACACAGAGCAAATAGTTGAGGACAGGATATGAGCACAAAGTATACTCCTTCCCAAAATATTTATTAATTACAAAGGGGAAATAGTAATTTTACAATGAAAAAATCCAGACCACCACCAGATGATTGGTGTTAACATCACCAGTAAAAAGACATATGGACATCTCAAACTTCTGATATGATTCATGAGGAGACAACATTGTGTATGTGGTGTTCTTGCCAAATTGCATAATTTCAATCTATTCAAAAGAAAATATCAGACATACAAAAATCAAGGACACATTTTACAAAATAAATGATTAGTACATTCATCAAAATGGTCAAGGTCACAAAAGACAAGGAAAGACTAAGGAGTTGTCACAAACTGGAAGACGCAACTAAAATCAATGAGGAATACTGGATTAGAACAGAAAAAAGACTGGAGGAGAGGGGATGGTGAAAATCAAACAAGGATGCAGTTTAGCTAATTGTAAGGTACCAGTATTAATATCCTGGTTTTGAAAACCGTACTGTAGTTAAACAATTACCATAACTTTAAGTTACGCAGGTCAGTTAACATTAAGGAAAATTTTGTGAAAGACAAGAACTCTCTGTAATGTATTCGTAACTCTTCCATAAATCTAAGTGAAAGAAAGTGAAGTCACTCAGTCGTGTCCGACTCTTTGCAACCCCATGGACTGTAGCCCACCAGGCTCCTCCATCCATGGAATTTTCCAGGCAAGAGTACTGGAGTGGATTGCCATTTCCTTTTCCAGGGGATCTTCCTGACCCAGGGATTGAACCCAGGTCTCTTGCATTGCAGGCAGAGGCTTTACCGTCTGAGCCACCAGGGAATCCCCCATAAATTTAAAACCATTTAAAAAATTAGAAAAGTTACTGAAGCAGGGTACAAAACCACTATGAATTTCTATTAGATAAGGAAAAGAGAAAAATAAAATGGTAAAGTACTCATGTAAGAGAAATATTTCCTTGGGCTCACAAGTTCAGAGTAACTCCACAGTAAATGAAAGCTGAAAAGAATTTTAATCACTGTCTTTATGACAGTAAATGTGAATACATTTGGCAATTATCAATTAATACTACAAAAATATTCAGTCTGATGTACATTCATTAATGACACTTCCACCTTCTCCACAATCAGGTGTTCATGTTCTTACATAGGGAGGGTTTATTAATAAACCAAAAGGAAATATAAAAGAAAGAATTGAAAGAAAAGCTTTAAGGCTTCAAAGGCCTAAAGGACCTCTGCCCATTGCAAGCATTACAATAACATGGAAAGATATTTGCAGAACTGTTTTCTCATTAAGTCAACTATACTTAGGACAAAATTTTCCATTAAGCTTAACCCCTTATGTACTTTAGGATGGAAAGACTAGTCTTCTAGTAATCTGGTACCAGAACTGCTTTAAAAACAAATATTTCTAACCACAAAGAACTAATGTTGTATGACTTTTAACTTTCAAATAATCCAACAGTGACACTCTGTGGACAAAGCAGGAAGCACTTAAGCACCGGTTTTTCTTAATAAAATTACTCTAAGACACCTTAAATCCCTTTTTGGAATAAAACACAGTATAAATAAGTAAACAGACAGAAAATAGCCATTTGATTTAATTATAATAACTCTTTATTCTAAGGATAAATTATGAACTATAAGGATAATTTTAATAGAACTATACCAAGTAACTATCAGTGTCTTTGTTTTTAAAATTATCTGAATTAGCCCTGCATCACAAATTTATTAGGCAGTAAAAATTTTATGGAATTATAGTAGATTAGTATAAAAACAATATTGTCATCTTACCCTTCTACAATGCTTTATGCTTTTCAAAGTACTTCCACATAAATATGTCAAAAACCATGGCTCTTGGAAGGCAAATAACACTATACCTCAAAGATTAAAACATCAGGGCTGACAGAAGTTAAAAGAACTGCCTACAATAATTAGGTGGTATTACTATCCTCATCCTCATGTAAGTAAATTACTGTATTTTCTGTTAAACTTAATTATAAACAGTTTAATAATCTATTTTATTCAACTTCAGAGATCTAGAAGCATAGCACAATATGATGAAAATGTAAAATAGCACAACCACTTCAAAAAACTGTTTGTCAGTTTCTTATAAACTTTAATCTACCCTGTGATCCAGTATCTCCACTCCTGAGGATTTACCCAAATTAAATGTAAACATATGTTGACAAAGAGACTCCCATAATAATGTTCATAGCCACTTTACTTGTAATAACCAAAAACTGGAAACAACCCTAAAGTCCATCAAAAGGAGAATGAATAAACAAATCATAGATATTCATACAATGGAATATTACTCAGTAATAAATGGAAATGAAATATTGCTACAACCAGATGAATTTCAAAACATCACTCTAAGGAAAAGAGACCATGGCATGAAAGAATGCACACTGTGTGAGTCTAGATATTGTAAAGTTCTAGAACAGGCAAAACTAATCTATGATGGAAAAAAACATCAGAATGGTATTTCAAGGTTCAAGGGGATGGAAACTTACTGCGAACAGTTATGAGGGAACTTTCTGGGATGATGTAAATATTCTTTACCTTGATAGAGGGGGGCATACATATTTGTTGAAACTCGCTGAACTTAAGATCTCAAGTTATACTTAAGATCTGTGCATTTCACTATATGAAATTAAACCCAATCTATTAAAAGAAAGCTGAATGAAAAAAAGAAAAATTTTCACTTTACTGTACAAACCATGTGATCATCTTCTGGAATAGATAGTCGCGCTTTTTTGCACAACGGCACAGACTCCACTTCCTCTGAGTCAGGGTTACCTCCTTTTAAAATTGCCAGACATGAAACTATTTGGCTATTTAATGCTTCAAAATCTTCCATGTCTAAAAAGCAAATGCATAAAAAAGTTACTTAACACACTCACGGCTTTAATAAATTTAATATGGATAGATATGTTTTCAGAATGCCAACTCAGGTTGAATTGGAGTTCTAGCTGAATTTTAGAGAGCAACAAAATGAGAATTCTTCTATTAGTGCTTTAGGATAAACTTTATTGCCCACAAGTAGGAATAAGAACACAGAACAAACATGGTTCCAAATTCTGAAGCAAATGCTTTACAATCTAAATGCTACAGCATAAGTGCTGAAAACAAATGAACAGAGCATGAGTCCTAACTGCTCTGGTCAAGGAGTTCAGAGGCTTTTCACTCAGGGAGGCTGCAGGCCTCCAAATTTAAGTCAGGAGTCTTTTCGAGCTTGGGCCTCCACCATGGTGTGGCCTGGGCAGACCACTAAGACATCAGCTTCTCCCCTGACAGGTGAAAACTGGGCGAAATTACATCTAAGGTCATCTCAATGCTAAAATTATGACTGCTTCCATAGTTAAATTTTATATTAAACCTAAATAACTGCATGTGAAAAATAAGCCAAAATCTCTTCTAGAATTATGAAGGCTCATTTATGGTTGAGTCATTCATCTCTGCAACCAGAAAAAGACATTGAGTGCAATGCTATTATAGCATATCTTGCTGGGAGGGTCGTTCATGAGAGAGTTAATACCCTTTATCCATCCTGAGCCAGAGTAGTAATAAGAGGCAGAATGATAAGATTCGAGTTTCATCTCTTTTCCTATTTCCTTTTCATTCTACAGTAGAGATACTAGTCATGAACGAAGGTTCAGAAGCAAGAAATCAAAAGAGATAAAGACTCTCAAGTTAGATAAATGCTGACTAATATTGTGGGGAAAATTCAATTATGAAATACCTCCAATTTGAGCTATAACCTCACTTTAAAAAAAAACTCACTTTTTATTTTTAAACTAGTTGCTTTTTTCTGACTAATACAAGCTATGGATAATTAAACTGTAGTGTTCTCATACAAAGAAAGAACTACACAGCAATGGGAATAAACCAACTGCTGCTATACACTGTGAGAATGAACCTCACAACCATAGCATTGAGTAAAAGACACAAAAGAGAATATAGTTGTGATATCATGAATTTATAATAAGAAATATGTATTTGGTCTCTATCCTGGTTTCTACCACTGAGTTCCTAAAATCCTTAAAATGTTTTAAGTGATGAGTGATCAGATATCTTTTGTTATGTTATTGAGGTTACTTTTGGAACGTCTCTGGATCACCTAAGGATAGAGGCTGGTCACCAGAGGAACCAACCACGTGACTAGTAGATGGGCACTTCCAGTCCCATTCCCCTAACCTCCAGGAGGGGAGAGGGGCTGGAGGTTGAATCAATCACCAATGGCCAATGATTTAATCATGAATATGAAATAAAGCCTCCATAAAAACTCAAAGAGAGTTCAGAGAGCTTCCGGGTTAGTGAACACACGGATATTGAGGAGAGTGGAGCTAGGAGAGGGCTTGAAAGCTCTGTGCCCTTTCCTCATACCTTGCTCTGTGCATCTCTTTCATTTGCCTAAGTTATATCCTTTTATAATAAACCGTTATTCCAGTAAGTAAAATCTTTCTCTGAATTCTGTGAATCTCACTAGCAAATTAATCGAACCCAAGCAGGTTGTGGGAACCTCTGATTTGTAGCAAGTCGATCAGAAGCACCAGTAACAGCCTGGGCTTGTGACTGGGATATGGGCAGGGGGAGACAGTCTTGTAAGACTGATATCTCAACCTGTGGAATCTGACACTATCTACATTAGGCAGTGTTAGAATTGAGTCGAATTCTCAGACACCCCGCTGGTGTCCAAGAATTGCTTGATGTTGTGTGGGAAGCCCCAACACACTCAGTAGAAAGATAATGTATGATCTGACTGACCTAAAACTCAATCTAAAGACAGACAAAAATAATCAATGGTGAGAGACATCAGGACAGCACTACCTTGCAAGAGAGTACTGACTAAAAGGGAGGTGAGAGCTGATTCTGGGGAGCTCATAACCTTCTATCTTTTGGTGTGGGTGTTGGTTATATGTGTGAATTAATTTGAAATTTTATGCTGTGTATTTATGATTTGTGCATATTTTTGCATGTGATAAATTTCTATAAAAAGTCAACCTAAAATTAAGTTCTTTATAAAAAATTCAGAATCTAAATTAAGTAATCCATCACTAATAAATATCATAACCCTGAAATACAATTCCTTTTCTCTTTTTTTTTTACTCTCTATTTTATATAGTAGTTTGACCATACTGTAAACTGAACAATTTTGTATGCCATTTATAATTTTTAAAATAGTTTAAATGCCTGCATAATATTCCATTATGTGTATGTCCACAGGTTATGTTATCTGTTTTCTGTTGCAGGACATTAATACAGCTTCCAGTTGCTCACTATTTTGTTATAATGATGTGTACACATTCAAATGTAAATAGTTATGTATATCTCTGAGTAGTTCCTTATAGTGGATATATAGAAGAATCCCTAGGTCAAAGGCTATGAATCTTTCAGGGGCTCTTGACAGGTGCTGCCAAAATGTCCAAAAAGGTTACACTAATTTACATTCATAAAAACTGTAGTGCAATTGTTTTTCTCCATTAACACTAAAACAAATCATGTAAAAATTGCTAATCTGATAAATGAAAGTTTATTTCATTTTTTGTATCCCATTTTAATTTGCATTTCTCGTTACTAATTCAGTTGAATATTTTTCAGATGTTTTCTATCTATTAAGAGTTCTTGTCCTGTAACTTGTTATTTTTCATGTCCATGTCCTCTGCTCATTGCCCTATTAGAGTTTCAGTGTTTCCTGTTTGATTTGCATGATGTCTTGCTATCTTAAGGATAGTAACTCTGGAAAATGCATATTTTTAGGAAATACTTTTCCCAGGTATTGATGTAATTTTTGAGGTCTGAGTTTGTGAGATAGGGAGGGGTTATTTGTCCTTAACTTTATCAAATTAATTAATATTTTTGTGCTTTCTTGAACTGCTTCTATACTCAATCTTCCACTAGGATTAGAAAAAAACATTCAACTATGCTTTCATCTAGTCTTCCATACTTCCATTTACTGCATATTCAGCTCTTCAATTCATCTTGAAATTATTTAAGAGTGATGTGAGGCAAAATCAAGTGGGCTTCCCCATTTCTAATAGTTAACCATTCATACCAGCATGATTTGCTACGTAATATGATATTCATATTAATATACTGTAGTATATTAACTCTAAATTCTTTATTCTGTTTATGATCTTCCTATTGCATTAAATCTGGCTCCCTACTTCAAAACTAGTACCATAATATTTCAATAATTGTACTTTTAAATGTTTTGTGTGTTTGATATGGTAAATTACCACCTGTCCATTAAATAGGTTTTCCCAAGGCTTTTTAAAGGTACACTAGGGTATTTTTTTCTCAACCAGGAAAAATTTGTGTCTCTCCACTTACTCAAGCCTTTTTTCATGACCCTCAGTAAAGTATGTGCTTTCCTTTCATATAGGTTCTGCTATTTTTTTATTCCTTACAATTTTAAATATTTATTTGTAGCCATTATCTTTGGGGTTTTTTCCCTATATATCTTCTAAATTGATGCTGGTATGTGAGAAAATAATCTGTCCTTATAATTTAAAAAATTATCTAAACTGCCCCAAGGAAAAAAAATCTCAACAGATCTATAACAAGTAAAAAGATTAAATCAATCACCACAAACCTCCCAGTAAAGATAAGGTGTGGACCAGCGGACCTCAATGCTGGATTCTACCAAATATTTAAGGAGAAATTAACACACCGATCCTTCTCAAACTCTTCCAAAAAATTTAAGAATTACTCTGATACCAAAGTCAGATAAAGACATAAGAAAAACAGGCCAATATCCCTTATGAATACAGATGTAAAAAATCCTCATCAAAATATTAGCAAGTCTAATCCAACAGCATATTAAAAGAATTATTCACCATGACCAAGAGGGATTTATCCTAGGAATGCAAGGTTGGTTTAACATAAGAAAAACAATCAATATAACACATCACATTAATAGAATAAAGAGGGGAAAAAAACAAGATCATATCAATTAATGCCAAAAAGACATCAGACAAAATCCAACACCATTTCTTACAAAAATTCTCAGAAAACCAGGAACAGAGGGGAAATTCCACAACTAGATAAATAGTATTTATGAAAACCCACAGCTAACATCACATTCAGTGGTGAGTGACTTGAAAACTTTCCCCCTACGATCAGGAGCAAGACAAGGATGCCCACTTTCACCACTATCAACATTATACTAAAAATCTTAACCAGAGCTATTAGGCTGTCTGGAGGCAGAAATGCCAAATCACTCCAGTACACTAGCTGTGAGAACCCCATGAACTGTATAAAAAGGCAAAAAGATATGACACTGAAAGAGGAGCCCCCCAGGTCAGAAGGTGTCCAGTATGCTACTGGGGAAGAGTGGAGGACAACTACTACTATCACCAAAAAGAATGAAGTGGCTGGGCCAAAGGGGAATTGACACTAAGCTGTGGATGTGATACGTGAGGAAAGTAAAACCCGATGCTGTAAAGAACAGTATTGCATAGGAGCCTGGAATGTTAGGTCCATGAATCAAGGTAAATTAGAAGCAGTCAAACAGGAGATGGCAAGAGTGAACATCAACATTTTAGGAATCAGTGAACTAAAATGGACAGGAACGGGCGAATTTAATTCAGATGACCATTATATCTACTACTGTGGGCAAGAATCCCTTAGAAGAAATGGAGTAGCCCTCATAAATCAACAAAAGAGTCCAAAATGCAGTATTTGGGTGCAACCTTAAAAATGACAGAATGATCTCAGTTCTTTTCCAAGGCAAACCATTCAACATCACAGTAATCCAATACTATGCCTCCACCACTGATGGTGAAGAAGCTGAAGTTGATCAGTTCTATGTAGAGCTAGACGACTTCCTAGAACTAAAATCAAAAAAAAAAAAAAAAAAAAAAAGATGTCCTATTCATCACAGGGGATTGGAAGTAGGAAGTCAAGAGATACCTGGAGTAACAGGCAAATTTGGCCTTGGCATACAAAACGAAGCAGAGCAAAGGCTAACAGAATTCTGCCAAGAGAAAGCACAGGTCATAGCAAACACTCTTTTTCAATAGCACAAGAGACGACTTTACACATGGACATCATCAGATGGTCAAAACTGAAATCAGATCGATTACATTCTTTGTAGCCAAAGATGTAGAAGCTCTATACAGTCAGGAAAAATAAGACATGGAGCTGACTGTGGCTTAGATCATTAGCTCCTCACAGCAAAATTCAGGCTTAAACTAAAGAAAGCAGGGAAAACCAGTAGGTCAGTCAGGTACGACTTAAATTCCCTATGAATACACAGTGCAGGTGAGGAACAGATTCAAGGGATTAGATCTAGTAAACAGAGTGCCTGAAGAACTATGGACAGAGGTCTGTAATACTGTACAGGAGGCAGTCAACAAAACCATCCCAAAGAAAAAGAAATGCATGAAGGCAAAACGATTGTCTGAGGAGGCTTTACAAATAGTTGAGAAGAGAAGAGAAGCAAAAAGCAAGGGAGAAAGGGAAAGTTACACCTAACTAAATGCAGAGTTCCGGAGGATAGCAAGGAGAGACAAAAAGCCTTCTTCAGTGAACAATGCAAAGAAATAGAGGAAAACAACAAAGAGTAAGACTAGAGAACTCTTCAAGAAAACTGGAAACATCAAATGAACATTTTATCCAAAGATGGGCACAATAAAGAACAGAAACGGTGGAAACGTAAAGATCTAATAAAAGCAGAAGAGATCAAGAAGAGATGGAAAGAATACACAGAGGAAGTGTACAAAAAAGATCTTAATGACTCAGATAACCACGACGGTATAGTCTCTCACTCAAAGCCAGACTTTCTGGAGTGTGAAGTCAAGTAGGCCTTAGGAAGCACTCCTTCTAATAAAGCTAGTACAGATGATGGAATTCCAGCTGATCTATTTAAAATCCTAAAAAAGGATGCTATTAAAGTGGTGCACTCAATATGTCAGCAAATTTGGAAAACCCAGAGCAGTGGCCACAGGACTGGAAAAGGTTAATCCTCATTCCAATTCCCAAGAAGGGCAGTACTAAAAAATGTTCAAATCACTGGACAATTGTACTCATTTCCCATGCAAGTAAGGGTATGCTCAAAATCCTGCAAGCTAGACTTCAGCATTATATGAACTGAGAACTTCCAGATGTTCAAGCTGGGTTTAGAAAAGGCAAAGGAACCAGAGACCAAATTGCCAATATTTACTGGATCATAAAGAAAGCAAGGGAATTCCAGAAAAACACCTACTTCTGCTTCACTAACTACACTAAAGCCTTTGACTGTGTGGATCATAACAAACTGTGGAAAACTCTTAAAGAGACGGGAATACCAGACCATCTTACCTGTCTCCTGAGAAACTTGTATGCGTGTCAAGAAGCAACAGCTAGTACCCTACATGGAACAACTGACTGGTTCAGGATTAATAAAGGAGTACAACAAGGCTGTTAACTGTCACCCTGTTTATTTAACTTATATGCAGAGCACATCATGTGATATGCCGGGCTGGATGAGTTACAAGTTGGAATCAAGATTGCTGGGAAAAATATCAACAACCTCAGTAATGCAGATGATACCACTCAAATGGCAGAATGCAAAGAGGAACTAAAGATCCTCTTGATGAGGGTGAAGGAGGACAGTGAAAAAGCCACCTTAAAACTACATATGAAAAAAACTAAGATCATGGCATCTGGTCCTATCACTTCATGGCAAAGGGAAAAGGTAGAAGCACTGACAGATTTCCTCTGTCAAGCCTATGATCTGTACAGATGTGAGAGCTGAACAATAAAGAAGGCAGAGCACCATAAGAATCGATGCTTTCAAACTATGGTACTGGAGAAGACTCTTGAGAGTCCCTTGGAAAGCAAGCAGATCAAACCAGTCAATTTGAAAGGAAATCAACCCTGAATACTCTTTGAAGGGACTGATGCTGAAGCTGAAGTTCCAACTCTTTGGCCACCTGATTCGAACAGCTGACTCACTGGAAAAGACTCTGATGCTGGGAAAGATGGAGGGCAGAAGAAGAAAGAGACAGAGGATGAGATGGTTGAATGGCATCACCAATTCAATGGACCTGAACTTGGACAAACTCCAGGAGATGGTGAGGGACAGGGAGGTCTAGCGTGCTGTAGTCCATGGGGTCATGGAGAGTTGGACACAACTTGGCGACTGAACAACAACAATTAGGCAGTCTTATGCTACCCTGAACACTTACAGATGATTAAAATTATAAATATATATATATATATATTTTACCACAATAAGAAAACTACTTAGCTACCGTCTGTGAAATCTCCTAAATTTTTCTTTCAGTTAGATAAGATAAAAGGGATCTAACTAAAAGTACTGCTTTGCAACCTCCTTTTTCTACTAAACATGTATTGGTCTTTCCAAACACAAACCTCTAGGTATACTGCAATCACTTTAACAGCTTCTCAGTTTCCTACCATGCAAATAGGCCATGAATAATCTATTTAACCAGTCCCTAACTCATGTATATTCAAGTTACTTCTAAAGTTTTCCCTCTGGCAAAGAACACAGCTGAACAGTCTTGCACTTCTGCAAGTAGTCCTGTGGGATAAATTCTTAGAAGCAGAAATGATAGGTAAAAGGGTATCCACAACTGAAAATTCTCCTCTATTTCTTTCCATACTAAGGAGGGCTGTTGTTGATGTTTATAATACACTAAGAAAGCATCCTGTTGGTCTTGTATATAGTTTTAAAACCAGAACCAATAAAAAGTGATGACTTCTGGCATCATTTAGACCAGGGTTGGCAAACTACAGCCTGCAGACCAAACCCACCCTACTGCCTGTTTTTATGTAGCCCAGGAGCTACAAATGGTTTTAGTTGAGGGTTTTTTCCCCACATTTTTAAGTTTTAAATTTTAAAAAACACACACAAAAGAAGAATATTTCATGAGATGGAAAAATTATAGAAAATTCAGCATCTATAAAGTTTTACTGAAACACAGCCATATACTCATCTACTAATATAATATTCTTTTCATGTTTCAACAGCAGAGCTGAGTAGTTGCAACAAGAGGCCTTACAACTGCAAATCTTAAAATATTTACTATCTGGCCCTTTACAGAAAAATTTTGCTGACCTCCAATCAAAGCAGCAATATTTCAATGTTTTAAAGAGTAGTAAACCCACTGTTTCAAAAGCTACAGGTGCACTTGGCTATCCCAGCCAATTTTCAACATGCCAGCATTTTGGAAACAAAGATCTCTAAACCAACCTATAGATAGTTTTGCACTAATGTAGATCCAAAAAAATTCTTAAGCAGTATTCCTTAAGTCTCATGCAAACAATTACACACTACAATATATAAAATAGATAGCTAGCAAGGATGTACCATACAGTATAGGGAACTCTACTCAATAATCTGTAATGACCTATATGGGAACAGAATCTTAAAAAGAGTGGATATATGTATATCACTATGTATAACTGATTCACTTTGCTGTACAGCAGAAACTAACACAATATTGTAAATCAACTATACTCCAATAAAAATCTTAAAAAAAAAAAAAAGAGTAGTAAACCCAATTCTCTATGCAAACAGCGAAGAGCATACTGTCATAGTTAATGAAGGGATGTTCCCAAGGGGTTAATGTCTTCTGGCTCTGTGTATAAATGAGGAGGCAATGGGTCTCCCATTTCCTTGTGATTGTGGCTGAGAAGCAACAACTAGAAGGACAAGTAGCTAGAGTTCTGGCTGCAGGATTATACTTTCCATGGACTTTTTTTTGGGTGCTAATGTAAATAAAATGCTGTGTTTTGAATTTCAAGTTTCAAATGTTTGTTGCTTGTATACAGGGAAGGTACTGATATTAACCTTGTATCCTGAGAATCTTGCTATAACTGCTATTTATTAATTTATTTATTATATAATTGCTTGCTATAATTGCTTAGGAGGTTTTTTTGGTGATTCTTTGAGATTTTCAACATAGAAAATCATGTCATCTATTCCATGGACTCTTGACCCAAGTTGTTTCTCCCAAAAGTTCAGTTTTAGCTTTGCCACCAAATAGTTATAATTTTAGTTGCCAGATATAAATAATTTTTTAGAGACAAAATATACTCTCCCCAGTGCTTTCCAAGGCTACCTCCCCACTCCCCATAGAATAAAAACAGAAAAAGAGACATGACAGAGCTTAAATAAATGGAAAATGCAAGCACAAGTAAACACTGTGCTATTAGCACAAAGCTTGGCCTTCTGACAATAAAGACTTAAGGTAAGAGAAGAATGTTTAAGCAATTTACTGGAAATGGGGACTGGGGATCAAAATTACGCACAGGAGGAAATTTAACAAAATTACCATGTGAAAATACAGGCAGTTCCTCAGGGATATCACTGTCATCTTCAGAATCTGTTAGTAGAAGCAACACTTCTTCATCAGAAGAGTTCTCAGTAAAATCTGTATCAAAGTTTTGTATTAGCACAACATCAACATCATCATCATCATCATCATCATCACTGTCTTCTCCAACAGATAAAACTATACAATCTAAGAAGAAGCAAAGAGAATGTGTAGATTAGATGCCACATTAAATAAAAAGTTTCTAGCAAAAACCACCTTATAAAGTTATGGAGTGTTTAAAATACATTTTAGCTGAAAAAAATTAAATATTTTCATATCTCCAATCATTGCCAAGTTAGCTAAGAAATCAATTGTTTAGTATAAAGCTTAGAGAGATATATGTATACATAAACACAAATAGTATTATTTCTAGGACCTTCAGTTCTATAGAGCAATAAATTTCTTCTTTAAGAAATTAGACCACCTGGCCCATGCACTGTGTTCAGTGATATGCTTTTAACTTTTAAATGATACAACTGAGATTATACAACCACACTCTGGGGTGACCATGAATTTCCAAACTTGTTCTCTAAAAATTAATATTAATCTTTAAGATACTCATACACATATCTTTATTTTCTTTCTCCTAATTTGCATATTTACCATAAAACACAGAGGCTGCCCAATCTGTCTTTGATCAAACACAGCCTCAAAATCAATGCCCCAATCTCAAAAGATGTTATAATGAATCAACTCGCTAGCTTATCAATTCTATAAACTCAAAATTCCACATAAAATGTTGGTGCTGAGTATGCTGTAGGGTATACAGAAGTAGAAACATAAGGCACACATGAAACATATATTATGAACCAATGTTACCTCAGTGAAATGCAAATCTAAAAGGAAATAACAACAAAGTTGCAATATTTTTTAAAAGTCTACATAATGGCTGAAAGTCTTGGTCCTTCTTGGACCCCAACCCTGCCTGAGAGAGAAAAGAAAGAATAAAAGATCAACTTGTTCCAAAAAGTCAGCACGAAGTACTCAAAAAATAAGTGGCTAAATATCAAAAGCCCATAATGTTCTGGCATCCCTAGAGAAGCGGTGGGGAGGCGGGGGAGGACGGACACCCCACCCCACAAAGCGCTGCTACAATTTGAGGTTAGAACTCGCTGTGCCAGCAAAGCAAATCCTCTCCTCCCAGGAGTGCCCCAGCCATTAAGCCAAATCACTTTCCTGTGCAATGCACAACATGCCACACTCTGCAGCTGCTGGTGGCGCAAGCACCAGAAGCCTTGCAATGAAGTTCAAAATAAAAACTGTGACTGCACAGAACTGCTTGTGTGCCAGTGTACCACACTGCCCTCTGGAGGGCGTGGGAAACAACTGAGGTGGCCCACCCTCTGGCACGGTGAAGACTGAGACTATTCTACCGCCACTAGAGGCCCTGGAAATAACTGCCGCCCTCGTGCCGGAAACGAGGCTGGCTCTCACCACATAATGGCGCCATTAGACTCGGCATCCTCTGGTATCACCTCAAGTCCCAAGGACGCCATAAACGCCAGAGACCTGAAAACCTCAGGATCCCCTCCACCGCCCCCGCCCCCCAGAACGCCATGAACTCTACAACTGCCTTGAGCCCCAGAATCCCCTTAAGCCCCTAGGACACCAGAAAACCTGCGCCCCACCCCCGCCCCTTCATGCCCGGGGCGCCATGAACCTAGGACTCCGTTATGTCCAGATAGCCTCAAGCCTCAGGGATGCCATGAACCCCAGAACCCCCCAAGCCCCAGAACCCCCCAAAGCCACAGAACCCCTAAAGCCCCAGAACCCCCAAAGGCCCCAGAACCCCCAAAGGCCCCAGAACCCCCAAAAGCCCCAGAACCCCTCAACCCTGGGAACCCACAAGCTTTGGATCACCTCTAACCCCTGGGGCACCATGAACCCTGGGACCCCAAAAGCCCCAGGACCAGCTAGAGTCTCTCGAACACCCTAGCCCCAGGCGTGCCTGACCAATATGGGACTGAAGCCGAGAGGCCATAACCAGTCGTGCCCTGACCAACACCCGGTCAGTCCCGTGGTCACCCACGCAACCCTCTAAACGGACTGGGTTCAAACCGTATCAGAACCTTTCCCCGAACCAGGTAAGGAGAAGGAAAAGCTAGTGGGGGTCAGCTTTGGGGGCATCTTACCATCCTCGTCAGACATTGTGAGGCGGGATGCCCAGCTCTGAGTACCTCAGGCTGGGTGTCTGCGCTGCTGCTGGAACACGACCTGCCTCGCCGAATAACTGCCACAGACTGAGGTGCGGAAGCCAACGTACGCAAACCACCCAAGCTTCTACGGCTGCGCAGTAGTGCCCGGCTCCCCCGTAGGGGAGGGGGAGACCACGCAGGACGCAAAGTGTGGCGGTTTGCCTCCCTCCCTTTCTAGCTAAGTGTACTTTTTCGACACATTAAAAAAAAAAAAAGTGAACTAGTAGCCATCAGGGTAATTCCACCATAGGAAGCTTGTAGAATGTAAAAGATTTGAGTTCAGACTTTATCTAAGGTTTTCTGAGTTTTGTACTCATATTCAACACCAGCTTTAGGTACATATCTGGGAATAATCCAACTTTCAAAATGTGCCTTTAATAAGGCCCACTAAACCTGTGCTTTCCAGGTGGCGCTAGGGGTAAAGAACCTGCCTGCCGATTTAGGGGACATAAGAGACGGGGGTTCAATCCGTGGGTCGGGAAGATCCCCTGGAGGAGAACATGGCTATCCACTCCAGGATACTTGCCTGGAGAATCTCCATGGACAGAGGAGCCTGGCAGGCTACAGTCCATAGGGTCGCAAAAAATCGGACATGACTGATGTGACTTAGCACACAGCACACATTTGTGCCACCCTGCCCTTTAGCCGGACCGCTCCTTACTTGCTATTTTGCAACAGCCATGTGCGTGCACCATTCCTTCACTAAGTAATAGCTACAATTTACCGAGTGCTGAATGGCAACCCACTCCAGTATTCTTGCCTGGAAAAATCTCATGGACAGGGGAGCCTGGTAGGCTACAGTCCATGGGATCGCAAAGAGTCGGACATGACTGAGTGACTTCTCTTTCTTTCTCTCTTTCTCTTTTTCTCTCTCTCCACATACCAGTCACTAAGAAGTTGGTATTACTGTTGCATAGTAAAAATGAGAAAACTGAGGCTTAAAGAGTTTCATTAACTTGCTCAAAACCCCATAGCTGGTGGCAGAGTTATTATTTGAACAAAGGTATTACCCCCCAACCCCACACCCAGGCCCACACCTCCCTGCCCCATAGCAGATGCTCCCATCCCCTGTTATTATATCCTGCTCAATTGCTTCTGGATCTTTCTCACATCCCTTTAAGCCTGTTCCAGAAGGACATTTGTCCTAATAATACCTGCACCAAGACCCTTTTCTACAGCCCCTTGGTAAGAAACTAGTAGCTTCTTCTCTAGGATTCCACAGTGGGTTCCTGTCACCTCTTTTTAGCACTTGTCACTTTGGTTGATAACAGAAATCTGTGGACATTCTTCTCTCCTTCTAAGTTCCAGAAAAAAAGCACCACATCTTCTTTATATTTAAATGGCACTTCCCTCCCAAGGTTCTAAGAATTAAATGTTATAAAATATAGAGCACCCAGCACAGTGCCTGGAATTTTGGTTTCATTTCATCAGGGCAGTTATACAGTGACTCTTGGCACTGTACATCTTGTCATTTGGGGGGAAGGGTAAGAGCTTTTTCACTTGTAAGAAAGAAGGATCTATCTCCTTGGGTAGAAATGTAGAGTTGCTTCCCGGGAGTACAAGAGTGTAAATATGTGTAAGAGGGTGCACAGGGAAGCTGAGTGATAGAAAGGATGCAATATGCTGGTGTTAAAATCAAACACAAACAGAGACCAGACTTGAAAACTTCCTGAGCATACAAAACCAGTTTAGTCACACAAGCAAAGCTTAATTTAGTTTATTTGGCAAGGCAAGTGAGGCTAACTTCACCTGGCTCACTTCTTGCTTATGCTTCTGAAAATCATAGGTGAAACAAATTATTCCCCAAAATTGATATGAGGTGACCACTAACCAATCCTCTCATTTAAGAAAATGCTAATATTATAATGAATCTTTGTGAAGAAAATCACTGCCTCCACACTATATAAGCTGCTTTATAACAATATACCTCTGCGTCTCATTCCATGTTTTAGTTTCAGTGCTTCCGGTCTGCAAAAGGTCCTTTTGGTGTGTGCAAAATAAACTTTCACTAATTACTGCCTCAGTGATTCAATGGTTTTACTTATTTTTATTTTTTCTGAACTTTTGACACTGGTGCTCCCTTTCAACTTCACATTCACCCTTTTGTCTTCTCTGTGAAAATGGATATGGACCCTTAATTTTTCCCTTTGCCAATAGCACAGTTTAAGCTTCTTTCAGTAGGAGGTATTGAAGACAGATTGCAGAAGGAACAAGTTTTACCCTACAGGGCATATTTCTGGCAAGTTCCAGAGGGTCGATTTACAACAAGTTCCACCAGCGCAGCAGCACAATGATTTGTATCATTCAGTCATAGTTGTGCCCTGTGCCCACTGTCAGCCCTAGAGGTAGTCACTGTTCCTTATAGCTGTTATTTCTATATTCGTTAGAGTTTTCTGTATTTCTTACTAGCCAGTCCCTCATTACTACAATACACCATTATACTTAATACATCCTTGTATTAAACTTTCTCTGTTCCAATTATGTGATTTTTTTCCTCTTTATTGTATATCCAGACTGATCCACTCACCCAGTGGACCCAATCAATGTCTGTTCTTAGAATGTAACTGAACATCCAACAGATGCTCAACAATCCCTTCACTTTCATTTCTATTGAGAACTCTCCATTCTTTCGATTGACCCCTCTTCTCCATGCGGGGACACAGAATGGTAGGTGGAAATGCTTCATTACCATGGTTCTGTCCTACGCCTCGCTTTCCTCCTCCTAGTCGGCCTAAGCTGCATCAACCTGACCAAGTAGGGCAGAATGTAGTGTCCGGGAGACCTTGCAGACATGGGAGAAGTGGGAAGAGATGCTGGTAGTACCATCAACCTAGGCTGAGGTGAGAACTGAGCCACCATCCTACAGAAGAGGAGGTATTTTAATCAATACCCAGTGCAGTCATGGAGTTCTGCTTCCTGTCACAATGGACAGGGGAACTGCAGAGCAGCCATTCTGGAAGACAACTAAAAATGCTGGATGAAATGTTCTAAAAATAGTATCTGAGAACATACTGTATAGCACAGGGAAATCTACCTAATGCACTGTGGGTGACCTGAATGGGAAGGAAGTCCAAAGGGAGAGGATATATGTATATGTTTGGCTGATTCATTTTGCCATACAGTAGAAACTAACACAACATTGTAAATCAACTATACTCCAATATAAATTAATTTTTAAAATATATTTTTTAAAAGCTAAAAATATAAATAAAATAAAAAGAGTCTCAAAAACATCAAAAAGTTAACATTATGAGCAATTACTGAGCTAAGAGCTGGGAAAGACCAGAAAACTAGAGAAGTGTGAGCAGCTTAGAGGATGGCTTCTGCTCTAGGGTATTTACTGCTCTTCCATAAAAGGATGAGAGGCCTTGCTATAGTACTGTTGGCTTTGTTGAACTGAGTGACAAAGTCAGACTCTGGGAGCCACCAAACACATAGGGCTGGTAAACCACTTCCTCCCTTGGATGGGGACCATAAAGAGTCATACCTTCAGAGTAAAAGTGATCCAACATTAAACAATATTGAGCAAGTTTGAGCAAGCTCCAGGAAATGGTGAAGGAGAGGTAAGCCTGGTACACTGCAGTCCATGGGGTCACAAAGACTGGACATGACAGAGTGACTGAACAACAACAACAATATTAACCAATAATTAACCACACCAGCTGTCTGGCATAAGCAAATAAAATTTTTTTTCCTAGGAAGAGAACATAAACTTATTTCCCAAAACAATATTTAAATAGAATATCTAGCATGAAATGAAATATGATCAGATATAGAAAACATAAGAGAGCTGAAGAAAGAAGCAATTAAAAAATCTATGCTGGGGGGACAGAGGCCTCTGCTGCACCCTCTAACCTCCATGACAACACAGGGCTTCCATGCACAGTGACCCTGACACAGGCATCTTGCTAGTGACCCAGGTCCTCTGGAGGAAGCTGGTCTGGGGGCATCTCAGGACATCCATAGGAAGGATCCAGACTGAAAATCCTCGAGGCCCCAGGTTTTCAGGAAGGAGCCTCCTCACCCTTTCAGTTAAGTTCAGTTCAGTGGCTCAGTCGTGTCCGACTCTTTGTGACTCCATGAATCGCAGCATGCCAGGCCTCCCTGTCCATCAACAACTCCCAGAGTTTACACAAACTCATGTCCATCGAGTTGGAGATGCCATCCAGCTATCTCATCCTCTATTGTCCCCTTCTCCTCCTGCCCCCTATCCCTTCCAGCATCAGGGTCTTTTCCAACAAGTCAACTCTTCACATGAGGTGGCCAAAGTATTGGAGTTTCAGCATCAGTCCTCCCAGTGAACACCCAGGACTGATCTTCTTTAGGATGGACTGGTTGGATCTCCTTGCAGTCCAAGGGACCCTCAAGAGTCTTCTCCAGTACCACAATTCAAAAGCATCAATTCTTCAGTGCTCAGCTTTCTTCACAGTCCAATTCTCACATCCATACATGACCACTGGAAAAACCATAGCCTTGACTAGATGGACCCTTGTTGGCAAAGTAATGTCTCTGCTTTTTAGTATGCTATCTAAGGTTGGTCATAACTTTCCTTCCAAGGAGTAAGCATCTTTTAATTTCATGGCTGAAATCACCATCTGCAGTGATTTTGGAGCCCAAAAAAGTAAAGTCTGACACTGTTTCCACTGTTTCCCCATCTATTTCCCATGAAGTGATGGGACCACATGCCATGATCTTTGTTTTCTGGAATGTTGAGCTTTAAGCCAACTTTTTCACTCTCCTCCTTCACTTTCATCAAGAAGCTTTTTAGTTCCTCTTCACTTTCTGCCATAAGGGTTGTGTCCTCTGCATATCTGAGGTTACTGATATTT
This sequence comes from Bos mutus, assembly GCF_027580195.1. Classification (NCBI taxonomy): domain Eukaryota; kingdom Metazoa; phylum Chordata; class Mammalia; order Artiodactyla; family Bovidae; genus Bos; species Bos mutus. The sequence continues at coordinate 124,254,337 of NC_091646.1, forward strand.
CTCCCGGGAATCTTGGTTCCAGCTTGTGCTTCTTCCAGCCCAGCGTTTCTCATGATGTACTCTGCATAGAAGTTAAATTAGCAGGGTAACAATATACAGCCTTGACGTACTTCTTTTCCTATTTGGAACCAGTCCATGTCCAGTTCTAGCTGTTGCTTCCTGACCTGCATATAGGTTTCTCAAGAGACAGGTCGGGTAGCCTGATCTCTGTTCATTTCCAAGGCAAACCATTCAATATCACGGTAATCCAAGCCTATACCCCAACCAGTAACACTGAAGAAGCTGAAGTTGAACGGTTCTATGAAGACCTACAAGATCTTTTAGAACGAACACCAAAAAAAGATGTCCTTTTCATTATAGGGGACTGGAATGCAAAAGTAGCAAGTCAAGAAACACCTGGAGTAACAGGCAAATTTGGCCTTGGAATACGGAATGAAGCAGTGCAAAGGCTAATAAAGTTTTGCCAAGAAAATGCACTGGTCATAGCAAACACCCTCTTCCAACAACACAAGAGAAGACTCTACACATGGACATTACCAGATGGTCAACACCAAAATCAGATTGATTATATTCTTTGCAGCCAAAGATGGAGAAGCTCTATACAGTCAGCAAAAACAAGACTGGGAGCTGACTGTGGCTCAGATCATGAACTCCTTATTGCCAAATTCAGACTGAAATTGAAAAAAGTAGGGAAAACCACTAGACCATTCAGGTATGACCTAAATCAAATCCCTTATGATTATACAGTGGAAGTGAGAAATAGATTTAAGGGACTAGATCTGATAGAGTGCCTGATGAACTATGGATGGAGGTTTGTGACATTGTATAGGAGACAGGGATCAAGACCATCCCCATGGAAAAGAAATGCAAAAAAGCAAAATGGCTGTCTGAGGAGGCCTTACAAATAGCTGTGAAAAGAAGAGAAGTGAAAAGCAAAGGAGAAAAGGAAAGATATAAGCATCTGAATGCAGAGTTCCAAAGAATAGCAAGGAGAGATAAGAAAGCCTTCCTCACCCTTTAGTGACAGAAAACTGTGTTCCGGCAAAGCCAGGGAGAGAGACTCACAGTCCCAGGCCTTTCTAGTGTCCCCTACAAGTGACAATACCAGCTGAGGGCACCAACCCTTGCATAGTGTGTGGAGCTAAAGACCTCAACGTTTGCCACGGTGAGAAAAATAGAGCGAGGAAAGGTTGGCAGGGCTCTTGCAAGACAACAGAGAAGGGGATGGAAAGCAGGGTCTCCAAGGGAGCTGGAGGAGCAAGCTGGGGAGCATGGGGCCCAGCTCCAGCCACTACTCCCAAGGGAGGGTGGCCGAGGCATTGCTCACTGTCTTCACTCATGTACCCAGCCCGGGCTGCACCCACCAATGCCAGGGGAGCTGTAAACACTGGTGCCCAGGTCTGGGCCCCAGAGATCCCCCGGTCCCTGGTCAGGGGGAGCTAGGCTCTGAGGCTGAAGAATTCCAGGGTTTTCTCACAGGTACCGGGCTGAGAGGCACTGCTCTGCACCCCACGAGAGGCTGGTCACTGGATCTTTGCATTTAACTATCACATCACCTGACAGGTTCATGTTATCAACCTGGTTCATGGACAGTTAAGTGAGCAGGGAAGAGGAAGTGAAATGACTAAATGCTCACTCTGCCCAAAAGACAGAGAAGGGTACAAATAAATATTCTAACAAAACAGCAGTGACCCCTACAGTTCAACTTCATCAGAACTACTGCAACCTGGATGACCAATCAGGGATATGAAAAGATGCTCAGTATGACTAAGCATTGGGGAAATGCAAATCAAAACCACAATGAGATAGCACCTCACACCTGTCAGAATGGCCATCATCCAAAAACAAACAAACAAACACACAAATAACAAATGTTGATGAGGATGTGGAGAAAAGGGAACCCTTGTACACTGTTGGTGGGAATGTAAATTGGTGCAGCCACTGTTGAAGAACAGTATGGAGGTTCCTCAAAAACCTAAAAATAGAATTACCATATTACCCAGCAATTCCATTCCTGGGTATATATCCAAAAGAAACAAAAACACTAAAAAAGAAAGAAAGAAAGAAAGAAAGAAACAAAAACACTAATATGAAAAGATACATGGACCCCAATGCTCATAGCAGCATTATTTGCAATTTCCAAGATATGGAAGCAACCAAAGTGTCCATCAATGAATGATATGAAAATGTGATTTATCATATCAATGGATATAAAGATGTGATTTATATGTATATGCATATAACTAAAATTAAATAATTGATTATATTCAATTCAAATTATTTAATTTTAAATAAATGAATTATAAAATTATTGATCCAGCAAACAAAAAACTACTGCAACCCAGGGCTAGATTCACAAGGCAGTACTGATGGACGCCAAACAGCCTGAAATGCTGGGGACTGCAGAGTCCAGGTATGGAAACTCACACTTGACCAAGACATGTGTCCCTGCGTCCTTGCTGACCCCTCCACCCCCACCTCCTAGGGTCACAATGAGGCTATTGTATCCAAGGCCTGAAGAACAGTTCTCATTGTGGGGTGGAGGGGTAGCAACAACACAGGTACAAGTTTGACCAACTTAAGTTTTCTGTGTAAAGACAGGGAAAAGCCTGGGAGAGGGACAGAACACCGCTTCCAGTGGTGGTAAAACTGGATCGCATTGGCCCATTAAAGCCAAAATGGGGATGGGGTATGTGAAAGAGACTGTGGGGGAAGATGGGGCTACGCCAGGGGCTGAGAATAGAAAAGACACTCCAGAGAGGACACGGAGGGAATTAAATCCAACCCTTCTCCACTGCTGTGTGACCTACACTTTGTAGGTGGCATCAGGCGAGGTAAGTGGGACAGCAGCTTGTCTGCCTCCCCAGCCGAGCCTGGACCTGGGACCCTGGTGGCTCTGGGGAGCACCCTCTCCCCTCCAGGTGGCGGCCATCCGAAGACACAGGACTTGGGGCCTCTCCTCACCTGTCTTCTTTGTGGCAGTAACGCGAGTCCCACATGGCTTCCTGGCTGCGGTGCCTGGCTCCTGGGCTCCTGGGCGCCTGGGTGAGGTGGGGAGATCCGTCTGCACCCCACCGCCCTTTTGCGCTGGGAAGCAGCTGCAGCGTACACAGCCCTCCCGTCATGCCCAGAACTTTCTTTTCCTGAGCCTGGAACCTACACTGCCAGCGGTCAAGGCTTCTGGGTGCCTTCCTGGATTCTTCCCTAGCCCCCAAAGCTCTTCTGAGATCTCTGCCAAAAGCTGGACCTCCTGAACCTTGGCGATATGGAAAGGAATCACTAATTTCACTTGAAAGAGAAAGGTGGTTGTGCTAGACTGTTTGTGGGCAGTACTGAACTCAGCAAACAACTCGGGCGTCTCTCAGAGGGATGCCTCCTCCTCCTCCTCCTCTGAGAAGAGCTCAGAAAAAGGTAGAATGAAACTGCTGGAGTCGCCCCCAAGGACATAACATGGACGGGGGTGCCTCGGGGGTTCTGTGTATTGTGGATGATCTATGGGTTTTGTTTGCTGAGACTCCCCACCCTCACTGGCTGCCAGGATGATTCGTCCATAATGTAGGTCTCCTTGTGAGCTCCCACCACACACACACCCTAAATTTATAATTCTTTGCTTGCTTCTCACAGCACAGTCCTTGAAAGTGAAAGTTGCTCAGTGGTGTCTGACTCTGCGATCCCATGGACTATACAGTCTGTGGAATTCTCCAGGCCAGAATACTGGAGTGGGTAGCTGGTCCCTTCTCCAGGGGATTTTCCCAACTCGGGGATCAAACCCAGGTCTCCTGCGTTGCAGGCGGATTACCAGCTGAGCCACCAGGGAAGCCCAGCAATACTGGAGTGGGTAGCCTATCCCTTCTCCAGTGGATCTTCCTGACCCAAGAATCAAACCCGGGTCTCCTGCATTGCAGGCAGATTCTTTACCAGCTGAGCTACTAGAGAAGCCCTTGAGCACCATCCAAAGCTGACCCAACGGCCTTCCTATTCCAAGCTTCCTTCTACTCTCCAGAATCCATGCTGAAATTTATTTTAAGAACAAATCTAAAGTCTTCTTTAATATCAAGGCCAAACCGCTGCTTTCCTGGGCTTCCAGTATAATTAGGTTTAAGCCTTGAATAGGATATGGAAAAGGGACTGAGTGGAGGGAGGCAATGCTGGAACAAAGGGATGGTTCCTATACCCTTTGTGTCAAGCTGCTTCCCATCCTCCTCTCCCCGAATTCTCACACCCCTGGAGGCAAGAGGTTATCCTCCTATCTGAGAGCTTAACAAAGGGCCACAAACAGAAAATAGCAGAGGGGGGGGTGGTTAACCTTGAGTCCCTTTGGATATATCATTCTCTCTCAGATCTCTTTGTAACATCCCTGGAAACACTCTTGATGTTTGGGGGGCAAGAAAATGCTCTAAAAGGAGAGACCAGGAAAACACCACGGGGCCCATTGTGGACAGGGTAAAGCCAGGAGGAGCCTCCCTGAGGATGTTAGCACACCCAGCACACCCAGTGGCCTGCCAAGACCTTCATATCAGGGCCCCCCACTATAGAGCACTGGAGATTCTCTACTGGGGTTCAGAAGAACACTATAGGTTACCTTCTGTTTAGTGTAATCCTCTTCTGTTAAATTTTGGATTTTGTACGATTTTATGACATGGACAGGAGTACCGTGTATTGACCTTTCCCTGAGGAGTGGCTCTCTCCTAGGCTCTCATGGCTTCCCAGGGTTGTGCCCTCACTGGCTGCTGCCCTGTTACCCTTCAGGCTGTGAGAATTGCTTCGGAAACCTCTGAACCATACCTTCAAACTCCTCTGACTTATCCCACAGCAAAGAAGAGGTTGACAACAACTGGATCCTCCCTAGTCCGGCCAAATGGCAATTTCGAATGGTCTCCATTTTTACAATTTTCAAATCTACTTACCATATGCCATGGCATAAACGCCTTTGAACTTTGATAATAATGGAAGATCTTTGGCAACTTTCTTTAAGGCAGGAGGAATACGAGAAATGTAATTTATAAATTTTGGACTAGAGCAGTTATTACACATTTATGGTTAACACTTCTTAAGGTTCAACCAAAATTCAGTTAAAATCTCAAAGCTGAGGAAAACTTCATAGCTAAAAATTACACATTATAGAAACTATTAATTAGATATAGTTGTCAGCTATTGTTGTTCTTTAGCTGCCAAGTCGTGTCCAACTCTTTCCAACTCCATGGACTGTAGCCCACCAGGCTCCTCTGACCAGATAGGATTTCCCACGCAAGAATGTATTTGCCATTTCCTTCACCTTGGGACCTTCCCAACCAGGGATCGAACTCACATCTTTTATAATGGCAGGTGGGATCTTTACCCCTAAGCCACCAGGGAGCCCTGTCAGCTATGAATTCCTCATAAAGATAAAAAGAATAAACCCTTTTTAAAAGAAAAACAAACATCCTCTCTGCCTCTAAATTCCATATGGCTCTTTTCCTAGAAGATAGAGACATATCCTTTTAACTTTAGTATCTCGTAGGTTGCATCAGTTGTTGTTATTCAGTCAATTAGTCGTGTCCAACTCTGCGACCCCATGGACTGCAGCACACCAGGCTTCCCCGCCCTTCACCATCTCCCAGAGCTTGCTCAAACTCATGTCCATTGAGTTGGTGATGCCATCCAACCATCTCATCCTCTGTCACCCCCTTCTCCTCCTGCCCTCAATCTTACCCAGCATCAGGGACTTTTCCAATTAATCAGCTCCTTGCATCGTGTGACCAAAGTATTGGAGTTTCAGTTCAGTATCAGTGCTTCCAATGAATATTCAGAGTTGATTTCCTTTAGGATTGACTGATTTGATCTCCTTGCTGTCCAAGGGACTCTTAAGTTTTCTCCAGCACCAGAGATGGAAAGTATCTATTCTTTAGCACTCCTCCTTCTTTATGGTCTAACTCCCACATCTGTGCATGACTACTGGAAAAACAACAGCTTTGACTATATGGACCTTTGTCAGCAAAGTGATGTCTCTGCTTTTTAATACGCTGTCTTCAGTTCAGTCGCTCAGTTGTGTCCAACTCTTTGCAACCCCATGAACCGCAGCACGCCAGGCCTCCCTGTCCATCACCAACTCCCAGAGTCCACCCAAACCCATGTCCATTGAGTTGGTGATGTCATCCAACCATCTCATCCTCTGTCGTCCCATTCTCCTCCTGCCCTCAATCTTTCCCAGCATCAGGGTCTTTTCAAATGAGTCAGTTCTTCGCATCAGGGGGCCAAAGTATTGGAGTTTCAACTTCAACATCAGTCCTTCCAATGAACACCCAGGACTGATTTCCTTTAGGACATATGCTGTCTAGATAGCATTTAAATTGTTTTCTAATGCCCAGCAATGCTTTTCAGACTTAAGCCTCTTGATGAAAGTGAAAGAGGAGAGTGAAAAAGTTTGCTTAAAGCTCAACATTCAGAAAACTAAGATCATGGCATCTGGTCCCATCACTTCATAGCAAATAGATGGGGAAACAGTGGAAACAGTGGCTGACTTTATTTTTCTGGGCTCTAAAATCACTGCAGATGGAGATGGCAGCCATGAAATTAAAAGATGCTTACTCCCTGGAAGGAAAGTTATGACCAACCTAGAAAGCATATTAAAAAGCAGAGACATTACTTTGCCAACAAAGGTCCATCTAGTCAAGGCTATGGTTTTTCCAGTGGTCATATATGGATGTGAGAGTTGGACTATAAAGAAAGGTGAGCACGGAAGAATTGATGCTTTAGAAATGTGGTGTTTGAAAAGACTTTTGAGAGTCCCTTGGACTGCAAAGAGGTCCAACCAGTCCATCCTAAAGGAGATCAGTCCTGGGTGTTCATTGGAAGGACTGATGTTGAAGCTGAAACTCCAATACTTTGGCCACCTGATGCAAAGAATTGACTCATTTGAAAAGACCCTGATGCTGGGAAAGATTGAGGGCAGGAGGAGAAGGGAACGACAGAGGATGAGATAGTTGGATGGCAACACCAACTCAATGGACATGGGTTTGGGTGGACTCTGGGAGTTGATGATGGACAAGGAGGCCTGGCGTGCTGCCGTTCATGGGGTCGCAAAGAGTCGGACACAACTGAGCGACTGAACTGAACTGAACTAAGGACTACCTAGAGGGCTTGTTAAAATATAGATTGTGGGATTCCACTACTAGTTTCTTATTCACCATGTCTGAATCCTAAAACATGATGCTGTCAAAAAGTTTGGAAAACTCAGCAATTGCTACAGGAGTGGAAAAGGTCAGTTTTCATTCCAATCCCCAAAAAGGGCAATACCAAAGAATGTTCAAACTACCATACAGTTGTGCTCATTTCACATGCTAGCAAGGTAATTCTCAAAATCCTTCAAGCTAAGCTTCACAGTAGGGTGAACTGAGAACTTCCAGATGTACAAGCTAAATTTAGAAAAGGCAGAGGAACCAAACTGCCAACATCTGTTGGGTCACAGAAAAAGCAAGAGAATTCCAGCAAAACATCTATTTCTACTTTATTGACAATGCTAAAGCTGTGTGGATCATAAAAAACTATGGAAAATTCTTAAGGAGATAGAAATACCCAGACCAACTTACCTGCCTCCTGAGAAACCTGTATGCTGGTCAAGAAGCAATAGTTAGAACTGGATATGGAACAATGGAATGGTTCAAAACTGGGAAAGGAGTATGTAAAAGTTGCATATTGCCACTCTGCTTATTTAAATTATATGCAGAGTACATCAGGTGAAATGCCAGGCTGGATGAATCACAAGCTGGAATCAAGATTTCTGGGAGAAATATCAACAACCTCAGATATGCAGATGACACCACCCTAATGGCAGAAAGTGAAGAGGAACCAAAGAGCCTCTTGATGAAAAAAGCTGGCCAACATTCAAAACACTAATATCAGAGGCAGTCCTAAGATAGCAGAGGAATACAATTGGGAGACCACTTTCTCCCCAACAAATTCATCAAAAGATCATTTGAATGCTGAACGACTTCCACAGAACAACTTCTGAATGCTGGTGGAGGACACCAGGCACCCAGAAGGCAACCCATTCTCTTTGAAAGGAGGTAGGACAAAATATAAAAGACAAAAAGAGAGGCAAAAGAGTTAGGGACAAAGACCCATCCTGGGGAGGGAGTCATGAAAGAGGAGAAGTTTCCAAATAGCAGGAAACTCTCTCACCGGAGGGTCTATGGGGAGTTTTGGAATCTCAGAGCGCAACATAACCAGGAGAGGAAAAAAAAAAAAAACCACAGAGTACGCACCAAACTGCAACTCCCAGCAGAGAAGTAGCCCAGATGCTGGCCTCCACCACCAGCAAGCAGGGGCTGGACAGGGAGGTGTGGGTTGCATGCTTAGGGTAAGGACCTGGCCTGAATGCCCTGTGGACAATCTGAGGGAGCTAACTTGAGATAGCAACCCAAACTGTGGGATAACCAGAGAGAGGGGAAAAAAAAAAAGAGGGAGAAAACTTTGCCACAAAAACCTCTAACCTAAGGCACAGCCTGGCCTGCTCACAGCACAAAGGATTGAGCAATCACCAAGGGAGAGCTAGCTGGCTGCTGACTGGCCCCTCCCACCCAACCAGAGACAGAGAGGCAGGTGTGCGATAATAAGAGCTGCAAGACAAGGGGCAATCTCGGCCCCAGATACTGGCATCCTCCGCCAATCTGTGAGCAGGCTCGCAGTTGCTAATTAAGGCTTCCTGGGATCCTGGACGGTTGACATCTGCCAGGAGGGTTGCAGCCTGAGATCAGCTCCCCAGAGGAGAAACATGGCACACCTGAGATGGCACTCTGATGGCACACCCAGGACACCAAGCGACTGGGACCAGGGAAAGATTAAGACCCACGGCCCAACTGGGACAGTGTGCTTGCCAAGCACCTGGTCGCCTGAGCTGCTAGGACCTGGGAAGGGCACGAAATGCACACCCAACCGAGTCTGTGCCTTTGTGGAGTACCCGAGAACGTGAACCTGAGCAGCTTAGACCTAGGAAGTGCATGAAACACAGAGCACGCTTTGGACAGCACCCCCACAGAGCAACCTGGAGCCTGAGCAGTGTAAGCACACCAGGAAAGCACATGGAGCCATGACCTGGGCAAACCCAGTGTGGGCCATACAGTGCAAGCACTCGCCACACACGCCTGTGATATTTGTTTGCAGGGTTCCTCCCTCCCCCCAACAGAACTGAACAAGTAAGCCTAAATAAGTGACCACCTTTGCCCCCTTGTGTCAGGGCAGAAATTAAACACTGAAGAGACTTGCAAACAGAAGTAGCCAAATAAAGAAGAGGGAACTGCTCTGGAACTGACAGGTGCAACAGATTAAAACCCAGTAGTTAACAATGACGAAACATTGGAAGGGGCCTACAGACCTTGAGAAGACGTATAATCTGGAACAAGGAACTATTTGAAATTGAACTGACCCACACTGCCCTCAACAGCTCCAAAGAAATTCCTAGATATATTTTTACTATTACCGTTTTTTAATTTTTAAAGTGCTTTATTACTCCTTTAATTTTCAATTTTATAACCTACTCAGTTATAACCATTACCTTGCAAAAAAAAGAGACCCTAATTTTAAAGCAAATTTCTTATATATACTTTTTATAATTTTTGTGATTTTGTTTTGTATTTTTAATATTTTGTTTTTGAGAGTCTAACCTCTGCTCTAGATTTTTAATCTTTGCTTTTTGGTATTTGTTATCCATTTTGTACCTTTAAGAATCTAAAATTCAGTACCCATTTTTACTTAGGGATGTGATTACTGGCTTGATTGCTCTCTCCCCTTTTGACTATCTCTTTCCTCTCTGAGGTAACCTCTACCTCCTCTATCCCACTTCTATTCTTTACTTAACTCGGTGAATCTCTCTGGGTGTTCTGGGTTGTGAAGAACACTTAGGGAACTGATTACTGGCTAGACTGGTCTCTCCCCTTTTGACTCCCCCTCTTCTCCTCCTGGTCACCTCTATCTCCCTCCTCCCTCTTCTCTTCTCTATGTAACTTTGTAAACCTATCTGGGTGTTCCAGACTGTGGAGAGCACATAGGAAATTGATTACTGCCTAGATAGCTTTCCTCACTTTTGACTCCCCCTCTTCTCCTGGTCACCTCTATCTTTCTCTTCCCTCTATCTCTTCTCCATGTAACTCTGTGAACCTCTCTGGGTATCCCTCACTGTGGAGAATATTTTCACCATTAACCTAGATGTTTTATCATCTGTGGTGTATGGATGGAGAAGTCTTGAGGTTACTGTCAGAATGAGACTGAAAGCCAGAGGCAGGAGGCTTAAATTCAAAACTTCAGAACACCAGGAAACTCCTGAATCCAGGGAACATTAATTGACAAGAGCTCATCCAAAGGCCTCCATATTTACACTGAAACCAAGCTCCGCGCAAGAGCCAGCAAGTTCCAGAGCAAGACATACCGTGCTAATTCTCCAGCAACTCAGGAATACAGTCCTAAGAAATAAAATACAGTCTGCACAAAGTCACACCAAACCCACAGACACCCCAAAACTCACTACTGGACACTTCATTGCACTGCAGAGAAAAGAGATCCTGTTCCACTCACCAGAACACAGACGCAAGTTACCCTAACCAAGAAACCTTGACAAACCACTAATCCAGCCCCATTCACAGGGAGCAAGCTCCATAATAAAGAGGAACCATAAACTTCCAGACTATAGAAAGGCCACCCCAAACACAGAAATTTAAACAAAATGAAAAGGCAAAGAAATATTCAGCTGGTAAAGAAGCTTGATCAATGCCCACCAAACCGAACAAAAGAAAAGGAGATATGGAGTCCATGAGAAAAAGAATTCAGAATAATGATAGTAAAGGTGATCCAACATCTTGAAAACAAAATGGAGTTACAGATAGAGACAAGGATTGAGAAGATGCAAGAAATGTTTAACAAGGACCTAGAAGAAATAATAAAGTCAATCAATAATGAATAATGCAATGATTAAGATCAAAAGCACTCTGGAAGCAACCAACAGTAGAATAACAGGCAGAAGATAGGATAAGTGAGGTGGAAGATAGAATGGTGGAAATAGCTAAAGCAGAGAGGAAAAAAGGAAAAAGAATTAAAAGAAATGAGGACAACCTCAGAGACCTCTGGGACAATGTTAAATGCCCCAACATTTGAATCATAGGAGTCCCAGAAGAAGACAAAAAGAAAGGGCATGAGAAAATACTTGAAGAGGTAATAGTTGAAAACTTCTCTAAAATGGGGAAGGAAATAGCCACCCAAGTCCAAGAAACTCAGAGAGTCCCAAACAGAATAAACCCAAGGAGACACACCCCAAGACACATATTAATCAAATTAACAAAGATCAAACACAAAGACCAAATATCAAAAGCAGCAAGGGAAAAGTAACAACACACAAGGGGATTCCCATAAGGATTACAGCTGATCTTTCAATAGAAACTCTTCAGCCCAGAAGGGAATGGCAGGACATACTTAAAGTGATGAAAGAGAAAAACCTACAATGCAGATTACTATACCCAACAAGGATCTCATTCAAATATGAAGGAGAAATCAAAAGCTTTACAGACAAGCAAAAGCTGAGAGAATTCAGCACCACCAAACCAGCTCTTCAACAAATGCTAAAGGATCTTCTCTAGACAGGAAACAGAAAATGTTTATAATCTCGAACCCAAAACAACAAAGTAAATGGCAACGGGATCGTACTTATCAATAATTACCTTAAATGTCAATGGGTTGAATGCCTCAATCAAAAGACAAAGACTGGCTGAATGGATAGAAAAACAAGACCCCTATATATGCTGTCTACAAGACACCCACCTCAAAACAAGGGACACACACAGACCCAAAAACTGAAGGGCTGGAAAAAGATATTTCATGCAAATGGAGACCAAAAGAAAACAGGAGTAGCAATACTCATATCAGATAAAATAGACCTTGAAATAAAGGCCGTGAAAAGAGACAAAGAAGGAAGGACACTACATAATGATCAGGACACTACATAATGATCAAAGGATCAATCCAAGAAGACGTAACAATTATAAACATATATGCACCCAACATAGGAGCATCGCAGTATGTAAGGCTAAGGCTAACACATATGAAAGGGGAAATTAACAGTAACACAATAGTGGGAGACTTTATTACCCCACTCACACCTATGGATAGGTCAACCACAGAAAATTAGCAAGGAAACACAGTCTTTAAATGATACAATGGACCAATTAGACCTAATTGATACCTACAGGACAGTTCACCCCAAAACAATGAATTTCACCTTTTTCTCAAGTGCACACAGAACATTCTCCAGGATAGATCACATCCTGGGCCATAAATCTAGAACTGGTAAATTAAAAAAAAAATCATTTGAAGCATCTTTTCTAATCAAAAAAATAAAAAACCTACAGGCCAATATCACTGATGAATATAGATGCAAAAATCCTCAACAAAATTCTAGCAAACAGAATCCAACAACATATTAAAAAGATCATTCATCATGACCAAGTGGGCTTTATCCTAGGGAAGCAAGGATTCTTCAATATTCATAAATCAATGTGATACACATTAAAAAACTGAAAGATAAAAACCATGTAATTATCTCAATAGATGCAGATAATGCCTTTGACAAAATTCAACTTCCATTTATGATAAAAACCCCTAGAAAGCACACATAGAAGGAATAAACAAAGGAATAATAAAGATTATCTTCAATGGTGAAAAATTGAAAGCATTTCCCCTAAAGTTGGAACAAGACAAGGGTGCCCACTCTCACCACCACTATTCAACATAGTTTTGGAAGTTTTAGCCACAGCAATCAGAGAAGAAAAAGAAATAAAAGGAATCCAGATTGGAAAATAAGTAAAACTCTCACTGTTTGCAGATGACATGATCCTCTACACAGAAAACCCTAAAAACTCCACCAGAAAATTACTAGAGCTAATCAATGAATATAGTTAAGTTGCAGGATATAAAATTAACACACAGAAATCCCTTGCATTCCTATACACTAACAGTGAGAAAACAGAGTTATTAAGGAAACAATTCCATTCAACATTGCAAGGAAAAGAATAAAACACTTAAGAATAAATCTACCTAAAGAAACAAAAGACCTATATATAGAAAACTATAAAACACTGGTGAAAGAAATCAAAGATGACACAAATAGATGGAGAAATATACCATGCTCATGGATCAGAAGAATCAATGTAGTGAAAATGAGTATACTACACAAAGCAATCTATAGATTCAGTGCAATCCCTATCAAGCTACCAATGGTATTTTTCACAGAACTAGAACAAATAATTTCACGATTTGTATGGACATACAAAAAACCTCAAATAGCCACAGCAATCTTAAGAAGAATGGAACTGGAGGAATCAACCTTCCTGACTTCAGACTATGCTACAAAGCTACAGTCATCAGGACAGTATGGTACTGGCACAAAGACAGAAATATAGATCAACAGAACAAAATAGAAAGCCCAGAGATAAATCCATGCACCTATGGACACCTTACCTTTGACAAAGGAGGCAAGCATACACAATGGAGAAGACAATCTCTTTAACAAGTGGTGCTGGGAAAACTGGTCAACCACTTGTAAAAGAATGAAACTAGAACACTTTCTAACACCATACACAAAAATAAACTCAAAATGGATTAAAGATCTAAATTTAAGACCAGAAACTATAAAACTCCTAGAGGAAAACATAGGCAAAACACTCTCTGCATAAATCACAGCAGGATCCTCTATGACCCACCTCCCAGAGTAATGGAAATAAAAGCAAAAATAAACAAATGGGACCTAATTAAACTTGAAAGCTTTTGCACAATGAAGGAAACTATAAGCAAGGTGAAAAGACAGGGTTCAGAATGGGAGAAAATAATAGCAAATGGAACAGTTGACATGGAATTAATCTCAAAAACATACAAGCAGCTCATGAAGCACAATACCAGAAAAATAAAAGATCCAATCAAAAAATGGGCCAAAGAACTAAACAGACATTTCTCCAAAGAAGACATACAGATGGCTAACAAACACATGAAAAGATGCTCAACATCACTCATTATCAGAGAAATGCAAATCAAAACCACAATGAGGTACCATCTCATGCTGGTCAGAATGGCCACCATCACAGAGTCTACAAACAATAAATGCTGGATAGGGTGTGGAGAAAAGGGAACCCTCTTACACTGCTGGTGGGAATGCGAACTAGTACCGCCACTATGGAGAACAGTGTGGACATTCCTTAAAAAACTGGAAGTGGAACTGCCATACAACTCAGCAATCCCACTGCTGGGCATACACACTTAGGAAACCAGAATTGAAAGAGGCACGTGTACCCCAATGTTCATCACAGCACTGTTTATAATAGCCAGGACATGGAAGCAACCTAGATGCCCATTGGCAGACGAATGGATAAGAAACCTGTGGTACATATACACGATGGAATATTACTCAGCTATGAAAAAGAACACATTTGAATCAGTTCTAATGAGGTGGATGAAACTGGAACCTTATTATACAGAGTGAAGTTAAGTCAGAAAGAAAAACACCAATAAAGTATACTAACGCATATATATGAAATTTAGAAAGATGGTAACGATGACCCTATATGCGAAACAGCAAAAGAGACACAGAGATAAGAACAGACTTTTGGACTCTGTGGGAGGTGAGGGTGGGATGATCTGAGAGAATAGCATTGAAACATGTATGTTACCATATGTGAAACAGATCACCAGTCAAGGTATGATGCATGAGACAGGGCACTCAGGGCTGGTGCACTGGGATGACCCTGAGGGATGCGATGGGGAGGGAGGTGGGAAGGGAGTTTAGGATGGGAGATACGTATACACCTGTGGCTGATTCGTGTCAATGTATGGCAGAAGCCACTATAATACTGTAAAATAATTAGCCTCCAATTAAAATTAATTAATTAAGAAAAAACCATGATCCAGAGAGAAGACCTCCCCAAAAAAAAAAAAAAAACCACTAAGATCATGGCATCTGGTCCCATCACTTCATGGCACACAGATGTGGAAAAAGTGGAAGGAGTGACAGATTTTATTTGCTTGGGCTCCAAAATCACCGTGGACAGTGATGGAAGGCAGGAAATGAAAAGACGCTTGCTTCTTGGAAGAAAAGCTATGACAAACCTAGACAGCGTATTAAAAAGCAGAGACATCACTTTGCCGACAAAGGTCCATATAGTCAAAGCTATGGTTTTTCCAGTAGTCATGTACAGATATGTGAGTTGGACCAAACGGAGGCTTGCTGCCAAAGAACTGATGGTTTCAAATGGAGCAATCTCTAGGAGATAGTGAAGGACAGGGAAACCCTGGCATACTGCAGTTCATGGGATCACATATAGTGGACACTACTCAGCATGAAGAGAAAAATATTAGCCCGGCTCAATAAAAATGGAATCATCCAGTAACTGGTTTGCAGATATAAAAGTTGTCAGGAGGACATGGGACAGCTTTCTTAAAGTTGTTTTAAGTGTTCACAGCTCATAGTTACGTCTTCAAATCCTAGTTAAACATGCACACACACACACACTTTGTTTGCATCTATGACAAATCTTTCAGTCTTTTCATAAAGATGAGGGATTTTTTTCAGTTTTCCTACAGGGCCAAAGTTCTAGGACCCACAACAGATTTCCCAACCTGAGAATCTGGCAAAGGGACTGAGAACCCCTAGAGAATTTTACTTTGGAGTCCAGTGGGATTTGATTACAGAACTTAACACTGGACTGGGGAAACAGACTCTTGGAGGGCACAATCAAAACCTTGTGCGCACCAGGACCCAGGAGCAAGGAATAGTGAGCCCACAAAAGACTGACTCAGACTTGCCTCTGAGTGTCCAGGAGTCTCCAGTGGAGGTGTGAGTGGTGTCACACCTCCAGGGTCAGCGGTGGCCTGCTGCAGAGTCAGGGGCACTAAGTGCAGCAGTGCATGCACAGGACTTTAAAGGAGGTCACCATTATCTTCATTACCTCCACCACGGTTTGGTCACAGGTCAAACAGGGAGGGAACACAGCCCTGCCCATCAACAGAAAATTGGATTAAAGACTTACTGAGCATTGCATCACCCATCAGAACAAGACCCAGTTTCCCCCATAGTCAGTCTCTCTATAAGCTTCCTTCCATAAGCTTCTTGTCCTTCAGAGGACAGACAGAATGAAAACCACGATCAAAGAAAACTAATAAAACTGATCACATGTACCACAGCCTTGTCTAACTCAATGAAACTATGAGCCATGCTGTGTAGGGCCACCCAAGACAGAGAGGTCATGGTGGACAGTTCTGACAAAACATGGTCCACTGGAGAAGGGAATGGCAAACCACTTTAGTATTCTTGCTTTGAGAACCGCATGAACAGCCTGAAAAGGCAAAAAGATAGGACACTGAAAGATGAACTCTGCAGGTCAGTAGGTGCCCAATATAATACTGAAGAAGAGTGGAGAAATAATTCCAGAAAGAATGAAGAGATGGAGCCAAAGCAAAAACAACGTCCAGTTGTGGATGACTGATGATGGAAGTAAAGTATGATGCTATAAAGAGCAATATTGTATAGGAATCTGGAATGTTAGGTCCATGAATCAAGGTAAATTAGAAGTGGTCAAATAGGAGACGGTAAGAGTGAACATCAACATTTTAGGAATCAGTGAACCAAAATGGACTGGAATGGGCGAATTTAATTCAGATGACCATTATATATACCACTGTGGGCAAGAATCCCTAACAAGAAGTGGAGTAGCCCTCATAATCAACAGAAGAGTAAGCCCACAAGAGACAAATCAACAAAATACTTGCATGCAACCTTAAAAATGACAGAATGATCTCAGTCCTTTTCCAAGGCAAACCATTCAACATCACAGTAATCCAAGTCTATGCCCCAACCAGTAATGCTGAAGAAGCTGAAGTTGAACGGTTCTATGAAGACCTACAAGACCTTCTAGAACCCCCAAAAGATATCCTCTTCATTATTGGAGACTGGAATGCAAATGTAGGAAGTCAAGAGATACATGGAGTAACAGGCAAATTTGGCCTTGGAGCACAAAATGAAGCAGGACAAAGGCTAACAGAGTTTTGCCAAGCATTGATCACAGCAAACACCCTCTTTCAACAAAACAAGAGAAGACTCCACATGGACATCACCAGATGGTCAATACCGAAATCATATTGCTTATATTCTTTGCAACCAAAGATGGAGAAGCTCTATATAGTCAGCAGAAACAAGACTGGGAGCTGACTGTGGCTCAGATCATGAACTCCTTATTGCGAAATTCAGACTGAAATTGAAAAAAGTAGGGAAAACCACTAGACCATTCAGGTATGACCTAAAGTGGAAGAGACAAATAGATTTAAGGGATTAGATCTGATAGACAGAGTGCCTGAAGAACTATGGACGGAGGTTCATGACATTGTACAGGAGGCAGTGATCAAGACCATCCCCAAGAAATAGAAATGCAAAAAGGCAAAATGGTTATCTGAGGAGGCCTTAAAAATAGCTGAGAGGAGAAGAGAAGTGAAAGGCAAAGGAGACAAGGAAAGATGTACCCATTTGAATGCAGAGTTCCAAAGAATAGCAAGGAGAGACAAGAAAGCCTTCCTCAGTGATCAATGCAAAGAAATAGCAGAAAACAATAGCATGCAAAAGACTAGAGATCTCTTCAAGAAAATTAGATACCAAGGGAACATTTCAAGCAAAGAGGGGCACAATAAAGGACAGAAATGGTAGGGACCTAACAGAATCAAAGGATATTAAGAGGTGGCAAGAATACACAGAAGAACTATGCAAAGAAGATCTTTATGACCCAGATAACCACGATAGTGTGCTCACTCACCTAGAGCCAGACATCCTGGAATGCGAAGTCAAGTAGGCCTTAAGAAGCATCACTAGAAACAAAGCTAGTAGAGGTGATGGAATTCCAGTTGAGCTCTTTCAAATCCTAAAAGATGATGCTGTGAAAGTGCTGCACTCAATATGCCAGCAAATTTGGAAAACTTAGTAGTGGCCACAGGACTAGAAAAGGTCAGTTTTCATTCCAATCCCACACAAAGGCAATGCCAAAGAATGTTCAAACTACCACACAATTGGCACTAATTTCACATGCTAGCAAAGTAATGCTTAAAATTCTCCAAGACAAGCTTCAATAGTACACGAATCATGAATTTCCAGATGTTCAAGCTGCATGCAGAAAAGGCAGAGGAACCAGAGGTCAATTTGCCAACATCCACTGGATCGTCAAAAAAGCAAGAGAGTTCCAGAAAAACATCTACTTCGGCTTTATTGACTACACCAAAGCCTTTGACTGTGTAGATCACGACAAACTGTGGAAAATTCTGAAAGAGATGGGAACACCAGACCACCTGACCTACCTCCTGAGAAATGTGTATGCAAGTCAAAAAGCAACAGTTAGGGCCAGACATGGAACAACAGACTGGTTCCCAATTGGGAAAGGAATGCATCAAGGCTGTATACTGTCACCCTGCTTATTTAACTTATATGCAGAGTACATCATGTGAAATGCCGGGCTGGATGAAGCACAAACTGGAATCAAGATTGCCAGGAGAAATATCAATAATCTCAGATATGCAGATGACACCACCCTTATGGCAGAGTGAAGAGGTACTAAAGAGCCTCTTGATGAAGGTGAAAGAGAATGAAAAAGTTGGCTTAAAACTCAACATTCAGAAAACTAAGATCATGGCATCTGGTCCCATCACTTCATGGCAAATAGATGGGGAAACAATGGAAAGTGACAGACTTTTATTTTCTTGGGCTCCAAAATCACTGCAGACGGTGACTGCAGCCATGAAATTAAGAGGCTTGCTCCTTGGAAGAAAAGCTATCACCAACCTAAACAGCATATTATAAAGCAGAGGCTACTTTGCTGACAAAGGTCCATCTAGTCAAAGCTATGGTTTTTGAAGTAGTCATGTATGGATGTGAGAGTTGGACTATAAAGAAAGCTGAGCGCAGAAGAATTGATGCTTTTGAACTGTGGTGTTGGAGAAGACTCTTGAGAGTCCCTTGGACTGCAAGGAGTTCAAACCAGTCAATCCTAAAGGAAATCAGTCCTGAATATTCATTGGAAGGACTGATGCTGAAGCTGAAACTCCAATACTTTGGCCACCTAATGCGAAGAATTAACTCACTGGAAAAGCCCCTGATGCCAGGAAAGATTGAAGGTGGGAGCAGAAGGGGACAACAGAGGATGAGCTGGTTGAATGGCATCACCGACTTGATGGACAAGAGTTTGAGTAAGCTCCAGGAGTTAGGTGATGGACAGGGAAGCACGGCGTGCAGCAGTCCATGGGTTCACAAAGAGTGAAACTTGACTCAGCAACTGAACTGAACTGATGGCTTTTTTATGCTTATAGAGATAGTCCCAATTTAGAGTCTGAGAAATTCTACTCTGGACCATGTACTCTCCAATCATAGAAGTTACAAAGACAAAAATCAGAAAGCAAATGCTCGATGTGTCCAGAGGGCTTTGGTGCTCAAGTTGCAGAGTCCTGCTCCTTACAGGAGGTTGAAGGATGGACTGAGAGGGAAAACTAGAGCACAGATTAATTAATTAAGTTCACAGGTAAACCACGCTAACATGGCATGATAGTCCCTGGACAAAAATTTACAAACCACACAGTGAAAATCAACACCCGCTACTCCAGTTACTTGAGATTATCATCCCTGGAGCCTCAGCTGGGGCCTGGTCATCTCCAATGAACAGTGATAAGTTTCTGGATTCCAAGGCACCAGCTCCTGGGACAGGTGGGCTGAGGGGTCGAATCTTGAAGGTGATTCAACCACAACCCTGAGCCTCCAAGGCTTTTCCAGCACATAAGTTGGGAGAGTTGAAGGCTGAGTAGCAGTATAGCTTCTGGCCCCCAGCAGCAAAAGCACAGCCATAAAAAAAAAAGCACAGGTCATAAACTCTGGTGAGATGAGGGATCTGGGGGGCACTGCCATTTTCTAGCATGCTTGCATCATCACCAAAGTAACAAAAGCTTTGAGTACAGATAAAGCTCATTGATTTAACTTCTTACTGCCTCCCTGGAGTCTCATTTAAGGCCCTTGCAAAAGATAAGCCCTTTGCTCCTAAGAATCTGTTTACCAGTAGAATTAGGCCAAGTGCTAAAACCAAGTATTTAGACACATAAAAACACAAACTTACTAGAGTACTTCTTTTTCAACTGTAACTGATTCATACATTAATATGATGTGGTAAAAGCAAGTAAAATCAAATCTGAGGCTTCATATTAACTGAGGTTATTTAACTTTATTATATTTTAAAATCTGAAGACTGTAAAACAGTATTTATACAAACACCTGAGGACTGTTTAACTGGGCACAGCATCTTCACACAAACAATTTGAGAGAAGACAGTTTAAATTAGAATTTTTGTCTTAAAACACAAAGTGAATAACATAGATGAAACCACCCTTTAAATAGTAGCATTCTCATATAAAGTACATTTGGTTTTCTAAAAAAGAAAATGTACATTCTTGCCCCTGGTGTACATTTTATTGGCATTTATAACAAATGGCTAATACTTTTAGCACAGATTCTCATAGCTTATAAACATTACACCAAAGTTGTACAAAGTAATAACAATTAACATATAGCACCATTTCCCCTCAAAAGTTCTAACTTTAAAAATAAAACCCAAAACGATAAGTCAGAATTAATGCATCTTCCAAAATTTAGCAGAATAAATGGCTCAGAACTAAGCAAATTAACTAACAACATTGCATAGGACAGAGAACTTCCCTGTATGGAAACCAATCTGTGGATTGTTTCTTATCCCCTGAAGACTAAGATGAGAGGTACTAGTGATAGCAAATGATGCAAATATTTTTTCAGAATAAAAACATCCAACTATATAAATAGTTCACCATTACCTCTGTGGCAATGCAAAGTGCCATATTAAATTCAAAAAGAACAGGTTAACTTGTTTGAATACCTACAAGTATAGAATAATATATAAATACAGTATTGAATTCATATGAGGAATAAACATAGACAATAAAATATATATATTTTAAAATTTGGGCACAGGTGTCTTCATGTAAGGGCTTTCCTGATAGCTAAGTTGGTAAAGACTTCGCCTGCAATGCAGGAGACCCCGGTTCAATTCTTGGGTTGGGAACATCCACTGGAGAAGGGATAGTCTTCTTCATATAAAGATGTGAGAAAGAATCCCAAGTTAAATGTCTAAGCTTGGAGAAAATATGTAAAGTTTAGAAATAACAGGTATTTCATTGAAAAAATTTAATTGGACTCCATCAAACCACCCTTGTAGTATAATATCTCCTGCATAGAACAACTACTCTATAATTGTTCAAAATTCATCAAAAACTGATAAAAACACTTTAAGAAAGTTTATAAGCTTGTTTTTTCTTTAAATATTAACAAATACAACATATAGAGAAATAGTAACAAAAGGAAGATAATTTATATGGCTATTCCCTTTCAGGAAATTGATAGAACACGAACAGAACATTGCAGTAACAGACAAAGTATTTGAGAAAGAGATGATATCTATAGTTGCATCTTTAAATTCTCTTCTAAGGAAAACTTCGCGTGAATTTCATTAGAGAGCCTGTCAGTCCCTGATACTTTCCCCTTTGGGATTTAGCTGTTTTGGTTTTACATATATACATTAACCAAAATCAAAGGTGTTTCTTTGTTTCCTGCATGAAGTGTATTTGTAAACTCTACAATAAAATAATAAACAGATAAAGAACTGCCGATTTGAATATGCTAATACTAACATGTTAATGGCTTTTAAAGAAGTAGACCGGACTTATAATAGAGTTCTGCAATTCTGGATATAATGTAGTTTTAGAGGAACTGTCTACAAAACAAAAATTGCTATGAGAATAAAAATACTTTTACATTAAAAGTTATCAAAACAACTGAAAATTATGTCTAATCTAAACTTATATATTTTTTCAATTATATTTTCCTTCTTTAAGTTTTTCAATATAATAACATAACTTTAAGGCTGGCCCCAATTTCAGCCCCATATACTTCATAATCACATCACTTTTGAGTAGTAGCAGAGCCTTCCCATCAATTTCCTACAGAGAGAAATAAATTGTAATTATTAGCACTGATTTCACATTTTGTCAAGTTACTTACATATAAGAACATGTAAATAGAGAGTAGCTGTACATTCTCAATATATATTCTCTGAATATGCATTTATTATTAAAAACTATTAAAAACATAACTTATGTGAAACATCATTTGAACATTTCTAAATTCACTTCAAATTTTAAGAAAAAGTAAACTTAACCTAGTATCTTTGAAGAATGGCCTTTAGCATCAAACTATCTGATTTTAAAAACTATGTGTTGAATATAATACCACATATCTATGACAAATGGGAGATAGAAAACTATGAATTGTAGAAATGAATTTCAGACAGTCATTAACTTTCTTAGAAAGGCTGGGAATGTATGTCAGCATTAATGCAAACTGTAAATGTGCTAAACGGTGTTGTCTTTATGTTGAAAGCTATTCACTTAATTATGTGCAGCTAATTAGATGCTAAAACATATTACTGATTTTCTTACAATATGAAAAAGGATACAAAAGGATACATTTGGTCATGAATTTGATATGTCAGAAAAGACTATAAACATTATTTAACAGACACAAGGTATCCTCCTAATACTATTTATTTGCTTAATAAAACAATTTATGTTTTGGAAGTATGTTTGATTTTCCTGAGTTCCTATTTAAAATAAAGCTGCACTTAATCTTATACAGTTAATGGATTCATCGGGCATCATAAGAAGGACACCATGTTATAAAGGTGGTCATTCCCTCCTACTCACAATCCCAGGGCCAAGCAGGGAGCAGGTGGGGAGGAGGATCTTTGTAGCTGGTCTTACAAACAAGAATACACCTGAGAGTGGCCATGCTGAATCATCTTCTCTTGAGAACTCAAAGACGTGTAAGTATGTTAGGGACTTGGGTACCCATTTAAAGCAGAGATCCAGCCTCTATCCTTTAAGGATCTAACTTTGGGCAAAGTGAACTCTCTCAAATATGGGAAAATCAGTTGATAGGGTTCCCCCACCATCCACACTAATCAGTAACCAACTGAAGGGCCTGCAGAGAGATAATTCAAACTCATTACATTAGGAAAACTGGATCAAAAGATACATTACATGTTGCCTGAAGAGGTCAGCAAGGGGGCCTGACTTCTGAGGATCTTTATGTTTCATAAACTGTATCACTTCATCCACAGACCAGGTTTCAGGGTCCTTAGAGAAGCCTTGCTTCAGGACACTGGGGTCAGGTACAGCTATATAACTTGGAGCTTCAACTGGGGGGGAAAAAGACAAATCATACTTGACCTGATCATTATTCTGAAAGAAAAGATGTTAAGCAAGGAATAATTTTATCATTCCTGGAATGTTCTGTGAAGTACCCCAGCATGGACCCAGGATTTCAAAGGTAAAATTTAGTGAAAGCCTAGATAAAGATGACCTGAGGATAGCTACCCAAGAATGTCCCACTTGACCTCCTCCAAACAACAAAAGCAACTTCAGAATGTACCCTAGAGTTTCAAAGATCATGATACAGACCAAACAATCCAAGGCCTCTTTGACCACAGGCAAATACAGAAAAAGACCTGTAACTTAGGTTAAATCAAGGTTAATCTAAGCTAACCTATTGCTCCCTTCCTTTAAGTATTTTGAAGAATTTCTCTCAATCTTCCTCCTCTTGAGAAGACTCAAGATTAGGTTTGAGTCTTTTACTAGGTAATTGCAATGAAAATCCAAAAAATTTAGAGTTTTATAATTGTTTTAATTCACTTTAATCAATAAATTTTCAATAAACCATATTATCTCTTGAGAACCAAATTAGTTCTTTCACTGAATCTGTCCCATGTATTCAATAAAGATTATTTTTAGCATCAATTTATTCTTTAAACTCCTGTCTCTCAAGGCTTAAATGCTTACTTGAATTTTGAATAAAACAAGATTATTTTGTACTTAGGTCAGAAGCAACTTTAACATTATACGGAATACCTCTTTCAAATTTTACTGCATAGTGATAGATATTTTGGTTGAAGGTTTATATATTTAAAAAGAAATCAAAACATGAAATAATTTAAGTGCTCATACCTCAAAAAGTTATAGTTTTGCTATTCACTAAGTTGTACTCAAAATTTCTTTCTGTCCAGACACATATTTGTTTCCTTAACCAGAGTGCCTGACTCTCTAAAGTTAGTGTACGATAACAGAAGTGGGTTTGGTGCTTTGCTAGGAAGATTTGTTTCTCTAAACAAAGACCATCAACACAAATTTGATCTTTTTGTGTGTGTGAATTACCCAAAAGTGGACATTTTCTTTCCTGTCATCTGTGCTCTAGCCATTTTAGGGAGAAGTATTCTGGGTATTCACCCAAGGAAAGGGCAAAGAAAACAGAAGATGTAAGAACTTGCAATGGTAAATTTTTGGTGTAGCTTAGAATTTTATATATTTTCTTTTTAAATATTATAACTTTGATGTGAAATAAAAATTCTTTACTAAAATCTATCCTACTTTCTCCTTGAGAAAGAAATGGCAACCCACTCCAGTACCCTTGCATGGAAAACCCCATGGACAGAGGAACTGGTAGGCTATACAGCCCATGGGGGTCGCAAAGAGTCGGACATGACTGAGTGACTTCACTTCACTCACATCCTACTTTCTACTTGTCAGAAATAAAAATGGTGGTCTACCAAGAAACGCTGCTAGGTTGTATCAACTCGAGTAAAAGTGATGATGATACAGACCATGTCATGCCTGAGGCAGTCTAACAATTCAGACAGAAAAGTCTTTTCCTTTAACTCAAGAAAGACTCAATTTAATATTTAAAAAATTACTGGCAAAGCTAATCATACCTCTAAATTAACATATATTTGTGGGATTTTTTGTTTCTGTCATCAGAATCTGGTATGGGTTATGTCTTGATGTAAAAATAGGATTTCTGGTATAAAATTATAATTTTGTATTAAAAATAAAACAGCTGTGAGCCCACCTATCTCTAATCTACCATGGAAAAATACTTTAATTGGGCCCATATCTTCAAGACAATCAGAGAAGGTTATAAACATTACATTAGTAGTATTATTCACATAATTATATGAAAAATAATTAAAGTCCAGTCACACTCTTCTCCTTAATGGCTCTGTCTTATATACACTAGGCGATCAGTAAATATTTCTGGTATAAATGAAATGAAAGTGACTTGATTTTATCCCAGATGATACTGAATTTCTTTCCTTTAATAAAAATCAACAATTTGTTTCATTCAAATATTGGGGTGGGGCAGGGCAGGAGGTTGTGTGAGCATCATCAGAAATAAAGGTAGACTCAGCTGTAAGTAACAGTTCCAACACCTTAAAGAAAATAAAGTGAAATGCTTACCTATTCTCTGAAGATGTACATACAGCCTTGGAGTCAGAGTGCCTGGACTGGCCAAGCCACTTTCTAGTTGGGAGACCTTAGTTAAGCGACTTCTCAGATTTCTCACCTGAAAATGTTTACCACCACCTACATCTCGAGAAACTGTTGTAAATATGTAATGCATGAAGCAATGTAAAATATTATGTGCTGGCACATAATATCAGACGGTAATGAAGATGATGATGAGTTTATTACTATTAAGTAACGTTATTACTATTAAGTCTTTCCACACCTAGGAAGACTAGAAGCTGGCATCCTCAAACCCCAAAACAGGCTACTTTGGCATGGTAGTGTTAGATATACATTTGGAAGTGAGATTCAGCATTAGAAGTAACCTTTAGAGCATTCTTCTAAGAAGGCCTATCTTCATAAGCTCATATAGTGAAAATATCTAAAAACTTACAATACACTACCCTTTTATAAAATGAACACCTATCTTTAGATTCTTTACAAAAATCACTCCAAACCCAGAGACAATCTATATGGGGTATGTGAGATAGGAGTGACAATATTAAATGTGTCACAGCATGTGTACAGATGATATCCATGATAAAAGACAAGGGAGTGAGTTGATTCCTACTTCCTTTATTCCTCAACCTTGCCTAAATGCCTATCTGGTGAAAAAAGACAAAACACTTATTCCCTCCACCCCAACATCCTTAATCTTTAAAAGGGTACAGGATAGAGCTATCTTTGCACGTGGAAGGCTGTTCTGACTCTTTCTAAATGAGTGGTAGGATGCTGTACAGTTTATACACATCATGCTCTCCTGGTCGGTGTGAGGGAATGACTGAGAGTGTGGAAAACAGGGAAATGGCTGCAGCAACAGGATGCCAGAGCCTAGATCTGGGAGCCAAGTACAGGCTGGGGCCAGGAAAGGTCTCAAGAGGGACAAGGAAGGGAGCACATCAGAATGAAGAGGGAGTGCATCCTTCCAGGCCTCAGAGTCATACGAGGTTTGTGAGTCCAGACAGTATCCAAGGAAATGAGAAACTACAATGGAATGAAAACCAATAAAATAAAGAAGTCTCTATCAGAAACATGATTGGTGATCCAGATCCCCAGAAACAGTTCTGTAATGCCATGAGGATTAGATCATCTGCAGCAGCTTGGCCCTGACAATGATGTGAAGGGGAGGACTCTTACCTCCTCAATTTTGACAATTTCTTCAATGTGATAAACTCTCAGGGGATGATGTGGGGCATAGGAACCTTAAGGGGAAAGACAAACCCATCAGACGAGAATCATTGTTTTGGAAAATACCTTCACTTTCCCTCTGCACTTCCAATTCAACTTCAAGCTGACTACTCTTGATAGGTGATTTGGTCTCCACTACTTTGAGGCTTGAGGTGCATGGCATACTTTGAGAACCATTCATGGAGACTGGAGTATGAGTGCTTATAGGATTTTTTCTGGCAGGACTCAAAGAATTTGCTGAACTAAGTGGTGACTTCTTGGACTCTTCAGAAAGCTTTTCCTTTTTGGCCATGCCATCTTCCTCAGAAGGTAATACTTCCTCTACAAGAAAAAAAAAAAAAATACGAAGGCAATAAGAAAAAAGACAGAGGCAATTATCTTCAACAGACTTACAGTTTGAATACTACTAAAATGTCAAAAATCCCCTAAATTGGCAACAATAGTTTACTTAAGCCATGGTGTAATGAACTACAAACCTCTAACACAAAGCACATGGCTATCCCCTTCTTGATTTCACTGTCCTGAAATCCAAATTGATTCTAATGACATCATCTATTTTTCTCATAAATAACCTTTGCCAGTCTTGCCACCAAGACTATGAACACTTCACTAAAACATTTATTTTTACAAATACAGTTCTTACACAATTGGTTTCTAACATTTGCTTACTACCTGGGCACTTAAAAAAAAAAAAAAAAAACCTTCACTGGAGAAATGTTTTAGGTTTTTCTATTCCTCTTTCTATAAAGCTTTTGCAATACAAAGCTGAATGGGAATTGCTGCTATAATTGTTTTTCTTTAATCTAAGGAGAAATGACAACTGTGCATTTCTTAAGGGAATGAAGTGCTCAACAAAGCTGCCAAAGTAATAAATAGCTAACTGCCAAACGGATTTGGCAGTTGGGAAATATACTCCCCTATTCCCAACACCAACACTCAACAGCATACATAAGTGATAGCAGAATGACTTTTCTTTCCAATCTTGCAACATGTAACTACTGTTTACCTTCAGAGGGATGCACTATTATTTTGGGTTGCTTAGGAGAGAGAGGAGCAACATAAGGCAAAGGTTGTTCAGAAGGTCGTTTGGTGATTTTCTTTTCCATTATATCTTCTTCTACTGTTTTCAAAAAAAGAGATGTCTGTTTTAACTAATTAATATACTTAGGCATTTTCATATCAACAGCATAAAACACTTCTTTGTATATCATTTGTCTACATAACTTGATCAATAATCATTTGTTTATGAACAAGATGTGCTCATTTCATCCTATTAAATATTTCAGTGATATACAAGGGTTAAAACCATTATATCCAGGCTTCACTTATTCTAGGGTCATCATATTTTTCTAACTCTCTCAGGCAGCAGTGAGGCAACTAAAAAGGCCTGAGAAAATTGCTCCCATGAACAAAAAAGTTTAAGAATTCAGAGAAGTTAGAGTAGATAGAGTACAAAGAACACTCCATTTTATAGGTAACAATCCTGGCCTAGGGCTACTCTTAAAACAATTCTACTGCTTACTTATCATTCAACCAAATGCATTTCTTCTTAAAAGACCATTCTTTAAGGCATAATCCTAAAATGAATCAATATTTTGATTTAATCTCCAACTAAAAGGAAAAATAAAGTACAATAAAAATCTATAAAGTAGGATAATAGATCTTCAGAAAGGAGACAGACTGCAATGACAAAGTACCAAAGTCAAACTTCATCTAGTTAAAAATGGCTAAGGGTCAGGCATGTCCCTTAAAATCCTCTGATAAGTAATTTTTAACCATCCTGTTACTGACTGATTACGAATGAGTCTAAAAGCGTTCTTGACTTTTGATTTTATTTTTAATCATCAACTATAAAAATCAACAGCCAAAACATATTTCAGTGAATAAGACGTATTTCTACAATTAGGACTGTTAAATTCTAAGAAAAGAAATAACTGACTTTTTTCATACCAATTTACTGATACAGAAAATTTGAACACTAAAGTATACAGTTTCTACAGTTTTCTATAGGTATTTACTTCAGAATTATAGCAAGAGCAGAAAAATTCTTTACTTACCTTTTATGTACAACATTATAATACTTTATGAAGCTAGTATATGGTCTACTATCTGGGATTGATACAAACATAAAACTGATTCTTGACTTCTGTTTCTGGGTACTGTAGTAAGCTAAGGCATGAAACTGTTCTTGCAGAGTAATTAGAAAAAGCCAGATAATTTACAAAGTACTTTAAAAGTCATCATAGAGAGGCACTTCCAAGATGACTGATTAAGGACTTTCCATTCTTTCATAAAACTAATGACAGCACTGGCAAAATCAACTTCTTCAAAACTCTGGATGTTAACAAAAGGCTTAAGTGAGTGAAAGCCACTCAGTCATGTCTGACTTTTCTGACCCCATGGACTATAGCCTGCCAGGCTCCTCTGTCCATGGAATTCTCCAGGCCAGAATACTGGAATGGGTAGCCATTCCCTTCTCCAGGGGATCATCCCAACCCAGGGATCGAGCCCAGGTCTCCTGCATTGCAGGCGATTCTTTACTGTCTGAGCCACCAGGGAAGCCCAAGAATACTGGAATGGTTAGCCTATCCCTTCTTCAGGGGATACAACAACCAAAAAAGCGTTTATTCAAGAAAAATGGCTGAATATCAGAACAACAAATTCTGTGACATTTTAGCTTCCCCCATCTTAATCTCAGTTTTTCAGCAGTTTTGCAAACCAATAGCTTCGCAACTAAAGTAGCTGTGAAAGCCAGCAGCCTAACACTGGAAGGGGCACAAAGCATTTGGAATTCTACAAAAGCTTCACCCTCAGAGAACTGTCTCTGTAAACTTCTGATCTCTGGGTTTGTTTTATTTGACCTAAATCAGAGGCTGCTCTGTGTGAACAGTCCTATCTCCAAAGCACTGGTCAAAAATTAAACCAAATCAAAACCAAAAAACCACGACAGTGGCAAATGTTTAGTGGTGAAGCTCTCTAAGGCAGGATTATCAGTTGGGGCTGACAAAAAGCTTGACCAAAAGAACGGGAGAATGAGATGTCCATTAGGACACTTAGAAAAGCACTGAGATATTCCTGCAAATCTGTAAGGCCGCATGTATGTGCATGGCTTTATGAATGCCTAGGGAAGACTTTGGAAGGCCCTAATCTTTCATTTCTTGACAACTATGAAGCGCTGCAAGGAATGTTGAAGGTAAGTTTCAACACACCAAAAAAAACCCTTGACAAAGGCTGGAAGATATACTGGTTCTGGGCACTTAGGAAAATCCCTGTACAATCACTAGCTGACCACTAAGGTCATAGTAAACACCCTCTTCCAACAACACAAGAGAAGACTCTACACATGGACATTACCAGATGGTCAAAAGCAAAATCAGATTGATTATATTCTTTGCAGCCAAAGATGGAGAGACTCTATACAGTCAGCAAAAACAAAACCGGAAGCCGACTGTGGCTCAGATCATGAACACCTTACTGCCAAATTCAAACTGAAATTAAAGAAAGTGGGGAAAACCACTAGACCATTCAGGTATGACCTAAATCAAATCCCTTATGATTATACAGTGGAAGTGTCAAATAGATTAGACACTAAGGGACTAGATCTGATAGACAGAGTGCCTGATGAACTATGGACTGAGGTTTGTGACATTCTACAGGAGACAGGGATCAAGACCATCCACAAGGAAAAGAAATGCAAAAAAGTAAAATGGCTGTCTGAGGAGGCCTTACAAATAGCTGTGAAAAGAAGAGAAGCAAAAAGCAAAGGAGAAAAAGAAAGATATAAGCATCTGAATGCAGAGTTCCAAAGAATAGCAAGGAGAGATAAGAAACCCT
This sequence comes from Bos mutus, assembly GCF_027580195.1. Lineage (NCBI taxonomy): Eukaryota > Metazoa > Chordata > Mammalia > Artiodactyla > Bovidae > Bos > Bos mutus. Next base: position 124,284,808 of record NC_091646.1, read on the forward strand.
TCCTCAGCAATTAATGCAAAGAAATAGAGGAAAACAACAGAATGGGAAAGACTAGAGATCTCTTCAATAAAATTAGAAATACCAAGGGAACATTTCATGCAAAGATGGACTCGATAAAGGACAGAAATGGTAGGGACCTAACAGAAGCAGAAGATATTAAGAAGAGGTGGCAAGAATACACAGAAAACTGTACAAAAAAGATCTTCACAACACACATAATCCTGATGGTGTGATCACTCACCTAGAGCCAGATATCCTGGAATGTGAGGTCAAGTGGGCCTTAGAAAGCATCACTACAAACAAAGCTAGTGGAGGTGATGGAATTCCAGTGGAGCTCTTTCAAATCGTGAAAGATGATGCTGTGAAAGTGCTACACTTAATATCCCAGCAAATTTGGAAAACTCAGCAGTGGCCACAGGACTGGAAAAGGTCACATTTCATTCCAATCCCAAAGAAAGACAATGCCAAAGAATGCTCAAAATACCAGACAATTGCACTCATCTCACACGCTAGTAAAGTAATGCTCAAAATTCTCCAAGCCAGGCTTCCACAATACGTGAACTGTGAACTTCCAGATGTTCAAGCTGGTTTTAGAAAAGGCAGAGGAACCAGAGATCCAATTGCCAACATCTGCTGGATCATCAAAAAAGCAAGAGAGTTCCAGAAAAACATCTATTTCTGCTTTATTGACTATGCCAAAGCCTTTGACTGTGAGGATCACAATAAACTGTGGAAAATCCTGGAAGAGATGGGAATACCAGACCACCTGACCTGCCTCTTGAGAAACCTATATGCGGGTCAGGAAGCAACAGTTAGAACTGGACATGGAACAACAGACTGGTTCCAAATAGGAAAAGGAGTACGTCAAGGCTGTATATTGTTACCCTGCTTATTTAACTTATATGCAGAGTACATCATGAGAAACGCTGGACTGGAAGAAACACAAGCTGGAATCAAGATTGCCAGGAGAAATAACAATAACCTCAGCTATGCAGATGACACCACCCTTATGGCAGAAAGTGAAGAGGAATTAAAAAGCCTTTTGATGAAAGTGAAAGAGGAAAGTGAAAAAGTTGGCTTAAAGCTCAACATTCAGAAAATAAAGATCATGGCATCTGGTCTCATCACTTCATGGGAAATAGATGGGGAAACAGTGGAAACAGTGTCAGACTTTATTTTTTTGGGCTCCAAAATCACTGCAGATGGTGATTGCAGTCATGAAATTAAAAGATGCTTACTCCTTGGAAGGAAAGTTATGACCAACCTAGACAGCATCTTGAAAAGGAGAGATATTACTTTGCCAACAAAGGTCTGTCTAGTCAAGGCTATGGATTTTCCAGCGGTCATGTATGGATGTGAGAGTTGGACTGTGAAGAAAGCTGAGCACCAAAGAATTGATGTTTTTGAACTGTGGTGTTGGAGAAGACTCTTGAGAGTCCATTGGACTGCAAGGAGGTCCAACCAGTCCATCCTAAAGGAGATCAGTCCTGGGTGTTCATTGGCAGGACTGATGCTAAAGCTAAAACTCCAATACTTTGGCCACCTCATGTGAAGAGTTGACTCACTGGAAAAGACCCTGATGCTGGGAGGGATTGGGGGCAGGAGGAGAAGGGGACAACAGAGGTTGAGATGGCTGGATGGCATCACTGACTCGATGCACATGAGTTTGGGTAAACTCCGGGAGTTGATGATGGACAGGAAGGCCTGACATGCTGCAATTCATGGGGTCACAAAGAGTCGGACACCACTGAGCAACTGAACTGAACTGAAGTAACTGAACAGATGTCAGTAGTCACATATAACAAAATTAGCCCATGAAAAGTCATTAAATTAGTCCAATAAAGTCTCTTAAAAATAGAAACATCACCAGCAACAACAGACCCTAAGAATGAGTAGGGAACCTGATTTTCAGACTTGCTGCATTATATTACTTTTAAATTTCAATTAAAAATTAGGAGACATGCAAAGAAATGGAAAGTATGACCCATACATGGTGGGGCGGTGAGAGTCAACAGAACCTGCCTATGAGAAAGCCCAAACATTGGACTTACCAAGCAAAGATATCAAATCAGTTATTTTATATGTGGACAAAGAACTTTAAAAAAAATCATGTCTAAAGAATTAAAAGAAAGTATAAGAACAATGTCTCACACTATTGATAAAGTGATAAAAAATTATTTAAAAAAGAATCAAATAGAACTTCAAGACTTGAAAAGAGTAATAAATGAAATAAAAAGTAATACACTAGGGGGCTCAACAGCAGATTTGAATTATCAGAAGAAAGAATCACCAAATTTTGAAAAAGGTCAACTGAAATTAGTCTGAGGAACAGGAAAAAGAAAAGACCATCACAGCACTATAAAGCAATTATCCTCCAGTAAAAAAAAAATTTTTTTAAACATCAATGTAAAACAGGAAATGTGGGTGGTCTTGTCCAATCTGACTCCAAGATTTGAGGAGTTATGCAGTACACAATAGCTGCATAAATCCCATTACTAAGTAACTGTTGTTATTTAAGAATTAAATAAAAATATTTTTCTTCAAAAAAGAAGAAAAAATGAACAGACCTCAGAGACCTGTGGGATATCAAAGATCAAGCAGTACCAAAATACACATAATGAGAAACTCCTGGAAGGAGAAGACAGATAATAAGGAACAGAAAGACTATTTGAAGAAATAATGTCTAAAAGCTTCCCAAATTTAATGAAAACTGTTAATGTGCACAATCCAAAAAATACAAAAGTCTCCAATTATGATAAACTCAAAGATATCCACATCTAGAAAAAAACACAGTCAACCATCAAAAGCAAAAGATGAAAGATGATATTGAAATCAATAACAGAAAAGCAAATCATACATACAAAGGATCCTAAAGAAGACTAGCAACTGACTTCTCATCAGAAACTACAGAGGCTAGAAGGAAGTAGAAATATATTCAAAGCACTGAAACAAAAAGATGGTCAATGAAGAATTATATATCTAGCAAAACTAATCTGTTAAAAATGAAGGAGAAAATAGGAAATTCTCCATAAAGAAAATTTGACAAAAACTCTCATTTGTCTCATTTTTAGAGAGGTACCCTGTAAGAAACACAGGGGACTCCTTCAAGATGAAATGAAAACAGACAATAACTTAAATCTACATTAGAAAAAAAGAGTACCATTTAAAATGTATAAAATGTAATCTGTATGACAATAATAGCACAACGAAGGGTGCAAGAAATAAAGTTATGCTTCAGCAAAGTTTTTGCTGAAGTTTTAATACCAACCAAATTAAGTTGGTATTAATCCAAACTGAAAAAAAGACCTTCACGACCAAGATGATGATCACGATGGTATGATCATTCACCTAGAGCCAGATATCCTGGAATGTGAAGTCAAGGAGGCCTTAGAAAGCATCACTACGAACAAACCTAGTGGAGGTGATGGAATTCCAGTTGAGCTGTTTCAATTCCTGAAAGATGATGCTGTGAAAGTGCTGCACTAAATATGCCAGCAAATTTGGAAAACTCAGCAGTGGCCATGGAAAAGGTCAGTTTTCATTCCAATCCCAAAGAAAGGCAATGCCAAAGAATGCTCAAACTATCACACAATTACACTCATCTCAACGCTAGTAAAGTAATGCTCAAAATTCTTCAAGCCAGGCTTTAGCAATACGTGAATCATGAACTTCTGATGTTCAAGCTGGTTTTAGAAAAGGCAGAGGAACCAGAGATCCAATTGCCAGTATCTGCTGGATCATCAAAAAAGCAAGAGAGTTCCAGAAAAACATCTATTTCTGCTTTATTGACTATGCCAAAGCCTTTGACTGTGTGGATCACAATAAACTGTGGAAAATTCTGAAAGAGATGGGAATACCAGACCACCTGACCTGCCTCTTGAGAAACCTATATGCAGGTCAGGAAGCAACAGTTAGACATGGAACAACAGACTGGTTCCAAATAGGAAAAGGAGTACGTCAAAGATGTATATTGTCACCCTGTTTATTTAACTTATATGCAGAGTACATCATGAGAAATGCTGGGTTGGAGGAAGCACAAGCTGGAATCAAGACTGCCGGGAGAAATATCAATAACCTCAGATATGCAGATGACACCATCCTTATGGCAGAAAGTGAAGAGGAACTAAAGAGCCTCTTGATGAAAGTGAAAGAGAAGAGTGAAAAAGTTGGCTTAAAGCTCAACATTCAGAAAATGAAGATCATGGCATCCGGTCCCATCACTTCATGGGAAATAGATGGGGAAACAGGGGAAACAGTGGCTGACTTTATTTTTCTGGGCTCCAAAATCACGGCAGATGGTGATTGCAGCCATGAAAATAAAAGACACTTATTCCTTGGAAGGAAAGTTATGACAAACCTAGATAGCATATTAAAAAGCAGAGACATTACTTTGCCAACAAAGGTCTGCCTAGTCAAGGCTATGGTTTTTCCAGTGGTCATGTATGGATGTGAGAATTGGACTGTGAAGAAAGCTGAGCACCGAAGAATTGATGCTTTTGAACTGTGGTGTTGGAGAAGACTCTTGAGAGTCCCTTGGACTGCAAGGAGATCCAACCAGTCCATTCTGAAGGAGATCAGCCCTGGGATTTCTTTCGAAGGAATGATGCTAAAGCTGAAACTCCAGTACTTTGGCCACCTGATGCGAAGAGTTGACTCATTGGAAAAGACTCTGATGCTGGGAGGGATTGGGGGCAGGCATAGAAGGGGACGACAGAGGATGAGATGGCTGGATTGCATCACTGACTCGATGGATGTGGGTTTGAGTGAACTCCAGGAGTTGGTGATGGACAAGGAGGCCTGGCGTGCTGCGATTCATGGGGTCACAAAGAGTCGGACACGACTGAGCAACTGAACTGACTGAATCCAAACTAGACTGTTTTAAATAGAGATGTTAATTTTAATCCCCAAGGCAATTTAAAAAATAACTCAAAATATAGTAGGGCAGTCGCAAGATGGTGGAGGAATAGGACGGGGAGATCACTTTCTCCCCCACAAATTCATCTAAAGATCATTTGAATGCTGAGCAACATCCACAAAACTTTTGGACACTGGCAGAGGACACCAGGCACCCAGAAAGGCAGCCCATTCTCCTCGAAAGAAGGTAGGACAAAATATAAAAGACAAAAAGAGAGACAAAAGTTAGGGGCCAAGACTTTTCCTGGGGAGGAAGTCATGAAGGAGGAGAAGTTTCCAAACACCAGGAAACCCTCTCACCGGTTGGTCGCTGGGCAGTTTTGGAATCTCAGTTGAGTTCAGTTTGGTCATATCTGACTCTTTGCGACCCCATGAATCGTAGCACACCAGGCCTCCCTGTCCATCACCAACTCCCAGAGTTCACCCAAACTCGTGTGTATCGAGTTGGTGATGCCATCCAGCTATCTCATCTTCTGTCGTCCCCTTCTCCTCCTGCCCCCAATCCCTCCCAGCATCAGAGTCTTTTCCATTGAGTCAACTTTTCGCATGAGGTGGCTAAAGTATTTGCATTTCAGACTCAGCATCAGTCCTTCCAATGAACACCCAGGACGGGTCTCCTTTAAGATGGACTGGTTGGATCTCCTTGCAGTCCAAGGGACTCTCAAGAGTCTTCTCCAACACCACAGTTCAAAAGCATCAATTCTTCAGCACTCAGCTTTCTTCACAGTCCAACTCTCACATCCATATATGACCACTGGAAAAACCATAGCCTTGACTAGACGGACCTTTGTTGGCAAAGTAATATCTCTGGCTTTTTAATATGCTATCCAGGTTGGTCATAACTTTCCTTCCAGGGAGTAAGCATCTTTTAATTTCATGACTGCAATCACCATCTGCAGTGATTTTGGGGGCCCAAAAAATAAAGTCTGACACTGTTTCCCCTGTTTCCCCATCTATTTCCCATGAAGTGATGAGACCAGATGCCATGATCTTAGTTTGCTCAATGTTGAGCTTTAAGCCAACTTTTTCACTTTCCTCTTTCATCAAAAGGCTTTTTAATTCCTCTTCACTTTCTGCCATAAGGGTGGTGTCATCTGCATATCTGAGGTTATTGATATTTCTCCCGGCAATCTTGATTCCAGCTGGGCTTCTTCCAGCCCAGCGTTTCTCATGATGTATCTCAGAGGGCAACAAAACTAGAAGAAAAAAAAAAACCCACAGAATACGTGCTGAACTGCCACTCCCAGTGGAAAAGTACCCCAGATACTCACGTCCAGCCACCAAAGAGTTGGGGCTGGACAGGGAGTCACCGGCTGCATGTTTAAGGTAAGGACCGGGCCTGAATGCCCTGAGGACAATCTGAGGGAGCTAATGTGAGATAGCAACCCAAACTATGGGATAACCAGACAGAAAAAAAAGAGAACTTTCCCATGAAAGACTAACCTAATGCGCATCTTGGCCCACTCACAGAACAAAGGATTGAGTGAATACCAATGGAGAGCTAGCTCCTTTATACAGGCCCCTCCCCCACTGGAGGCAGATAGGCAGGTGTGTGATAACAAGAGCCAGAAGGCAAGGGGCAATCTCGGCCCCAGAGACTGGAATCCTCTACCAAACTGTGAGCAGGCTCCCATTGCTAACCACATATTCCTGGGATCCTAGAGGGATGACATCTGCCAGGAGGGTTGCAGCCTGAGTTCAGCTCCCCAGGTGAGACACACAACATATCAGAGACAGTGCTCTCACAGTGCACCGGGGAAACCGAGCAGCCAGGACCCGGGAGGTGATTAAGACACACAGCCCAACTGGGACAGTGTGCTTGCCAAGCACCTGGTCACCTCAGCTGCTCAGACCTGGGAAGGGCACAAAACGCATGCCCAACTGACTCTGTGCCCTTGTGGAGAACACGAGAACCTGAACCTGAGCAGCTTAGACCTGGGAAGTGCAGGAAACGCAGGGCCTGCTTTGGACAGTACCCCTGCAGAGCAACCTGGAGCCTGAGCAGTGTAGACCTGGAAAGCACATACCACCATGAGCTGGGGCAAACCCAGTGAGGTCCCTACACTGCGAGCACTCACCACACATGCCTGTGATATTTGTTTGCAGTGTTACTCCCTTTCCACAACACAAGTGAACAAGCGAGACTAAATAAGTGACCACCTTTGCCCCCTTGTCTCAGGGTGGAAATTAGACCCTGAAGAGACTTGCAAACAGAGGAAGGCAAAATAAACAAAGAAGAGGGAACTGCTCTGGAACTGACAGGTGCAACAGATTAAAACCCAGTAGTTAACACTGACTAAGCATTGGAAGGAACCTATAGACCATGAGAAGTATAAGCTGAACAAGGAAATATCTGAAACAGAACTGAGCACACACTGCCCACAACAGCTCCAGAGAAATTTCTAAATACATTTTTACTATTACCATTTTTTTATTTTTAGGTACTTTATTACTACTTTAATTTTCATTTTTATACACTACTATTACCTTGCAAAAAAAGACCCTATTTCTAATGCAAATTTCATATATATTTTTCATAATTTTTGTGATAGATTTTGTTTTGCATTTTTAATATTGTATTTTTCAGAATCTACTCTAGGTTTTTAATCTTTGCTTTTTGGTATTTGCTATCTATTAACTTTGTACCTTTAAGAATCTAATCTGCAATAACCATGTTCACATAGGGGTGTGATTACTGGCTTCATTGCTCTTTATACTTCTGACTCTCCCTTTTCTGCACCTGGTCACCTATATCTCGTCCCTCCCACTTCTATTCTCTACTTAACTCTGTGAATCTCTCTGGGTGTTTCAGGCTGTGGAGAACACATAGGGAACTGATTACTGGCTAGACTGGTCTCTCCCCTTTTGACGCCCCCTCTTCTCCTCCTGGTCACCTCTATCTCCCTCCTCCCTCTTCTCTTCTCTGTGTAACTCCCTGAACCTATCTGGGTGTTCCAGACTGTGGAGAGCACATAGGGAATTGATTACTGCCTAGATAGCTCTCTCCCCTTTTGACTCCCCCTCTTCTTCTGGTCACCTCTATCTTTCTCCTCTCTCTTCTCTTCTCCATGTATCTCTGTGAACCTTTCTGGGTATCCCTCACTGTGGAGAATTTTTTCACCATTAACCTAGATATTTTATCATCTATGGTGTATGGATGGAGAAGTCTTGAGGCTACTGTAATAAAAAGACTGAAAGCCAGAGTCAGGAGGCTGAAATCCATAACTTGAGAACACCAGAAAACTCCTGAATCCAGGGAACATTAATTGACAAGAGCTGATTCAAAAGCCTCCATATTTACACTGAAACCAAGCTCCGCGCAAGAGCCAACAAGTTCCAGAGCAAGACACACCACATTAATTCTCCAGCAATGCAGGAACACAGCCCAGAGCATTAAAATACAGGCTGCCCAAACTCACGCCAAACCCATAGACGCCCCAAAACTCACTACTGGACACTTCATTGCACTGCAGAGAGAAGAGATCCAGCTTCATCCACCAGAACACAGATGCAAGATCCGCTAACCAAGAAACCTTGACAAGCCACTAGTCCAACCCCACTCACAGGGAGCAAGCTCCACAATAAAGAGGAAACACAAACTTCCAGCCTAAAGAAAGGCCACCCCAAACACAGAAATTTAAACAAAATGAAAAGGCAAAGAAATATTCAGCAGGTAAAGGAGCATGATAAATGCCAAAAACAAACAAACAAATAAACAAAAGAAAAGGAGATAGGGAGTCTACCTGAAAAAGAATTTAGAATAGTGATAGTAAAGATGATCTAACATCTTGAAAGACAAATGGAGTTACAGACAAATAGCCTGGAGACAAGAATGGAGAAGATGTAAGAAATGTTTAACAAGGACCCAGAAGAAATGAAAAAGAGTCAATCAATAATGAATAATTCAGTAACTGACATCAAACACACTCTGGAGGGGCCAATAGTAGAATAACTGAGGCAGAAGAGAGGATAAGTGAGGTGGAAGATAGTATGATGGAAATAATTAAAGCAGAGAGGAAAACAGAATTCAAAGAAATGAGGACAACCTCAGAGACCTCTGGGACAATGTTAAATGCCTCAACATTTGAATCATAGGAGTCCCAGAAGAAGAAGACAAAAAGAAAGGGCGTGAGAAAATACTTGAGGAGATAACAGTTGAAAACTTCCCTAAAATGGGGGAAAAAATAGCCACCCAAGTCCAAGAAACCCAGAGAGTCCCAAACAGAATAAACCCAAGGAGACATACCCCAAGACACATATTAATCAAATTAATGAAGACCAAACACAAAGACCAAATATCAAAGGCAGCAAGGGAAAAGCAACAATAACACACAAGGGGATCCCCACAAGGATAACAGTTGATCTTTCAATAGAAACTCTTCAGCCCAGAAGGGAATGGCAGGACATACTTAAAGTGATGAAAGAGAAAAACCTACAATGCAGATTACTATACCCAACAAGGATCTCACTCAAATATGAAGGAGAAATCAAAAGCTTTACAAACACTTTTAAGTTTAATTAGGTCCCATTTGTTTATTTTTGCTTTTATTTCCAAATTCCAAATTCCAATAAAAAATTATTTATTTATTATTTGCTTTATTTCTGGGAGGTGGGTCATAGAGGATCCTGCTGTGATGTATGTCGGAGAGTGTTTTGCCTATGTTCTCCTCTAGTTTTATAGTTTCTGGTCTTACGTTTAGATCTTTAAGCCATTTTGTGTTTATTTTTGTGTATGGTGTTAGAAAGTGTTCTAGTTTCATTCTTTTACAAGTGGTTGACCAGTTTTCCCAGCACCACTTGTTAAAGAGATTGTCTTTAATCCATTTGTATATTCTTGCCTCCTTTGTCAAAGATAAGGTGTCCATATGTGCATGGATTTATCTCAGGGCTTTCTACTTTGTTCCATTGATCTATATTTCTGTCTTTGTGCCAGTACCATACTGTCTTGATGACTGTAGCTTTGTAGTAGAGCCTGAAGTCAGGCAGGTTGATTCCTCCAGTTCCATTTTTCTTTCTCAAGATTGCTTTGGCTATTCGAGGTTTTTTGTATTTCCATACAAATTGTGAAATTATTTGTTCTAGCTCTGTGAAGAATACTGTTGGTAGCTTGATAGGGATTGCACTGAATCTATAAATTGCTTTGGGTAGTATACTCATTTTCACTATATTGATTCTTCCAATCCATGAACATGGTATATTTCTTCATCTATTGGTGTCCTCTTTGAATTCTTTCACCAGTGTTTTATAGTTTTCTATATATAGGTCTTTAGTTTCTTTAGGTAGATATATTCCTAAGTATTTTATTCTTTTCGTTGCAATGGTGAATGGGATTGTTTCCTTAATTTCTCTTTCTCTTTTCTCATTATTAAGGTGAAAAGACAGCCTTCAGAATGGGAGAAAACAATAGCAAATGAAGCAACTCACAAACAACTAATCTCAAAAATATACAAGCAACTCCTACAGCTCAATTCCAGAAAAATAAATGACCCAACCAAAAATGGGCCAAAGAACTAAATAGACATTTCTTCAAAGAAGACATGCAGATGGCTAACAAACACATGAAAAGATGCTCAACATCACGCATTATCAGAGAAATGCAAATCAAAACCACTATGAGTTACCATTTCACGCCAGTCAGAATGGCTGCAGTCCAAAAGTCTACAAGCAATAAATGCTGGAGAGGGTGTTGAGAAAAGGAAACCCTCTTACACTGTTGGTGGGAATGTAAACTAGTACAGCCACTATGGAGAACAGTGTGGAGATTCCTTAAAAAACTGGAAATAGAACTGCCTTATGATCCAGCAATCCCACTGCTGGGCATACATACTGAGGAAACCAGAATTGAAAGAGACACGTGTACCCCAATGGTCATCACAGCACTGTTTATAATAGCCAGGACAGCCAGGACATGGAAGCAACCTAGATGTCCATCAGCAGATGAATGGATAAGAAAGCTGTGGTACACATACACAATGGAGTATTACTCAGCCATTAAAAAGAATACATTTGAATCAGTTCTAATGAGGTGGATGAAACTGGAGCCTATTCTACAGAGTGAAGTAAGCCAGAAAGAAAAACACCAATACAGTATACTAACGCATACATATGGAATTTAGAAAGATGGTAACAATAACCCTGTATACTAGACAGCAAAAGAGACACTGATGTATAGAACAGTCTTTTGGAATCAGTGGGAGAGGGAGAGGGTGGGATGATTTGGGAGAATGGCATTGAAACATGTATAATATCATAGATGAAACAAGTCACCAGTCCAGGTTTGATGCACGATACTGGATGCTTGGGGCTGGTGCACTGGGATGACCCAGAGGGATGGTATGGGGAGGGAGGAGGGAGGAGGGTTCAGGATGGGGAACACATGTATACCTGTGGTGGATTCATTTTGATATATGGCAAAACCAATACAACATTGTAAAGTTAAAAAAAATAAAAATAAAATACAATTTCTAGCAGGAAAAAAAAAGCTTTACAGACAAGCAAAAGCTGAGAGAATTCAGCACCACCAAACCAGCTCTTCAACAAATGCTAAAGGATCTTCTCTAGACAGGAAACAGAAAATGTTTATAATCTCGAACCCAAAACAACAAAGTAAATGGCAACAGGATCATACTTATCAATAATTACCTTAAATGTCAATGGGTCGAATGCCCCAATCAAAAGACAAAGACTGGCTGAATGGATAGAAAAACAAGACCCCTATATATGCTGTCTACAAGACACCCACCTCAAAACAAGGGACACACACAGACCCAAACTGAAGGGCTGGAAAAAGATATTTCATGCAAATAGAGACCAAAAGAAAGCAGGAGTAGCAATACTCATATCAGATAAAATAGACTTTGAAATAAAGGCCGTGAAAAGAGACAAAGATGGAAGGACGCTACATAATGATCAAAGGATCAATCCAAGAAGATATAACAATTATAAACATATATGCACCCAACATAGGAGCATCACAATATGTAAGGCTAAGGCTAACACATACGAAAGGGGAAATTTAACAGTAACACAATAATCGTGGGAGACTTTATTACCCCACTCACACCTATGGATAGGTCAACCGAACAGAAAATTAGCAAGGAAACACAATCTTTAAATGATACAATGGACCAGTTAGACCTAATTGATACCTACAGGACAGTTCACCCCAAAACAATGAATTTCACCTTTTTCTCAAGTGCACACAGAACGTTCTCCAGGATAGATCACATACTGGGCCATAAATCTAGCCTTGATAAATTCAAAAAAATTTAAATCATTTCAAGCATCTTTTCTGATCACGAGGTAAGATTAGATGTCAACTACAGGAGAAAAACTAATAAAAATACAAACATAAGGAGGCTAAACAGCATGTCTTGAATAACCAACAAATCACAGATGAAATCAAAATATGCATAGAAACAAATGAAAATGTAACCACAACAACCCAAAGCCTATGGGATTCAGTAAAAGCAGTGCTAAGGGGAAGGTTCATAGCTGTATACGCTTACCTCAAGAAACAAGAGAAAAATCAAATAAATAACCTAACTTTACACCTAAAGCAATCAGAAAAAGAAGAAATGAGGAACCTCAGGTTTAGTAGAAGGAAAAAAAATCATACAAATTAGGGCAGAAATAAATGAAAGAGAAACAAAGAAAAATCAACAAAACTAAAAGCTGGTTCTTTGAGAAGGTAAATAAAATAGACAAACCTTTAGCCAGACTCATCAAGAAAAAAAGGGAGAAGAATGAAATCAACAATATTAGAAATGATAGTGGAAAATCACAACAGACAACACAGAAATTCAAAGGATCGTAAGAGACTACTATCAGCAACTATATGACAATAAAACAGACAACTTGGAAGAAATGGATGAATTCTTAGAAAAGTATAACCTTCCCAAACTAAACCAGGAAGAAACAGAAAATCTTAACAGACCCATCACAAGCAATGAAATCGAAACTGTAATCAAAAATCTTCCAACAAACAAAAGCCCAGGACCAGCTGGTTTCACAGGTGAAGTCTATCAAAAATTTAGAGAAGAGCTAACAGCTATTCTACTCAAACTCTTCCAGAAAATTGCAGAGGAAGGTAAACTGTCAAACTCATTCTATGAGGCCACCATCACCCCAATACCAAAACCAGACAAAGATGCCAAACACACACACACACACACACACACACAAACTACAGGCCAATATCACTTATGAAAGTGAAGTCGCTCAGTCGTGTCTGACTCTTTGCGACCCCATAGACTGTAGCCTATCAGGCTCCTCTGTCCATGGGATTTTCCAGGCAGTAGCACTGGAGTGGATTGTCATTTCCTTCTCCAGGGGATCTTCCCAACCCAGGGCTCAAACCTAGGTCTCCCGAATTGTAGATAGACCCTTTACTGTCTGAGCCACCAGGGAAGCCTGGTGAACTTCACTGATGAACACAGATGCAAAAATCCTCAACAAAATTCTAGCAAACAGAATCCAACAACATATTAAAAAGATCATACATCATGACCAAGTGGGCTTTATCCAAGAGATGCAAGGATTCGTCAATATTTGCAAATGAATCAATGTGATACACCAAATTAACAAATTGAAAGATAAAAACCATATAATAATCTCAGTAGATGGAGAGAAAGCCTTTGACAAAATTCAACATACATTTATGATAAAAACGCCCCAGAAAGCAGGCATAGAAGGAACAAACCTCACATAATAAAAGCCATATATGATAAACCACAGCAAACATTATCCTCAATGGTGAAAAATTGAAAGCATTTCCTCTAAAGTCAGGAATAAGACAAGGGTGCCCACTCTCACCACCACTATTCAACATAGTTTTGGAAGTTTTAGCCACAGCAATCAGAGAAGAAAAAGAAAAGGATTGGAAAAGAAGAAGTTAATCTCTCACTGTTTGCAGATGACATGATCCTCTACACAGAAAACCCTAAAAATTCCACCAGAAAATTACTAGAGCTAATCAATGAATATAGTAAAGTTGCAGGATATAAAATTAACACACAGAAATCCCTTGCATTCCTATACAGTAACAATGAGAAAACAGAAAAATTAAGCAAACAATTCCATTCAACATTGCAATGAAAAGAATAAAATACTTAGGAATAAATCTACCTAAAGAAATAAAAGACCTATATATAGAAAACTATTAAACACTGGTGAAAGAAATGAAAGATGACACAAATAGATGGAGAAATATACCATGTTCATGGATTGGAAGAATCAATATAGTGAAAATGAGTATACTACCCAAAGCAATCTACAGATTCAGTGCAATTCCTATCAAGCTACCAATGGTACTTTTCACAGAATTAGAACAAATAATCTCACAATTTGTATGGAAATACAAAAACCTCAAATAGTCAAAGCAATCGTGAGAAAGAATGGAACTGGAGGAATCAACCTGCCTGACTTCAGACTATGCTACAAAGCTATAGTCATGAGGACAGTATGATGCTGGCACAAAGACAGAAATACAGATCAACAGAACAAAATAGAAAGCCCAGAGATAAATCCACGCACCTATGGACACCTTATCTTTGACGAAGGAGGCAAGAATATACAATGGACAAAAGACAATCTCTTTAACAAGTGGTACTGGGAAAACTGGTCAACCACTTGTAAAAGAATGAAACTAGAACACTCTCTAACACCATACACAAAAATAAATTTAAAATGGCTTAAAGATCTACATGTAAGACCAGAAACTATAAAACTCCTAGAGGAGAACACAGGCAAAACACTCTCTGCATACATCACAGCAGGATCCTCTATGACCCACCTCCCAGAATAATGGAAATAAAAGCAAAAATAAACAAACAGGACCTACTTAAACTTAAAATCTTTTGCACAACGAAGGAAACTATAAGCAAGGTGAAAAGACAGCTTTCATAAAAGGAGAAAATAATAGCAAATGCAGCAACTGACAAGGAATTAATCTCAAAAATATACAAGCAACTCCTGCAGCTCAATTCCAGAAAAATAAACGACCCAATAAAAAAAATGGGCCAAAGAACTAAACAGACATTTCTCCAAAGAAGACATACAGATGGCTAACAAACACATGAAACAATGCTCAACATCACTCATTATCAGAGAAATGCAAATCAAAACCACAAGAGGTACCATCTAACGCCGGTCAGAATGGCTGCTATCAAAAAGTCTACAAACAATAAATGCTGGAGAGGGTGTGGAGAAAAAGGAACCCTCTTACACTGTTGGTGGGAATGCAAACTGGTACCGCCACTATGGAGAACAGTGTGGACATTCCTTAAAAAACTGGAAGTAGAACTGCCATATGACCCAGTAATCCCACTGTTGGCCATACACACCAAGGAAACCAGAATTGAAAGAGACATGTGTACCCCAATGTTCATTGCAGCACTGTTTATAATAGCCAGGACATGGAAGCAACCTAGATGTCCGTCAGCAAACGAATGGATAAGAAAGCTATGGGACATATACACAATGGAATATTACTCAGCTATTAAAAAGGGAACACATTTGAATCAGTTCTAATGAGGTGGATGAAACTGGAGCCTATTATACAGAGTGAAGTAAGTCAGAAAGACAAACAGCAATACCGTATATTAACATATATATGTGCAATTTAGGAAGATGGTAACAATGACTCTGTATCTGAGACAGCAAAAGAAACACAGACATAAAGAACAGACTTTCAGACTCTGTGGGAGAAGGCAAGGGTGGGATGATTTGAGAGAATAACATTGAAACATGCATATTACCATATGTGAAAAAGATCACCAGTCCAAGTTCGATGCATGAAACAGTGCACTCAAAGGTGATGAACTGGGACAACTCTGAGGGATAGGATAGGGAGGGAGGTGGGAGGGGGGTTCAGTATGTGGGACACATGTACACCAATGGCTGATTCATGTCAATGTATGGCAAAAATCACTGCAGAGTAGTAAGGTAATTAGCCTCCAATTAAAATAAATTAATTAAAAATAGTAATCAGAACAAGGAAATTAAAATGGCACACAAGAAAACATCTATTTAAAACAAAAGAATGCAATAATGGAGGAAAAGAACTCCCCCCTCAAAAAAGACACATATAGAAAACAAATATCAAATGGTAGATGCAAATCCTATCTTATCAGTAAGTATATTAAATGTACATGAAATAAACACTCCAGTAGACATTAGATTGGCATAATGGATTTTTTAAAGTTCCAGTTACAAACTTACTACAAGAGACAAACTTTAAATTCAAATACACAAGAAGGCTGAAAATACAAGGATGGAAAAAATATACCACACAAACAGTACTGAAATGTCTATACTAATATCAGACTTTAAGAAAATCCTAAGGAATTCATACACATACAGAAACCCCAATGAGAACTAATAAACAAATTCAAGGTTATAGATTATAAGATTAATATACAAAAATCAATTGTATTTCTATATACTTGCAATAAACAAGCCAAAAATTAAGTTGAGAAAGTAATTCTATTTACAATAGCATAAAAAAGAGTGAAATATTTAGGGATGAATTTATCAAAAGAACTGCCAGATGTACTCTCTGAAAACTACATCACTGTTGATAAATTTAAAAAGACCTAAATGAATGGAAAGACATTCTGTGTTCATGAACTGGAAGACTCAATATTAATATGGCAATTATCCCTAAACTGAACCATAGATTCAACACAGTCCCTATTACAATCCCAGCTGGCTTCTTTGCAGAAACTGTCAAGCTTATTCTAAAACTCATATAGAAATGCAAGGGACTCAGAACAGCCAAAACAATCTTTAAAAAGAACAAAGTTGGAAAACTCATCCTTCCCAATTTCAAAACTCACTACAAGAAGCTACAGTAATCAACATAGTATAGTACTTCCATGAGGATAGACCTAGAGATCAATAAAATAGAAAATCCAGAAATAAACCCTTTATTTATAGAAAACTCATTTTTGACTAGGGTGTCAAGACAAGAGGGAAAAAGTGGTCTTTTACAAACAGTGCATGAACAACTAGATTTCACATGTGAAGGAATGAAATTGGGCCCCTACATCTCACAACACAGGGCAAAACATGGAGTAAATCTTTATGAACTTGTATCAAGCAATGTTTTCTTAGATATGACAACAGAAGTACAAGAAACTAAAGAAAAAATAGATAAATTGGACTCCATCACAATTAAAACTTTTTTACTTAAAAGGACACCATTAAGAAAGTGAAAAGACAACTCACAGAATGGGAGAAAATATAAACAAAGCACATATCTGAATGGAACTTTTTAATCAGAATATAAAGAATTCCTTATATATTTATATATAACAAATATATAATATATACATATATAATAAATATAAAAATATGTCTTATAATGAAGACAAATAATCCAATTAAAATGGGCAAAGGATTTGAATACACATTTCTCCAAAGATGATGTACAAATAGCCAATAAGCATAAAGATGTTCAACATTAGCCACTAGGGAAATGCAAATCAAACCACAAAGATATTGGGCTGGCCATAAAGTTTGTTCCAGTTTTTCCATAAGATGTTACAGAAAAACTCAAAGTTTTTGGCCAACCCAATAGCTCTGAGGTTTTGATTCTCAAGTTAATTATGAATACAATGAGAAATTACTTTTCCATTTTGAATGAACAAAAAACTATATATTATACATGCCTGGCTTCCCTGGTGGCTCAGACGGTAAAGCATCTGCCTGTAATGCAGGAGACCCAGGTTCAATTCCTGGGTCGGGAAGGTCCCCTGGAGAAGGAAATGGCAATCTACTCCAGCACTCTTGCCTGGAAAATCCCATGGACGGAGGAGCCTGATAGGCTACAGTCCATGGGGTCGCAAAGAGTCGGACACGACTGAGCGACTTCACTTTTACTTTATACATGCTTAGTTAGTTCACTGTGGCTAAAAGGTTTACCTTAAGGAGGACACAAGGAAAAACTGAATTATACAAGACTCTCAAGTTAGTGAAGAATCTAATGTAAGATTAGTATAAAATTTTACATTTTCTCTTACCTGGTTTATTTTGATCATTCTCTTCAGGACTATGAGTATTACCTCTATAAGAGCTAAAAGGCTGGCTACTCAAAAGGTTATCACACTGCAGGCTGTGGCACAAGTTCTCAAGAAAGCGAAGAACAAATGATGCACTGTTCACTGGAGGCAGCTGGATGGAATGAATTTCCCCATCAAAAGTAGCTATGAAAAGATGTCAGAGTCACATCATAAAAAGATGAGAACCATAACACCAACAACAAAAAAGCCATCAATATAGGAAATATAAATCTAATGTGTGATTTTTGTAATTTATAAAGGAATAATCTTAAATTATATAAGTTCCTCTCATTCAAACACAATAGTCCGAACTAAGAAAAGCATTCTCATTTAAAAATATTCATAAAGTAAACAACAACAATAGAAACCCACTGATCTACAATACTTTCTACTCTTCCAAACATTGAGTGAAGTGATTGAGTGAAGCTGCTCAGTCATGTCCGACTCTTTGCAACCCCGTGGACTGTAGCCCACCAGGCTCCTCTGTCCATGGGATTCTCCAGGCAAGAATACTAGAGTGGGTTGCCATTTCCTTCTCCAGGGGATCTTCCCGACCCAGGGATCGAACCCAGGTCTCCCGCATTGCATGCAGACTCTTTAACCTCTGAGCCACCAGGGAAGCCATGGGTATAAATGCAGTATCTGATCACACAATCATGAGAGCCATATGTATCTTATCCCTTAATCACTTCTTGAATCACATTTTTATTTAGAGATTCTTATATATTAGTCTGTTTTCTAAAAAAAATTAAAATATATTAATATAAAGCTCACTTTATCTATAGTAAGCTTAATAAAGAAGGTAAAAGGAAAAATCTGTACCTCTTACTTCAATTTACAGTATTACTGACATTATTAGTTTATTTTGAAAGTTAAACTTTTCAAAACAGGGTTAAAAAGTCTATAAACATATAATTATTATAAATATTCTATATATTAACAAAATAAATATTGGATTATCATCAATAGAATAAAAAATTAGAAAATAATCTATGTATTTTACAAAATCTTTGCCTTCTTGAAACCTAAAATCCAATTAGAGAACAAAAGCTGATAAAGGATTAGATGTGCATACCGGTTATCACTTCTCCTCCACGATCATCTGGCTTAAGGAATTCAAAAACAGTCTTACTTTGAATGGCACAATCCACACAGGCCTGCACCGTCTGCCGGAGCACCACATTGACAGGGCCTGGGCCAAAGTGGTCTGGCAGCTGCTGGATTTTGTTCTGATCCAGGTGAGGGCCACAGTTTCCATGTTTGTTTATATAGACACAGACTTGATGAAAAATGTGTATATAGATATAACAATGAGATTGGTTAGAAGGAACACAAACACTACATCATCACTATATATCCCATTAGCCACACTTCACTCAAAGAGAACCTAAACATAGTTAATATCAATTATCATTTCTGTTATCTAAAAATATGTAAACATAGTTTCACATTGTAAAAATATATTAAACCTAGAAAGAAATAATCCAAAAGCTTCTTCAATTTTCTAGATTTCTGTCCAAACTAATTATAGAAACAATAGAAGTTTTAGTAGCATCACAAAACAATTCTTTGCACATTCCCATATTAGATAAAAATGGCTTAGAGACAAGAATATTTTCACTTTTTTACTGCAGTCACAGTGCAAGAATTTTCTTTCAAAACTGGTCATGTTAGCACATTCCTTTTGGACCGAATTTATTTTAAATCAACAATACTGCATTTATTTATTACATAGTATTTTCTAAAGTAACCACATAATTTAAGATATGTGTCACAGTAAGTTCTAATGACCTGGAGAAAATTTTTCATTAATTTTAAGAAAATTAAAATGTTCTTTCTATACATGCTGAGGTTCAGAAAAGAAAATTTTAAGAATAAATGCTTTCCTTAGTATAATAAAAGCATTTAGCATTTAGAAGTAAATACCCTATAATCACAGTCAAGTTTCCTTAATTTTTCTTCACTGAGAATCAAATTCTAACCAACATACAATGTAATATGATTATTACCAAAAAGAAAATATATTGTCCCCCTAAATCAAAAGGCATGTTATTTTTCTCCACTGCTTTATTGCAAAATTTTCATCTATATAAAGTCTGTATTTAGTACAATAAAAACCCATTAATCTCACTTTCACCATGTTGAAATATATGATAATTCTCAACTTTTTGGCAACAGCCAGAGGAAGGATCAACCCTGTCATAGAAATATCACCTACTAAAAACAACCTGAGGTACTGATGGCCTTGACAAAGTTCTACTGAGCACAAATGAGCTAAACAAGGATTTCAATGTTTATACTCATTTAGTCAGTCTCACCAGCTAATGGACTAAAAATCAGAAATAATAAAGTGACAAAATGGGAAATGTAACAATAATTATTTTTAAAGTGATACCTATTTCAAGAAATTAAACTATAATTTCTTTTCAGTAAGAAAAGAAAAATTGAGGGGAAAAAGTCCAGGGAAGAGAAGAATGTAAGAGAAAGATAATTAAGAATCTAGGAGAGGAAGCAATAAAACTTGCTATAAAAAAAACAGGAAGGAATAAGGAAATCTGTAGAAGATGACAAATCAAAGGGATTAATTAGTTTGGGTGCCTGTCATTTCACACTCTTTACACAGCAAACAGCAATTTAAAGTCATCATGTCCCTTGACAGGCAAGGATCTGTGAAAATTTTAAAAGGCATTTAAAAAAGGTTTGAGGTAACTTTAAAAATATATACAAGACAAAAAGACAAATTGTGAAATGAAATAATGGGAAAACAAGAATAGATTTGACAATAATGCAAATGTTATAAATTTTACCAAGAGGGATAAAATATCTTAAGGATGCTGAATTTTCAGGTGACTCATGTATTTAAACAGACTGTTTTTCCTTAACATCAAAATAAACAACTAGAATTTCAAAATATTTTAATATGAAAAATGCTCAAAGAAATGCTTATTATCATCTTTTCTCCCTCTTATTTTATTTTCAGGACTTCAAAGACACTGAATATAATACAACAAAAATACTAATTTTATACTCTTAAAAATACTAATTTACCTGTAGACATCACTATTTTAGATGACCCAGGGAAAACATCCTTATCATATGAAATGTTACCATGTTCTCTGGCCAGTGCATTTTCAGAAGTTGAAGATGTGGAGCAAATGACAGGAATACGTTTTCCCTGGTAAAAAAGAAAAAATTCCTAGATAAGGAGGTCAGAAAATCATTAGCATCACTGGTCCACAAATGATCAGTGGTCAGAAGTCCTTTGGGATGGAAATTTCTTTATTACAAATTGTAGTACTTTTCAAACTGTGCTAAGAGGGGACCATAAGCTAGTCAAGTAGGAGAGAAAGAGACCAAGAGACTGGGATTCCCAATGCTATCCCTGCTCCACCTAGTCATACCTTAGACAAAATAATTATTATATAAAACTTGTGGTTTGTTTGTTGCTTTTTTGTTTTTTAGCTTTCCAGGTGGCTCAGTGGTAAAGAATCTGCCTGCTAATGCAAGCGATGCAGGGTTCCTGGGTCGGGAAGATGCCCTAGAGGAGGAAATGACAACCCACTCCAGTATTCTGCCTGGAGAATGCCATGGACAGAGGAGCCTGATGGGCTACAGTTCATAGGGTCTCAAAGAGTCAAGACACAACTGAGCATGCATGCATCTAAGTTTTATACACTCTGGAAATCTAATCCAGGAATTCATCAAATGAGGTTGGGGAACCTCAACAAGGCAGAGGACAGTTTGTCTTCAGAAAGCAGTCACTCATCTGGGTTTTTACTGTATCTAGCCTGCATTTCTCCATATTACACATGATAATTTTGACAAAATTAAAAGTGGCTTGCTAAAGTCCATACAGAATTATGCCCACTGTATCTAAGAACAAATGTCTTCTGGGTATTGTTAAAATTCACTAGTGGTTTATATTATATCAGCTCTTGGTGTTTTCTAGGAGCTAACTTCAAACAAGACTCTTTGAGTATCAGAAAAGAGGACTTTGGGCCTAGAAAAGGTAATAATAGAGATATTTAAAAGGCAGGGACAAAGGAGAAAAAGTAGAACACTCAGTGCTGTTGGATTTTTCTTTGTTTAAATTAGTGACCGTTATCTGGGTTCACAGTATAGCAGTAAATTATGTTATTTTTAAAGTGTTGTTGTTTAGTCACTAAGTTGTGTCTGACTCTTTTTCGACCCCATGGACTGTAGCCTGCCAGGTTCCTCTGTCTATGGGAATTCCCAGGCAAGAATATTTGCCTTCTCCCAGGATCTTCTCCAAGGGTCTTCTCGACTGAGGGATTGAACCTGCATCTCCTGCACTGGCAGGTGAATTCTTCAATGCTGAGCCACCAGGGAAACCCTTTTAAAGTATCAGATCAGATCAGATCAGTCGCTCAGTCATGTCTGACTCTTTGCGACCCCATGAATCGCAGCACGCCAGGCCTCCCTGTCACATCACCAACTCCCGGAGTTCACTGAGACTCACGTCCATCGAGTCAGTGATACCATCCAGCCATCTCATCCTCTGTCATCCCCTTCTCCTCCTGCCCCCAATCCCTCCCAGCATCACAGTCTTTTCCAATGAGTCAACTCTTCGCATGAGGTGGCCAAAGGACTGGAGTTTCAGCTTTAGCATCATTCCTTCCAAAGAAATCCCAGGGCTGATCTCCTTTAGAATGGACTGGTTGGATCTCCTTGCAGTCCAAGGGACTCTCAAGAGTCTTCTCCAACACCACAGTTCAAAAGCATCAATTCTTTGGCACTCAGCCTTCTTCACAGTCCAACTCTCACATCCATATATGACCACAGGAAAAACCATAGCCTTGACTAGACGAACCTTTGTTGGCAAAGTAGTGTCTCTGCTTTTGAATATGCTATCTAGGTTGGTCATAACTTTCCTTCCAAGGAGTAAGCGTCTTTTAATTTCATGGCTGCAGTCACCATCTGTAGTGATTTTGGAGCCCAAAAAAATAAAGTCTGACACCGTTTCCACTGTTTCCCCATCTATTTCCCATGAAGTATTTTAAAGTATACTGAGTTTTAAATAAACTGCCCCAAAGATAAATACACCCATGCAGTATTTTCAGTGTGGTTTTGAAGAGGTCAAACACTATTCAGTCTTAAGTTGATCCAAGATTCTACACCTTTATACTTAAGAGTATATTTCTTACAGACAACATGTATTTGGATCCTATATATAACAGTTTACATCTGCTAGTCCCAAAATCCCAATCCCTTTCTCTCCCCCTTCCCCCTTGTAAAAAGCCTTATACACTCTTGGTACATTCCTCAAGGGTATCATAATACTCTTGTTATTGTTCAGTCACTAAGTTGTGTACAAATCTTTTGAGCCCACCAGGCTCCTCTGACCATGGGATTTCCCAGGCAAGAATACTTGAGTGGGTTGCCATTTCCTTATCAAGGGGATCTTCCCAACCCAGAGATCAAATCCACGTCTCCTTTATTGGCAGGTGGATTCTTTACCACTGAGCCATCTGGGAAGCCCATATAACACTCTTAGTAAATCCTAAACTGTATGTTTAATAATAAGGCACTACAGAGACCCATAATAGAAATTAGTAGGAGATACAACTAACCTTTCTTCCTGAGTGTGGGCCTTTTTTCTTTGTTGTGGTATTCTTAACAGAACTTCCCTTCTTGGGGTCTGAAGGACATACAGGTGGTTTAGGCCGACCTGATTTCTTAGTCTGATGTGTTGGTAATATTATAGCACTGTTCTGTGGAGACTGCATTGAGCGCTGAGCTGCCTTGGAAGGAGGCGGCTGTGTTTTTGTGGTATTCTTCGTAATAAGAACTGAGAGAAAAAACACACAACACAAAAATATGATTAAAGTAAATGACATAATTAAAGTATTTTCTTCTTGATTCAAAAGACATTTAACTCAATCTTTAAAAATATTCCAAAGGTTACTCATTGAAAACCACCTGAAATAAAGGTACCATTTAAAATCAAGTTAAAGATATTTTAAGATTTTAGATTATCAGGAAATAGTCTGATTCTCCAGAAAAAATAAAGATGCTCTTATAAGAACCAGTAACTTCAAACTTATCTGGCACACTGAAAAACTCTATCAATTTACCTTTTGTCTGTTTCTAGTATTTCTAGTCCTTGGCAGATAAAAGTTTTTCCTTTAGAAAATACTATCCAATGATGCCATATATAGGAATAATTCTGCCCATCAATATAGAAAAACATAAAGCAGCTACAATGGCTCCTGCTTCATCTTCTAAAGGTCAAAGGAATCCCCCTACTTGATTTTTAATGGCTAAAAGATATTATATCCCTATATATATATATTTAATAGTAAAGTTTTATAAGCTATAATATAGACTCTACATTAACATGGTCACAGAAGGACTGTCATATCCAAATGATTTGAATTTGTTACTTGCAGCCCAATCAAGACAGCTTTAATATTTCAAATGAAGGTTACTTGCCAAGTTACTCTTACATATATTCAAAGTAAAAAGAGATATTTTTAGTATTAATCCCTTAATTTCATTAGTATAAAAAAATGAATTTTACATAGTAAATAGTACTGATGTCAAAAAGTCTTTACAGGAAGAGCTGAGCTACCAGGGAAGCCCCGTGACCCTGTATACATCTATGAAAAAAAAAAATCAACTACTTGTATTAGGTCCCCGGTAGCTCAGCTGGTAAAGAATCTGCCTGCAATGCAGGAGACCCCAGTTCCATTCCTGGATTGGGAAGATCCCCTGCAGAAAGGATAGGCTACCCACTCCAGTGTTCTTGGGCTTCCCTGGTGACTCAGATGGTAAAAAATCTGCCTGCAATGTGGGAAACCTGGGTTTGATCCCTGGGTTGGGAAGATCCCCTGGAGGAGGGCGTGGCAACCCACGCCAGTATTCTTGCCTGGAGAATCTCCATGGACAGAGGAACCTGAAAGGCTACAGTCCATGGGTTGCAAAGAGTCAAACAAGACTGAGTGATCAAGCACTGAAATTTTATTTTGAGAGCTTCGTTTTACAACTTAAGGCTTCCCTGGTGGCTCAGTGGTAAAGAATCCACATTCAATGCAGGAGACGTGGGTTTGATCCCTGGGTCAGAAAGATCCCCTAGAGAAGAAATGGCAACCCACTCCAGTATCTTTGCCTGGGAAATCCCATGGATAGGGGAGCCTGGCAGGCTACAGTTCATGGGGTCACAAAAGAGTCTAAGAAAACTTAGCAAACAAACAACAGCAACATTTTACAACCTGAAACAAATTTACCACTTTGCTTCTCCCATCCTCAAAGACAAGGTGTAAACTGACTTTCTATGGAGAATACCACATCTTCCCAGCAGCCTTTTTATCTACCTCTATCAGTCACCAAGTCAAGAGGGTGGAACAGCTCAGCTGCCAGGGCAAACGGAGGACCACTTAACTGCCGCCTTCTCTTTTCTCTTCCCCTTATTTATAGTAATTCACCTACTTACACCTGCCTCTTTTTAACTCTTTATGATCATCTAATTTATACTCCATGCTCATTTCCACTTTTTTCAAATAACTCTAGCAACATAATTCACATTTGTTCTTCTTACAGTCTCCCTGATATCATCTTCAGGAACTGAAAGATCATACTTCTTTTTTTTTTTTTAATTTTATTTTTAAACTTTACATAATTGTATTAGTTTTGCCAAACATCAAAATGAATCCATCACAGGTATACATGTGCTCCCCCTCCTGAACCCTCCTCCCTCCTCCCTCCCATACCAATCCCTCCAGGTCGTCCCAGTGCACCAGCCCCAAGCATCCAGTATCGTGCATTGAACCTGGACTGGCATCTCGTTTCATACATGATATTTTACATGTTTCAATGCCATTCTCCCAAATCTTCCCACCCTCTCCCTCTCCCACAGAGTCCATAAGACTGTTCCATACATCAGCATCTTTTTTTGCTGTCTCATTACACAGGGTTATTGTTATCATCTTTCTAAATTCCATATATATCGTTAGTATACTGTATTGGTGTTTTCCTTCTGGCTTACTTCACTCTGTATAATAGGCTCCAGTTTCATCCACCTCATTAGAACTGATTCAAATGTATTCTTTTTAATGGCTGAGTAATACTCCATTGTGTATATGTACCACAGCTTTCTTATCCATTCATCTGCTGATGGACATCTAGGTTGCTTCCATGTCCTGGCTATTATAAACAGTGCTGCGATGACCATTGGGGTACACGTGTCTCTTTCCCTTCTGGTTTCCTCAGTGTGTATGCCCAGCAGTGGGATTGCTGGATCATAAGGCAGTTCTATTTCCAGTTTTTAAGGAATCTCACACTGTTCTCCATAGTGGCTGTACTAGTTGCATTCCACCAACAGTGTAAGAGGGTTCCCTTTTCTCCACACCCTCTCCAACATTTATTATTTGTAGACTTTTTGGATCTCAGCCATTCTGACTGGTGTGAAATGGTACCTCATAGTGGTCTTGATTTGCATTTCTCTGATAATGAGTGATGTTGAGCATCTTTTCATGTGTTTGTTAGCCATCTGTATGTCTTCTTTGGAGAAATGTCTATTTAGTTCTTTGGCCCATTTTTGATTGGGTCATTTATTTTTTCTGGAGTTGAGCTGGAGGAGTTGCTTGTATATTTTTGAGATTAGTTGTTTGTCAGTTGCTTCATTTGCTATTATTTTCTCCCATTCTGAAGGCTGTCTTTTCACCTTGCTGATAGTTTCCTTTGATGTGCAGGCTTTTAAGGTTAATTAGGTCCCATTTGTTTATTTTGCTTTTATTTCCAATATTCTGGGAGGTGGGTCATAGAAGATCCTGCTGTGATGTATGTCAGAGAGTGTTTTGCCTATGTTCTCCTCTAGGAGTTTTATAGTTTCTGGTCTTACGTTTAGATCTTTAATCCATTTTGAGTTTATTTTTGTGTATGGTGTTAGAAAGTGTTCTAGTTTCATTCTTTTACAAGTGGTTGACCAGTTTTCCCAGCACCACTTGTTAAAAGATTGTCTTTAATCCATTGTATATTCTTGCTCCTTTGTCAAAGATAAGGTGTCCATATGTGTGTGGATTTATCTCTGGGCTTTCTATTTTGTTCCATTGATCTATATTTTTGTCTTTGTGCCAGTACCATGCTGTCTTGATAACTGTGGCTTTGTAGTAGAGCCTGAAGTCAGGTAGGTTGATTCCTCCAGTTCCATTCTTTTTTCTCAAGATCGCTTTGGCTATTCGAGGTTTTTTGTATTTCCATACAAATTGTGAAATTATTTGTTCTAGCTCTGTGAAGAATACTGTTCTTTGAAAGGATAAATAAAATTGACAAACCATTAGCCAGACTCATCAAGAAACAAAGGGAGAAAAATCAAATCAATAAAATTAGAAATGAAAATGGAGAGATCACAAGAGACAACACAGAAATACAAAGGATCATAAGAGACTACTATCAACAATTATATACCAATAAAATGGACAACGTGGAAGAAATGGACAAATTCTTAGAAAAATACAACTTTCCAAAACTCGACCAGGAAGAAATAGAAAATCTTAACAGACCCATCACAAGCATGGAAATTGAAACTGTAATCAAAATCTTCCAGCAAACAAAGCCCAGGTCCAGATGGCTTCACAGCTGAATTCTACCAAAAATTTAGAGAAGAGCTAACACCTATCCTGCTCAAACTCTTCCAGAAAATTGCAGAGGAAGGTAAACTTCCAAACTCATTCTATGAGGCCACCATCACCTAATACCAAAACCTGACAAAGATCCCACAAAAAAGAAAACTACAGGCCAATATCACTGATGAACATAGATGCAAAATCCTTAACAAAATTCTAGCAATCAGAATCCAACAACACATTAAAAAGATCATACACCATGACCAAGTGGGCTTTATCCCAGGGATGCAAGGATTCTTCAATATCCATAAATCAATCAATGTAATACACCACATTAACAAATTGAAAAATAAAAACCATATGATTATCTCAATAGATGCAGAAAGCCTTTGACAAAATTCAACACCCATTTATGATAAAACTCTCCAGAAAGCAGGAATAGAAGGAACATACCTCAACATAATAAAAGCTATATATGACAAACCCACAGCAAACATTATCCTCAATGGTGAAAAATTGAAAGCATTTCCTCTAAAGTCAGGAACAAGACAAGGTGCCCACTTTCACCATTACTATTCAACATAGTTTTGGAAGTTTTGCCACAGCAATCAGAGCAGAAAAAAAAAAAAAAGGAATCCAAATTGGAAAAGAAGAAGTAAAACTCTCACTATTTGCAGATGACATGATCCTCTACATAGAAAACCTAAAGACTCCACCAGAAAATTACTAGAACTAATCAATGATTATAGTAAAGTTGCAGGATATAAAATCAACACACAGAAATCCTTGCATTCCTATACACTAATAATGAGAAAACAGAAAGAGAAATTAAGGAAACAATTCCATTCACCATTGCAATGGAAAGAATAAAATACTTAGGAATATATCTACCTAAAAAACTAAAGACCTATATATAGAAAACTATAAAACACTGGTGAAAAGAAATCGAAGCTCTTCTACCTCTAAGATAATCAACTGTGCTCCCCTTGTCTACATCCAGCTTCCTTATCTGTCATTTTTTGCTTCATACCAACTGATCATGCTTTTCATTCTCATTATAAGACTTAGTCACAAGCCCTCTTCATTTTCATCCAATCTATTAGCTATCTTCTGGCTTTACTTTACTCCCTATTAACCTGCCCCCAACTGTCCACCTCCACCAAATTCCCGTAACTAGTATCCCTTACGTTATCACCACCTGATCTTTGATGATGTCCAACATGTCAGCTCCAACCTCTGAGTCACACTCACATTTGTTTTCTCTCGTCCTAAGCTATAGAACAAAGGTCAGCAATCTTTCTGTAAGGAACCAGACAGTAAATATTTTAGGCTTTAAATGTCATATGTGGTCTCTGTCACACAATCTTCTTTGTCTCTTCAGTTTTTTAAATCCTTTATGAATATAAAAAGTATTCACAGCTCACAGGCTACAAGTGGCCCTCAGATTATAGTCTGCCAACTCTGTAACAACAGAACATTAGGATATTGCTGATCACTGTAACATCTATGCTAATCTCAACTAAGGTGTCACTGCTTGAACTCACTGATTTCAAAGTATGTTTCCATGGCAGAACATTCTCCCCCTTTTAAGTTCCTCTCTCCCTCTCACCTTATTCCTTTCAGCAAATGACCCTACCTTCTACTTTAAGAGAAGATTAAAGGCTATCTTGCAGGAGTGATCATAACCATCCCATTTCTTCATCTTCAGTTCAGTTCAGTTCAGTCACTCAGTTGTGTCTGACTCTTTGTGACCCCATGGACTGCAGCATGCCAGGCTTCCCTGTCCTTCACCAACTCTCAGAGCTTGCCCAAACTCATGGCCATTGAGTCGGTGATGCTATCCAACCATCTCATCCTCTGTCGTCCCCTTCTCCTCCCACCTTCAATCTTTCCCAGCATCAGGGTCTTTTCAAATGAGTCAGTTCTTCACATCAGGTGGCCAAAGTATTGGAGTTTCAGCTTCAGCATCAGTCCTTCCAATGAATATTCAGGATTGATTTCCTTTAGGATGGACCAGTTGGATCTCCTTGTAGTCCAAGGGACTCTCAAGAGCCTTATCCAACACTACAGTTGAAAAGCATCAATTCTTAGGTGCTCAGCTTTCTTTATGATCCAACTCTCATATCCATACGTGACTACTGAAAAAACCACATCTTTGACTAGACAGACCTTTGTCAGCAAAGTAATGTCGCTGCTTTTTAATGTGATGCCTAGGTTGGTCATAGCTTTTCTTCCACTTTCACTTTCTCCATCTTAAAATACTCTTATTTTCATTCATGCTCATCTTTTCCTCTTGTATCAAATGAAGTTTTCTCTTTTCTCTCCTAAGCCAAATCCCCTTTCACTTAAGTCCATAACCATCTTCTTTGGTTTCTCTGGCATTTTACAGTTTCAATTATCTTCTCTCTTCACACTAATCACTTGATCCCCAAACTCTTGCTCTCTCTTACAACCTTTATATATATATATATATCTCTTATTTTGAAGTTTCCTTCCCTAGTTTCTGGGACTTTCTAGGGATGCATAAATCTTCCTTCTACTCACTACCATGATACAAAGAAGAATCACTTACTCTTGATATTTCAATTTCCTTATTAGTCTGCATTTCCTTCAGTTCAGTTCAGTTCAGTCGCTCAGTCGTGTCCGACTCTTTGTGACACCATGCGTTTCCTTAGCCTCCTATAATAAGCTATTCTTCCTCCAACCACTTTAAGGTCAGTGATGACCTCTTCCTAGTAACTAAATCCAAATAAATCCTCATTCTCTTGATGAATCTCTTCAACTCCACAGTTCTGGTCCCTACCTTTTAATATATGGCATGAAGAAAAGGAAATACGATTGGGCTCTGGACCTGAGGTTAAATTCCTGCACTAGATTAGTTTAAGACAGAACCTAAGAGTATAGGAGGGCCTCAAAAAATATTTACCAAATAAATGAAAAATACTTTCAACCTGCAAGCCAATGTTTCACCTCCAAAACAAATATATTTTATATAAAGAATTACATAGTAACAAATAAAACATTACTTTGTGGAACGTGGCAAATGTAATGAAAGCAATATTTGATATAAAAATGTTGACATTTGATATTAATAAATCTTGGGACACAAATATTTGAGCTGTAGCTTCAAATAGTCTCCCAAAATATAATATTCTACTTTATAATAAGAACTCTTTGATGCATGGTAAAAACATATGTATGAGCAAAGAAAATGCATTATAAAAAATTTTATGCATGAAAAATTTTTTCATTTTAGAAAGCAAGCTTTTCAAAGGCAAAGATTCAGTTTGGTTCACTGCCATACTCCCAGCGCCTAGAACAAAATACTTTTTAAACTACTTTAACTAAAGAGGAATGAATAATCATTCAATACACTGAACAACAAAATTAAACTATATACACTATACATGTATTTTCATCTCTCCTCCAAAAAGCAATCATATAACATATACAGACCATGCTAAAACCCTATTCAGTATTAAACTATTTTAAAGGAAAATAGATTTGTTTAAAAGATAAGGATAAAATTATATATATAGCACTACAACCATGTGTTCATAGTGGTAACAGTAAAAACATATTTGAAAACAGTATATAAAATATATATAGAAGGATATGCTAATCATCTTCAAAAAAACTTTTATGTGAATACCTAACACAAAATTTACCTGATTCCTCAGCTTTTCTTCAGGTAAGAGAGACAATGTTTGGGTAAGATAATGAAGTTACTCAATTATGAAAATGCAAAAGAAATGAACAAATTTGGAAAACAATCAAAAGGCAGGAATTAAAGTCAAGAGGAGGCCTCGAACAGGGGGAACCAAAGAAAGAAAGGAGTTAGATGCCAACACTAATTTGCTACCCATTATATGCTAAGCACTTCAATATCTGTTATTACGTGTAATCCTCCTAAATGACCTATGAGGTAGGTATTGTTCCCCACTTTACACAAGAGGAAACTCAGGTTTTGTGACGTTAGGTAACTTTGTCAATATCACCCATTTGGCTAAGAGGTTTCTAACTTCTAATTGCACTTTTTCTAATATGCCACCTTGCTTTCTGTCCTCTAACAGAAAAAGGTATTAAATTCACTCTCCTGAGTCAAAATGTATGTGTTTTTTTAAAAAAGAAGTCCCAGAAGACAACCTTGTGAACTCCTATGTGAGATTTCACTAGTAGTTGCAAGGTGCACTCTGACAGAGGGAGTCTTGTGTTTTTTTTTTAAATAAGATATGGAGGCATACTTATAGGGAGAAAACATTAACAAGTACAGACAAAAACATGCTGATAAAACTCTTCATGACTGGGGATTTAACCTTATTTAATTATTTACTACCAAATTAATGTACTCATTAAATGTACATTTCTGTTGACACATGAAGATGCTTTATTATTGAAAGATACTCTTTGCACTGTTTGAACTATGAAAAGAGAGTAGCACCTCAGAAAAGGAACTATAGTTAGAAATGAACAACAACCCCCTATTTTAAGTGACTGCTGGTTTGGTTTACATGTGGCTGACTTGAGAGGAACTAACATGGATTCAGTTCAGTTCAGTTCAGTCGCTTAGTCGTGTCCAACTTTTGCGACCCCATGAATCATAGCACAATCATCACCAACTCCCGGAGTTTACCCAAACCCATGGCCATCGAGTCGGTTATGCCATCCAGCCATCTCATCCTCTGTCGTCCCCTTCTCCTCCTGCCCCCAGTCCTTCCCAGCATCAGGGTCTTCTCCAATGAGTTAACTCTTCACATGAGGTGGCCAAAGTACTGGAGCTTCAGCTTCAACATCAGTCCTTCCAATGAACACTAAGGACTGATCTTCTGTAGAATGGACTGGCTGGATCTCCTTGCAGTCCAAGGGACTCTCAAGAGTCTTCTCCAACACCACAGTTCAAAAGCATCAATTCTTCTGCGCTCAGCTTTCTTCACAGTCCAACACTCACATCCATACAAGACCACTGGAAAAACCACAGCCTTGACTAGACGGACCTTTGTTGGCAAAGTAATGTCTCTGCTTTTGAATATGCTATCTAGGTTGGTCATAACTTTCCTTCCAAGGAGTAAGCGTCTTTTAATTTCATGGCTGCAATGAAATTTCACCATCTGCAGTGATTTTGGAGCCCAAAAAAATAAAGTCTGACACTGTTTCCCCATCTATTTCCCAAGAAGTGATGGGACCAGATGCCATGATCTTAGTTTTCTGAATGTTAGGCTTTAAGCCAACTTTTTCACTCTACTTCACTTTCATCAAGAGGCTTTTTAGTCTCTCTTCACTTTCTGCCATAAGGGTGGTGTCATCTGCATATCTAAGGTTACTGATATTTCTCCCAGCAATCTTGATTCCAGCTTGTGCTTCTTCCAGCTCAGCGTTTCTAATGATGTACTCTGCATAGAAGTTAAATAAGCAGGGTGACAATATACAGCCTTGACACACTCCTTTTCCTATTTGGAACCAGTCTGTTGTACCATGCCCAGTTCTAACTGTTACTTCATGACCTGCATACAGGATTCTCAAGAGACAGGTTAGATGGTCTGGTATTCCCATCTCTTCCAGGATTTTCCACAGTTTATTTTGATCCATGCAGTCAAAGGCTTTGGCATAGTCAATAAAGCAGAAATAGATGGTTTTGTGGAACTCTCTTGCCTTTTACATGATCTAGTGGATGTTGGCAATTTGATCTCTGGTTCCTCTGCCTTTTCTAAAACTAGCCTGAACATCTGGAAGTTCACGGTTCACATATTGCTGAAGCCTGGCTTGGAGAATTTTGAGCATTACTTTAACAGCGTGTGAGATGAGTGCAATTGTGCGGAAGTTCGAGCATTCTTTGGCATTGCCTTTCTTTGGGATTGAAATGAAAACTGACCTTTTCCAGTCCTGTGGCCACTGCTGAGTTTTCCAAATTTGCTGGCATATTGAGTGCAACACTTTCACAGCATCATCTTTCAGGATTTGAAAGAGCTCCACTGGAATTCCATCACCTCCACTAGCTTTGTGCGTAGTGATACTTCCTAAGGCCCACTTGACTTCACATTCCAGGATGTCTGGCTCTAAGTCAGTGATCACACCATTGTGATTATCTGGGTCATGAAGATTTTTTTTGTACAGTTCTTCTGTGTATTCTTGCCATCTCTTCTTAATATCATCTGCTTCTGTTAGGTCCCTACCATTTCTGTCCTTTATCGAGCCCATCTTTGCATGAAATGTTCCCTTGCTATCTCTAATTTTCTTGAAGAGATCTCTAGTCTTTCCCATTCTGTTGTTTTCCTCTATTTCTTTGCATTGATTGCTGAGGATGGCTTTTTTATTTCTCCTTGCTATTCTTTGGAACTCTGCATTCAATGGGAATATCATTCCTTTTCTCCTTTGCTTTTTGCTTCTCTTCTTTTCACAGCTATTTGTAAGGCCTCCTCAGACAGTCATTTTGCTTTTTTGCATCTCTTTTCCATGGGGAAGGTCTTAATCCCTGTCTCCTGTACATAGTCACGAACCTCCATCCATAGTTCATTAAGCACTCTATCAGATCTAGTCCCTTAAATCTATTTCTCACTTCCACTGTATAATCATAAGGGATTTGATTTAGGTCATACCTGAATGGTCTAGTGGTTTTCCCTACTTTCTTCAATTTAAGTCTGAATTTGGCAATAAGGAGTTCATGATCTGAGCCACAGTCAGCTCCCTGTCTTGTTTTTGCTGACTGTATAGAGCTTCTCCATCTTTGGCTGTAAAGAATATAATCAATCTGATTTTGGTGTTGACCATCTGGTGATGTCCATGTGTAGAGTCTTCTCTTGTGTTGTTGGAAGAGGGTGTTTGCTATGACCAGTGCGTTCTCTTGGCAAAACTCTGTTAGCCTTTGCCCTGCTTCGTTTTGTACTCCAAGGCCAAATTTGCCTGTTACTCCAAGTGCTTCCTGACTTCCTACTTTTGCATTCCAGTCCCCTGTAATGAAAAGGATATCTTTTTGGGTGTTAGTTCTAAAAGGTCTTGTAGGTCTTCATAGAACTGTTCAACTTCAGCTTCTTCAGTGTTACTGGTTGGGGCATAGGCTTGGATTACTGTGATATTGAATGGTTTGCCTTGAAACAAACAGAGATCATTGTGTCGTTTTTGAGACTGCATCCAAGTAGTGCGTTCCGGACTCTTTTTTTGACCATCATGGCTATTCCATTTCTTCTAAGGGATTCCTGCCCGCGGTAGTAGATACAATGGTCATCTGAGTTAAATTCACCCATTCCAGTCCATTTACTTTGCTGATTCCTAGAATGTCGACGTTCACTCTTGTCATCTCCTGTTTGACCACTTCCAATTTGCCTTGATTCATGGACCTGACATTCCAGGTTCCTATGCAGTATTGCTCTTTACAGGATTGGACCTTGCTTCTATCACCAGTCACATCCACAACTGGGTATTGTTTTTGCTTTGGCTCCATCCCTTCATTCTTTCTGGAGTTATTTCTCCACTGATCTCCAGTAGCATTTTGGGCACCTACCAACCTGGGGAGTTCATCTTTCAGTTTCCTTTTTGCCTTTTCATACTGTTCATGGGGTTCTCAAGGCAAGAATACTGAAGTGGTTTGCCATTCCCCAGAGAAGGCAATGGCACCCCACTCCAGTACTCTTGCCTGGAAAACCCCAGGGATGCAGGAGCCTGGTAGGCTCCAGTCCATGGGGTCGCTAAGAGTCGGGCATGACTGAGCAACTTCACTTTCACTTTTCACTTTCATGCATGGAGAAGGAAATGGCAACCCACTCCAGTATTCTTGCCTGGAGAATCCCAGGGACAGAGGCACCTAGTGGGCTGCCATCTATGGGGTCACACAGAGTCAGACACGACTGAAGTGACTTAGCAGTTGCCCTTCCCTTCTCCAGTGGACCACATTCTGAACATGGATTAGAGATACAAATTAATAGGATCTTGCTTTTGATCTAAAAATATTTGATAGAGGTATGACTGATTACTGTTCTCCATATTTTTCCATCCATCATTTACTTAATGGGCTTCCCTGGTGATTTACTTAATACCCAGTGTGTTCTTTTTACCAATCTAGGAAATTTAGGAAATTCAGAAGAAATAAATATGGTCCCAGTAATACAGTTTACATCTTATATGTATATTTGTGCATATGTATATATATGTACATAATTCATATTGAAAGGTTGTTGTTGAACCACACAAAGACGCCGGGATCCTTGGCCTCGAGGAAGAAGAATTCAATCCAGGGCCAGAGAGGAGGCTTGATCGCTCAGAGCTTTTGTGTAATAGGTTTTATTAAAGTATAAAGGAGATACAGAAAGCTTCTGACATAGACATCAGAAGCGGGTAGATATATTATTGTTATATAATCCTTGTAAAGACCAGACCTACTCCCATAATTTACATTTTAAGATAATATGATTAGGCAGGTTTAATCCAGAGACTGTCCTCAGCCAGGATACATAATCCTAAGGAATGTAGAGGAAAAAAATGTTTGTCCTTTCTTTCTCCTTGAGAATTCCAGACCCCTCTCTCCTTGGGGACCCCTAGACTTCTTATCAACCTGCCTAGGAAATGACTCTCTCAATATCTCCTTAAGCATATAGATATGATTTCTTTCTCCTCAGAGACTGAATGCTATATATATAAAACCATACCATAAGGGCAGAAACCACTATGTAAACAGATGCCTTGAATCTGAGGCTAGAAAGAGACAAAATCGAGGTATGAATAGACAAAAATAGAAAAGCAAAATACAGTGTGGAAAAATCAAAACTGAGTAAAAACAAAAAAACTGTCACTGTAAACATTTAACTTTGGAAACTTTTTCAGATTTAGAAATTTTTCACGAGTCATCTTCCTTATATTTAAAAATGTATGTACAATGAAACTGTCCTTACTGTTAATGATCTTTCATACTAGTAACCATAAAACCAAAGAAACAACACAAACCTCAATTTTGAAAAACATGGAAATTATTAACAGAGATGGCTACACCTAACCTATCCAACCTGGAGGCCTGGTATTCACAGAAACTCAGTCAAGGTACCCAATGTCCCTACTTGGAACTTTACTCTCTGTTTTATACAGCCCATGTTGCCACAAACTGATTGGTCATGGGCAGCAGTAAGAGCCAAGGGGAGGCAGAGTCAAGTGTAAACCCTCTGAACTCCCTTCCTTCATTCCTGCTGCCATCTCATGCCACAGCAATGGCTTCCTTGACTGGTATCTTTAGACACTACCCCATTTCTTCTCTCTTCCCAAATCTATAACAAAGAAGCCACAATCCCATCCCAGAAACCTTCCTTTAGGAATTAAACGTTCAAAACTGACAAGCTTCAAAACTAGCTTTTTGAATACACAAGGAGTATTACTGTAACATAAGAGTAACTCTACTTTTTCATAAGCATACTGACAGTCTTTTAAATACATTTATTTCCTTATTTTTAGCAATAAAAAATCCACTTAGAAAATCTCAAATAAGCTAAGAAAAACTCTTGAAGGAAACCACAGGGGTAGTTACTAGTGGAAAAGAAAATAAGCAAGCAGGTTCCTGTCCCTTATAACAGCAGGCATTTTGGAAGGCAGAAGCCAGCTGAGGACTATGAATTTTCTCAGAAGGAGCGGGGTAGAGATAAGATGAACATGGAACTCTGGTACTAGCCACTCTTTATACCTATTCCCTCTTCCTGCTTCTTACTATCTAGTGCAGAGATAGTGGTTCCAGACTAATTAGGTTCAAATCCACATAGTATCTATGAGAAATAATAGCTTGGGCAAATTATCTGAAATCTGCATGTGGTACATGGTATATACTCAATAAATGCTGCTGCTAAGTCGCTTCAGTTGTGTCCGACTCTGTGCGACCCGAGAGACGGCAGCCCACCAGGCTCCACCGTCCCTGGGATTCTCCAGGCAAGAACACTGGAGTGGGTTGCCATTTCCTTCTCCAATGCATTAAAGTGAAAAGTAAAAATGAAGTCGCTCAGTCGTGTCTGACCCTTAGCGACTCCATGGACTGCAGTCTACCAGGCTCCTCCGTCCATGGGATTTCCCAGGCAAGAGTACTGGAGTGGGTTGCCATTGCCTTCTCCGCTAGCTGTTATTATTACCACCATCATCATCCCTGTCTCATCCTACTCTTCCTTCCCAGAGGGTGCTCCTTGCCCTCTTCATCAGTGGATTGGATATTGGGGAAATCTTGCTGTCAATGACTAACAAATGGAAGAAATAAGTCCTCCAAAGAAGGAACTCCTATTTATCTACATTATCTACAGCTAGTATCTTCACTCCTTATTTTTATAACCAAACTTCTGGAATGATTAGCTCTCATTCACTATTATTTTCATTTTCTCAATTTTCCACCCTCTACAAGCATACTCCCAGGCACCTCTTTTTAGGAAATCTCTGAGTGCTAACACCACCCATAACCTCCTATCACTGACAGTGATGTTTCTTCCTGTTCTTATTTGACTTCCAGCAGCACCAAACACTTCTTTTTAAAGTTTTCTTGGATTTCACATGGCCACTAACTCCTTGTTCTCCTCCTGCCTCCTCTCTCACTTTTCCTATGGTGTTCCCAAGGATAAGCTATCTTCTCCTTACCCTCATCGCATTTTGAGCACTTTAGTTCACATCCTTGATTTCAGCTACTGTCTACACATAATAATGATTCCCAAATTGTTCTCTTGCTCACTCAAGCATTTACATGCCCGTGTTCCCCTACCACAGCCCCCACAAGCCTATCCCAAGTTCCAGAGCTGTTTTCAACAGCTAACTAGACAATTTAAATAGGCATCTCAAACTCAACAGGTCCAAAAGCAGAATCTTCATGCTTATCCTATATGTTCTATCTTGATGAATGACATTACCTTTTTCCACAAAATTACCAGAAGTCAAAAATCTTGAAGTCATCTTTGTACTTATCCTCCCTTCACATGTCTAACCAAGACTATTTCCTTTAAGTATTTCCTAATTGTGTTCCTTATGCCTGTCAGTGACTTGGTCCAAGACCTCATGACTTCTCATATAAGCTACAATACTAGCTTTTTAACCAGCATTCCTGGCTGCCATTTTCAATCCATACTCTATAGCACATTAGCATGACTTTTTCAAAGTATAAATTGTAAGTAACTTTTCCACTTAAGATCATCAGTGATGCCACATTATCCATATGCTAAAATCTGAATTCCTTGGCCAGGTATCCAAGACCCACTACGTTATCTTCACAGCTTCATCTCTTTCTGATCTATCATTTCAGTCAGCCATAATCATCTGCTTCAAAGCCCCAAACATTCTGACCTTCACTGTCTTTGCAGAAGCTGACCCAAGAAAAGCCTTCTCTCTCCTGTCACTAGCTAAACTACCTACATTGCTTGGAACTCTGCTCAAAAACCGGCTCTGAAAAATTCTAGCACTAAGCTCCAAGTCACTCCAAGTCAAACCATAGAATCTTAATATTCATACAACACACATACTATATTTATCTCTACTGGCACAGATCTTATAGTGTGTGTGCATGCATCCTCAGTTGCTTCAGTTATCTCTGACTCTTTGCGACCCTATGGACTGTAGCCCGCCAGGCTCCTCTGTCCATGGGATTCTCCAGGCAAGAATACTGGAGTGGGTTGCCATGCCCTCCTCCAGGAGATCTTTCCAACCAGGATCAAATCTAGGTCTCCTGCTTTGCAGGTGGATTCTCCACCAGCTGAACCACCAGGGAAGCTCTAAGTGCTCCCAAATTTGTAAGTTTTTATATGGTTTTATATTACATGAATTAAAAAAAAAAAACATACTGGAGGAGAAAAGGGAAGAGAAATTTGTGTACTTCAAATGAGCCAGAGACTACATATATATTATTAAAATTTGTGCTGAAAATTTTGTAAAACAAGTACTAATATCTCGATTTTACACATAAAGAAACAGAGGCTTGGGAAAATAAGCAAAATCCAACTCAGTATCACACATCCAGTCTAGAAGTGGTAGAAATGGGATTCAAATTCAGGTTCGTCTCACCCAAAAGCTAATGCTCTTTGCTTAAACTGGGTACTATTTTTAATTAATGAGGGAAAAAATGAAAAGATGTGGTCTTTTAATTAAAATATTTTCTTCTATAAACTTAATGAACAAGATGCAGAATTATATTTTTTCGGGTTGAAATTTGAGGAAGCTTACATGTAAACAGCAAAGAAAAATATTTAAAGTAATACTGAAAACAAATTATCAATATGCCCTTAATAATTCAGTGTTTTAGGTGCTTTAGTTTTTTTCATTTCTCTTGGCCAAATATAAACCCTTAAGGGAAAAAAATTGCATCAAATATTGGAGTACTTTCTGACAGTTTTTCTTTACTCTTTTAATTTTCTTGTGGATTTTCTCTAATTGAAATATTTACAATCATAACACATTTTGTATCTATTAATTACTAGAATAACAATTAACTAGATGAGACCAAATTAATACAATTTTGTGTACATGAACACAACATATGCTTCTGAAGATGTCCTCAGCTACTCTGAATAACTTTTGGCAATAATATTTCTCATTTTTTAAGTAAAGCTTCCTAATGCTTATATACCAAAATATTATCAGCAATTGTATCCAGATGACAGGAATATAAGCAATTTTTAGATTTTATTCATCACTTATCTTTGTTTTCTAAATGTTCCACAATAAATACCAATTTTGTCACTGAAAATATGAACTCCCCAACAAAGATAAACCCAGTCACTTCCTGAATAAGAATAGAACCAGTCACTCTATTTAGATGTCTCTAAAGAAAACAGTCATTCAACATAAGAAATATAAGATTCTATTTTGACAAAAAGCCATACAACTTTTAGACTAGCATACATAAACCCACTGAAAATAACATTAGAAAAGTTCACACAGGCTCACTGTATACCTACAGTGACCTTCAGAATCTACAGCTCAGGCTCCAGCAGTTTCAGAACTGAAGAGCAGATCCCTTTAGTACCAAGGCAGAAATATTTCAGAGAAGTTGATTCAGCAGAATATAATCATGAAAGCATCTCTACTGCTCAAGCAGTTGATCATCAGAGACATAGGGTGCCTACCATTCATAGTAGCAGGGGCACTCTCTGTCCTGGTCAAATATACTTCCACATTTCAATCCTGCCTCCCCCAGGTCTCTGCTTATCCTTCCGTTTATCATCACTTAAAGAATTCTCTACCATACCACTTTTAAATGTTGGCTTAAAACTCAACATTCAGAAAAAGAAGATCATGGCATCTGGTACCAACACTTCATGGCAAATAGATGGGGAAACAGTGGCAACAGTGGCTGACTTTATTTTGGGGGGCTCCAAAATCACTGCAGATATGAAATTAAAAGACACCTACTCCTTGGAAGAAAAGTTATGACCAACCTAGACAGTATATTAAAAAGCAGAGACATTACTTTGCCAACAAAGGTCTGTCTAGTCAAAGCTATGGTTTTTCCAGTAGTCATATATGGATGTGAGAGTTCGACTAGAAAGAAAGCTGAGCGCTGAAGAATTGATGCTTTTGAACTGTGGTGTTGGAGAAGACTCTTGAGAGTTCCTTGGACTGCAAGGAGATCTAACCAGTCCATCCTAAAGGAAATCAGTCCTGAATATTCATTGGAAGGACTGATGCTGAAGCTGAAACTCCAATACTTTGGCCCCCAGATGCGAAGAACTGACTCATTTGAAAAGACCCTGATGCTAGGAAAGATTGAAGGTGGAGAAGAAGGGGACGACAGAGGATGAGATGGTTGGATGGCATCACCAACTCGATTGACATGAGTTTGAGTAAACCCCGGGAGTTGGTGATGGACAGGAAGGCCTGGTGTGCTGCAGTCAATGGGGTCACAGAGTCGGACACGACTGAGTGACTGAACTGAACTGAACTTGACCAAAACAAACATAAAAGTCCTTTTTTGACCTCTGCACCCCACTCCTCACTCTTCATTCATTTTAAAAGGTTTATTTGCTTCACAACTAATCACCACAAGGAAAAAAATACAAAGGAAAACAAGATCTCTAATTTTTAGTGGTAACCGTTCTGGTTTCTATGAAGATGGGACTTGTCTTTTCAAATTTAACCTTTGCTGGACCTTGAAGCCAGTTACCTATTGCAACCTGAGGACTGCCCAGTTTCCTGCTCACTGAACAAACCCTTAGCTCCTCCACTGTCCTTCCTGACTGTCCTTCTTGACCCATGTAAGGTTTCTCTCAACACCAAGAACCACAGCTTTACAGTATTAAAAATACTTTAAACATATAATAAAAGGTAACTCACACATAAAAGGAAATTCACTCAGAAAAATAAAGATCTTACTTAAAAGAATTTGCTTTTAAGTGACACAAATGAACTTACTTACAAAACAGAAAAAGACTCACAGACTTAGAAAACAAACTTACGGTTGGGAGGGTAAGGGATAGTTAGGGAGTTGCGGATGGTCATGTACACACTGCTATACTTAAAATGGATAACCAACAAGGACCTATTGTATAGCACATGAAACTTTGCTCAATGTTATGTGGCAGTATGGATGAGAGGGAGATTTGGGGGAGAATGGATACATGTATATGTATAGCAGAGGATGAGACTGTTAGATGGCATCACTGACTCAATGGACATGAACTTGAACAAACTCCCGGAGACAGTGAAGGACTGAGAAGCCTGGTATGCCACAGTTCATGGAGTCATAAAGAGTTGGAAATGACTTAGTGACTGAACAACAACATGTGCATGGCTGAGTCCCCTTCGCTG
This sequence comes from Bos mutus, assembly GCF_027580195.1. NCBI lineage: Eukaryota > Metazoa > Chordata > Mammalia > Artiodactyla > Bovidae > Bos > Bos mutus. Next base: position 124,327,103 of record NC_091646.1, read on the forward strand.
TTCACCAGCAACTGTCACAAAACTGTTCATCGGCTATACCCTAATACAATAAAAAGTTAAAAACAAAAACAAAAAAGAACTTGCTTTTGGGGTCTTTAGAGTGCATTCCCATTTGGGAAGTGCTGCCATGTCTTTTTTAGTAGTCATGTCCAACTCTTTGCAACCCCACGGATTGTAGCCCACCAGGCTCCTCTGTTCACAGAATCTTCCAAGGAAGAATACTGGAGTGGGTTGCCATGCCCTTTTCCAGGGGATCTTCCCGACCCAGGGATCAAACCAGAGTCTCCTGCATTGCAGGCAGATTCTTTACCATCTGAGCCACCAGGGAAGCCCAGACAACTAAGTCAAAATCAAATACATTGAAAAGATCTGTAGCTTTGAATCAGTCCTTCCCCCCATTTCAAAACAGGGCTTGGAGATCTAATATAAAAAGATTAAAGAAGAGAGAAGAAATTCTTCAAACACCTGCCTTATAAAATATAATCTGCATAGAATATTCCAACTTAAGGTGATTTAAAACATGTAGTAATGTTTCTGGGAAAAATTTTCCAAACAAAATTGAAAGGATATAGGATAGCTCTCTAACTTATACAAATTGCAAAAGTCCAGTTAAATTTGTTCATCTCCAAGCCTAAGTGACAACGCCTTCTTCCCTTAGCATAAATGCAAAATTAAAATAAAATCTATTAGTTGAATTTATATTGTTTTTTCCTACCCTGTTATATAATTATATCTTATATGTATTTAGTCTAGAAACAAAATCATAAAAATGCAAGAACAAGCTAGAAATCACAATTAGAATTCAGAAGGGTTTTAAAAGAATTGTTTTAAAAACATATTTGTTTTTGACTTGCAGATCACAGGTGCTTTGTAAACCAGTCCCTTCAGCCTCAAGCGTGGTGCTTTCCATGAAGATCATTTTAATTCACAGTTACTACTCCTATCTGCTCAGTTCATAAGAAACTAAGATTTTGGTTAAAATGACATTACTGAAGAAGATAACAGTTACCAAAAATGACAAAAGAAAATTTTCAAAGGAAAGTTTGCACAAAAAGAAGCAACTTTAGTTGTGTCAGGTCAATTCATATCATCTAACAAGACTCAGCTTTTAAAAGTCACTCCATCCAGGATGGAGTGACTTTTAAAAGCTGAGTCTGTGTATGGATTCATTTCAATATTTGCAAAACTAATACAATATTGTAAAGTTTAAAAATAAAATAAAATTTTCCAAAAAAAAGGAAAAAAAATAAAATAAAATATTAAATAAATATTAAATTTAAAATAATAAATATTAAAAAGAAAAGCTGAGTCTGCAAAACCAATACAATATTGTAAAGTTAAAAAATTAAATTAAATTAAATTAAAAAAGAAATATAAAAATAAATAAACAAAAGTCACTCCATTTTTAAACCATAGTGTCTTTTTCTTATCAAATGACTTCTATAGAGTGACTTTCATTATGCTCCAAAAAAAAAAAAAAAAAAAAAAAAATCACAGCAGTCACCACTATAATTTCCACAAAACACATTAAATGTATGATACAATACTAGCAAAATATATTATATACATTTCTATATCATAAAAATCCTTTTAATAAGTCTCATGTAATACCAGTGAAAAACCATGCTGAATTCCTCAATGCTATAGAAAAATGATCAAGTCTGATTTACAATAAGGTTGTTCTTTTCTATTTTAAAATATTTTTATCATGTAAATAAGCAAAATCTGACTTTTCCTTGTATTATAAAACAATTTTTAGAAGAGACTAACCAAATAATTGGTGCCAACAATTTAGCACAGAATATGTAGAACAAAATAGAGGATTTTTTTGTTGTTGTTAACAGAAATGCCTGCGATATTTAGTATACAAAAGCTAACAAAGCAGACAATGAATTTCTTTAACCACACTTCAATTGCAATAGAAAGAAACTCTGGGGGTAATTCCTACCTTTAGAAATATTCAAGAGAAACAAGTTGGTGCTGTATTTACCACGAGGGTGATTTAGGTTCCACTTGATAGCCTTTCTCCTTTACCAGGAATAAAACTGCCTTTCTGGAGAAAGCGAGTTAACAAAGCCCATGTTGCTGGAGTAAGCCTGAATTTCTAGCAAATAGAGATGAAGCTATTTGCATTTGCTAGTTTGGGGAAGGGGAGAGTGGGAGGAGGGGACTAAGAGGACTGCTAAAGTAATTCACATATTGTCTGTGGGCTGTATAGACAGTGATCATCAGTCACCTGCTCAAACTTCCTTCACTCCTGCCTTCAGAAAAGAACCAAAGGTTACCCTGGGTCAGAGAATCTGGAAACAAATAAGAAGACAAGCAAAAATCTTAACTGCCAACCCGATTGTGTCCATAGAAAAAGTTATCCCTGCTGGTCTACTAAAAATCAAGATATTTTAATAGTCTCAAGAGTACTTGTTAAAATATATCATAAAACAGAAGAAAAAGCTTCAGGCTGTGCTTGCAATTACTGCAATACTTAGCTGAAGTACTTAAAGAAAGGACATTTGTTTTTTTCTTCAAGATACTCCTTTGCATCATAATAGCTATCTTATTTGCACAAGCAAAACATTTGTTCCAAGCTGTTCATATGAAAAAGAAAGTATCAACTGTTTAAAATTTCTTGGCTTGTAAGTGAATAATTTGGGCTGACAGCATTTCTAACTATTTTATACCAAACAGGAAAAATACTAAATATACTAAGCATCAATCAAGCATCAGCTGCTCAGTCTTGTCCAACTCTTTGGGACGCTAGGACTGCAGCACACCAGGCTTCCCTGCCCATCACCAACTCCCAGAGCTTGCTCAAACTCATATCCATCGAGTTGGCAATGCCATGCAACCACCTCATCCTCTGTCGTCCCCTTCTCCTCCTGCCTTCAATCTTTCCCAGCATCAGGGTCTTTTCCAATGAGTCAGCTCTTCACATCATTTTATTATAAGCTACATTAAGGGCAAAACTCTAAACAAATACTCAAATGTTTATTCAGAAGCTTTCTGATAGAACTGATACACCTTGAATTTTTTACAGCCTTAATTTTATGCACCTCTGTTATTTCTGACCCACCATAACATAGAGAAATGAAAAGTGCTGCTTTATGTGGTATTTACTCAACACACAGTCATATAAAGAGGGAAAAAATTGGGAAACATGTCTGAAAAACTATAAAATCTTAATTTTAAAATTTAGAGAGGTGAAGCACAAGTTATAGAAACCACATAGTCCTCTGGTTACCTGAACAAAGAGCAAAAGCAGCCATAATTCATGGTTTTGGTTTTTAAAAAATGAGAATGAGATGGGGGTGGAGAGTAAAGCTACTTCTTGTCCACACATAAAAGCTTTGAAATACTTCTCAAAAAACTAACTTTGAAAAAGAATATATATATGTGTGTGTGTGTGTGTGTGTGTGTGTGTGTGTGTGTGTGTGTATACTGGCTGTACAGTAGAAATTAACACAACATTATAAATCAACTATACTTCAATAAAATTTTTTTAAAAGATTAACTTTTAAACAGTTCCAAAGGAAAATATTACAAAGGGCAAAATAAGACTATAATGTAAAATGACTAATTATGTATTTTAAAGGATCAGAAGTTTAGATTTTAAAACCCACTCCCTTAAAATTTTAATTAAAAAACTGAACTATATACATGTGTGTGTGTTAGGGGAAGCACACTAACTGAAACTGTCCACCCTGGCCAGGCACCATAATAACCATCTGCATGAGCTGTTTTACGACAGGAAGTCCTATTAAAGAACACGGAACTAATAAGCCACCACCAACCGGAAGAGTTTGGAAAAGGTCAAAAGGAGACACCACATGTCCAACCATCTCCCAGAATCCTTCTCACTGGCATCCATCTTCGCTGAACAAGGCATGCACCACCAGGAAGGACTCTGAGTCAGAATGACTGGCTGAAGACAACCCCGAAACTAATCCCATCACCATAAAATCAGAGACTGTGAGCCACATGGCAGAGCAGTTCTCCTGGGTTCCCTTACCATACTGCTCTCCTCCTGGGCACCTTTTCCCAATAAAATCACTTGCCTTGTCAGCATATGTGTCTCCTTGGACAATTCATTTCCAAGTGTTAGACAGGAGCCCAGTTTCAGGCCCTGGAGGGGTCCCCCTTCCTGCAACATGTGCATACACACAACATAAAATAAACCATCATTCAAAGAAGCAGCTAGTGCCCAAGATAATCATATTTAAAACTTATTTTTCACTTTAATCTTAAGAAAAACATTCTTATTCATACAATTTATGTCTGAATTACCAACAAAGAAAATCTAATATGCCAGTTCTATCAATTATTCATAATCAGAAATGTTTTACAATATTGTGAATGAAATGACATGTTACCACTGAGTTCCACTTGGAAATTAAAGTTGTTTCCGTGAGAGGCAGGGAGTGAGGGACCCAAATAAACTGAAGGATTTGATCAAGAAGAGTTAAAATGATCACTGACAGCATACTGTGCCATTATACAGGAATGCTTGGCTACACCTTTCTGATTCCAGGTTTTCCCCTGCTCCACATTTCCCTTCAGACCAGAGGAATTCCTCTATACCCTTGGGATCCAGAAACTTTATATTCTAAGCATCCGGAAGCTTGCTGCCCTCTTTCCTGGTCTGTATGGCTACAAATGCTTAAAGAATTAGACTACATGATGACATTTCACACCAGTGTGGGTCATTAATCTATAATCAATGAGGCATAAATCTGAAGCTAATAAAATTAGTTAATTAATGTTTCAGAAATTATACAAAGTTAACGTTTAATTTATATAGTTAACTTAAAGAGTATTTAAGTACTTTTAAAGTCAGGTAGAATGGTTTGTAAGTATTTATAAACAAAAAACTTTGAATATCTCACAATATTAGAAAAAATTAACACTGAATCAAAGTTTTTAAAAGAATCCTGTTTCTGAGTTTCCCCAATTTCTCAGAACACTAAAAACCTACATTTACTGTGTTTATAAAACAAAACAGCAACATATTTGTTCACAAAATTTTCCAAATAAAGACAAGAAAAAGAAGGTTTAAAAAAAATACATAGCCTTTAAAATAATGATTGACCCAGCTCTGATTCATGTATTAAACACTTGGACTTTAATAAAATGACTGGCTATAAATTCCAATAAGTGTATATGCTGGAAACAAAAGGAGGGCAATATGAAAAGAAACCAATAGTTAACCAACAGTTTACAGGGCATTCCTAAATTTATATCATTTATTTAGAAGAGAACTAAGATATAAGATACAAAAGGAAGGGGGAAAACCAAAACAGAGAACAGCAAAATCAAATAAATTTTGCAAGAAAAAATCTACAGTGGACTTTGTTTTAGTTTACTTGATTCAGCCTTAAGTTGCCAAGGACACAGCAGCACACACTTCCTTCCTCTTTCTCACCAAATGCCCCATTCAGGTCTCTAGAATAAATCTGATGAGCTGTGACAGCACCAAATAGAAGTAAAGGGCTTTGAAAGTAAAGGGTGAGAGTTGTTAACAAGAGCCAACAAAGGAAAATTTAAATAAACAAGAGGGGGAAAAGCCACTCAGCTTGCTTTATTTTTTTATTGAAAGCATGTTTCTCAGAGGATTTCTATACCAGTGATAGGCCTGATAAGAACTTAGCTCGTTCTGATTATAGAAGTGTTAACACCAGGGAAAAAATAGTTAGAAAAAGTTTTAAGGTAAGTTAAACCTTATTACTATTCTTGAAAAGAAAAGCAGTAAAGCTTAAATAAGGTTTTTAATGCAAAGTCAAATAAAGTAGCACTCATGGAAGCTTCACTATATTTAAGAAATTATGCAAGTGAATTGTCTTTGCATGCATGTTAAATAATTTCAGTCCTATCCAACTCTTTGTGAGTCCATGGACTATAGCCTGCCAGGCTCCTCTGTCCATGGGATTCTCCAGCCAAGAATACTGGAGTGGGTTGCCATTTCCTCCTCCAGGGGAACCTTCCTTATCCAGGGATAGAACCTGCAGCTCCTGCATCACAGGTGGATTCTTTACCATTTGAGCCACCAGGGAAGCCTGAATTGTCTTTACTCATTAATTATTTGAAAAGGTTTTATGTGCTATAGTCTTAAAAAAAATGGAAAAGCAATTAAAAAAAGGTTGAAAAAATTCCAAACTGTTTGAGAAATATTCAAAACAAATAAAAATACAGATTTTTAAAAATTCATGAAATTCTACTAATTTAATATCATTTGTCCCTTTTGAAATTATTTACGCCCCTTAAGATATTTAACATTCAAGTCAATAAGTTTAATATTTCTGTACATTCTCTTAAAAGACCATCAGTTCAGTTCAGTCGCTCAGTCGTGTCCGACTCTTTGCGACCCCATGAATTGCAGCACGCCAGGCCTCCCTGTCCATCACCAATTCCCGGAGTTCACTCAAACTCACATCCATCGAGTCGGTGATGCCATCCAGCCATCTCATTCTCTGTCGTCCCCTTTTCCTCCTGCCCCCAATCCCTCCCAGCATCAGAATCTTTTCCAATGAGTCAACTCTTCACATGAGGTGGCCAAAGTACTGGAGTTTCAGCTTTAACATCATTCCTTCCAAAGAACACCCAGGACTGATCTCCTTTAGAACGGACTGGTTGGATCTCCTTGCAGTCCAAAGGACTCTCAAGAGTCTTCTCCAACACCACAGTTCAAAAGCATCAATTCTTCGGTGCTCAGCTTTCTTCACAGTCCAACTCTCACATCCATACGTGACTACTGGAAAAACCATAGCCCTGACTAGACAGACCTTTGTTGGCAAATAATGTCTCTGCTTTTCAATATGCTATCTAGGTTGGTCATAACTTTCCTTCCAAGGAGTAAGCATCTTTTAATTTCATGACATTAAAAAGCAAATGACTGACGAAAAGGTTTTATTTTTATGACAAAGAGTTGATTATGTGCAACAAATGAAGCACACAAATCCACAAGGAAAGGAATAATAAGAAAAAAGTGGGAAAAGGTAATTAGCAAGAAAATTATAAAGGACTACTAATAGTTAAAATGCATGGAAACAAAAAGATTCAACCTCACTAGTAATCTAAGAAATAAAAAATTTTAAAATAACATTTTTAAAATTAGGAAAAATAAGACGATAATGCCCAAAGTTGACCAGAGAAGGAAAAAACATTTTCACCCACCACTGAGGGGAATGGATGTGAGTATACCTTTCTGAATGACAATTTGTCAGCCTTAGAAACATACCCTCTGACTCAGCAAACTTATTCTATGTAGATAATTAGAGAAGTGTGCAAAGATATATTCTTCGTATCATCTAATTTAATAACATAAGTGTGTAAAAAGCCTAAATTCAAACAAAACAGAAGTTCGGATAAATAAATTATGGTACAGCCACATGATGGAGCACAAAACAAGTAAAATTGAAATTGGAGGAATGTACTTCACATGGTAATACAGTCACAAGATATAATGAAAAAAGTAGACAAAAGAGTGGAGTATGCAGTATAACCTCTTTTCAAACTGAAACCATGAATTAATTTAGACACAAACGTAACATACCAATACATTCTGGTTTAAACAACAACAAAGCCACAGATAAAAGTCCCCATTACCACCCTTTCCAGAAATAATCACTATTACAAATTTGTATAGCCTTTCAGATATGTTCTATGTATTTATTTACATATGTCTATAGTTTCTAGTAGGCATTCATGACTGGCCTGCTGTCCCCAGTCTATCCCTGGGTTGGGAGGATCCCCTGGAGAAGAAAATGGCAACCCACTCCAGAACCCTTGCCTGGAGAATCCCATGGACAGAGGAGCCTGGTAGGCTACAGTCCATGGGGTCGCAAAGAGTCGGACATGACTGAGAAACTTCACTTTCACATAGTTAAATATAGGAATACATACTTATTTTAACTTAATGGTATTATATTGTATGTACTAGGGAGGTTGTTCTTTTCAATAAATACATCTTGGAGTTTTCTTTCTTAGTAAACAGGAACAGTCTCATTCTTCTAAATTCTTCTATATGATTTTTAAGAATAAATACACTATAACGTTTTTCTACTGCTTTGCTGTGTCTGTATTCTTAAGCTATATGTGCAAAAAAAATTTTTTTTAAGCATTATGAAGCCAAATACAGATAAAACTGTTTGCCATGGTTATCTCAGTATGCTTTTCTCATTGTTCTGCTTTAAGCATTTATTACTTTTTCTATTAGAGAAAAATAATATTAAAAATAATAAAAAATAATTTTAAAACATTTCGCTTTCAAGGATGTATCACATTAGGATTTCCATGATGGTTCAGTGGTTAAGAATCCACCTGTCAATGCAGGGGACACCAGTTCAATCCCTGGTCCAGGAAGATTTCACAGGCCACAGGGCACTAAGCCCGTGTGCCACAGCTACTCAGTCTGTACTCTAGAGCCTGCAAGCCACAGCTACTGAGCTCAGGCTCTGCAACTACTGAAGCCCACAAGCCACCACTACTGAAGCCTGCATGCCATGGAACCCAAGTTTCACAAAAAGAAAAGCCACCACAATGAGAAGCCCATGTACCACAATAAGAGAATAGCCCTGCTCACTGCAACTAGAGAAAACCTGCACAGCAACGAAGACCCAGCAGAGCCAAAAATAAATAAATAAAAAGAATATATCACATTATGTCCAAGAAATGATACTTCTATATTATAGCTGCCATTTAATGAATGACATATTGGCTAAAGTAAATGTTTTCTCTACTCAAAAACAGAGTATTTCAAGCTTGTGTAAGTATAGTACTAACACTATTAATCTATCTGCAATTAATAAGCAATGCTTGAAAAAAATAAAAATGAATCATACATGCAATGTCTCTGAATATCAACTAACAACTTTTAACCATACTCTTCCCAGAATCCTAAGGTTCTTGCGGGAACATCCGTGAATCTTTACATATCAGAATGTGGCACCAGGGGGCATATCTTTGTTTCTATTCTACTGCTTCCAAATACTATTTTGGCACAGGTTGGATTGTGTATGAAAGTCACTCAGTCATGTCCGACTCTTTGTAATCCCATGGACTGTAGCCCACCAGGCAACTCCATTCATGGGATTTTCCAGACAACAATACTGGAGTGGGTTGCCATTTCAATTTGCAGGGGATCTTCCCGACACAGGGATCAAATTCAGGTCTCTCCCACTGCAGGCAGACACTACCATCTGAGCCACCAGAGAAGCCAGGTTGGATTATTTGTATTCAAAAGTAGTTATAAATGAAACCACAAAGCTACAGTAATCAAAACAGCAATGGTATTGGCACAAAACCAGACATACACATCAATGAAACAGAACAGAGAGCCTACGGTCAATTAATCTCTGACAAAGAAGGCAAGAACAAACAATGCAGAAAAAAATAATCTTTTCAACAAGCTGTGCTGGGGAAGCCAGACAGCTACATGTAAACCAATGAAATTAGAACAGTTCCTCACACAATATACAAAAATGAACTAAAAATGGTTAAAAGACTAAAAAACACATGACACCATAAAACTCACAGAAGAGAATATAGGCAAAGCATTCTCTGATATTAACTGCAGCCATATTTTCTTAGATAAGTCTCCCAAAGCAAAAGAAATAAAGAGAAAAAAATAAACAAATGGGACCTAATCAAATTTAAAAGCTTCTGCACAGCAAATGTAACCATCAACAAAATTAAAAGAAAACCTATAGAATGAGAGAAAATATTTGCAAATGATATTTGCAAACCACCAACAAGGGGTTAAGATCCAAAACACACAAAGAAGTCATACAACTGAACATCAAACAAATCAAAACACCAAACAAATCAAAAACAGCAAAAAAAACAATCAAAAAATTGGAATATGAGAAAACTCATACAGATATTTCTCCAAAGAAGACACACAGTTGGCCAACAGGCACGTGAAAAGATGCTGAAAATCACTAATTATCAGAAAAATGAAAATAAAAGCCACAATGAGTTATTATTTCACACTAGTCAGAATGGCTATCATCAAAAACTCTACAAATAATAATCAAGCATCTTCTCCGACCACAATGCTATGAGACTAGGTATCAATTACAAGAAAAAAAAACTGTAAGAAACACAAACATACGGAGATTAAACAATATGTTCATAAATAACCAACAGATTACTGAAGAAATCAAAAGGGAAATCAAAAAATCTCTAGAAACAAATGACAATGAAAACACAACAACTCAAAACCCGTGGCATGCAGCAAAAGCAGTTCTAAGAGGGAAGTTTATAGCAATACAGTCCTACCTCAAGAAACAAGAAAAACATTGAACAGACAACCTAACATTACACCTAAAACAACTGGAAAAAGAACAAAAAACCTCCAAAATTAGTAGAAGGCAAGAAATCATAAAGATCAGAGCAGAAATAAATGAAAAAGAAATGGAAGAAACAATACTAAAGATAATAAAACTAAAAGTTGGTTCTTTGAGAAGATAAACAAAATTGGCAAACCTCTAACCAGACTCATCAAGAAAAAAAAAAAAGAGAAGAATCAAATAACAAAATTAGAAATGAAAAAGGAGAGACAATGCAGAAATACAAAGGATTATAAGAGACTATTATGAACAACTATATGGCAATAAAATGGATAACCTGGAAGAAATGGACAGATTCTTAGAAAAGTTCAATATTCCAAGACTGAACCAGGAAGAAATAGAAATTATGAGCAACCCAATCACAAGCACTGAAATTGAAGCTGTGATCAAAAACCTCCCAAAAAACAAAAGCCCAGGACCAGATGGCTTCACAGGAGAATTCTATCAAACATTTAGAGAATAGCTAATGCCTATCCTTCTAAAACTCTTTCAAAAATTTGCAGAGGAAGGAACACGTCTAAACTCATTCTACAAGGCCACCATCACCCTGATACCAAAACCAGACAAATACAACACAAAAAAAGAACCCTACAGGCCAATATCACTGATGAACAGATGCAAAAATCCTCAACAAAATTTTAGCAAACAGAATTCAGCAACGCATCAAAAAGCTCATACACCATGATCAAGCTGAGTTTATTCCAGGGATGCAAGGATTCTTCAATATATGCAAATCAATCAATGTGATATACCATATTAACAAATATAAAAATATAAAAGTCACATGATAATCTCAATAGATGCAGAAAAAGCCTTTGACAAAATTCAGCACCCATTTATGATTAAAACTCTTCAAAAAATGGGCATAGAAGGAACCTACCTCAATATAGTAAAGGCTACATATGATAAGCCTACAACAAACATTATTCTCAATGGTGAAAAACTGAAAGCATTCCCAAGGATGTCCACTTTCACCACTACTACTCAACATAGTTTTGAAAGTCCTAGCCACAGCAATCAGAGAAGAAAAAGAAATAAAAGGAATCCAGATCAGAAAAGAAGAAGTAAAGCTCTCATGGTTTGCAGATGACATGATACTGTACATAGGAAACCCTAAAGACAGTATCAGAAAATTCCTAGAGCTAATCAGTGAATTTAAGCAAAGTTGCAGGATAGAAAATCAATACACAGAAATCACCTGTATTTCTATATATAGTAACAATGAAAAATCAGAAAGAGAAATTAAGGAATCAATCCCATTCACCATTGCAGCAAAAAGAATTAAATATCTAGGAATAAACTTACCTAAGGAATCAGTCCCATTCACCATTGCAGCAAAAAGAATTAAGTATCTAGGAATAAACTTACCTTACAGTTCAGACAAAAGAACTGTACACTGAAAATATAAGACACTAATGAAAGAAATCAAAGATAACATAAACAGATGGAGGGATATTCCATGTTCCTGGGTAGGAAGAATCAATATTGTGAAAATAACCATACTACCAAATTCAATCTACAGATTCAATGCAATCCTTATCAAATTACCAATGGCAGTTTCACAGAACTAGAACAAAAAGTTTCTCAATTCACATGGAAACACAAAAGACCCCGAAGAGCCAAAGCAGTCTTGAGAAAGAAGAATGGAGCTGGAGGAATCAACCTTCCTGACTTCAGGTTATACTACAAAGCTACAGTCATCAAGACAGTACAGTACTGGCACAAAAACAGAAATATAGACCAATGGAACAAGATAGAAAGCCCAAAATAAACACATGCACCTATGGGTACCTTATTTTTGACAAAGGAGGCAAGACTATACAATGGGGAAAAGACACCTTCTTCAATAATTGGACAGCTACATGTAAAAGAATGAAAGTAGAACACTTCCTAACACCATGAACAAAGATAAACTGAAAATGGATTAAAGATCTAAATGGAAGACCAGAAATTATAAAAGTCTTAGAGGAAAGCATAAGCAGAACACTTGATGGCATAAATCAAAGCAAGATCCTCTATGACCCACTTCCTACAATAATGGAAATTAAAAAAAAGTAAACAAGCGGACCTGATTAAACCTAAAAGCTTTTGCACAGCAAAAGCAACTATAAGCAAGGTGAAAAGACAACCCTCAGAATGGGAGAAAATAATAGCAAATGAAACAACTGATGAAGGATTAATTTCCAAAATATAGAAGCACCTCATACAACTCAATACCAGAAAAGCAAACAACCCAATCAAAAACTGGGGAAAAGACCTAAATAGACATTTCTCCAAAGAAGACATACAGATGGCTAACAAACACATGAAAAGATGCTCAACATGGCTCATTACTCAGTTCAATTCAGTTCAGTCGCTCAGTCATGTCAGAATCTTTGCGACCCCATGAATCGCAGCACGCCAGGCCTCCCTCTCCATCACCATCTCCCGGAGTTCACTCAAACTCATGGCCATTGAGTCAGTGATGCCATCCAGCCATCTCATCCTCTGTCACCCCCTTCTCCTCCTGCCCCCAATCCCTCCCAGCATCACAGTCTTTTCCAATGAGTCAATTCTTCGCATGAGGTGGCCAAAGTACTGGAGTTTCAGCCTCAGCATCAGTCCTTCCAAAGAACACCCAGGACTGATCTCCTTGCAGTCCAAGGGACTCTCAAGAGTCTTCTCCAACACCACAGTTCAAAAGCATCAATTCTTCGGTGCTCAGCTTTCTTCACAGTCCAACTTTTGCATCCATACATGACCACTGGAAAAACCATAGCCTCGACTAGCCAGACCTTTGTTGGCAAAGTAATGTCTCTGCTTTTCAATATGCTATCTAGGGTGGTCATAACTTTTCTTCCAAGGAGTAAGCATCTTTTAATTTCATGGCTTCAGTCACCATCTGCAGTGATTTTCGAGCCCCCCAAAATAAAGTCTGACACTGTTTCCCCTGTTTCCCCATCTATTTCCCATGAAGTGATGGGACCAGATGCCATGATCTTCGTTTTCTGAATGTGGAGCTTTAAGACAACTTTTTCACTCTCCACTTTCACTTTCATCAAGAGGCTTTTTAGTTCCTCTTCACTTTCTGCCATAAGGGTGGTGTCATCTGCATATCTGAGGTTATTGATATTTCTCCCGGCAATCTTGATTCCAGCTTGTGCTTCTTCCAGCCCAGCGTTTCTCATGATGCACTCTGCATAGAAGTTAAATAAGCAGGGTGACAATATACAGCCTTGACGCACTCCTTTTCCTATTTGGAACCAGTCTGTTGTTCCATGTCCAGTTCTAACTGTTGCTTCCTGACCCGCATATAGGTTTCTCAAGAGGCAGGTCAGGTGGTCTGGTATTCCCATCTCTTCCAGGATTTTCCACAGTTTATTGTGATCCATGCAGTCAAAGGCTTTGGCATAGTCAATAAAGCAGAAATAGATGTTTTTCGAGAACTCTCTTGCTTTTTCCATGATCCAGTGGATGTTGGCAATTTGATCTCTGGTTCCTCTGCCTTTTTTAAAACCAGCTTGAACATCTGGAAGTTGACGGTTCACGTATTGCTGAAGCCTGGCTTGGAGAATTTTGAGCATTACTTTACTAGCATGTGAGATGAGTGCAATTGTGCGGTAGTTTGAGTATTCTTTGGCATTGCCTTTCTTTGGGATTGGAATGAAAACTGACCTTTTCCAGTCCTGTGGCCACTACTGAGTTTTCCAAATTTGCTGGCATATTGAGTGCAGCACTTCACGGCATCATCTTTCAGGATTTGAAAGAGCTCAACTGGAATTCCATCACCTCCACTAGCTTTGTTCATAGTGATGCTTTCTAAGGCCCACTTGACTTCACATTCCAGGATGTCTGGCTCTAGGTCAATGATCACACCATCGTGATTATCTGGGTCGTGAAGATCTTTTTTGTACAATTCTTCGTGTATTCTTGCCACCTCTTCTTAATATCTTCTGCTTCTGTTAGGTTCATACCATTTCTGTCCTTTATCGAGCCCATCTTTGCATGAAATGTTCGCTTGGTATTTCTAATTTTCTTGAAGAGATCTCTAGTCTTTCCCATTCTGTTGTTTTCTTCTCTTTCTTTGCATTGATGGCTGAAGAAGGCTTTCTTATCTCTTCTTGCTGTTCTTTGGAACTCTGCATTCAGATGCTTATATCTTTCCTCTTCTCCTTTACTTTTCACTTCTCTTCTTATCACAGCTATTTGTAAGGCCTCCCCAGACAGCCATTTTGCTTTTTTGCATTTCTTCTCCATGGGGATGGTCTTGATCTCTGTCTCCTATACAATGTCATGAACCTCAGTCCATAGTTCATCAGGCACTCTATCTATCAGATCTAGTCCCTTAAATCTATTTCTCACTTCCACTGTATAATCATAAGGGATTTGATTTAGGTCATACCTGAATGGGTCTAGTGGTTTTCCCTACTTTCTTCAATTTAAGTCTGAATTTGGCAATAAGGAGTTTATAATCTGAGCCACAGTCAGCTCCAGGTCTTATTTTTGCTGACTATATAGAGCTTCTCCATCTTTGGCTGTAAAGAATATAATCAATCTGATTTCGGTCTTGACCATCTGGTGATGTTCATGTGTAGAGTCTTCTCTTGTGTTGTTGGAAGAGGGTGTTTGCTATGACCAGTGCATTCTCTTGGCAAAATTCTATTAGACTTTGCCCTGCTTCATTCTGTATTCCAAGGCCAAATTTGCCTGTTACTCCAGGTGTTTCTTGACTTGGTACTTTTGCATTCCAGTCCTCTATAATGAAAAGGACATATTTTTGGGGTGTTAGTTCTAAAAGGTCTTGTAGGTCTTCATAGAACCATTCAACTTCAGCTTCTTCAGTGTTACTGGTTGGGGCACAGACTTGGATTACTGTGATACTGAATGGTATGCCTTGGAAACAGAGATCATTCTGTCGTTTTTTAGATTGCATCCAAGTACTGCATTTCAGACTCTTTTGGCTCACTACTAGAGAAATGCAAATCAAAACTACTATGAGATATCACCTCACACCAGTTGGAATGGCCATCATCAAAAAGTCTACAAACAATAAATGCTGGAGAGGGTGTGAAGAAAAGAGAACCCTCTTGCACTGTTGTTGGGAATGTAAATTGATACAGTCA
Source organism: Bos mutus (assembly GCF_027580195.1). Classification (NCBI taxonomy): domain Eukaryota; kingdom Metazoa; phylum Chordata; class Mammalia; order Artiodactyla; family Bovidae; genus Bos; species Bos mutus. Next base: position 124,342,545 of record NC_091646.1, read on the forward strand.
CTATGGAGGATGGTATGGAGATATCTTTAATAACTAAGAATAAAACCACCATGATGCTGCTGCTAAGTTGCTTCAGTCGTGTCTGACTATGTGCGACCCCATAGATGGCAGCCCACCAGGCTCCCCCATTCCTGGGATTCTCCAGGCAAGAACACTGGAGTGGCTTGCCATTTCCTTCTCCAATGCTTGAAAGTGAAAAGTGAAAGTGAAGTTGCTCAGTCGTGTCGGACTCCTAGCGACCCCATGGACTGCAGCCCACCAGGCCCCTGTGTCCATGGGATTTTCCAGGCAAGAATACTGGAGTGGGGCGAAAACCACCATATGACCCAGCAATCCCACTCCTAGGCATATACCCTGAGGAAACCAAAATTTGAAGACACATGTATCCCATTGTTCATTGCAGCACTATTTACAATAGCTAGAACATGGAAGCAATCTGGATGTCGACTGACAAGATGAATGGATAAAGAAATTGTGGTACAAATACACAATGGAATATTACTCAGCCATAAAAAGGAATGCATTTGAGTCCATTCTAATGAGATGGATGAATCTAGAACCTATTATACAGAATGCAGTAAGTCAGAAAGAGAAAGATAAATACCATATTCTAATGCATATATATGGAATCTAGAAAATGATACTGAAGAATTTATTTGCAGAGCAGCAATGGAGAAACAGACATAGAGAACAGACTTATGGACATGGGGAGAGGGGAGGAGAGGGTGAGATGTATGGAAAGAGTAACATGGAAACTTACATTACCATATGTAAATAGATAGCTATTTTTAAAAATAGGGAATTTGCTGTATGGCTCAGGAAACTCAAACAGGGGCTCTGTATCAACCTAGAGGGGTGGGATAGGGAGGGAGATCGGAGGGAGGTTTAAAAGGGAGGGATATATGTATACCTATAGCTGATTCATGTTGAGGTTTGACAGAAAACAACAAAATTCTGTAAAGCAATTATCCTTCAATAAAAAAGTAAATTTTTTAAAAAGTAAATTTAAAGCTGTAAAAAAAGTAAAATTCTACCAGGAAAACACACACACACACAAAGTCTACAAATAATAAATGCTGGAGAGGGTGTGGAGAAAGGGGAATCGTTCTACACTATCGATGGGAATACAGATTGGTGCAGTCACTATGGAAAACAGTAAGGAGGTTCCTTTAAAAACTAAAAATAGAGCTACCATATGATCCAGAAATCTCACTCTTGGCTATATATCCAGAAAAGATGAAAACGCTAATTTGAAAAAATACATGCAACCCAGTGTTCACAGAAGCATTATTTATAATAGCGAAGACATGGAAATAATCCAAATGCCCATCAACAGACAACTGGTTTAAGAAGATGTAGTGTGTGTATGTCAGAGAAGGCAATGGCACCCCACTCCAGTGTTCTTGCCTGGAGAATCCCAGGGACGGGGGAGCCTGGTGGGCTGCCATCTATGGGGTTGCACAGAGTCGGATACGACTGAAGTGACTTAGCAGCAGCAGCACTGTGTGTGTGTGTGTGTGTGTGTGTATGAAGTGATGTGAAAGTCGCTCAGTTATGTCCAATTCTTTGCGACCCCATGAACTATACAGTCCATGAAATTCTCCAGGCCAGAATACTGGAGTGGGTAGCCTTTCCCTTCTCTAGGGGATCTTCCCAATCAGGGATTGAATCCAGGTCTCCCACATTGCAGGGTGACTCACCAGCTGAGCCACAAGGGAAGCCCAAGAATACTGGAGTGGGTAGCCTATCCTTTCTCCAGCAGATCTTCACAACCCAGGAATTGAACCAGGGTCTCCTGCATTGCAAGTGGATTTATCACCAACTGAGCTATCAGGGAAGCATATACACACACACACACACACACACACACACATACACAGTTTATAGGATTACAAAAATGCATAATTAAAATATACAACAGTAATAACATGAATTTGAGGGGCATAAATGGGTAGAATATTCTGTTTCCTTTATTGTTTTGATGCAGAATAAAGATATTAATTTCAGACTTCCTTTAAGAAAACATGTTAAAATTCCTAGAGTATTATAAAAACAGAAAATATAGTGTATAACTTCCAAACAAGAGGGGAACAAATGGAGTAAGAAAAAATAATCCAAGGATAAGAAAAGAAACTAGAACATGGAAAAGGCAAGACAAATAAAAAGCACAAAATAAGATGGCATATTGAAAACTCAATATATTTGTGATTACAATAAATATAAATAGATTAAAAGCTCCAGTTAATGGAGAAGGAAATGGCAACCCACTCCAGTATTATTGCCTGGAAAAGTCCATGGACAGAGGAGCCTGGAGGGCTGCAGTCCATGGGGTTACATGACTGAGCATATGTGCATGAGGGTGGAGGGTGACAGGTTGGTAGCAATAAACTGGTAGAACTAAAAAAAAAAAAAATAAGCTCCAGTTAAAAAAACAGACTAGCCGACTGGCAATTAAAATCCAACTATCTGCAAGAAACGCATCTCTTTAGGACAGATAAAAGTTGAACATTATAAAGAGAGAGAATTATGTCACATTTGATAGTGGTGAATACTTATTTACTTATTTACGTAAAATCTTTTTCTCTTCTGTTTTTGGGGGAATCAATCTAACGAATCTTCTGCTGCTGCTGCTAAGTCACTTCAGTCATGTCCAACTCTGTGCGACCCCATAGACGGCAGCCCACCAGGCTCCCCCGTCCCTGGGATTCTCTAGGCAAGAACACTGGAGTGGGTTGCCATTTCCTTCTCCAATGCATGAAAGTGAAAAGTGAAAGTGAAGTCGCTCAGCCGTGTTCAACTCTTAGTGACCCCATGGACTGCACTGCAGTCTACCAGCTCCTCCGTCCATGGGATTTTCCAGGCAAGAGTACTGGAGTGGATTGCCATTTCCTTCTCCAATGAATCTCCTACATTTATATATATTGTTTCTCAGTGTCCTAAATTGAATTCTATCATCTACCCATCTCTTACTCTTGTGCTTCTCAAAGTTTGGGCTTCAAACCATGTGCAATGGAAGCACCTGTGCCCCACTCCAGACTTACTAATTCAGAACACCAACTCAAGAGTATCAGGGTATCAGCCTTTTAACAAGGTCCCCCAGTTGATTTAAGTATAAGAATTATTTATTTAAATGTTGACCCACAAGGTTCTGTCGGTCCTCGTCTACCTTCTGTTACACATGCACCAAAAATCACACCCAAAACTTCCACCAGTTATTGTTATTAACAGTATGTGTAAGCTGCCTTACCTCCATAATCCCCACCCCTGCCAATAACTATAATCCCACCTGACACAAAGAATACTTATTTGAATGAACCTGATGATTCTTAAAGCCACTTTGTCAACCAAGACCTAACTTGTAGGCATCATACCTGCATGTGCATCAATCCAATGGACATGTTCACCTGGACGTCCTAAATTACCCTGCATCAATCAGTTAGGATTAAATTCAGCTAACAGTAACAGAAAAGCCTAAAATAGTGGTTTATATAACACAGAAGTTTATTTCTCTCAAATAACAGTCTGGAATAGGTTAGTATAAAAATTCTGCTCCACAAAGTTCTCAGAGAGTCTGGCTCCTTTCTGCTTTCCACTTCAAAATGCCTAGAATATGGTTCCCATTTTATAGTTCAAGATAGAGCTCCATCCAAAACAACCACATTTCTAACAACAGAACAGAAGCAAGAAGGGAAAAGGGTACATTCACCTCTCTGTAACACACTATCTGTGCTTTTATCCCACTGACAAGGATTTAAGTGTCAAGACCATAACTAACTGCTAAAGCTAGAAATCTAGTCTTTATGTTAGGCAGCCAAACTGTTACTAAGGGGAGCAAAAGGGTAGAGACCAGATACTGAACGACAATAGCATTCTTGACTACACCTTCCGAAGTTACCATGTCCCAACTTGAACTCATCAGTTTGCAGAACACACTGTGCAATTTCACACCTTTGTGATGTCTTTATCTCCTACCTTTATCTCCATTCTGCCTGTCCAACTCCTTCTCCTCTCTTAATACTTCCATCATACATCTTTTTGTGAAGCGTTCCTTTATGCAACCACCTTTACCGCCAGCCTAAACAAACCAGATGTCTTTCGGCCACCTTGGTATCTAGCATATATCTCTATTTTTACACTGTTAACTTTGTATTGTATCTTTTTAAAAGTCTATCCCTCCATTCATCCCTCTCCCAGTAGAAGGTGAACTTCTTGAGGGCAGAGACTATGCCTTATTTTAGTATCATATACAGATACATAAATCTGTATCAAACTAACTTGTACAAAAATCAACCATTAACATCTGTTACCTAAAATTATGACAGCAGGGAATGGGTAAAAAGAGGTACCTAATAAAAAGAACATCATGGTATGTAGTACTGTAGAATAATGGGATGTCTTAGAATTCCAAATTACATAAGATTCTACTAGCAGTTACAAGAAGATTATGGCTATATGCTCATACTTAAGTACTGCCTTCCTCCACACACATTACCTATTCATTTCCTACACCCATCTTTCTTTTCTTTCTGGTATAAATTAATATAGTGGGGTAAATTTTAAGTAGATTTATATTTTATTCCACTAATAAGTTCACATTTAACTTGGATCAAATGATTGGTTTCTGTGCTTAGACTCCAGTTAAATCTCAGCAGTTATTTCATCACAGAAGACTGGGTTAGGTATGTCTATGTCCTTGGAAGAGTCAACCAAGGAGCTTCAATATTTTGATGTCTTTTTTCTGAAAGAAAATATCTAGGCTAGATAGCACAGTATTCAACTTAGGAAGCACAGCATTACAACTGATAAACACTTGACTGAAATAACATACTAAATAATATACTAGTTTATGATGGCTTTCATAGTCAAAAATTTTTAACATGCATAAGTAAAATCTTTATAGAAGTGAAATCAACACTATCAAAGCACCAATTTAACTTGAAAAATCAACCAAAATCATGTAAAACATGTATAACAATTGCTATGCCCAACCTTTAAAAAAAATCTTCAAGATATTAACAATGGAATGCCATGTGTAATTTTAAATAGGATATCAACTATAAACATAGCTAAGCACCCCAAAATGCTTACAGCAGCAAAGCTTCAATGGTGTAAACGTGGCCTGCAGCTTTGCCCATACTGGCCAGCGTGGTCTATCAATTCAGACCATTATGTTGTGCTGACCCTCAAGAATTCTAATTATAATCTTTTACCTCAAGTTCTCTAACCTGAACAGTGTCCTCACTGTTCTGCCTGCTGTTCCTCAGTTGGGCATGAAGTCCTACCCTCAATGTCAACAGCAGTTAAATCTAACTTCAATAAAATAAAAGAACATGTATTAGTTAGTTATTATCTTACCATTACTTCCTAGTGGTTGTAATATATCTCCTGTCAGGTTACACCACCCAACTGGGAAAATATCTCGACAATCATACTTGCACCAATAATTGAAAGCTCCGCTCCAGCCATCAAATGTGATATAAACTTCATCTCCTTTAACATTTCCAATAGTTGCAGGGCAGATCAGATAAGGGTTCTTTCTGTCTACAGCTTCAAGTTTCATCCCCACTTTAAAATTATTTAGAGGTGGCTTTGGTGGTTCCTACCAAAATATTAAAAAAAAAAGTTTTCATTGTTAAGATGTATTAAGAAGCATTTGCTCAACTGTATTCTTACAATCTTCAGCAACCAAAAATTAAGCTTCATGTTTATCAGTGAAATACAGGAAGAGACAGTTCTTACAGATCCCTTTGAAACTCTGCTATACAATATCTCACTTACTCTGGAGCATAGTCAAGAACCTAGAAGAAAACAAAACCAGCCTGATGGTCGTTTATTCATTCAAGAAATATGTATTACATACTATGTACCAGGAATTTACCATTCATAGGTGAACAAAAATGTCAAGATCCCTGTTCTTGTAGACATTACATTCTAATAGTGGTGGTAGCAGTGGTTGCGAGGCCAGACAGGATGAAGGGGAGGAAGCAATAACAAGAAATTTTAGAAGAGGGAGTCAAACAAACCTAAAAATATGTAAATTATAGAGTAATTTGAAAGATAAATCCAAAGAGAAGGAATAGCAACAGATAATATCTAAAAAGAAACTCAAAATATAAAATGTAGATACACGAATATCAAAGTCACAGTCCAGGGTCATTTATGATATGCAATCCAGAAACAAATATTTAAAAGCATTCCGTAATTACAAAAAGCTAAAGCATACAAATGCTAAGAGGATTCTTAGACCAAGGGCTACATTAAAAGCAACATCTTTTTTTCCACTCTTGCTTTTTATCCCAGTAAATGGCACCATCAGCAACCCAGTTACCCAAGTCAGAAACCTGCAAATGGCCCTAGACCTGTGGTTCGCAGCCTGACTAAACATTAGAATTTCCTGGAGCCACACTGCCAGAGATATTGATTAAACTGGTCTGACATGGGGCACATTTTAATTGCCCAGATGATTCTACTGTGCATCCAAGGCTGAGAACCACTACCCTAGATGCATCCTTTCCCCCTAACACTCACATTCAGAGACTACAACCTGCCAATTCTACCCCCTAAATCTCTAGAATAACAACATTAAAAGTTAATTTTCTCTTCATTAAGACTTCCAGAAATCAGAAAATAAATACTAGGGAACACATTATAAAAAGGTTAACCTTCAATTTCCTCTATTTCTTTGCATTGTTCATTTAAGAAGTCTTTATCTCTCTCTGCTCTTCTCTGGAACTCTGCATTCAATTGGGTGTTATCTTCCCCTTTCTCCTTTGCCTTTCCCTTTTTTTTTTTCCCTCAGCTATTTGTAAGGCTTCCTCAAACAACCATTTTGCCTTCTTGCATTTCTTTTCCTTTGGGATGGCAAAGCAGAGACATCACTTTGCTGACAAAGATCCATATAGTCAAAGCTAGTTTTTCCAATAGTCATGTACAGCTGTAAGAGTTGGACTATAAAGAAGGCTGAGTGCCGAAGAATTGATACTTTCGAACTGTGGTAATGGAGAAGACTCTTGGGAGTCTCTTGGGCAGCAAGAAGATCAAATCAGTCAATCCTAAAGGAAATCAACCCTGAACATTCTTTGGAAGGACTGATGCTGAAGCTCCAATACTCTGGCCACCTGATGTGAAGAGCCGACTCACTGGAAAAGACCCTCATGCTGGGAAAGATGGAGGGCAGAAGGAGACGGGAGCAACAGAGGATGAGATGGTTGGATGGCATCACCGACTCAATGGACATGAGTTTGAGCAAACTCTGGGAGATAGTGAAGGACAGGGAAGCCTGGTGTGCTGCAGTCCGTAGGGGCGCAAAGAGTCAGACACAACTTAGTGACTGAACAAAAATAACCACCTTCAATTGTTGAGCATATGCACAGTTTAAATATTCTCTATATATTCATTTAATTCTCACAACAGTCCTATGAAGTCAGTGCAGCTATAATACCCATCTTGCAAGATGATGAAACTAATGTACAATGGCCTAAGACTACACCATAAGTATCAGAGCTCGATTTTAAGTCTAAGTAGCCAACTTTCTGGAACACTCTACACCCCAACATCTGCCAAGCCAATTCCAACTCTTCCACACCTCAAAGCCCAGTTCTCCTGGTCTCTATAAAGCTTCCCTGAACAAAGCCTGCTATTGCGAAGCCCACCAAAGTGGCACTCTTGCCTTTCAATTGTGAAACTATTAAAATATGTTCACTCTTCTGAGATCTTTTTCATATTGTTATTTCCAGCACAGTACTCAATGGCAAGCATTTTTTAAATGAATGAACAAAAGAATCACCTGGAGAACAGTAAACAAGCTCTGAACTACCTCTTTCAACAAGATATAATTTTTAAAACCTATCTGGTAGATGGATTCCTTTTAAAAATGTCCCCTTTAAATCCATCTCATCATCCCATGCTTTCTCTGATCCCTTAGTCATGTCTGACTCTTTGTGACCCTATGGACTGTAGCCCACCAGGCTCTTCCATCCATGGAATTCTCCAGGCAAGAATACTGGAGTGGGTAGCCATTCCCTTCTCCAAGGGATCGTCCTGACCCAAGGATCAAACCAGGGTCTCGTGCATTGCAGGCAGATTCTTTACCATCTGAGCCACCAGGGAAACCCCTATTTCTTCTAAATTTCATGAATACCCTATCAAATTTTCTTACACAAATAAGTATTAATAGAGCTCTAGAAGAAAACAAATTTTAGTTTGTTTCATAACAAATTAACTCTTTTTTCATAACATAGTAAATGAAAGGGCTTTATCACAAAACAACCAACCTCCTTCCAGATTTAGATAACTTGCAAAATGGTTCCCTCTGCTGTCAACAAAAGGTAATGATACAAAAGTTGCTTTGCTGCTAAGTCACTTCAGTCGTGTCTGACTCTATGCAACTCCACAGACGGCAGCCCACCAGGCTCCTCTGTCCCTGGGATTCTCCAGGCAAGAATACTGGAGTGGGTTGCGATTTCCTTCTCCAATGCATGAAAAGCGAAAAGTGAAAGTGAAGTCACTCAGTCGTGTCCGACCCTTAGCGACCCCATGGACTGCAGCCTACCAGGCTGCTCCATCCATGGGATTCTCCAGGCAAGAGTACTGGAGTGGGTTTTCATTGCCCTTTCCATGTCCTATTTGTATGGAAATACAAAAAACCTCTAGTAGCCAAAGCAATCTTGAGAAAGAAGAATGGAACTGCAGGAATCAACCTGTCTGACTTCAGGCTATACTACAAAGCTACAGTCATCAAGACAGCATGGTACTGGCACAAAGACAGAAATATAGATGAATGGAACAAAATGGAAAGCCCAGAGATAGATTCACACACCTAAGGACACCTTATCTTTGACAAAGGAGGCAAGAATATACAATGGAGAAAAGTCAATCTCTTTAACAAGTGGTGCTGGGAAAACTGGTCAACCACCTGTAAAAGAATGAAACTAGAACACTTTCTAACACCATATACAAAAATAAACTCAAAATGGATTAAAGATCTAAATGTAAGAACAGAAACTATAAAACTCCTATAAGAAAACATAGGCAAAACACTCCCTGACATGAATCACAGCAGGATCCTCTATGACCCACCTCCCAGAGTAATGAAAATAGAAGCAAAAATAAACAAATGGGACCTAATTAAACTTAAAAGCTTTTGCACAACGAAGGAAACTATAAGCAAGGTGAAAAGACAGCCTTAAGATATGTTTTAAAAGAATATAGTTTGTCATTATCCATTCTTGAATGACTTCCTAAACACAAAGATACAATCTGCAAAAGCAAAAGCTTAAATAAAAAGGGATCATTCTCTTTTCTTTTACTGTAAGAAAATGATTCTGTTCTAAAAGGTGGCTAGCAAAGAATGGCCTTTTAACCTCCCTTCTTGCTTACCTACAATATGGTTCTTCTTACAGGCTATTTTCCCCTACATCCCACTGATTGAAGCCAGTCTTAGCATTATCTACATTACCCTTCTGCCTGAAATATTTTTACCCTTGTAGTCTCCAGGTTCATTCTCTCCCTTTCTTCACATCTTCACTCAAATGGCACCTTCTCAGCAAGACCTTCCTTGCCAAACTATCTAAAATGTCACCCCTTTGTTCTCCTTAGCATATACAACTATCAAGCATAATACAATGCATTTATTATGACTTACTATAAATTTACTCAGCTAGAAGGTAAGCTCCATAAAGGAAGGAGTCTTTTATAGCTAAGTCTGTAGCTATATTCCTGGAGTCTACCTCTGATCACAAACTCCTATCCTTAAATTTCTACTTCCTTACTTTTAATCAACTACTTCTTTGATTTAATCAAGAATTCTAGTCCTTTAACCTTCATTTATTCATTTACAAATATTTACTGAGTGCCTACTAAGTCCCAGGCACTACTGAAGGTTCTTGATATATATTGGGTTGGCCAAAAAGTTCATTGGTGTTAATGAACTTTTGGCCAACCCAATATTAGCTGGCAAAATAAACAAAAAAAACCCCACCTGTGTACTGCTCACATGCTAGTAAAGAGAAAGATGAGGAACATAATAAGTAAAATATATTCTGTGTTATAAATGATAAATGCTTTGCAGAAAGAGAGAGCAGAATAAGGGAGATCCAGAAAGCAATATAGGGGAGGGGTTGTGAGATTATAAATAGGACAATCAGGGCTTCCCTGGTGGCTCAGTGGCAAAGAATCCACCTGCCAATGCAAGAGACATGGGTTTGATCCCTGATCCAGGATAATCCTGCATGTTGTGGAACAACTGAGCCCATGCACCACAACTACTGAGGCTGCATTCTAGAGCCCGGGTGCCACAACTACAGAAGCCAGTGTGCCCTAGAGCCTGTGCTCTGCAACAAGAGAAACCACCACAATGAGAAGCCTGCACACTGCAACTAGAGAGTAGCCCCTGCTCACCAAAACTAGAGTAAAGTCTGTACAGCAACAAACATGCAGCATGCACAGCCATAAGTAAATAAATAAAATTCTTTAAAAATAAATGAATAGGGAAATCAGGATGAGCCTCATCTGGAAGGTGACATGTGAACAGAAGCCTGAAGGAGATTATTAGCCAGTTATCTAGAGGAAGAGTGCTTTAGGCTGAGACAACAGCTAGGAACCAAGGCCCTAAAACAGAGACGTGTCTGAAATGTTCAAATAACAAGGAAGCAGCGTGTGGCTAAAATGTAGTATGCAAGTAGGAGGGCAGTAGGAAACAGGTCAGAGAGATAATGAGGGGTCATATCATGTAGAATTATGGAGGCCACTGTAAGAACTCTGGCTTTTACCCTGAGTAAATCAGGGAGCCCCTGGATGACTTTGAGGAGAGGAGTGATATAATCTCACTTATGTTTTAAAAGGAATATTCTGGCTGCTATGTTGACAACAGACTGTAAAGAGATCAATAAAGAGGTTACTCAGTAATCCAAGTGAGAGATAAGGGTTAGGGTTGTACCAGTCTGACAGCAATTGAGATGGCAAGAAGTAGTTGGATTTCAAATATATTTTAAAGATAAAGGAAATGGGGTTTCCATGTGGACTGGATGCAGTGTGTGACAGAAATAATCACCAAGGTTTTTGGCTTAAGCAAATGGAAAGACAGTTGCTATTCCTTGATATGGGAAAGGCTGCAAGTTGAGCAGTTTGATGTCTATTAGACACATCCCCAAGGAGGGATACTGAGTAGGTGGGCTGGATATAGAAGTCTGAGTTGGGAGCAAAAGGTCTGGACCAGAAATATAAATCTGAAAGGCATCTGCATATAAACTGAACTTAAAGTCAGGAATTAGATTAATCACCAAGGAATTAATGCAGATCAGTTTCTCAAACACGACACTATTGTCATTTGGGATCAGAACATTCTGTTGTGGGGGCTGTTCTGTGCATTGTAGGATGTTTAGTAGTATCCCTGGTCTCTACTCACTAGATATAAGTAGCACCCCCACACACACACAGTTGTGATAACCAAAAACATCCCCTTCATACAGAACTACTGTATGAAGAAAAGGACGAAACACTCAACTTCTATCACACCCTTTCACATCCAGGTTACAGAGCATCACCATTTTCTTCTCTGCACCCCAAACCAACTTATCCCCTTGTCCTGGTTCTATTATCTCCAAACCTTAGTTCAGTATCACCCTCCACTTTACCTATTTACACTTAGCTGCTGAGCACTTCTGGAGAAAATTCCCACATATGTATTACATGCAGTGCTACACATGTTTAGTCTTCATCCTCAGGTGAACCCTCCAAAATACTGTCATATGTCCCTAGGTCGATCCCCCTCCCCATCCCATATGGCAGCTATTCCAAACCTTTATCATTTGCCTTAAGACCAATGTTTCCTCATTAAATGTTTATTATTTTATTTGTTAAATGACTTTCTCCCCAACCACAGAGTAAGCTCTCTGTCTTGGTGGTGGAATATAGTAGACTTTCAGTCTATGTATGAATCCTCCCCTCTAGCCTTTGTCAGTTTCCCATTTCAGAGTAAACTGAGGCCATTAGGAATGAACTCTAACAATATTCTGCCTTCACGATTATAAACTTCACTCTATCTGAGGACACTTTTCAGTTGGTCTTCAGTTCTTGCTAATGTAACTGATGAACTTCCTCTATAAAATAGTCAAGAATCTGCTTTCCTTTTAACTGACCTCTACTAAGTTCCTGATATGGGTACTTATATATTATAAAGGTGAGTGGATATTTCTCAAGGTTCTAAACTTGACACTCTTCTCTCCTTCTCTGTATTGCCTTTGAACTGGCTCATTCACACTTAAGGCTTCTATCACTACCATTTGAGCTAAAAAATCCCAAATCCATGTACCCAAGCCAAATCTTATTTCTAAATTCTAAATATTTTATGTCAATGTCTGGTGGTAGTCATTCCTCCTCAAACTTGCCAGAGGCACTTTTCAACATATCAAAAACTAAACCCATCTTCTCCCTAAGTATTCACCTTCCTGTACTTCTTATTCTTTCTTCATTCATTGAACAAATTAAGTATGTACCAGGACCTAGGATAGGCAATGAGAATACAAAGTCATATTAACTTCTCAAAAGGAACTATAGTCTAGGAAGCAAGAGAGAGTGAAAATAATAATATAATCCAATATCTACAAAGACTGACATATGCACAAAGTGCTACAGAAGTATAAGAATAGAGAGGTGAAATTAGGGAAGGTATCTTGGAGGATTTAATGCCTGAGATGAATGTTACAAGAAAAATAGGAGCAAACCATAGATAACCAGTCTTTTTAAAAGGGGAACATGGTATGGATAGGCTATTACAAACAATTTAGAACTTAAGATCCAAAGCAAGAAGTGGTAACTGTAAACCAGATCACAGGTTACCTTAAAGGCCATATTAACAAACATACTTCATCCTGAATGCAAATGGGAACTTCAAAGGAGTTTTAAGTATGGAATAATGAAGCATGGCTTCTGTATCAGATATTTCTAGCGTTGTATGTAAGGGTGTTAGAGGCAGTTACAAAGCTAGTTGAATAGTCCAGACAAGAGAAAAGCCTGCAGGAGTGGTAGTAAGTAGGAAGAAGAGACACAACAAAGATAATTAGCAAGCTAAGTAGGTGGGCCTTCCTAATTAATCGGCTATCCAGAGCGCAGGGTCAAGAAGGAGTGAGGACTAGGAGTGGCGGACTAGGAGTGGCTCCTAGTTAAGTTTCAAGCTTGGCTGAAAAGGGCACCGCACAAGTAAGTAAGAGTAAGAAAAGAAATCCAATAGAAAAACAGCAAAGGCTATAATCAGCCAATTCACAGAAAAATAAAAGGCCATTAAAGATATTTTGAAAATTCCATTTCACTGGTAATTACTTCCATACAAATTACAATGGGATACCATTACCATCCCCACCTCCAAAAAAGATTCACCAAATTTTAAAAGATGGATAACATTCAATGCTAGTAAAGGTATGGGAATGTGAATATATCTAAACACTAATACTGGAGAATAGTTTGGAACACCCTTTTTAGGTGCAACTTAACAATATATTTAAACACTACTTGAAGGACATTGGAATTCTACTTCTATTAATAAGAGTGTAGCCATTCATACTTATATAAAAAGTTCTATACAAGAATGTCCACTGTAGATGATTTAAACAGAATATGGAGACAACCTAAACATTAATCCTTAGGGAGAGATTATACCAGTTGTGGTAATCCATATCACAGAAGAGAGCAATACAACCTAAAATAATGTATGAAACAAAATGGAAATTTCCAAAGCATACACACTTTAGGGGAAAAACTAAATCACAGAATACGTTCCAATTTACATTTAAGAAATAAAAGTCCATATATGTTTGTAAATGCACAGATAAAGGTCATGAAGAACTATTTGGAGAGAAGACTAGAATGGAGGAATGGATAGGATAAATGGACACTCATTTTCCACTTTAGTTAAGGATATAGCTTGATTCCTCCAAACACAAAGATAAATTACTTTTATAATTTTAAAAATGAAAAACACAATGTATGTGACATGTGACTAGCTGATAAAACAACTTGATAATTAAAATAGATCCAATGGCTTTTCTAAAGCCACAGTCTAAGCTAATAAGTATTTAATAAAGACTATTACAAAACATCTCTTTTGTTATTAACTATTGTCAAATATGCTTTACACAGTGCCCAAAAGGACTGCATTCACTTGTGCCCCTTGCTGGTAAGCAAGCCCACTTATAGCATTTCATGCTGCTCAAAGCTGTACTCAAAGAATTTTTCTCTGCAATGTAGAAATCATGTCAATTGACATTTCACATCTTTGTACATTTAATCTTCTTGAAAAAGTTTTAAAACTATAATCAATGTTTACCATTCCTGATACGAATGGCTGTAATAAAATTTAAGTGACTGAAAAAACAATGAGGACAGAATGAGAAATATTTTGACCCATAATTTAACTAAAACTTAGCTTTCATTCACTGTTTCTTAACACAGTGTACTCTCTTTTAACATTTTCTCAAGAGCATAAACTATTTTTGGATTTTTCCCTCTTTGTTATATAACAAGTATTTCCTTATAAAAAAATTCTTTCTGATGACTGTTTTTAACATTCTTTTACTTCTGCAACCAAATCTGTCCAAATAACTTTCAAGTTTTCTTGTCCCATCATTTTCTCCAATATCAAAGAGATGACTAACATTGCAAACTGAGAAGTTTCACTTCTGAAGGTAAATAAAAAATAATAACAAACATCTGCTTCCAGTAAAGTACCCATCTGTATCTGAGGTCAAGAAAGAGGTACTAATTCACTTTGACTACTGAGTGATGAAAACTGAGCCTTTTTTATGACTCGCTGTTATGGGCTGAACTGTGTCTCACCCCCTATCCCACCAAAATACATATGTTTAATTCCTCATCCAATACCTCAGAATGTGACTGTATTTGGAGACACGGTCTTTAAAGGAATAATTAAGTTAAAATAATGTCATTATGGTGGGTTCTAATATGACCAGTGTCCTAAGAGGAGGAAATCAGGACACAGATATGTAACTAATGTAAAGACTCAAAGAGGAGAAGATGGCTGTCTTATAAACCAAAAAGCATGAGAGAGTCAAAGTGAGAAAATAAACTTCTGTTTAAGCCACTGTTATGAAATGAGTTACATCTTTTCAAAATTCATAAACTGAAGCCCTAATTCCCAACGTGAGTATATTTAGAAGCAGGGCCTTTAAGGAGGTAATAAAGGTTAAGTGAGGTCATAAGTGTGGGGCTCCAAGTCCAGGACTTCTTTACAAGAAAAGAAAGGAAAACCAGAGATTGCTCTCCTTCTACCACATGCACAGAGCATAGGCCATGAGACACCTCACCAGAAACCAGCCCTGATGACACTTTGATCTTGGACTTCTAGCTTCCAGAAATGTGAAAAAATAAATTTCAGTTATTTTAAGCCACTGAGTCTGTGGTACTTTGCTACAGCAGCCTGAGCAGACTAACACATTTGCCAATCAAGCAGTTTGCAAAGTACTTTCGATACACATTAGAGAAGACAAAGCATTTAAGAATCCCCACTAGATCAATTAAAAAAAAAAAAAAACCACAGCCCAGTTGATGGAAGCTTTTTATAACATCTTTCTTACCTTCTTAAAGAATGCTTCAGGTGCCATTTCAGATCCAGTCAGTGTTCGCAAGAGGAACATTGGCCAAGATGATGTGTTCATCTGGTACCCTATTTTATAAAATAAAGCAGGTATTTCTTTTAAAAGCTTCTCTGTGATATTATAGCAAGTTGGCATAAAAAAACGTTCCATTTACCATTCTTCTCCAAAGAATGACTTTCTTATCGAGGAACGCAGGAAATGGGCTAGAGGAGCAGGTGCACCCTCCAATCAGTGCTACTGCATCCACTGTACTGTTAGACAAGAATGCTACAGTGGGGGTAGAAATTCTCATTTTTAAAAAGCCACTAGCTAGGGTTCACAAACATACACATATATGCTGGGAATGGGCCATAATACTAGGAGAGATCCAATTCAAAACCCAGGAGAGCTTCCATTCCCCACCAACCACCACACATGCAGAGTAATAAGGCTGCAAAAGACTACCAGCCCCTTTTTCCTCAGAGCCTCTACCTTACTTCCTTTCAGAAAGACAGTTTTCTGTCAAACTCAGTAAATGTACACTTATGATGGTACATTTCACTGTATGTAAATTTTACCTCAAAAGAAAAACAAACTGTAAATAAACAGTGAACTCTAGTTAATGATATGCATGCTAAAGTATTTAGGGGAAATGTACTGACGTCAATAACTTATCCTGAATTGCATTTAAAAACATAATTCACTGATGAACTGACAGAAAGGCAAGTAAGCAATAAAGCAAGTATAGTAAAATGATAACGGGTAGAATATAGGTAGTGGGTATTTCTTTCACCTTTTCTGTATGTTTGAATTTTTCATACATTAAGTTGGGAAAAAAGACAGCTCTCACTTTAGCAATCTCTACACACACTAAATGATCTTATATTAGGATTTGTATCAAATGCTATCAAAATAGACTCAACATGTGTATTCTCTAGAGATCTCATCAATTTACGGTGACTATCACAGCATGTGGCATGTGCAGCAGGGAGCAGGAGTCTGCTAGCTTTACTATTTTCTGGGGGCAATCTGTTACATGCAATACTTGCCTGCCTTGATGCCAGAATTGGTTGGTGAGAACTTTGCATGTATCTCTGATGAATACATGCATTAATATAGGGAGGCACATGAATCACATTGCCAATGGGTCCATCAATAGGATAAAATATACAAGAAAGTTCAGACAGAAAGTCATTTTATAATAATAATGTATCAAAACACCCTTAATCTGACTAGGAAAATAATTGTTGCTGGGGAATTGTAAAGGGTTGTTACACACTCCCTTAAAATAAATCAATATTACTAGTGATACTTAATATTAAATAGTTACCAGAGCATGGATTCTCCACACTATTGTTAGAATACCGCATAACAATCATTCTCTGGTCCTTATGCCTTTCTCTTAACCTGCATCTTATCCTATTACATGAGGTACCATGACTTTTTTTTAATTTAGCATTTTCCTTAATTCTGAATTGCCTAGAGTCAAACATAGATCAAAGTGCATGTAAAAAACTCAAACACAGCTAAAACTAATTCATGATATTAGGAAGTCTGGACAGTAGTTACCTTTGGAAAGGAGGAGGATATGACTGGGGATCAGCAGGAATGGGGCTTCTAGGGTGCTGACAATGCTCTCTTTCTTTATCTGGGTGTTGGTGTTTATACATGTTCATTTATAAGCTCGGAGAAGGCAATGGCACCCTACTCCAGTACTCTTGCCTGGAAAATCCCATGGACAGAGGGGCCTGGAAGACTGCAGTCCATGGGGTTGCTGAGGGTCGGACACGACTAAGCAACTTCACTTTCATGCATTGGAGAAGGAAATGGCAACCCACTCCAGTGTTCTTGCCTGGAGAATCCCAAGGATGGGGGAACCTGGTGGGCTGCCATCTATGGGGTCGCACAGAGTCGGACACGACTGAAGTGACTTAGCATTTATAAGCTGTACACTTTTCTCCATGTATGTTAAAACTCTAAGAAACAATTTTAAATAATAACCTTAACATTTAAATAAATAAACCTTTTAAAAAGTAAAACTATGTAAGTTGTGTTATATTAAAATGGAAACTAAACTATTCAAAAGCATCTCATAAGCAAATTGGCAAAAATTGTATTTTTTTATTATGTGGTGTCACAATAAATACTAATCAGCACGTATTGCTATATATTTCATATTTTTAATTAATAAACTCTAAAAGTAATTTGAAAAAAGAATGATTATAAATTTGGTTATATGTCTGAAATGCTGACAATCACAACAGCTATGTTTCCTTTAAACAAAATACAAACACATACTAGCATACTGTCAATAGAGAAATAAAACCCAAACGAGGAAGCATTAAGCCTCAGATGTATATCTGTTACAGAAGTCTGTATGATTTAAGATATTATAAAAATAAGCAATAACAAAATGTGAATGTTATGAAGAAAAGGGGAAAAGCAGAAAACACACATATCCTAAACCATCTTCTTGGGAATAACACATACTTGATTAGTTTTTAAAAATACTTTAAACCAAGTTAGTATTAATTAACCACTAGAACAAAGACAATATAAAACGATGTTGCTAGAAAGAACAGTTATTATTGTCTTAAATTTTTTATTCTCACATCATCTTCCACTAGCTGGAGACAAAAAAATTAATTGTCTCACTGTGCATTATAATACAGCATTTTCATTTTTAGCATTGTAAAAAAGAAACAAAAACCAATACCCACCATTCATTCAGAATGTGCAAGTAATAAACTAAATACTTATATTCTACAGAATACCATGGTACACCAAAGTATTAAAACAGAAAAATTTTTGCACAAAATTAGGGTCACGTACTTTGTTTCTTTTAAAAACTTGGTCAAAATCAAGAATTTTATATTAAAAACCTTTGCTAAAGAGTTCCATCAATCTCTTCCTTTACAAAGACCTAAAGGTACTGATTCCTACCCCTCTCACTATGATTTCTTCCCACACAACAGGTGTAATGAAATTCCCAAGCCTGACACTGGAGTCCCAATGTAAAATCATCTCCTTCTGCTGTGCTAATCCCCATAACAAAAAGGATGAATGGCTCATTAGACAATACTGAGGGAGGAAGTGACTCATATCAAATGCTACAAACTTCTCCCCCAGAAGGGTTTCTGAATCTGCATGTGTAATCTGCTTTTGACATTTCAAGTTTTAAGGCAGAAGGAGTCTTGCTCTGGAGTGGGGAACCTTTAGCCACACATATGCCAAATATGTACTTAAATGAAACTCTATAACAATGGTAGTGAGTTACTTTCTCAAACCTTCTCCACAGTAACCACCATCCGTTTGCCAGAATGCCCAGGAGAAGAGATTTTTAAAAGGTCAGTTAAAATTATTTCTACTGAATATTACATTACCAAGAATATGTTGTTTTAAAACTGTTTATCCTTACCCAGTGGAGGCTGAAGTAAGTCCCCTTCCTTTTCACATGTCCCAACAGGCTGTATGTCTGGAGAATCAACAAGCCGCCAAAAGTCATTTTGGTTATCACTACCATCCAATCTTAAACGGAGCCTGGCACCTGTAACTCCAACAACTGTAGCAATACATACTGAAGTCGTATTGCGAGGGTCATGGGCTTCCAACTTCATGCCAACTTTGAAGTCATTAGCTGGCGGAATCTTAGACTATATACATAAACACATACAAATTAAATTCTGTTAAAACTCTCTAAGTGTAGGAAAATCAAACGATCAGTTATGTTACCAGAATACATGAGGAACATTTTAAGTAACAGTTGCAACAGTTGGTGAACAAAATGAGAGCTGTAAGGGTTAAGAAAAAGATCTCCAAATTCTCTCCTTGGCTTGACACACAGCCTGACATGGTCACCCACTGCTTGTCACTCATCTGCCCACTTCCAGGCAAACCAAATACAACCTCTAAAATGCATCCTGAGTGTCTTTCTAATATAAGAATTTGATTAGGCCTTTCCTCTTAAAGTAAGCCAAAAGGCAGCTTACCACTGCCTACTGTAAAGTCCAAACAGTCAGTATAGTTTAAAAGCCACCACACTTTAACCTCACTCCCATACTATCACCTCTATCTACTTAGTGCTCCAGCCACCCATACCATCCCTCAACACTCAGGTTCTTTTATGCCCATGTCTCTTTCCTTTGGATGTTCTCTCTGCCTGGAATATCCTTCCCCTCATTACAACTACCTCAGATAGGACCTCTTCTGTGAGCCCTTTTCAGTATAGTTATCACACTTTTTTATCATTAATTATTTACATGGCTGTCTTTCCCTCCACATGGCCAGTCATAAGAGCTTAGTATATCTGACATAAAGTAAATTCTTAATCAATGAATGCAAAGAGACCATCTGGTTCTTAAGCAGCACTGCCACAATCCCACAATCGCTTCACACTAATAGAACCTAATAACAGATTCCCTTCAACAAGTTAATAGTTTACAAAAATAAACATAACATGGTATCTACAGAATTTTGGCATACCTGTCTGAAATACTCTGAAGGAGCACTTAAAGATCCAGTCTCTTCCAAGTATTTTTCCCATTGAAAATGATCTGGAAAAAAACATGCAAAAATAGGTGGTTTTTTTGGTTTATTTTTGGGCCCTGCCAGCATAGCTTATGGGATCTTAGTTCCCCAATCAGAGAGTAAACCCAGGCCCATGTCAGTGAAAGCTATCAAGTCTTAACCACTGGATTGCCAGAGAATTCTCAGGGTTTTTTAAAACATATATAATATGTATACTAACTTTCAGGAATAAAATGGATTTTAGTTCCATGTCTCTTTAAAGAAATACTTCTCAAAGGACAGATTCAAACTTCCTCATTTGACTACCAACATGGAAATAAAAAATAAGACCATTTCCTGATAATAATGGTTCTGAAATAAATGATAATCCAGATCTTCTTGATGTAATGAGGACTGCATCACAGTGATTCTAAAAACATGAACTCTAGAAACAACTAAAGGACTTTTTATAGAGTAATAGCAAATTCTACTCATTTGTCTCTAATACAAATTTACTCAAAATATGTCTTTATCATTTCATCCCATTACTCTGAAACTGCTTCTTTGTTTTTCACAGGGATCTAAAGGTGTGTGGCATAGCAGAAATAAAGCATTAATTTATGGAAAGAAAAACTCAGCGTTGTTTCTCAACTGACTATTAGATCTCCATCCAGGGTGTCAAGAATATGGTGGCAGAATAAAGCAGAAACCACTCATCAGTGCAATGACTAACACAGATTGTTGTAACGATCTATATTTTCTGCAAACTCCTTCTGTTCTTTGTCTCACTTAGTCTTGATGACATAGGTCAGAAGGCAGTATGCTTTTCCCAGACACTTCAATTCACTGTGTCAGTCACAATGCCCTGAAAGACCTGACAGCAGTATTAAAGGTACTATTAACTCACATAAACTTTAATTCTCATCAAACATGAGGGTTTTTTTTTTCTATACTCCCTGTTTAATCTCTTTACTATAAAAATATTAGGGTTTCACAGTTCCCTCCCTAGGGGAATCTGCATTACTAGCCCCTTATACATTCTTCAAAGGCTGTAACAGTTCCACTTACACACACACATTCACACACTGCTGATAAATGTTTAACAGCCAGCTTTCCAGAAAATACAAACAAAAAGCCTGACTGGAACTGTTGGTGTTTGCATATTTCTGTGATGTAAATACCACCACCACGGCTGAATGAAAGATGCCAAGGTAAAGTTACCAACCACACAGTTAGGAAGAAATGTGAGCTGATGTGAAATGTGAGCAAGATTCGGAGTATCACTGTTGCATGAAATTATGCATTTAATATGTGTGCATACGTATGGTATTAAGCATGTCATTTCCTAACACTGTATATACCCTTTTAGAGATTTTTCCACTTTAAAAAAATACTGGGTTTAATTCTGCTTCCAGATCATGGAAAGCAAGCACTACCAAAGTGTTGAAGAGCATGCAGCAAAATGTCAAGAACACAGGCTCCTGACATGAAAATGCTATCTTTCAGTCTAACTCTGCCTTTTACTAGCCAGTGACCCTGAGCAAGTCACTTCATTTTCTCGGCCTCAGTTCCTTTATCTATGAAATGAGAAAAGTAATACGTATGGTTATAAGGTATTTTTGAGAACTAACTGAAGTAGTATGCATATAAATAACTTGATAAATACATACTATTTAGTGAAATAAAGATGACATAAAACTAAATGTCATCCATTGGATCACTGAAAGCAAGAGAGTTCCAGAAAAACATCCACTTCTGCTTTATTGACTATGCCAAAGCCTTTGCTGTGTGCATCACAAGAAACTGTGGAAAATTCTTCAAGAGATGGAATACCTGACCACTTTACCTGCCTCCTGAGAAATCTGTATGCAGGTCAAGAAGCAACAGTTAGAACCAGACATGAAACAACAGACTAGTTCCAAATATGGAAAGGAGTATGTCAAGGCTGTATACTGTCACCCTGCTTAGTTAACTTATATGCAGAGTACATCATGTGAAATGCTGAGCTGGATGAAGCACAAGCTGGAATCAAGATTTCCGGGGGAAATATCAAAAACCTCAGATATGAAGATGATAACCACCCTTATGGCAGAAAGCGAAAAACTAAAGAGCCTCCTGATGAAAGTGAAAGAGGAGAGTGAAAAAGTTGGCTTAAAACTCAACATTCAAAAACTAAGATCATGGCATCCAGTCCCATCACTTCATGGCAAATAGATGAGGAAATAATGGAAAGAGTGACAGACTTTATTTCTTTGGACTCCAAAATCACTGCAGATGGTGACTGCAGCCATGAAATTAAAAATCGCTTGCTCCTTGGAAGAAAAGCTATGACCAACCTAAACAGCATATTAAAAAGCAGAGACATTACTTTGCCAACAAAGGTCCATCTAGTCAAAGCTACAGTTTTTCAAGCAGTCATATTATGGATGTGAAAGTTGGACTCTAAAGAAAGCTGAGCACCAAAGAACTGATGCCTTTGAACTGTGGTGTTGGAGAAGACTCTTGAGTGTCCCTTGGACAGCAAGGAGATCCAACCAGTCCATCCCAAAGGAAATCAGTCCTGAATATTCATTGGAAGGACTGATGCTGAAGCTGAAACTCCAATACTTTGGCCACTTGATGCAAAGAACTGACTCATTTGAAAAGACCCTGATGCTGGGAAAGATTGAAGGTGAGAGGAAAAGGGGACGACAGAGGATGAGATAGTTGGATGGCATCACTGATGCAATGGACGCGAGTCTGAGCAAGCTCCAGGAGGTGGTGATGGACAGGGAAGCCTGGTATGCTGCAATCCATGGGGTTGCAAAGAGTAGGACATGACTGAGCAACTGAACTGAACTGAAATGTCATAGTTGTGCCTAAACTTAAGAATACTGGATAGCTATATCAAAAGTGAAAACTGAGATCCATGGCTCCAAAATTTAACTGACCAGGTTGCTTCAGTGACCTCCTAAGCACTAACCTGACAATCAAGAGACCCAAGGTTCTAAATGAAGCTCTACCACCATATGATCTTGGAGAGCATTAAAAAATAGAAGAAGAAAACAAAACATGAATGGAGGAAAAAAATCTGACTAGGATGTCACTAAAGAGCCACCATACTAGGATGAAAGGAGTATAAGTTGGAAATAATAACTGAGAAATCAAAGCCATTTCACAATTAGACCTCAAAGAACTTAAGACTTTTCCACAAACCAGTTACATTTGTAAAATTTTTCAGTGACACTGGAAAATAATTAATTCATCTAAGACAATGTTTAAAATATTCTATCACCATTTGTGTCTTCAGTCACTCAGTTCAGTTGCTCAGTCGTGTCCGACTCTGCAACCCCATGAAACACAGCACACAAGGCCTCCATGTCCATCACCAACTCTGGAGTCCACCCAAACCCATGTCCATTGAGTCAGTGATGCCATCCAACCATCTCATCCTCTGTCGTCCCCTTCACCTCCTGCCCTCAATCTTTCCCAGCATCAGGGTCTTTTCCAATGAGTCAGCTCTTCGCATCACGTGGTCAAAGTACTGGAGTTTCAGCTTAAACATCAGTCCTTCCAATGAACACCCAGGACTGAACTCCTTCAGAATGGACTGGTTGGATCTCCTTGCAGTCCAAGGGACTCTCAAGAGTCTTCTCCAACACCACAGTTCAAAAGCGTCAATTCTTCTGCGCTCAGATTTCTTTATAGTCTAATTCTCACATCCATGCATGACCACTGGAAAAACCATAGCCTTGACTAGACGGACCTTTGTTGGCAAAGTAATGTCTCTGCTTTTTAACATGCTGTCTAGGTTGGTCATAGGAGAAGGCAATGGCAGCCCACTCCAGTATTCTTGCCTGGAAAATCCCATGGATGGAGGAGCCTGGTAGGCTGCAGTCCATGGGGTCGCTAGGAGTCGGACACGACTGAGCGACTTCACTTTCACTTTTCATTTTCATGCATTGGAGAAGGAAATGGCAAGCCACTCCAGTGTTCTTGCCTGGAGAATCCCAGGGACGGGGGAGCCTGGTGGGCTGCCGTCTCTGGGGTAGCACAGAGTTGGACACAACTGAAGCGACTCAGCAGCAGCAGGTTGGTCATAACTTTCCTTCCAAGGAGTAAGGAAGTCTTTTAATTTCATGGCTACAATCACCATCTGCAGTGATTTTGGAGCCCAGAAAAATAAAGTCAGCCACTGTTTCCACTGCTTCCCCATCTATTCGCCATGAAGTGATGGGACCGGATGCCATGATCTTAGTTTTCTGAATGTTAAGTTTTAAGCCAACTTTTTCATTCTCCTCTTTCACTTTCATCAAGAGGACCTTTAGTTTTTCTTCACTTTCTGCCATAAGAGTAATGTCATCTGCATATCTGAGGTTATTGATATTTCTCCCGGCAATAATGGGCTATAATTTGAGCTAGCAAATACTTGATACCAGTGCTATATAATACAAGTGCTTTCTATCGCACTGCTAGTTAATGTAACCTTTGGAGCCTTAATTTTTTCCTTTGTTCATAAGGCAAAAATTCTTAGTCTACAACACTATTCAGCTTGGATGCCCATATGATGAGAGTCTACCAAAAACATAGTGGAAACACACACAGCAAAAGGCTTTACTAATTTAGATTTGGTACATCTATAATACCACAGTGAGAATTCCTGACCAAAATAGTTCAGAAAGTAGCAGACAAGCCTGAAGTCCCTGTCTCTGCATTTTTATCCTCATTGACAGATTAGCAGCTGGGGGTGGGGGAAGGGGGGTAGGGATTTACTGTTTCAGAAAAGAGCCCTGGGAACTGATAGGCCTTTTCAGGAGACAGATGTACATAATGTTGTGATCTGCTTGTTGCTTGCACGTGTCTGTGGTCCTTCTTGTTTGATTTGTAATCTATTCTATCTAGTCCATACACTAGCCCAAAGACCTTTTAGCAAAATGAACATAATCTATGAGGCCCCCTATTCTTCTCCAGAGTAAACCAGAATCATAATGTCTTCCACCAGTGCTAGGCTTGGGTTCAGAGGCTACGTACAGAAAATGAGCAAAGTATTTAGAGCTTGAAGCTTCTCAGCTGAATGATCAGCACCCACTACCTTATAGTATTTACCACAACTATAACTGGACATTTGTTTAATGTCTACCAAAGCTCAAAGCAACTGAACATACATGCATGCAAGCTCAAAGACTGTAGGAATCGTGTTTGTCTTATTCACTACTGGATTCCCACAGAAGGTCACCAGTATCTCCCAGGCACTATACTAGATACTGCAGATGCAGCAGTTAATAAAACAGAGAAATATCCTGGCTCTCCAGGAGCTGACCTTCTAGTAGTCACTCATTGATTTCTAAAATAAGATGTTAGGGTCAGGACACTGAGAAATTTCTGCAAATGTCTGTCAATTTGACTAAGTAATCTCATTTTTAATCAGAGTTTCTCAAGCAGTAAAGTTTGAAAATTTTGAAAAATTACTAGTTTCAACTTTTAAGAATATATTCTTCAAATTGATTTTCATGAAATTTCCAGAATAGGCAAATCTAGAGAGATAGAAAGAAGGTTAAGTGGTTGCCTAGGGAGAGGCACCATGAGGAAGAGTGACTACTAGCTAGGTACTAGGGTTGCTTTTTAGGGTGATGAAAATATTCTAAAACTGATCATGGTGATGGTTACACAACTGGGAATACACTACTGAGAACCACTGAACTGTACACTTGAAATGGGGAGATTGTATGGTATGTGAATTATATCTCAATAGAACTATTATATTAAAAAATGGAAAGGAATTTGTAAGGATGAGGAAGAGCACTCTAGCCTAACAGCCTCCATTTCCTTGGAGAGTTTTGGGGATTGGAAGGAAGAGCTGAGGAACAAGTAAGGCCAATGAGAAAGAGAACTAATGAAACACTGAGGACCCAGCTACAGTAATAAAGAATGACTCCATGGGATTACCTCTACAGGCAATCTTTTCATACGAACAGAAAGTCATGAATGAACTACTTACTCCAAGAGTGGGGCTAGCACAGAAGGTACAACAGAAACACAAGGGGCAAGAGGCTTGCCTGGAAATCGCTGGTAAACACACTAAGTTTGCTGTTGTATTTTTTTTTTTAATTCAGCCTCTTGTCTGCGTATGACTTATTTCCTCATTTTCCATAAGAGCAGGTGCAATGGGTCAGAGTCTATCTCCTGAATCTCTGATATACTGCTACACACATGCTATTAACAATAAAAGCTTAAAATATGAATTAATAACTCAGACAATAAAGTTAACATTTACTGAACATTTACTATCAGCCTAGGCATTATATTAGGTGCTTTACATTCCTTTTCTTTAATTCTAATAGTTCCATGAGTAAGTAGTTATTATCCCTGTGCTACACAGGAGAAAAGAGAGACTAAGAACATTGAGTAATTTGCCCAAGGTCACAAGGCTAGTAAAAAATGAGGCCAAGATTCTAGAAGAGGTCTGTCAGATCCCCTAAATGCCTAAGCTTTAATCGACTAGATTGTCTTTTGACCATCAAAAAAGACATTCACATTGACTCTAGTGTTAGAAAGGTTTTTATTAAAAATTAAATTATTTTAAATTGGTAATACATGGTAATTAATAACTAGATATCTTTACCTTGGCAAAACTGCACTGAAATACATAGTTATCTTTTAACTTAATCTCTCTCTATGTGAAACCAAAGTAAAATTTTCAAAAAATACTATCTTTTTGGTCTTTCCTATTGCTTACATTTTATATTTACAAGAGCTTACTATACATAGATTATACCAAAAGCAATAAGAAAAGAGTTCATACTAACACTGAGTGAAGACAAAATATATGTTCTACTGAACTGATTTAAAACCTACCATTTTGCACAGAAGATGTGCCTGATTGAGGAGCTCTCTCTTGATTCTCCTTCTTTACACCCATTGAGTCTTTAAAAAAAGAAAGAAAATAGTGAGCAATACCAGAAGAAAAGAGCAACAGTTTGAAAGAGTACTTACAAAAACCTAAACTGTATTTTCTAATAGGAACCAGTTTCAATTTTATAATTAAATCCTCACTTTCTGCACAGGACTTCACTTTCTAATATATAATGTATTTTATAATTTATTTGTTTATTGCATGTCTCATTTCACTCAATGTAAGCCCCAAAAGGTCAGACATTTTTTCATTTTGTCTCTTATTCACTACTTTTTATCCTCAGTGCCCAAAAAGGACTTGGCACACAGAACATTCTTGAACATTTGTTAAATAAATGAACAAACCAAAATGAGCTGAGCTGATCCTTACAATATTCAGATTAATGTGTCCCAGCAATAAAGTGCATACTTTTGAGAATTTAGAACAACAGAGAAGCTAGAATACAATGTAATTCAACGGACTGTTTGTTGTTGTTCAGTCACTTAGTTGTGTCTGACTCTTTGTGACCCCATGGACTGCAGCACACCAGGGTTCTCTGTCCTCCAACAGATTAGGAAAAGTTTTTCTCTGTGCTAGGCTGAGGAGCTCAAATAGCACCGGACCTTGGAACTTCACCAAATCTAAGATATATTTCATCCACATTTATTATAGTATGTATTTCTTAAATGACTCATTGTGATTATTATGCTGAAAAACTAACCACAATCTTCAATGTTATCAAATAAGCAGTCACTCTTCTTAACTTCCCCATTGTCTTAAATATTTTAAACGTATCTGTTTCAATCAGGACCCAAATAAAGTCCATACAGACAGTGGTAGGTACATTTCTTAAATTTCTTTTGATCTGTAGGCTCCTCCCCCTCTGTTTATTTTCCCTTCCTCTAGCAATATTTTTGCTGGTGATATCAGTTCAGACTTTTCCAGTCTGCTACTTCCTCATGATACTGGGTTCTCTGGTCCTTATAGTTTCTCTAAATTGATACAGCTATTTCAAGCCAGACGAGCTTAACCAGATTCAGGTTTAGCTTTTTTACAAGGAAGAGAGAAAATGACTTCATAGGTGGTGGTGTGTACTCCTCACAAGAGGTTCCTAATATACCTAGTTCTCTTTTTGGGATATGAGCAGCCACATATGACTATTGCCTAGATCCATTAGCTCATCAGTGGTCGCATAAGGGAGGTATTCTAATTTTATCATCCTGTCTTTATTAGCCAGAAAACTTCTATAGAGAGAAAACTCCCCTCTTCAACCATTCAGTTGCACTGAGGTAGAGACCACAAAAAGAAGTCACAATCAATGCTTTATTCTTCCTCCTTTATTCTCTAGTTTTCAAAATAATGAATTGTATCCGCACCATTCTCCACAGATGACCAATATGTATTGTTTTGATTTTTAGTATCGTTATGAACCAATGGACTTAATAACATGGTGTGTTTCCATCTAGTGCTGTTTTACCCTTACTGATGCTTGAACTGTCAAGTGACATGCTTCTTAAAGAAGAATATAGGAAGGATGCCAGGCGTACCATTAAAGGTATCAGATCTACTTTCTGGTTATGATTGACTCTTCAAGATATGTGAACACTCAAGAGGGATGTATGGGCTACTTTCTATTTAGATAATTTGACTAATATAAAGTAAGTACATATTTATATTTACTAAATAGTTCTACAGTAGTATTTTCTAACAGAGAAGAAAGTGAAATTATAAAGGCCTGGTTCCTGCTCAAGGAAAGCTAAAAATCTAGGTACAGAGACTATACTAAACCAATACACTTGACAAAAACAGAAATAGCAGAGCACAACATTCAGCATGCAGCCAGAGTAAAAGTCATGAGAGAAAGAGAACTTAAACTGGGTCTTGAAGAAGGAACAGGATTCATGACAACAAAAATATGAAGAATATATTATGGGAAAGAAAATACAACTCAAAACAGAGAGTGAAAATGACTGTGACACACTCATGGGACAGTGAGCTGACTTCTCACTAGAGCAGGACAGGATGAAGCATTTTTTTATCATCCTATTTAAGTAAGAAAATCTGGACTGTGATCTTGGCTGTCACAGATTGTTATATGACCTGTACACTTAACCTCCCTGAGTGTCAGCTTTCTCACTTATAAAACTAAGAAGGGAAAACAAGATTACCTTTAAGAGCTATTCAGTTCTAAAACTCCAATTCTTAGCACCTAAACTAACATCTGCCATTAATTTCATTTTTCAAAAAAGCTTTTTTTTTTAAACATTCAGTCTACCAAAAGATACTAATTTCAAATGATTGACTAAAAGTATCATCTTTAGACAAGTAAATCTTACCTTCTTCCACTGTCTGCCCCATGGTATCTCTCTCTGGTGTGCTTTCCTACAAGGAGAAAAATCAATTACTGCCTCCTTTTAACATAATACATTTCTGCAGGGTGGTATTATTAGAAATCAGCTATAATGGGACTACATCAAATTAAAAAGCTTCTGCACAGTGAAAGACACTAAACAAACTGAAAAGGTGACCTACTGAATGGTTAAAAAAAAACTGCAAATAATATACCCAATAAGGGGTGGATATCCAAAATATACAAGGAACTCATACAACTTAATATCAAAAAACAAACAAACCAATTAAAAAATGGGCAGAGGATCTGAAAAGATTATTTTTCCAAAGAAGATACACAAACGGCCAATAAGCACATAAAAAGATGTTCAACATCACTAGTTATCAGGGAAATGCAAATCAAAACTTTAATGAGATATCATCTCACAGAACGGCTATTATCAAAAAGACAACAAATAACAAGTCTTGGTAAGGATGTGGAGAAAAGGGAATCCTTATGCACTGTTGGTGGGAATACAAATTGGTGCAGATACTATGGAAAACAGTATGGAGATTCCTCAGAAAATTAAAAATAGAACTACCACACGATCCAGCAACTGCACTCCTGGGTATTTATCTAAAGAAAACAAAAACACTATTCAAAAATATATTTGCAACCCCATGCTCATTTGTATTATAAATATTGTAACATTATTTACAATAGCCAAGATATGGAAGCAACCCAAGCATCCATCAGCAGATAAATGGATGAAGACGATGTGGGGTATATATACACAATGGAGCATTACTCAGCCATAAAAAAAAAAAAAAAAAGAATAAAATCTTGCCATTTGCAACAACATGCATGGACCAGGAGGGTATTATGCTAAATGAAGTATGGCAGACAGAGAAAGACAAATATTGTATGATTTCACTTATATATGGAATCTAAAAAAACGTAACAAAACAAAACAGTCATAAATACAGAAAACACGTTGTTGCCAGAAGGGAAGGGGTTGGGAGAAAGAAAGCTGAGGGAGATTAAGAGGGACAAATTTCCATTTGCAGAATAAATGAGTCACAGATATGAAATGTACAGTGTGGGGAATACAGTCAATAATTATGCAGTATCTTTGTATGGAGTGAGCAGGCCCCTGATGGCTGAGACAGTAAAGAGTCTGCCTGCAGTGTGGGAGACCCAGGTTCGATCCCTGTGTTGGGAAGATCCCCTGGAGAAGGAAACGGCAACCCACTTCAATATTCTTGCCTGGAGAATCCCATGGCTGGAGGAGCCTAGCAGACTATACAGTCCATGGAGTCGCAAAGAGTCGGACATGACTGAGCGACTTCACTTTCACTTTCATCTTTGCATGATAACAGATCATGATTATAAATAGACTTATCCTGGTGATCATTTTGAAATGTACAGATACCTGGAATCACTATGCTGTGTAACAAAAACTAACATAGTGTTGTAGGTCAATACTTTAAAAACAAAGAAACAAACTCAGAAAAAAAGATCAGATTTGTCACTACTAGTAGAGGGGTTGGGGGAAGAGAAGGAGAAATTGGCTGAAGGCAGTCAAAATGCACAAATAAGATAAATAATGCTAGTTATAAAATAAATAAATGCTAGGGATGCAATGTACCACATGATAAATATGATTGACACTGCTGTATATTACATATGAAAGAGATTAAATCCTAGGAGTTGTCATCATAAGGAAAAACTTGTTTTCTATTTCTTTAATTGTGTATCTTTATGAGATGATGGATGTTCACTAAACTTATTATGATAATCATTTCATGGTGTATGTAAGTCAAATCATGCCAATTTTATCAGTAAAATTGGAAGAAAAAAATAAAGGTTAAAAAAAAAAGAAATCAGCTATAGAGTTAGATCATTTTAATCTCTTTCCCTTGAATAAAAATAAGTTCAGTAGATTAGTAGTTGCCAGGGGCTGGGGGAAGAGGGGCTCAGGAGTGACTGTTAATGGGTATGGATGTAAATATGGGTAAGGGGTTTCTTTTTTAAGGTGAGGAAAATGTTACGGAATTACACAGTGGTGACGGTTATAGAACCTTATGAATACACTAAAAACCACTGAATGGTACACTTTAAAAAGATTAAATTTTATGGTTAAATGAATAAAAAAGAGCAGATGGTAAGCTAGTAGAGTTGAGATTCAAACTAACAACTATCCCAAAAGCTGACTTACGCCCATGTTACCAAGAGGTGGAAGAATTATAACTGTGTTGATGAAACCTGTAAGAAGTGCCAATCTTCTATTTTTTTTTATTTTATTTTATTATTTAACTTTACAATATTGTATTGGTTTTGCCATATATCAACATGAATCCGCCACAGGTATACATGTGTTCCCCATCCTGAACCCTCCTCCTTCCTCCCTCCCCATACCATCCCCCTGGGTCATCCCAGTGCACCAGCCCCAAGCATCCAGTATCGTGCATCGAACCTGGACTGGCGACTCATTTCATATATGATATTATACATGTTTCAATGCCATTCTCCCAAATCATCCCACCCTCTCCCTCTCTAGATGTCCATCAGCAGATGAATGGATAAGAAAGCTGTGGTACATATACACAATGGAGTATTACTCAGCCATTAAAAAGAATACATTTGAATCAGTTCTAATGAGGTGGATGAAACTGGAGCCTATTATACAGAGTGAAGTAAGCCAGAAAGAAAAACACCAATACAGTATACAAACACATATATATGGAATTTAGAATGATGGTAACAATAACCCTGTATACGAGACAGCAAAAGAGACACTGAAGTGTCAATCTTCTAACAAGATAATTACTTGTTAAAAGGCCTCTGTATTTTGAGCCACTAAATCTTTCATTAATTCAAACTTTTTCTGCATGTCCTTGATATGCCAGGCACTCTACAAAAAAAATAATATACTGTCCTTGACTCTCTAGTCAAAAATAGGCACATGAACAAAACACATTGAGTGTTATAAAAGAAAAAGTACATGAAACATTGACAAAGGGATAGCTACCTCTCACTACTCTGTGTGCCTATAGTCAGAACATGATGATGTACGTAACAGAAGGTAATTTGTTACTTAAAGGAAGCCTATGGGGAATATGTTCTCTAAGCCACCCAGAACATCACCTGCACCTCTAACTCAACAGATTTATACTCAAGCATCACCTCCCCAAAACTTGCTTCTTCTAACATTTTTGTTTCTCTTACTAGTTCCACTTTTCCAGGTGCTTGGCCTTAAAACCCCAGCTATGACTAAATGAAGTTCTCTTATTTCACTCACATACTCAATCAGTGGCCAACATGTGCTCTCTCATTTCCCTTTCCCCTGCTATTAACCGGTTTTGTTGTTATTTAGTCACTAAATCCTGTCTGACTCTTTAGTGACCCCACGAACTGTAGCCCACCAGGCATGGGATTTCTCAGGCAAGAATACTGGAATGGGTTGTCATTTCTTTCTCCAGGGGATCTTCTCAACCCAGGTATCGAACCGGAGTCTCCTGCATTGCAGGTGGATTCTTTACTGCTGAGCCACCAGGGAAGAGGGAAGCCATTAACTGGTTTACACCCTCATTAGCTC
This sequence comes from Bos mutus, assembly GCF_027580195.1. Taxonomy (NCBI): domain Eukaryota; kingdom Metazoa; phylum Chordata; class Mammalia; order Artiodactyla; family Bovidae; genus Bos; species Bos mutus. The sequence continues at coordinate 124,375,436 of NC_091646.1, forward strand.
CTGCCTGGTCTAATACCATAGCACCCTAACTGGTCTTATCACAAAGGTCTACCCCCACCCCAAACTACCCAATACACAATGTCATACATTGTCTGAACTGTTTTCTGCCCAAATTACCCTCCTACTTTAGTAATCTCATTGACTACTGAATTGAACAAATCTTCGTTGGGACATATTTAAAGCCACTCATAATTTCAAAGCCACCTGACATCTACCACCTATATACCACCTGTGGCCTAGCCCAAAACTCATCATGTTATTCTATCTACATGGGACACCCTTTCCTCCTCTTCTGCTTCTGGAAATCCTATCCATCCTTTAATGCCCAATATAAATGCAAGCTCCTTCTTGAAGCCTTTCTTGTTCCTTTCTACATTACCACCATCTGTTTGCAGGTGTGATCTGGTTATTTATATAATCATATTTACAGAATTCTTGTTATATGTTTGATGCTGTTTGGATAGAAGATACACAATCTACTACAAAAGAGCTATAAATCTAGTGGGAAAGACATATTAACAAATAGTTATTTTAAAAAAGCAAGACAATATACAGGCTCTTCAGGAAGGTAGGAGGTACTATTAACTTGGAATATATCAATAAAAGAAGGCTTCTCAGAGGTGTGTAAACTGGTTCTTCAAAGGTGAACATTAAAATGAGCAGAGAAGACAGAGAGGAATTTCAGCTTGAGGGCACAAAATGAGTGAACACTAAAGAAGATCCTGCCTGGTCTACTTGATTATGAAATGCTGGAGCTGCTCCGGTTCCTTCTGGGCTCTCACCTCCCTCTACAGTCTCTCAGGAGCCAAGCATACACAGACAACTTGCAAAGTATTACCTTTCCCTCCCAGATCGCTCCTCTGAAAGTCAGACTGAAATAATTAAATGGACTTGATATTTGATACCACTGTGGAGGATACTGTCAGTTAAGGACTACAGCCCAACAGTGAAAAATGTAAAGTGTGCTGAATCAAAGCAGAAAGTAAAGGGAGATGACCACAATCCAGGTAGGGACCAAAGGAAGTTAACCAACTCTAGTCAGAAAGGAAAAACTTGTGAATTACATTAAAGTAAATCCCATTACTACACAAAGGATTTAGTTCAAAAAACTGAGGGATGAATCACACACAGAAGATAAACCCAGGTTCCTATGTTCTTCTCTAAAATCTTCATAAGTGAGTTCTTAATCCAAACTGGTATCAACTGTTCCCATTAGTTGAGTGATTTTGTAAATCTTAGAAGGTAAAAATATGTGTTTAGAAATAATTAAAAACAAATATTTTATCTTCTTCCCCCCCTCATTTATCTTAACTGAGGTATAGTTGATTTGCAGTATTTGATAATTTCTGCAGTACAGCAAAGTGACTCAGTGATACACACATATACATTCTTTTATATATACTTTTCCTGAAGACATGTACCATGTCAGAGTAACCAGAGATCAAATTGCCAACAACCGCTGGATCATTGAAAAGGCAAGAGAGTTCCAGAAAAACATCTATTTCTGCTTTGCTGACTATGCCAAAGCCTTTGACTGTATGGATCACAATAAACTGTGGAAAATTCTGAAAGAGATGGGAATACCAGGCCACCTGACCTGTCTCTTGAGAAATCTGTATGCAGGTCAAGAAGCAACAGTTAGAACTGGACATGGAACAACAGACTGGTTCCAAATAGAAAAAGGAGTTCATGAAGGCTGTATATTGTCACCCTGCTTAGTTAACTTATATGCAGGGTACATCATGAGACACTCTGGGCTGGATGAAGCACAAGCTGGAATCAAGATTGTCGGGAGAACTAGCAATAACCTCAAATATGCAGATGACACCACCCTTATGGCAGAAAGTGAAGAAGAACTAAAGAGCCTCTTGATGAAAGTGAAAGAGGAGAGTGAAAAAGTTGGCTTAAAGCTCAACATTTAGAAAATGAAGATCATGGCATCCAGTCCCATCACTTCATGGCAGATAGATTGGGATACAGTGGCAGACTTTATTTTTCTGGACTCCAAAATCACTGCAGATGGTGACTGCAGCCATGAAATCAGATGATGCTTACTCCTTGGAAGGAAAGTTATGACCAACCTAGATAGCATATTAAAAAGCAGAGACATTACTTTGCCAGCAAAGGTCCATCTAGTCAAAGCTATGGTTTTTCCAGTGATCATGTATAGATATGAGAGTTGGACTATAAAGAAAGCTGAGTGCTGAAGAATTGATGCTTTTGAACTGTGGTGTTGGAGAAGACTCTTGAGAGTCCCTTGGACTGCAAGGAGATCCAACCAATCCATCCTAAAGGAAATCAGTCCTGAGTGTTCATTGGAAGGACTGATGTTGAAGCTGAAACTCTAATACTTTGGCCACCTCATGCAAAGAGATGACTCATTTGAAAAGACCCTGATGCTAGGAAAGATTGAGGGCAGGAGGAGAAGGGGACAACAGAGGATGAGATGGTTGGATGGCATCACCGACTCAATGGACATGAGTTTGGGTAAACTCTGGGAGTTGGTGATGGACAGGGAGGCCTGGCGTGCTGCAGTCCATGGAGTCGCAAAGAGTCAGACATGACTGAGCAACTGAACTGAACCATGTTCACAAGCTGGAAGATTTCTTCAATAGGCTTTAAAATGCACTAATCCTAAAATAAACTGGATTTAATCACGATTAAATTTTGTTTATCCATGCTGCTGCTGCTAAGTCGCTTCAGTCGTGTCCGACTCTGTGTGACCCCATAGACAGCAGCCCACCAGGCTTCCCTGTCCCTGGGATTCTCCAGGCAAGAACACTGGAGTGGGTTGCCATTTCCTTCTCCAATGCATGAAAGTGAAAAGTGAAAGTGAAGTCGCTCAGTCATGTCCGACTCTTAGCGACCCCATGGACTGCAGCCTACCAGGCTTCTCCGTCCATGGGATTTTCCAGGCAAGAGTACTGGAGTGGGGTGCCATTGCCTTCTCCGTTGTTTATCCATAGGTACAGTATAATCAGGCTTCCCATTACTACTTCCCATTACTAACTCCCATTCCCAATCAGGCACTACTAGTAATGTACCCACCTGCCAATACAGGAGACATAAGAGACAAGGGTTCGATCCCTGGGTTAGGAAGATCCCCTGGAGAAGGAAATGGCAACCCACTCCAGTATTCTTGCCTGGAGAAGCCCACAGACAGAGGAGCCCAGCAGGCTACAGTCTATAGAGTAGCAAAAAGTCAGACACGACTGAAACCACTTATTAGCACACTGTGTAATCAAGATGGCACAGTATTGGCATAAGGGCAGATATATAGATCAGTGGAAAGAAAAAGGGCAGATACATAGATCAATGGAAAGAAAAGTCCTGAAAGGTTCACATACATATCGTCAACAGATTTTCAACACAGTGTCAAGGTAATTCAGTGGAGAAAGGATGATTTTGGGTTTTTGTTTTTTTTTTTTCCAACAAGTGGCGCTGGAACTAGTCTACATACAAAAAAAAAAAAAAAAAATTGATGCAACAGGCAAGGGCTTAATCTTCAAAGTATACACAAACACACAGTCAAAGGCTGTGGAAAATTCTTAAAGAGGTGGAAATACCAGACCCCTGGCCTGCCTCCTGAGAAATCAGTATGCAGGTCAAGAAGCAATAGTTAGAACTGGATATGGAACAACAGACTGGTTCCAAATAGGAAAAGGAGTACGTCATGGCTGTATATTGTCACCCTGCTTAGTTAACTTATATGCAGAGTACATCGTGAGAAATGCCAGGCTGGATGAAGCACAACCTGGAAAGAAGACTGCCAGGAGAAATAGCAATAACCTCAGATATGTCTGAGTGAACTCCGGGAGTTGGTGATGGACAGGGAGACCTGGCGTGCTGCAATTCATGGGGTCACAAAGAGTCGGACACAACTGAGTGACTGATCTGATCTCTGATCTGATGCAGATGACATGACCCTTGTGGCACAAAGTGAAGAAGAACTAAAGAGCCTCTTGATGAAAGTGAAAGAGGAGAGTGAAAAAGTTGGCTTAAAACTCAACATTCAGAAAACGAACATCATGGCATCTGGTCCCATCATTTCATGGCAGATAGATGGGGAAACAATGGAAACAGTGACAGAGTTTATTTTTTTTGGCTCCAAAATCACTGCAGATGGTGATTGCAGCCATGAAATGAAAAGACGTTTGCTCCTTGGAAGATAAGTTATGACCAACCTAGACAGTACATTAAAAAGCAGAGACATTACTTTGCCAACAAAGGTCTATCTAGTCAAAGCTATGGTTCTTCCAGTAGTTATGTATGGATGTGAGAGTTTGACTAGAAAGAAAGCTGAGCATCAAAGAATTGATGCTTTTGAAATGTGGTGTTGGAGAATACTCTTGAGAGTCCCTTGGACTGCAAGAAGATTCAACCAGTCCATCCTAAAGGAAATCAGTCCTGAATATTCATTGGAAGGACTGATGCCGAAGCTGAAACTCCAGTACTTCAGCCACCTGATGCGAAGAACTGACTCATTTGAAAACACCCTGATGCTGGGAAAGATTGAAGGCAGGAGGAGAAGGGGATGAGAGAGGAGGAGATGGTTGGATGGCACCACTGACTAAATGGACATGAGTTTGAGTAAACTCCGAGCATTGGTGATGGACAGGGAAGCCTGGCATGCTGCAGTCCATGGGGTCACAGAGAGTTGGACATGACTGAGCAACTGAACTGAACTGATACACAAACAGCTCATACAACTGAACAACAACAGAAAAAAAAAAACAATCAAAATATAGGCAGAAGATCTTAATAGACATTTCTCCAAAGAAGACACATAGATGGCCAGTAGGCACATGAAAAGATGCTCAACAATACTAATTATCAGAGAAATGCAAATGAAAAGTACAATGCAAATCAAAACCACGCTGGTCAGAATGACCATCATTAAAAAGTCTACAAATAACAAATGCTAGAGAGGGTGTGGAGAAAAGGGATCCTCCACTACACTGTTGGTGGGAATGTTAAATTGGTGCAGCCACTATGGAGAACAATATGGAGATTTCTCAGATAACTAAAAATAAAATTACCAAATGGTAAGAACAAAATAATGCCTACTTGCAGTGACATGGATGCAAGTAGAGATGATCATAATAATTGAAGTAAGAAAGAGAAGAACAAATACCATATGCTATCACTTGTATGTGGAATCTAAAATATGGCAAAGGGGGAAGGAAGAAGAGGGAGGCTCAAGAGGAAAGTGATTCATGTATAATCAGGGCTTATTTGTGCTGTTGTATGGCAGAAACCAACACAAGATTGTAAAGAAAGTTTCCTCCAATTAAAAAATAAATTTAAAAAAAAGAATCATCAGCTCAATACCAGAAAAACAAACAACCCAATCAAAAAGTGGTCAGAAGACCTAAACAGACATTTCTCCAAAGAAGACATACAGATGACTAAAAAATACACGAAAATATGCTCAACATGGCTCATTATTAGAGAAATGCAAATCAAAACTAAAATGAGGTATCACCTCACACTGGTTAGAATGGCCATCATCAAAAAATCTACAAACAATAAATTCTGGAGAGGGTGTGGAGAAAAGGGAATGCTCTTGCACTGTTAGAGGGAATGTAAACTGATACAGCCACTATGGAGAACAGTATGGAGATGCCTTTAAAAATTAGGAATAAAACCACCATATGATCCAACAATTCTACTACTGGGCATATTCCTTGAGGAAATCATAAGTGAAAAAGACACATGTATCCCAATGCTCACTGCAGTACTATTTACAACAGCTAGGACATGGAAGCAACCTAGATGTTCATCAATAGATGAATGGATAAAGAAGTTGTACATATATACAATGGAATATTACTCAGCCATTAAAAGGAACACATTTGAGTTAGTTCTAATGAGGTGGATGAACCTAGAGTCTGTTATGCAAAGTGAAGTAAGTCAGAGAAAAACAAATATCATATGTTAATGCATATATATGGAGTCGAGAAAGATGGTACTGATGAACTTATCTGCAGGGCAGTAATGGATATGCAGACATGGAGAACAGATTTGTAGACACTGTGGGGGAAGGAGAGTAGGACAAATGGAGAAAACAGCACTGAAACATGTACATTGTCGTATGTAAAACAGATAACCAGTGGGAAATTGCTATATGACAGAGGGAGCTCAAACTCAGTGCTCTGTGACAACTTAGAGAGGTGGATGGGGTGGGAGATAGGTTCAACAGGGAGGGGACATATGTATACCTGTGGCTGATTCATGCTGATATATGGCAGAAACCAACAGAAATATTGTAAACCAATTATCTTACAATTAAACATAAAGATTGCAAAAAATAATAAATTTTAAAAACATTAAAAAAAAATAAGTTAAAATATGGCACAAATGAATCTATCTACAAAACAGAAACAGACTCACAGGCATAGAGAACAGACTTGTGGTTGCCAAGGGAGTGGGGGTGCAGAAGAAGGAAGAACTGGAAAAGTAGGATTAGCAGATGTAAACTACTATATATAGGATAGATAAACAAAAAGGTCCTACTGTATACCACAGGGAACTATATTCAACAACCTATGATAAACCATAATGGAAAAGCACACAAAAAAGAATGTATAAGTGAGTCACTTTGCTGTACAGTAAAGATTGGCACAACATTGTAAATCAACTATACTTCAATTAAAAACAACAAAAAAGAAAACAACGCTTCACTCACAATAAACAAAAATTACCTTGAGACAGTTCATAAATCTAAACATAAAGCCTGAAAGTATAAAATTTCTAGAGGAAAACACAAAAATACTGTAATTTTTAATTAGACAATGATTTCTTAGGTATGACACAAAAAGCACAATGTATAAAACAAATAATTGATAAATTGGGCTTCATCAAAACTAACAACTGCTCTTCAAATGATACTACTAAGAAAACAAAAAGATAACCTACAGAACGGAAAAAAATGTTTTCAAAACACAGATCTGATAAAAGATCTGTATCCAGAATATACAAAAAACTGACAACTCAATTTTAAAAAGGCAAACAGAGCCCAATAAAAGCATAATTGGCAAAAGACTTGGACAATCACTTCACTAAAGATACACAAATGGCCAACTAGCATGTGAAAAAAATGTTTAAAATCATCAGTATTCATGGGAGCACAAGTTAAAGCCACCATGATATATCACCACATAAATGGTTAAAATTAAAAAGACTGACACTACCAAATGTTGGTAAAGATGAAGAACTGGAACTCATTCATTGCTGATGGTAATAGAAAAACAAGTATTTCTATTAAAATAGAACCTTCTTAGAGCTAAACACAAAGTAAATATTCTTAACTTTAAAACTAATGTTTTGGAATCCAAAGCACTTACTTTAGAAGTAGAACCACACACCAAAGAATAAAATATTCTACTTATCCCTAGATAAAAACAGGAAGAATTCCAGACCCCTTTAGTTTGAGATTAGCCATATTAAATAAAACCAACTCTTTTATTAGAGTTTAGAAACATTTCCTTTTCAATTATCATAGTCATTCAACACCAGTGAGCAGACCTATCCTCCTGTGAAGTCCAAAGTCATGTCAAATAAAGACTTCAACATACAAAAAGAACCCAAACTCTTTAGGAAATGAGTCAGTGACTCAATAAACCTTCCTTTTCAGTCATTATGGTGTTAAAGTTCACTGAGTTGTTAAGAAGACATCAAAAGTGAGCTTGTGTTCATCGCAGTAATTTAAGGATTCTTTCAGGGTCACGATAAAATCAAAATCATTTGCCCTAAACACTCTTCTTCACTATAAACAGCCTTTACTGCTTTCCCTCGAGCCACATAGCTTCCATGTTCATTTCAATGTTAAATGAAATAGTTTTCCCCTTAAGAGACTATGATCCTGCCCCATTTTATTTCCTTTATATATATAAATATATCACAGCATCTAGAACAGTGCTAGGCAAACTGAACACCTGAGTGAATATTCACCAACCTTTAATAAAACATTATTTCTTTTCAAACATTTTGAAAGTCAATCATCTCATTGGAGACTTATTTTATTTCTTACTCTCCCCAAGTTCAATACTTGGCATATGCAAATGTATAAATTCACATTCAATTTATGCATCAAATGTACAATCAAAGTGAATGCTTAAGCTTACTTTTGAGCAAATAAGGATTTCTGTGTTAGAAAGTATCACTAACTACTTAAACTATCTTAAACTTCAAAGGGCCTTGCACTATACATACTAAACTGTACAGCAAAATATTACAGTGTCCTCCTTGTTACAAATATTCCCAAACTTTAAAATAAAACGAATTAAACTCTCTGATGGGAAAATGGATAACTCCATTGCAAAGAAACAAATATACCAACTATTTCTCTATTGGACTCTCAAACTACAAAAGTCAATCCATTTAGACCTGTAAACAGAATAATCTTTTTTGTTTTAAACACATACTTTTATTCACAAACATGTACCCATAATCCCATGGGTCAAGCAAGGGTTTATGCCCATCAGAATCAACAAGGCAAGGCCTCTGCCCTCTGGGAGCTCCCCTGCAGGGCTCCCAGGCTGTGTTTCCAACCAGCGTTTAGCAGGTATCAAAGCAAGTCTTGTATGTTTACCTGCTCACCTCTCCTCACACACTACAAAGTGATTGAGAATCACTTACTCTTCCTTATAGTTCTCCCACAACTAGCACAAAGACTTGCACCTAAAAAGAAGTACTCAAACGTTCTGATAGTAACTAAAATCTCACTCTAATTGTATACATAGGTCTCTACAGGATTACATGAATAACAGATTGAAGTTATTTAAGCATGGAGAGAAACATAGGACATGTACTAGGCTGTTATTAAGGCTTCCTTGGGAAGGTAAAGATAAGATAATGGTATGTGTGGAGGCATTATAAATCTATTTTGTGTGATATAATTCTATTTATATAAAATTTTGCATAAGTTTGCATAAAGTAATGCAAAAATATTTTGGTGATCCTCCTTTTGTGCATCACAGGGTGGTGAGATTTTAGGTGAACTTTATTTTATTCCTTATATTTTTACGTATGATTTGAATTCTTTACCATAGTATATATTAAATAACCAGAGAAAGTTATTTTCATTTGCGGGAGAATGTACCCTGTCAGTTATTTTTTCTTTTTTAATAATCCCTAAATGCCTGGCTTATCACACAAGTTTTAATAAATTATGTCGTTACTGTGATGGTTACTGGTAGCCATAACAATTACACAGAAATATTATTTCTAGTGCTCAAAGCCATTACAAATTACTTCATCTCCCTGAGTCTTGGTTTTCCCATGTGTAAATTAAGACTATTACCATCTACATTTTGTACTGTAGCCATGAAATTAAATGCAGTTATGAAATTAAATGAGATAGTGCAGGTAGAGCATCTAGCATAGTATCCTGAACAACTAGAAACTCAAAGACTGTTTTCTATCCCATCCCATCTGTCCTAATTAAAACTCCCCAAGATGAATGAGTTTTAGCATTAACACAACAGCAATTATGCTGTAAAATGAACCTATATTCCTACTTTGATTCCTGAGAATTACCTATTCACTTTCAAAGTACAAACTAAAATGTTAAGTTTAAGACACTTTTAAATTAAACTAATAAATATACATATACGTAATGCCCAGACATATAATTACCAAAGAAAGCAGCCACCATCTCCCAACTAGCACTATCAGAAAGCCTATACATTCTAGCTGGAGTCAAAAAATCTTGATGTCACTCCATACTGGATGACTCTGAAGTATAATTATTCATGAATGTATTATTTCCTTTAGGGTTGGTGAGTATTAAAAACAGCCTTAGGTTTTTTGTGAACTAAAATGGCCTTTATGAACTACTAGAAGCTAGAATAGTTTGGGGATTTGTTTTCCTTTTTTTTCACACATTCATCAACTCTCTTAAAAATTAGAACACAGATAGGTAAAAGGAGGGGTAGGAAATCACATATAATGATTAATTTCTCTCTGGTCTACAAAAGTCCCACTTCAAGATAAACATATACACAAATTGAATGGGAAAGACAAGCACTTGCCTAGCACTGAATACTAGGAGAAATCTGTATAGATTTTGATGTAAAGGAATATTGGTTAATTTAATAGAAAGTATCTTTGACTAACTAATTTAAGAAAAACAGAAGTTGTATTGTCCCTCTTAAAATGCCCCCAGCATTATAATGTAATTCACTTATGTCTTTCAGATACAATAGGACAGACATTATAGAAGTTAGAGGACTATACCACGTTCTTTTAGTAAACTCTGGATAGCATCAAATCATAGTTGAATCTTCAGAACACCTCAAAGATACTGTGGAGTTAGAACATATGACTGACATACCAGATGTGCAATACAGCACAGCTGTTAACTTTCCGGAAAATATTAGGACCCTGATCTTCTTTCAAAAATAAAGACATACCTCATTTCCACAGTGGCAGTCTGCAGAAGAAACTGCAGAAAAGCTTAACTTTGCTCTCAATATACTTTGAACTGCCTCAGCACTTTAAAAAAAAAAAAAAAAAAACTCAAATAAGACCCCCAAAGTAGTTCTCCACGTTACATGGGAGAGAAAATTTTAATGAGAAAAAAAATTAGAAGTTTTGTTTTACTTTTGCCAGAACTAAGAGAAGTTGTTTCACTAAATGCACATAAGGAGCAACGTCACGCCATTAAAAAAAAAAAAAAATTCAAATATAAGCCAAAAAAGTACTAGGTTATAGTATCTGACAATGGCATTTCCTTTACCAAAGACCACAATTACATTAAATCTAGCACTTGTATCTAGCAGGCTTTGAACAAGGATAGATAGTAGGGGGCAGGGGTCTTTTACAAAATCATTCGTTTTGCAAATTATATCTTATAACAGACTTAAGAGCTGATAATAAATCAAAAATGCTTTGAAAGTCTTACACTGTTTTAAATCATTTTCTTAGTATGATTAAACAATGCAAAACAATGATTAAAGTGGAATTATTCAACCTAAAACTCCTATTGCTCTTATCTGATTCTGGAGAAAATTCTACAATTTTTTAATTTTTATTTTTATTTTTTTTACATTTTTTTTTAAAAAGACCATTTAAAAGAACTATTTAGCAAGTTAATGGGTCCATAATTCTAAGGGCTCTTCCATTATTTGTTTGGGTGTTTTTTTCTTTTAGCCTTTCCCTTGTGTTTTGTTTTGAAAAAAAGGTAATACACCTTGAGTCTCTAATTAGAGACCACTATCTGAACAGTCAATAAAGGATAACATTTTGACAAGGACAGGAACTAAACAAGTCTGACTAGCAGGAAATTTCCCAGGGCCCTTTTAAATTTAGGCTATTAGTCAGATGTTCTAAAATGGATGGAATTACAGAATCTCAACCTGAGAGAACATAAACAAAATACAGGTGCAAAGCTGAAAAACTAAATGTGTTCCCTCACTAACAGCAAAGTTTGCTACCATATGTACCAAACAGAAGCCCCAAAGGTGGGGATAACGTCCAAATTTAAGCATTCATTATTCACCTGTTCATTCAACCTCCCATTTGACAGATATTAAAATCCAGATTTTTTGAAAGAGTTGTGACCTTAAAAAGAGATAACACTGAATTTTTATAGGTGTAGAAAAGATTCTCAACTATATCTTTACCAAAGTAATCTTTCCTGATGACCGGAGTTTTGGTAATAAATATAATGATAACACCCATAATACAGAGTTGCTGGGTTCCCTCACTTTCTGTGATCTGGCCTCTACATTCCCTCTTCTAAAACTGCTTTCCAAGGCCCCAGTTACCTCTCAAACATCAAACCCTATTTCAGCACTGAGTCATACTTCTCCTTGACACTTTAGGAGCCCTCTGTGATAGATCCATCAACCCAGACACCTCTCCTCTTTGAGCCCCACGTGTTATTTATTCCCTGGTTGTCCTACATCTATTATCCCTCTGTGTCTACTTCCTCTCGCTCTCCTAGCCATTGATCTTCTCTAGTCACTCAGTCTCTTTCTCTACATTCTAGAAACTTTTAGAATCTAGAATCTCATTCTATTTCATGGTTCATGCAAATTTCTATGTGGATAACTCCTATATCAAAGCCTCTTGTCCCAACCTCTCTCCAAAATGTCTACTCTAGCCAAGTGAACATCACTCTGAATGCCTCACAACATCAAATACAACATACTTCTAAAAATCAAATTCTGGGGATACATGGAGGTCCAGTGGTTAGGACTCTCAGCTTCCACTGCAGAGGGCCCAGGTTCCAGCCCTGGTTGGGCAACTAATATCCGGCAAGTCGCATGGCATGGCCAAAAAAAAGCAACAAACAAAATCAAACTCTTTTGCCCTCCAAAATGAGTTTCTCTCCCTCTGCTGCCTACTCTAGACATTACAAACTACCAATCTTTCTGAATTAGAAGTCATCTCACTTTTCACTTTCATGCACTGGAGAAGGAAATGGCAGCCCACTCCAGTGTTCTTGCCTGGAGAATCCCAGGGACGGGGGAGCCTGGTGGGCTGCCGTCTGTGGGGTCGCACAGAGTCAGACATGACTGAAGTGACTTAGCATAGCATTGAGTATCCTATTCCTCTGTCCAATATCTTATCAGTTACCAAGTTCTGTTGATTCTTGAAGCTTAGAAATAAAGTAGTGAAAGAAAAACGATTCAAATCTAGGTGTGTCAGACACCAAAACAAAAGACAGAGCTCCAAACACTGTTCCTGCTTTACAAGGGAGAAGTAAGGAGACAGACACCCTGCACAGAATGGATCCTTGAAGACAGGAAAAAATGAAGATTATGGTCCCTGGGGTCTACTGATGGTGGTGCTGGCAGTGGTAATAATAAATACTAAGAGCTGTCACCTACTGAGCTCCTGCTAAATGCGTGTACCCTACTAGAAACCTACTCTGGTTCACTTTTGTATTCTGTAATATCTATCCACCAGGTCTATCACAGAGTAGGGCCCCCAAAATGTTTGCTAAATTAGTAAATCTGTTGTGCTACATTATGCTTATATCTAAACCATATAGTCCTAGAATACCGTAGTTTTAAAAAAAAATTTTGGTGAGATTTTCTTTTGGCTGTCATTGTTCTCCATTCTCTCCTGCAATGTCTACTCTATAGCTTAGAGTCTAAATCAATGGGCCAAGGATAAAATTCTGTGGGATCTGAGACAGTCCCCCACTCCCACAACTTCCTCCTTTCCAACATCTGATAGACCTTCATTTTTTTTTTACTCTGAATTTGATTTCTAAAATGTTTGAAGTCTCAAAAAGACAGGCCCCAATACAAATGTTGTTATTATAAGTATTTTTCCAAGGAGAACTATGTGTACTATGCTGTACCAGAATTCAGTTTATAAATTCCAACTACATAACAGTTGAACTAAAACACGTGCTTTAAACCAATATTCACAAAAAAGAGAGAAAAGACACAGAACCTACACACAAAATAATTTAGTGGCAAAAATATTTCATTATATCCCCTTGAGCATAATCAAAAGTATAAGAAGTTTCAAGGCTAAAAGCCTTGAACATATGGTTGCTGGTGGTTTTAAAGAAAAGGTTGAAATAGGCGGTCAAAGTTATATACACACATAAGTCACCACAGACTCTTAATGAAATAGCACAGGTAGAATGCTTTTTCCTTTTTAGTCTGCTGCTGCTGCTGCTTCTAAGTCTACCTTGTTGTAAAGATACTGTTTTCAAACTTGAAACACAAATGCAAAAGTTCTTTATTGCTCAGTCAATATGCAAGATAACAGGGAGTCTAAATTAACTGCATAAAACAACACCTTTAAGTTTTTCATTTTGACATGAAAAATTTATTATTTTGATTTCAAGAAGTACTGCACATTTACACCAAAATGCAAAAGCACTTATTGATTTAATTTAAATATATTATAGCTATATATTTTCCATTGACAAAGAGAAGCTGCCTCTTTTAACTAAAAATTTGTTCCTGGTAAGATGATTACCTTGATACAGTTTCAAAAAGTGTATACAGTTGGTCCTCGGTATCCACAGATGCAGAACCCATGGATACAGAGGACTGACTGTACTAATCCATTTTATAAGGTACTTGAGCACCTGTAGGTTTTGATATCTGAGGGGGTCCTGATACCAACACCCCATGGATACAGAGAGACAACTGTAGGATATCCATTGCACAGCTTAAGTTTTGAACTGGACATGATTCATCACTTTAAGATTTCACAAGCACCTACTCGATTTACTCAGTAATCAAATTTCCCATTTTCTGATATATTTATCAAATTAATCAGGAAAACACTTCAATTCTAAGGCTGCAATTACCTTTAAAAATAAAATCCCATCTCTGAATTGTGAATAATCAAAATCAATGTTTTTAGCAGTGAAGATGTATCAAAACAAGTTTCCTGGAGGAGCAGTTTTAATTATGCTTCAGTAAAGTCTGACCCCAACGAATTAGAAATTAGTTATTTTTCTGTGTCAAAGCAAACTCAAGAAGAAAACAACTATTTTTAAGAATTTTTAATTTATCTAAAGAATTAAAGTCTCAAGTTAAATAATTAATCCCCTACAATTTTAAAACAATACATATATGAAATCTATGCATTTAATTAAAAAGTATGTCATGTCAGAAAACAGATAAATGAAAGAGCTGCCAAAATCCCAGTTTATAGTTGTAAATTCCTAAGGTTTTAAAGCACAGCCACAGGCTAATTGCCCAAAGACCTGCTGCCCACAGACATTTGCAGATGACTGAAGTTAATAGCCGGGCATGTCAATTTACTACGGGCAGCTCTCAGTGCGAACATTGTGACAAAAGAATTGGGTCAGGTTACAGCCTGTTGCTATTATCACGTCTAGATTTATGGTTTCTAACACTGGCCCTACAAGAAATAATGGAAATGATGACAGCAACAATCCCTGCTAGACAACAGATTACAGAAAAGCAAGTAATAAACCATAATCTGAAGTGACCAGAAAACTAAACATCCCTGACCATACTTCAAACATGAAGCAGGTGTCAGTAAATGACCTATTTAAATATTTCTACAATCTCTCAAAATCTCAACACAAAAAAATCTCAAGTCTATAATCTAAAACCAAGCAATATATAAATGTATTTAAATTACTGAGTACTATATTTTAATTCTTTTAATAATCAAAGACAGTGTAGTTCATTTGAACAGTTTATCAAATTCTACCAAATTAATAAAAAACAGAGAATAATGATCATTACCTTTCAAAAACCTTTAAAGTATATTGGAAAACATTCCAAATAATACTTCACATCTTTCAAAACAAAAAAAAAAGGCAGTTTCACAGCAAAGGGCACAAGTTTACAACTGTATTCAGGGAGGCAAGAGAACCGAAGAAACATGTGATTCACTCACTGCTTAATTTAAAACTAAAAGAAGTTTGTCAATACATCTGCTTATAAGACTATGTCAAGGCTACAAGGTACCCAAGCAAATAGAGCTGTTTGTCTGGAGTTCAGCACCAGTTAACCCTTATGAGAAACAGAGGTCGAGAAAAATCAAATATGTATTCTAAACACAAAAAGCAAAGAGAATTCCATCACCTTTCCTGAGAAAAGAAAGTGTTCTCAAGATATGCCCTAGAATTGCAATATATCTGTCCCTTCTGAAGTTTACAATGGCACGTTACCATAAAAGGTGGGCACTCTTTCCGCTCTTACAACAATTTGCTCCTATAAACTTAGGAAGAGGCAGAGTCACAGCCATAAACACAGGTCACAAGTAGTAGGTAGTCAAATACTCTCTACCTTCAAATGTTTCCCAGCTCTTTACTCATACAAAGCATATTCTTTTTTTAACTCCTTAGTTAAATAAGAAACTCACTAGTCTATGTCAGATGAATATGAAATTAAACTGAACAGCACCATCATATAAACTGCTTATAGGAGCCTTAAATCTTTCACTGTTAACACAGTAAGATATTCTCATTTCTTTAAAACCTTTCCACCACATGCCTAAAAAATGAAAGCAAGAGAAAAGTTTAGGGATATATGTTTAGTAGAAGTCACTTAGCATAAAAATAACTAGTATTATTATTTCTAAAGTAACCAAGGATTACTTATATTAGACAACATAAAGACAAAATAAGCAAAAATGCCTTCCTCATGAAAACCAAACAGCACATGCATATTTCAAATCTTAATTTTTATTTTAAATTTTATGAAGTTAGCCTACTTTAAGAACCGTCACCTCTGGTATCTTAAAAAATGTTATCACTACAGTAAAGGCATTTCTACTCTTAAGAGTAACCAAAGCCCAAACTAGTTAGAGCCTAGAAAACTTACTTGCCACTAAATCATGCCAAGCTATTTTAATCTAAAATAAACAACAGTGGTTTCTCTCATTTATTTCCCCAAGACAAAAGGATTATAAAGATTAAGAGCCCAAGCTAAGGTAGGGTAAACTTTTTCTTTCAAACTGACCCACATCTGCCGTTTTCAAAACGTCCAGGCTTTTGCTTCCTAAAATCAATAATCACTTCAAATTCTAAGATATGATGGATGTAGTAATTTTCAGACATTAATAATGTTCCTTAAATTCCTAAGGGTATTTGATTTTCTCACTCCAAACTACAAAATACCTGGTAATGCCAGACCAATATTCATACCATAACCTCACAGCTCTACTAGCTGATGGCTAGCAGAGTTCACTTAATTCATATCTTACATATCCTAAAAACCTGGAATATTACTAGGAAGAGACAATTTGACTTCCAGGGAGATGAGCTAAAAGAGAACATGACCTCATATTTCCATTCACACTTGGCATAAACATAAAAAGGAACAGACAGAGTAACCTGGCAAAAAAAAAAAAAAACACAAAAATTGAGGTGACTAATGACTCAAATAGCAAAGGATCCTTTGCACCCTTCAGTGTTCCAGTTTCTAAAGTTCCAACAGTCATTTCTATTAACCAAAACGGGGGGAGGGGGCAGTAAATTTTCAAGTGCAATTTTCCTCCTCCCTCCCTCTCTCCCCACATTCTAAGAGCTCAAGCTAAAATTGGGATTTGGGCCTTCCTTAAATGAAACAAGGGGCTACATCATTCTCATTCAAAAAAATTGGCATTTACTCAGCCTTCACAAGGCACTTTACTATCATCAATTATTTCTCAGTGAGGCAGTGCAGGATTACCCTGACCATTTCACTGATGCGGAAACAGACACCAACAGCAAAGGGAACAGGGGCAGGAAGAGGGGTGATAGGAAGCATCTGGGAGGAACAGGCAGGCAGCTAAAAAGGAACAAACCCTAAAGAAAATGAGAGTCACATCTGGCTTATAGCTGACCATCATAACCCTTGTTATTTTTTAGCTCATAGAGACTTCTGAAATGTTATGAAAAAAAGAAAGGGCTCTAAATTGTCACTTAATATCTAGTTACAGCCTAAACTACTCAGTCATAGAAGTTACTTAACATTAAAAAATACCCACTCTTCAGAACCCATACTGATTTCAATTTATACCAGTAATTCATTTTCTCCCTCAAGCCTAACCAGTATGACATCTGTTTGACCCAAAAAAACAATCTCTCATAAAAATATATAGCTTTGGGCTTCCTTGGCGGCTAAGTGGTAAAGAATCTGCATGCCAATGCAAGAGACACAGGTTCGATCCTGTGTACGGGAAGATTCTACAGGCGGTGGAACAATTAAGCCTATGGCTACAAGTACTGAACCTGTGCTCTAGAGCCCAGGAGCCACAACTACTGAGCCCATGTACCACAGCTACTGAAGCCTGCATGCCTAGAGCCCATGCTCTGCAACAAGAGAAGCCACCACAATGAAAAGCCCATACACCGCAACTACAGAGTAGCCCCTGCTGGCCACAAATAGAGAAAAGCTGGCACAGCAGTGAAGACTCAACACAGCCAAAAATAAATACATAAAATTATTTTAAAATATATATATAGCTGTGTATAATCATAACAAAAGAGGAATAAAGTTAATATCACATAAGTCAGAAATAATTCAAATTAAGACTCAAATTTTGTTTAGAGAATTATGACCAAAACACTGACTCCCTGAATTTGCCACTGAAAGAAAAAGACTACTTGTTCTACATTCATAATGATTTTCTTAACTATAATCTTGAGATTTTCAGTAATAAACTACTAATGGGAAGCCTTAAACACCCTAGAAACCAGCACACACAGCAGTAGGTTGAACTGAACGCCATACTACAGACAGCACAGGTACTTAATAAAGATGTGTTGATTGAACCATAAATCAAAAGGACTGACCAACTGCTGCCTCAAGAGAAAAATCACCTCTTTAAGACTGACTCCAGTTTTTTTGTACATATGACATCATTAACTTTAAAGCATCCTCACACATTAACAATGTAGTTTGCCCACATTAATCTTTTTTCAAAGTATTAATTTCAAAACAAATCAGGTTCTCTGGGGGGAAACAGGTATACATCCTTGGAAGATCATGAGGTTGTGTGATATACATGAAATTTACTCAAAAATGACAGAGCCACTGAAAGTACTGTTGGGCTAAGTTTTTGAAAAAAACCCATCTGACTGTTTTGAAGAATATGGATAAAGACACAGACAAACAAATTCAAGGCATCATGTAAGTACTGATGAACTCTAGTCTCAAAATCCCAAATGGACTCAATTCCAAAAGCTATTTTCACATTCCTGCCATTGAATATACAAAACCACATAGTTAAAGAAAACATTCATCCTTGGAAACACATTTAATGAGTAAGAAAAAGAATGGTAAGAAAGGCAAAACTGTCCTTATTGAACATTTCCAAGCAGTGTTATTGAAAAAAAAATAAATATGCGTCTATAAGTTATAGTTAAAATACAACTGATTGTCATAGGAAGTTGTACTGCATAAATGTTACACATTTTATAATACTCTTTCCCCAAAACAGACATATGAACATCTCGGAAAGAAAACCATCTCCAATAACTTTGTATATCATATACTCATAAGGAAGTATTCACTTTCTCTGCCTCAGTTTCCCCTCCTAACCGCCCCACGCACTCTTAGAGACGTCTGTCCTAAAGTCAACCTACAGGTAAGTTGTAAATGCTAATCTAATTCTTCAAAGTAGAGGCTAGTTCCAAATTGTAATCACACTTTATAATGAATGACAAATGTATTACAACCTTTAAAAAAAAAAATCAATAGTTTTAAACGTAAACTTGTCACTACCTGTGCTGCCCTAACATTTGGGGTGAGGGACGAGGGGAAGGCGGCGCGAATTTACAGCTCAGCCCTCAAAGTTACGTACAACTTCAAGACGCAAAATCTATTCAACTCTCCTACTCGCTCTCCCCCTGGCGATTCACACTAGAATGTAGCACAACCACTATCCAGGTGGAAAAAGCGAGAACGCTATCTCGAAAAAGAACAGTGGTCCTGCGACCCAGTCTTGCCGCGATACCGCAGCGGCCGCCTCGCCGTTCCTGAGAGCAGCAGACCCACTCTTCGGCCCCCCACTCCCACCCGCACCCCACCGCCAGAGCCTGCCGCGCCCTCCCGCCCCCTATCTCCCCCGAGAGCGAGGCACCAGCGCTGCCCTCAACCCATCCGCCCCGAGTCCCGGGCCGCGAGTCTAACGTACACACCTGGCACCGGGGCCCAAGCCCGCGCTCGGCCACAAGCGCATCCTTCCCAACTGACATTTCCTTCAGAAACTCCAAAAGTTCTCTCACAAGTCTCCGGAAAACTCCGGGACCAGTTTCAGCACAGACTACCAAAGTCATCCCTACTCCTCAGCCCCGCCGCCCACCTGCGTTGTCCCGGGACCCCAGCCCGGCCCCACCCACGGGCGGAGGATGCTCTAGAAGGTGCTGTCCGCGCTTCGGGTCAGGGGACCGTTGGAGTGAGGCCTCCGAACGCCGCGGGCGGGATGGGCCGGTGCCGGGCGACCGGGCCCCAAGTGTGAGGGGCGGCGCGAGAGCGATTGAGGGGCGTCGCGGAAAGCGCTACGCGGGGCAGGGGAGTCCCGGCCTTGGGGGCGAGGCCACCGAGGGGTAGGGGACCTTTGGGGTTAAGCCTCGGAGAGTGGCTGACTGGAGTGAGGGACCGATCTGGGGCCGGACCCCGCGGAGCGTTGAGGGGGCGTTCCTCGCGGGGGACGCGCCGCCGGAGACTCCCTACCTTCCGCGGAAAACAGCCAGAGCCCAGAACGCCAAAACTCCTCCTCTCTGGTCTTCACGGAGCCCGGAGTCGCCTCACACCTCGAGTCTCGTCGGCGAAAAGAGCGAAATTCTATCACACAGATCCCGCGAGCCAGCACCGGTCTTCACACCGCCGCCGCCATGTTTGAGAAGCCGCGCGCGAAGCCGCGCATGCCCCGCAACCGCCACCGCGGCCCCGCCCCCTCCCCTCCGTCCGCGTGCCCTGCGGTTGCCGCAGCCGCGCACTTTGACCGTTTGCCGCGTGCGGGGCCCGAGCCGGGGGCTCTGCCGGAAGCTCCTGCGGCCGGTGTCCAACAGTGAGACTCTGCAAACCCGGGCAAGACCTTGGCAGTTTTCCCTCGTCCGTTCCCCGCAACCCCGCCCCAATCTGCCCTCCCGCCAAAAATAAAAATAAAAAAAAGTCGCAGCCCCTGCACCCAAGACCGTGGTGGGCCCCCAACTCGGAGCTCAGGATGTGCATCAAGTTTCATCCAAGGGGAATGCTTTCCCCTTAGCCATCGACTGTGACTCTCGGCCACCGCCCACCCTGGCCACGCACCGAAAAGGCAGGCGCTTCCCTAGGAGCTCGAGCAAATTCGATGAGCAAGGAAAAAGCAGTTCGTTAGAGCAGCTTGAGCAAAGCCACTCCTTCGCGGGTTGCAGCATAGTCCTCGAAACAGCTTTTCTTTTTTTTCCATGAGTTTTTGCCAGCAATCCCCTCCAGCTCCACATTCCAGATTTAGTTGTTCCTTTAAACCCAGGCTTGAGCTAACGGGAACTAGATTAACCTGGAGAGTAAAATAATTCGCTCACAGGCTTGAAAGTACTCGGGAGCGTCTTCGAGAGTGGGTTTTGGGGTCTCCTCTGCTCAATTCCCTGGCCCGGAACCCAACGGTTTGCGCAGGTGGAGGTCGCAACTAGGGGCAGGGGGCGGGCGTTAAAAAAAAGCTCCAAAGGGAATCTCTCCCGGCACAAAATGTAGCAGACAAAAAACCAGAGAAAAACATCCCATTCCTCGTTGTGAGGTTGGGTATAGGCAGATTTAAAACTTTTGTCTGAAAAATAATACAATGTGCTGTGTTAGCTAAAAGTAAACCATTGGCAGGCCTTTCTCTCTACAACTTTTTTCAAAAGTAGAATGAAGGTTTTCCATCCATGATCTGCTTAACTTAGTACATGAGTTTTACTTAGGACATGAGTTTTAAAATCATAATTCGGGAATAGAAACCGAATTTTTTTTTTTTAAATGTGGAATATATCCATTTTCTACAATGCAGAATAAAATTATTTTCATAGGACACAACTTATGCAATGTTAAACAAGGACCAAATTAAAGTATTATTTATTGTATCTAAACACTAGAAAATAGCACAAGATCAAATTGCGTCCTTTAAAATGAATAAATAAATCTTAGTGCAAAATTCAAGAAAATTTGAAGATGAAAATAGAAAAATTAGGCCATTATTAGGTGCAAACTAGGGCTTCCCTGGTAGCTCAGACGGTAAAGCATCTGCCTGCAATGCGGGAGACCTGGGTTCTATCCCAGGGTCAGGAAGATCCCCTGGAGAAGGAAATGGCAACCCACTCCATTACTCTTGCCTGGAAAATTCCATGGATGGAGGAGACTGGTAGGCTACAGTCCATGGGATTGCAGAATCGGACACGACTGAACAACTTCACTGGTTCACTGGTTCAGGTGCAAATATTAAAGTGAGATTTGTTGCATCAGTTGTATATTATCACATAGGAGGAAAAGTTGAAATGGTCTAAGATGAAGGTTCAAAAATGTTTTTAAAAGCTAGAAAGTTACCTTTAACAGAAAAAAAATAAACATTTAAGTTTAATCTTAGCAAACCCTTAGTATGGGCTACTGAGGGGGGTAAATTTTTAATTACTGGCCATTGTCTTTCTAATCCTGATGCAGTAGAAATATCTGAAATTCATCCTACATTCTCTGAAAGACTTATCACTTAAGACTCTTACACATACGGACCATTTATTAAATTGTAGAAATAGTACTCTGATTATAAACTGCCTGTTTCAAGAATGCCTCATCTACTTCCCATATTTCCCATGAAATTACTGAAGCCCTAATTCTAATAATGTAATTCACATTATCTATATTAGAATATCTTCTCAATGACTGTGATCACCTAGGCATTTATAGAAGAGTCTCCTTGTTATATTAAATGTTATTAACAATAACAGCCACCATCTATTGAGCACCTACCAAGTGCTGAGAATCATGATAGCCTCTTTAGATACATAATTTTCAATATTCCTAACATTCTTTCACAAAGTTCTTATTCCCATTTTATGGAAGAGGAAATGTAACATTACATCCCAAATAGGTGCCAGAATCAGCATCTGAATATACACTTGAAACGTCCCTATCCCTTCCAACTTAGTCATCAATCATATGCTTTTGTTATAGACCATGTATTTTGTTCAGTTGCTCAGTCGTGTCTGACTCTTTGAGACCCCATGAACTGCAGCACTCCAAGCTTCCCTGTCCTTCACTAACTCCCAGAATTTGCTGAAACTCATGTCCATTAAGTATCCATGATACCATCCAATCATCTCATCCTCTGTCGCCCCCTTCTCCTGCCTTCAATCTTTCCCAGCATCAGTCTTTTCCAGTGAATTGGCTCTTTGCATTAGGCGGCCAAAGTATTAGAACTTCACCCTCAGTCCTTCCAATGAATATTCAGGGTTGATCTCCTTTAGGACTAATTGGTTTGATGTCCTTGCTGTCCAAGGGACTCTCAAGAGTCTTCTCCAGCACCACAGATTGAAAGCATCAGTTCTTCAGCACTCAGCCTTCTTTATGGTCCAGCTCTCACATCTGTACATGACTACTGGAAAAACCATGGCTTTGACTATACAGACCTTTGTCAGCAAAGTGTATATAGACATCCAATAAAAATTATTTTATTTACTTGTACCTTACTTTTCTCCCTTTGCAAAAATAAACTCAAGACTGCTTTTTAACCTTAGCATAGGTCAGAACATCACTGTTTCTTTTACATTACACAGAAGTGTCTTGCACACAGTAGAAAGCTGTTAAATATTTGTTGAATGAGTGAATAGATGAATGGATAATGAATACCTACTATTATGATGTTTAATTTTGCCTATAAAACATGAAAATGAGACTATATGAACTGGAAGAATAAGGACTAAGACTAGTAAAATCTAAATTTCATGCTTATTTTTCAAGCCTCAGATTTCCTTCTGTGGATTTGCTCCTATAGTTCTCCTGACTCAGCCCAAAACCTGTGACAAGCTTAAAGGAGATCTGTCAGCCCCAGCCAGCCCAAATCGAATGCAAAATACTCCTGTATCTCAAGTATGTTTGATTACTTCCTTTTGTACCTTTCTTTTAGTTCAGTTCAGTCGCTCAGTCATGTCCAACTCTTTGCCACCCCATGAATGGCAGCACGCCAGGCCTCCCTGTCCATCACCGACTCCCAGAGTTCACTCAAACTCACGTCCATTGAGTCAGTGATGCCATCCAGCCATCTCATCCTCTGTTGTCCTCTTTCGTCCTGATCCCAATCCCTCCCAGCATCACAGTCTTTTCCAATGAGTCAACTCTTTGCATCAGGTGGCCAAAGTACTGGAGTTACAGCTTTAGCATCATTCCTTCCAAAGAACACCCAGGACTGATCTCCTTTAGAATGGACTGGTTGGATCTCCTTGCAGTCCAGGGGACTCTCAAGAGTCTTCTCCAACACCACAGTTCAAAAGCATCAATTCTTCAGCGCTCAGCCTTCTTCACAGTCCAACTCTCACATCCATACATGACCACTGGAAAAACCATAGCCTTGACTAGACGGACCTTTGTTGGCAAAGTAATGTCTCTGCTTTTTAATATGCTATCTAGGTTGGTCATAACTTTCCTTCCAAGGAGTAGTCGTCTTTTAATTTCATGGCTGCAATCACCATCTGCAGTGATTTTGGAGCCCCACAAAATAAAGTCTGACACTGTTTCCACTGTTTCCCCATCTATTTCCCATGCAGTGATGGGACCAGATGCCATGATCTTCATTTTCTGAATGTTGAGCTTTAAGCCAACTTTTTCACTCTCCACTTTCACTTTCATCAAGAGGCTTTTTAGTTCCTCTTCACTTTCTGCCATAAGGGTGGTGTCATCTGCATATCTGAAGTTATTGATATTTCTCCTGGCAATCTTGATTCCAGCTTGTGCTTCTTCCAGCCCAGCGTTTCTCATGATGTACTCTGCATAGAAGTTAAATAAGCAGGGTGCCAATATACAGCCTTGACGCACTCCTTTTCCTATTTGGAACCAGTCTGTTGTTCCATGTCCAGTTCTAACTGTTGCTTCCTGACCTGCATATAGGTTTCTCAAGAGGCAGATCAGGTGGTCTGGTATTCCCATCTCTTTCAGAATTTTCCACAGTTTATCGTGATCCACACAGTCAAAGGCTTTGGCATAGTCAATAAAGCAGAAATAGATGTTTTTCTGGAACTCTCTTGCTTTTTCTATGATCCAGCGGATGTTGGCAATTGGATCTCTGGTTCCTCTGCCTTTTCTAAAACCAGCTTGAACATCTGGAAGTTCATGGTTCACGTATTGCTGAAGCCTGGCTTGGAGAATTTTGAGCATTACTTTACTAGCATGTGAGATGAGTGCAATTGTGCGGTAGTTTGAGCATTCTTTGGCATTGTCTTTCTTTGGGATTGGAATGAAAACTGACCTTTTCCAGTCCTGTGGCCACTGCTGAGTTTTCCAAATTTGCTGGCATATTGAGTGCAGCACTTTCACAGCATCATCTTTCAGGATTTGAAAGAGCTCAACTGGAATTCCATCACCTCCACTAGCTTTGTTCATAGTGATGCTTCCTAAGGCCCACTTGACTTCACATTCCAGGATGTCTGGCTCTAGGTCGGTGATCACACCATCGTAATTATCTGGCTCGTGAAGATCTTTTTTGTACAGTTCTTCTGTGTATTCCTGCCACCTCTTCTTAATATCTTCTGCTTCTGTTAGGTCCATACCATTTCTGTCCTTTATCGAGCCCATCTTTGCATGAAATGTTCCCTTGGTATCTCTAATTTTCTTGAAGAGATCTCTAGTCTCTCCCATTCTGTTGTTTTCCTCTCTTTCTTTGCACTGATCGCTGAGGAAGGCTTTCTTATCTCTTCTTGCTATTCTTTGGAATTCGGCATTCAGATGCTTATATCTTTCATTTTCTCCTTTGCTTTTCACTTCTCTTCTTTTCACAGCTATTTGTAAGGCCTCCCCAGACAGCCATTTTGCTTTTTTTAGGATTTAATATTAGTTCATCAGAATGAAAATATGATCTTCCTTCCTAGGATTTTTTTCAGTTGCCCAGTCATGTCCAACTCTTTGTGACCCCATGGACTGCAGCACAACAGGCTTCCCTGTCCTTAACCATCTCCCGGAGCTTGCCCAAATGCATGTCCATTGAGTTGGTGATGCCATTCAACCATCTCATCCTCTGTTGTTCCCTTCTCCTCCTGCCTTCAATCTTTCCCACCAATCTGGGATTCAAAGCTATGGCTTTTCCAGTAGTCTTTCCTAGGTAAGCAGGTTTAATCTAGATTTCCATCAGCAGGCATCTGTATATTGAAACGTAATTATTTGCACAGATCAAGTTCAAGTTTTCAGATGCTTAGTGAAGTTACCCTCTAGTTTTCCCACTTCATGCACTCCTTTCTCCCTAAAACACAGATGCCTAAGCCTGGCAGAGGCTAGAGATCCAAGGTATTCCTGGTAAACTCACCATGCATGTTTTCACTTTAGTGAAAAATTCTATATAGTTGGTATTAAATAACTAATTAAAATAGTAGCTGAGTTTACAAACATCTTCAGATACTTGTTTCTAACAAACTGACCCTTTCCCGAGACTTGGGTTGGATCCCTGGGTCGGGAAGATCCCCTGAAGAAGGGAATGGCAACCAATTCCAGTATTCTTGCCTGGAGAATTCCATGGACAGAGGAGCCTGGCGGGCTACCGTCCATGAAGTTACAAAGAGCTGGACATGACTGAGCGACTAACACACTTTCACTGTTTCCACATTAAATCAAGATAACGTCAATAAGATATAAATTGCTTTTATTTAGGATTGTTATTGTTCGTTAAAATAAACTTCTTTTTCCTAAGTTCAAAATAGTAACTTCCTTGGAAAAATATCAAGAGGTAAAGTCTGTGATATGAAGAGAGAGATGCCAATCTAACAGAAAGACTATGTCTTATCAAAAGACAGAGCAGCATCAGGAGGCCTGAGCTCTTATCTTGAATTCTTAGTCTATCATCTACTAACTAGATTTCTTTAGCATCTTTCCATCCCTCAACTTTTTTCCTTTTAAAAATGGTAATAATAAAATCTGCCATGCTCCACAGCTGAGAAAGTGCTACTCAAATCTATTGAAAAACCACAAGGTCTTCCCTTAATGGATCCCCACACTTTAAAAAAAAAAAAAACATAGATTCATCTCTTACCAACAACATGAATGAGATATAAGCTGACTTTGTCCAAGTCAGATATTTTATATACTGTGAAAACTAGCATAATTTCAATGAACATTATAGGGTACTGCTGCTGCTGCTTACTTATTTGATAGTAAAAGAACCTAAATTATTATTGTCAACCAAATGTCTCCTGGGAGACATGAATGAGGTCTGCTGCTGTTGCTGCTGCTAAGTTGCTTCAGTCGTGTCTGACTCTATGTGACCCCATAGACCGCAGCCCACCAGGCTCCTCTGTCCCTGGGATTCTCCAGGCAAGAACACTGGAGTGGGTTGCCATGTCCTCCTACAATGCATGAAAGTGAAAAGTGAGAGTGAAGTCATTCAGTCGTGTCGGACTCTTGGCGACCCCATGGACTGCAGCCTACCAGGCTTGGGATTTTCCAGGCAAGAGTACTGGAGTGGGGTGCCATTGCCTTTTCCGATTATAGGGTACACTTGGCCATTATTACATTCACCCAGTCCTTCAGTCAAAAACCAAACATTTATTGAACACTTGTATGCAGCTTTGTTGGAGGTGTGGATATCAAAATTAATAAGACAAAATGAATAAGACAAACAGTTAGAACTGGACATGGAACAACAGACTGGTTCCAAATGGGAAAAGGAGTACGTCAAGGCTGTATAGTGTCACCCTGCTTATTTAACTTCTATGCAGAGTACATCAGGAGAAACACTGGGCTGGAAGAAGCACAAGCTGGAATCAAGATTGCCGGGAGAAATATCAATAACCTCAGATATGCAGATGACACCACCCTTATGGCAGAAAGTGAAGAGGAACTAAAAAGCCTCTTGATGAAAGTGAAAGTGGAGAGTGAAAAAGTTGGCTTAAAGCTCAACATTCAGAAAATGAAGATCATGGCATCTGGTCCCATCACTGCATGGGAAATAGATGGGGAAACAGTGGAAACAGTGTCAGACTTTATTTTGTGGGGCTCCAAAATCACTGCAGATGGTGATTGCAGCCATGAAATTAAAAGACGACTACTCCTTGGAAGGAAAGTTATGACCAACCTAGATAGCATATTAAAAGCAGAGACATTACTTTGCCAACAAAGGTCTGTCTAGTCAAGGCTATGGTTTTTCCAGTGGTCATGTATGGATGTGAGAGTTGGACTGTGAAGAAGGCTGAGCGCTGAAGAATTGATGCTTTTGAACTGTGGCGTTGGAGAAGACTCTTGAGAGTCCCCTGGACTGCAAGGAGATCCAACCAGTCCATTCTAAAGGAGATCAGTCCTGGGTGTTCTTTGGAAGGAATGATGCTAAAGCTGTAACTCCAGTACTTTGGCCACCTGATGCAAAGAGTTGACTCATTGGAAAAAGACTGTGATGCTGGGAGGGATTGGGGCAGGAGGAGAAGGGGACGACAGAGGATGAGATGGCTGGATGGCATCACTGACTCGATGGACGTGAGTCTCAGTGAACTCCAGGAGTTGGTGATGGACAGGGAGGCCTGGCGTGCTAGGATTCATGGGGTCACAAAGAGTTGGACACGACTGAGCGACTGAACTGAACTGAACTGTATGCAGCTCTGTTGGAGGTGGGGATATCAAAATGAATAAGACAAACTGAACACTCCAGGAGTTTACACCCAATCAAAAGAAAGAGGGAGGAAAGGAGGGGGTTTAAAATCTTCAAAAGAACTAGTATCTTCTATCACACCCTTCATCATAGCAAAAATTTTTAGATGTACCATATAATACTGCATAACCCGATGAATGGAATTGCAGTTGACTGACTGACACAATGTCCTTTGGATAGTTAAAACATTTACTAGTTCTGATTTTACACTTTTTGTGCTGGTTCTTCTCCATTTGAGCCATTACCCACGCCCCCCCCCACACACACATTTTCACCCTTCTTTGTCCCTGGGTGGGGACTTACTTTTCAGTAGTGCTGGCCCTTTTGTCAGCTGGTTTGGCCAACGGCAAATGTGATGGGGGGGGAGGGGGACACAGGGTGGGGAAAGAGAGAGAGTTCTTCCCACTCTCTTCCTGCCTGGGACCTCAGACTGCCAGTGACAGTATCTCCACTATGACAGCTCTGGGCAGGGTCTCCCCTTTCAGGACTGGTTCTCACTAAGCCTTCAGGAAGAGGGAGAAGCAGGTACAGCTTCCAGTTTCTACTAATTCCTGGGCAACCTCAGCATCCCTTGTTAGTTCCCCTAAACTACCTACACCTCTGTAAATAATTCATTCAATGCTCTTCAAAATTATATATGACTATACCTTATGTTCGGAGAAGGCAATGGCAACCCACTCCAGTACTCTTGCCCGGAGAATCCCATGGACAGAGGAGCCTGGTGGGCTGCAGTCCATGGGGTCAGGAAGAGTCAGGAACGACTGAGCGACTTTACTTACACTTTTCACTTTCATGCATTGGAGAAGGAAATGGCAACCCACTCCAGTATTCTTGCCTGGAGAATCCCAGGGACAGAGGAGCCTAGTCGGCTGCCATCTATGGGGTCGCACAGAGTCAGACACGACTGAAGTGACTTAGCAGCAGCAGCAGTAGCAGCAGCATACCTTCTGTTCCTGCTTGGACCATTATTGAAATCATTTTATTCTCATATTTTAAGCCTTGCAATTGAGAGGATGGAGTAGGGGGTTCAGATATTTGTTTTGAGAACTTATAAACTTGAGGCACTGTGGTTTATATGGCACCTTAGGATGTCATAGCCTGTTATGTGTAAACAAGTCACTATAATACTGTGGATAAAATCAACTTGGAGATATTGTCTTAGAGTGAAGGTTAAAGAAGATATGTATAAAAAACACATAAATGCTATCTGTTTATTGATAATAAACACTCCACAGTTACCAGTTCCCCATGGCCTATTTTTTTAGAGGGTGAAAGAGGTGATATTTGAACTCAGAGGGGAAGAATGCAGAGATTGCCAAACAAACAAACAAGATGATAGGGAACCACATATGTGCAACGTAATGAAAAGTCACAGCATGGTCTTTGAACAGTGAAAGATTCAAAACATTCACTGGGTTGTAGAAAATATGAAGGGGTCAATTTAGAAAGGACTTCGAGTGTCATGCTAAGGTGTTTGAACTACTGAAGGCTGCTAAGCAGGGTAGTTGTTGAAAGAGAAATGCAGATCCCCACAACCCCTCAAGCTGCTGCTACAGTGCCAAGGGCTCTGCTCCTGTCTCCTAATGGAAGGCTGACCTCTGTGAGAGCAGTCAAGATGGGCACGTGCTGGCAGGAGGCCACTGGCCATCCAGCGGCAGCCTCGAAGAGCATGGGCTGGAGTGGGCAGAGGCTGGGAATAGTCAGAGCAGTTGGGCTTTGATGGTCACAGGGAGGGGAATGAGGACTGGAGCACCAGAACAGGCAGCTGGCAAGCTGGACTGACCACCTCACAAGGCCACTTCAACAAGTGTGGTTTCATTGTTGGTTGTTTCTTTTTTTTCAATGGACCTTAAACTTACATTCAATAAAGTGCACATATCATAAACATAGAGTCTGATTAATTTTTACATATGCATGCACAGATGTACTCACACTGACGTCAAGGTATAGAGATTTCCAGCACCCCAGAAAATCTTATGACTCCTCCCAGTCAAGAATATTCCCTTCCTGCCTTCAAGTAACCATTGTTCTGACTTCTATCATTGTAGATCAGTTTTGCCTATTCTTGGATATCTTACCAATGGATTTGTATGTCCTCTTTGGTGTCTGGCTTCTTTGACTTAACATTTTGTCCCCAAGATTCATCCATATTGTTGAAGCATCACCCTCATTCTTAGCAAGCATTGCAGATGACTTTGCTGTCCCCCACTTTCCCACAAGCTGTTCTGTTTGATTAAAGCTATTGTAATTTGTCTTCCAATTATTTTCTCCTTTTCCTTCTTATGATGAATTCTCTTTAATTAAGGCAGTAGTTTGGCCTCCAATTATAGTAACCTTAGTTATCTTGATAATGAAAGTTTTGCTTTATTCAAATTCAAGGGCAGCTTTCACTTCATACTCAAGCAAGGTGGGGTACTGTGTAGGTAAACTATTGAACTTTCTTCCATTTTGAGTTTTCTGTCTAAATACAGATTTGTAAACCAATATAGTGGCTGGTCCGTAGATTTGGGCAGTTGCATTTTGTTTGCTATTTACTTCTGCTCTGCCAAAAGTAAACAAGAAAAAAATAAAGCCAACAACCAAGAGAATTTTATTGGAAAAGTAGAAAAGCAAACTAACATAAGGAATAATGGAAAAGCAGGCAAAGGCATCTGACAAAAGAAAGAGTATAATTAGGAGAGTCTGGATTTGAGAGAAGTGGGAACATGGTGAATAGAAGTGGTTACCTGCCTACCCTCAAAGGCCAAGGTGACTGGAGGTCTAAGAGATAGCACATATCATTTTTTTCTGCCCTGTGAAGCATGGAATGTTCTTTGTTCCTGAGTGGTTCAATTCATTGCATTTCTGTTCCTTTGTGAATATAGATGTCTGGAGACGTAACTCTTCAACTTCCCTGGGGCTTCACACCATTCATTTCCCTTCCAATCCCTGTCTTTCTGGGCTAGCCTCCTGTTCCAGTACCAGCTTGACAAATGGCCCTCTCACTACTCATACTGATAATACTTTTTATATATATATATATATATATATATATATATATATATATGGAGAAGGCAATGGCACCCCACTCCAATACTCTTGCCTGGAAAATCCCATGGACGGAGGAGCCTGGTGGGCTGCAGTCCATGGGGTTCCTAGGAGTCAGACCCGACTGAGCAAATTCACTTTCACTTTTCACTTTCATGCACTGGAGAAAGGAAATGGCAGCCACTCCAGTGTTCTTGCCTGGAGAATCCCAGGGACGGGGAGCCTGGTGGGCTGCCGTCTATGGGTCGCACAGAGTCGGACACAACCGAAGTGACTTAGCAGCATATATATATATATATATACACATATATTTGGTGGGATGTTCATTGTGATTTACTCTGGTTGTGTTACCATCCCTAACTGAGTACAGCTTGGATTTTACCAACTTAGATCTCTGAAGTCTTTTAGGTCATAACACTTACATTTAACTATTTTTTTGTATGTGTATATGTATTTAATTTCTAAAATACACAAAAGTAGAATAGCATAATGGACACTAGGTGCCCATCACTCAGCCCCAGTGATTATGACCAATTCTGCCTCAGTCACACCCCTCTCGGATCTCCCCTATCCTCTGTTATTTTGGAACAACTTCTAGATATCATATTTATTTTGTAAATACTTCATTAAATATCTCTAAAAGATGACTATTTGTATAACATACCAGTGTCCTACTGCTGCTATAACAAATTAACACAAATTTAGCAAGTTAAAACAACAGAAGTTTATTATCTTATAGTTCCGGAGGTCTCAGGTCCAAAAGGAGTAGGCAGGGTTGTGTTTCTTTTGGAGGGTCTAAAGGAAAATCAGTTTCTTTGTCTTTTCCAGCTTCTAGACACCACCTGCATTCTTTGGTTTACAGCTGCTTCCTCCGTCTTCAAAGCCAGCAGTATAACATCTTCAAATCTTCCTCACTTTGACCTTTGCTTCCACTGTCACATCCTCTCTGACTCCCCTGCCCAGTCTCTTTCCTTCATAAGGACCTTGTGATTACATTGGGCACACCAAATAATCCAAAATAATTTCCCCACACAAGATCATTAACTTAACCACAGCTGCAAAGTCCCTTTTGCCATACAATCACAGGTTCCATGGATTAGGATGTGGACATCTTTGAGGAAAGCCATTATCCTGTCTACCACAATAACAGCAAGACCTAAGTAATTAGAAATAATTTCTTAATATCATCAAATACCCATTCACTGTTCAAATTTCCAATTGTCCCATAAAATACCATACTTTTTCCCAGCTTTAGGAAAAAAGGATGCAAATAAGGTACACAAGTTTGGATGATAAGACTTTAGAGTCTTTTTATCTATAGGTTGCTCCTCCATCTCTCTATTTTTTTTCCCCTTACAATTTGTTAGTTGAAAAATCCTGGTTTCCCAAAACACACATTAGAGAAACTCAAAAACAAAGGCTTACCCTTTAAGAAATATTTAAATTTATCTGTTTGAAATAATGGAGTAAGGTAAGAATGCTTTGGAATCTACACAGTCTCTCATCAAGATTTAGGAAGGATTTTTAAAAATGGAGAACAATAATAACAGCAATGTTGAGTTAATGAGCAAACTGCTGGAAAGAACAAAAAGCAATACAGTGGACACTTGGACATTCAAAGGCTTGAATTTAGAAAGATAACCACAGTTCAAGTATTCTAGACAGTTTTATCAGAGAAGGCAATGGCACCCCACTCCAGTACTCTTGCCTGGAAAATCCCATGGTAGGCTGCAGTCCATGGGGTTGCGAAGAGTCAGGCACAACTGAGCGACTTCACTCATTTTTCACTTTCATGTATTGGAGAAGGAAATGGCAACCCACTCCAGTATTCTTGCCTGGAGAATCCCAGGGACAGAGGAGCCTAGTAGGCTGCTGTCTATGGGATCGCACAGAGTTGGACACAACTGAAGCGACTTAGCAGCAGCAGCAGCAGACAGGTTTTATAGCAGTACCTCTATTCCCAAAGTACATGGTTTCTGAATAGGGTTTATCATGAGGATATTAGAAAAAGCATGGGGAGTCAGGGGACCTGGGTTAAATTAGGCTCTGCTCCTATCTAGGACTGTGACTGATTTAAAGGGCACCAGACTCTAAAGTGAGTGGAAAACAACCCCACCGGCCAAACATAAGCCCCTCTCAGGCTGGTCTAAACCCAGTATCTGGCATTGTAATCTGTCTGCATGATACCCTGAACACATTCAGTCTTCATTCAGG
This sequence comes from Bos mutus, assembly GCF_027580195.1. NCBI lineage: Eukaryota > Metazoa > Chordata > Mammalia > Artiodactyla > Bovidae > Bos > Bos mutus. Next base: position 124,408,916 of record NC_091646.1, read on the forward strand.
AAGAACATATTTACTGAGCCTACTACACTTGGGTCACGTGCTAGATGCATACAACCCACAAACAAAGAAGCAATCTTATTGCAAAGAGCTATCAGTGAAGTTAACATACCAATTACAGGCGCCAATAGGTATTCACTTGTTAAGCAAATGGACTCTTACCTGTGTTTGCATGCATGCTCAGTCACTTCAGCCGTGTCCGACTCTTTTTGACCCTATTGTCTGTAGCCCACCAGGCTCCTTGGTCCATGGACTTCTTCAGGCAAGAATACTGCAGTGGGTTGCCATCCCTTTCTCCAGGGGATCTTCCCGACCCAGGGATGGAACCTGTATCTCCTCTGTCTCCTGCATTGCAGGCAGATTCTGAACCACCAGGGAAGCCCCCTTACCTATGTTTATGTAAATAAATAAAAATAACCCTTCATACAAAGTCTTGTAAACTTTGAATATAGGACATAGTGAAATCAGACAAGCCAACATGAAGTTCACTCAGAGAATATTTTCTTCCTTTTCTTAAAGAAGATCTTTAGCTTCTGGCTTTTGGAAATTTCCACCAAACTCTCCACACATTTCCAGCAAGTTGTCTTTCCAAACCATGCCTCTGGGCATCTAGAGGGAGGGAGTCAGTCAACCACATGGTCTAAAGCCCAGGGTCCTGCAGGCCTCGAATAGCATAGCGCTCTCAATGGCCTCTCTTCTCCCCTCTAGTGCTAGGGACCTCAATCCAGGTTCCTGAGAAAAGAAGATGGAAAGTTGTGGTTTTGTGGGATGCTTTGTGTAAACCCAAAGTGTGCAAACCTTTTTTATTATATAGTGTCAGCTAGGAAAGGGGAAAAAAAAATACCAAGCCTAAGTCCATGAATTTCCAAAGCACGACACAACACATTAAAAGTTTAGTATCATGAACAATCCAGTCCTTGTCGTCTACCCATTTGCTAGCAAGTTTCCACAAATAACAGGCAAGCTTAAAATTTTCATAAAACGCTTTGGCAGTGCAGGATGGGCCAACTTTCTGGCCGTCTCTCTGAGGAAATGACTGCAAATGTTTTTTGGTGTGAACAGCCTTAAGTATTTTAAATCCTTGGTAAATAGAGTTGCCAACAGTCCCAAATATGTTTTACTATTTCTGAATTGGACATTCAGGATTATTTTAGGAGGATATTTTTCAATGACAAATGTTTCAATAAATGAGTTGTCCTAATTCCCTTTCTCAAATATTAAGTGACTTTGAAAAACTTTGTAAATGAGAAACGAACTTTAGTAGCCAAATTGCAGAAGATGAGATAAATAAAAATTTCCTAGAAAGCATACTTAAAAACAACATGATTCTATTGAGGCTTCCAGAAATAGTATAACATCCACAGTTTTCACTATATGAGAATGCTGATTACTAAATCAAAGGTTTGACACACCAGTACAACTTACTAATCTGAAATGATTCTAGAGTTCTTTCTGCAAGTTATCCTGAAGGATATTTGTTCTAAATCTGGCTTCTACTGTGGTAGTCACTGGCCATGTGTAGCTATTTTTTTTTATTTTATATTGGAGCATAGTTGATGAACAATGCTGTGTTAGTTTTAGGTATACAGTAAAGTGATTCAGTTATAGGTATACATGTATTTATTCTTTTTCAAATCACATGCAGCCATTTTGAATTAAATTAATTAAAATGAAATGAAATGAAAAATTCAGTCCCTCAGTCACACTAGTCTGATTTCAAGTGCTGTGGCTAGTGACTGTCATATTGGACAGTGCAGAACATTTCCATCTCAAAGAAAATTCTATTGTTCTAAATCCTTATTATTCAAAAGGTAGGCCAGCAGCTTCAGCATGTGAGAGCTTGTTCATTTTTTTTTTTTTTTGGCTGTACCATGTGACATGTGGGATCTCAGTTCCCTGACCAGGGATTAAACTCATGCCCCCTGCACTGGAAGCACTGAGTCTTAACCATTGGACTACCAGTGAAGTCCAGGAGCTTGTTGAAAAGACAGAATTTCATGCTTTACACAAAACACACGGAATCAGAATCTTCATTTTTAACAAATCACCCAGGCGATTTGTGTGCATAGTTTGAGGAGCATTGGCATTTCCCAGACCTAGCTTGATCATGAAAATCACCTAGTACACTCATGAATCATTAAGGGTCTAGGGCCTTGCTCTAGATCTACTACATTTGACTCTTCAGAGTAGGTGCTTGGGAACCAACATGTTTAACACACACACTCTCTAAGTGATTCTTATTACTCTGGAATTGTTGTTGTTCAGTCACTAAGTTGTATCCGACTCTTTGTGACCCCATGAACTGCAGCACATGAGGCTTCCCTGTCCTTCACTCTGGAATTGGGCATTGATATTTTTTCAAAATTCCCCAGGATTCTGATGGGCAGCCCAAGTTAAAACTATAAATTATTAGATTTCAGAACTACTTCTGGTCTTAAAATTAGGTATTACATTTTTAAATAGAGGTAAAGTGAAATGGCATTAAAAGTAAATCCAACAGTCTATGTAGTTTAGAAACATAGCTAAAGAGCTTATTCTGTATTTCATGAGCCAAAACACGAAGTGTTGATATATAAGGTTTTGGTTATTTTGCCAATTTCTATGTTATATAATCAGAATTCTATGTGAGACTTTTTTGGTTTTGCTACGTCTTAACTTTTTTTTTTTTTTTTTTTTTTTGGTCCTGGTTTTCTAAATAAAATGATTAGCTCAAGATAAAAATGAGATTTTTCTAATTTTCTAACTTCTTGGAGCCTATAACTCCTACCCTAAAACATACACTTGTTGACTTAAATGAACCAATAATGAGACCCAGATAAAACAAAGTCACAATACTATAACAGCAACAGCAGCAGGTAAGAAACCCCCTGACAAAAAACCACTCAACCATGAAGAAATAAGAGTCAAAATATACTATTAACAAGGAAAATGTGAAAGGGAAGTGTTCAGAGACCAAAAGCTGGTTGGTTCCAAGATATTAATTTTCTTATTATGCTTGATAACTTTTATAGCCCTAGAAAATAAGAAAGCCTTAAAATTAATTAAACTGTCCAACTTAAGAAGTTAAAAAAAGAAAGGATAAACCCAAGGAAAGTAGAAGGAAAGACAAAATAAAAACAAGTGAGAATATCAATGAAATGAAAACCAAAGAATAGAGACTAGCAAAGCTGAAAGTTGGTTCTTAAAACAACAGCAACATGAAAAATGATCCATATAGTCAATCAGTTTTCCCCAGATTAATCTGTAGATTCAGTGAAATTTCAGTCAAAATTTCAATGGGTTTTTTTCCAAGAATTCGGACGATAAGATTATAAATGTTATATCCAGGTTTATTAACCCTTGACAGTGTTGACATTTGGGACTGAATAATTTTTTCTCCTGGGGCATTGGTCACTGTAGGATGTTTTACAGCATCTCGGGCCTCTATCTACTATATACTAGTAGAAACCTATCTCCCACTATGTCGCAGGTTGTGACAATCAAAAATGACTACAGACTTTGCCAATGCAGTGTCAGGGGTGGGGCTGAGTGTGATAAATTCACTTCCAGAAGAGAACAACAGCTTTATGGCTTTAAAGGGAAAGGACCAAAAATAGCCAGAATACTTCTACAGTAGAACAGACTTAGTCTCCCAGATCTCAGAAGTAATTATGAAGCTATAAATTTGGAAAACTCAGCAGTGGCCACAGGACTGGAAAAGGTCAGTTTTCATTCCAGTCCCAAAGAAAGGCAATACAAAAGAATGCTCAAACTACAGCACAATTGCACTCATCTCACACGCTAGTAAAGTAATGCTCAAAATTCTCCAAGCTAGGCTTCAGCAATATGTGAACCGTGAACTTCCTGATGTTCAAGCGGGTTTTAGAAAAGGCAGAGGAACCAGAGATCTAATTGCCAACATCCACTGGATCATAGAAAAAGCAAGAGAGTTCCAGAAAAACATCTATTTCTGCTTTATTGACTATGCCAAAGCCTTTGACTGTGTGGATCACGATAAACTGTGGAAAATTCTGAAAGAGATGGGAATACCAGACCACCTGATCTGCCTCTTGAGAAATTTGTATGCAGGTCAGGAAGCAACAGTTAGAACTGGACATGGAACAACAGACTGGTTCCAAATAGGAAAAGGAGTACGTCAAGGCTGTATATTGTCACCCTGTTTATTTAACTTCTATGCAGAGTACATCATGAGAAACGCTGGACTGGAAGAAACACAAGCTGGAATCAAGATTGCCAGGAGAAATATCAATAAGCTCAGATATGCAGATGACACCACCCTTATGGCAGAAAGTGAAGAGGAACTCAAAAGCCTCTTGATGAAAGTGAAAGTGGAGAGTGAAAAAGTTGGCTTAAAGCTCAACATTCAGAAAACGAAGATCATGGCATCCGGTCCCACCACTTCATGGGAAACAGATGGGGAAACAGTGGAAACAGTGTCAGACTTTATTTTTCTGGGCTCCAAAATCACTACAGATTGTGACTGCAGCCATGAAATGAAAAGACGCTTACTCCTTGGAAGGAAAGTTATGACCAACCTAGATAGCATATTCAAAAGCAGAGACACTACTTTGCCAACAAAGGTTTGTCTAGTCAAGGCTATGGTTTTTCCTGTGGTCATGTATGGATGTGAGAGTTGGACTGTGAAGAAGTCTGAGTGCCAAAGAATTGATGCTTTTGAACTGTGGTGTTGGAGAAGACTCTTGAGCGTCCCTTGGACTGCAAGGAGATCCAACCAGTCCATTCTGAAGGAGATCAGCCCTGGGATTTCTTTGAAGGAATGATGCTAAAGGTGAAACTCCAGTACTTTGGCCACCTCATGCGAAGAGTTGACTCATTGGAAAAGACTCTGATGCTGGGAGAGATTGGGGGTAGGAGGAGAAGGGGACGACAGAGGATGAGATGGCTGGATGGCATCACTGACTCGATGGATGTGAGTCTGAGTGAACTCCAGGAGTTGGTGATGGACAGGGAGGCCTGGCGTGCTGCGATTCATGGGGTTGCAAAGACTCGGACACGACTGAGCGACTGATCTGATCTGATCTGATAGTAATTAGGCCAATCACATGATCTTAGAACAGACCATTGAGCCCAGACTTAGTCCTCCTTTCAAATTACAAACTACAAGAATATATTTTTAATCCACACAACTCAAATATATAAAGAACTCCAACAAATAAATAAGGAAGCGCAAGCAGCCAAACAGAAAAATGGGCAACAGGCATCGTTATGGACTGAATGTTTGTGTCTCCCAAAATCTATATGTTGAAATAGTAACCCCCAATGTGATGGTATTGGGAGGCGGAGCTTTTGGGAGGTAATTAAGTCATGAGGGTGGTCAGTGCCTTTACAAAAGATACTCTAGAGGGCTCCCATGTGAGGACACAGCGAGAAGATGATTATGTATGAATGTGAAAGTGGGCTTTGACCAGACACCAGATTTGCCAGCACTTTGATCTTGAATTTCCCAACCTCCGTAACTGTGAGAAATAAATTTCTGGTGTTTATAAACCACCCAGTCCATGGTATCTGTTATAGCAGCCTAAACAGACTAAGACAGGCAAGAACATACATTTCACAGAAGACAAAACATATATGAACAATTAGCATGTGAAAAATCTGTTAAATACCATTAATGATCAGAGAAATTCAAACCAAGACCAAAATAAGATGCTATTTTCCACATACTAACTGACAGAAATTTTAAAGTCTAACAATGTCACGTGTTGAAAACAATATAGATCAACAGAATTTCTGCTGTTAGGTGTGTATATTGATATAATCATTTCAAAAAATAGTTTGACCTTATATCATGATGTTGAACAGTCACATGCCCTATGATCCAGTAATTCTCCTCCTAAATTTATCACAGAGAAACTCTTACATGTGTATCCTTGGAGACATGCACATATATAGTCATAGTAGTATTCTTCACAATAGCAAAAATCTGAAAACAACTCAAGTATGCATCAATAGAAGACTGGATTGATCAACTGTAGTATATTCATAAAATGAAATACTATAGTCAGTCAAAATGAATAAGCTACAGCAACACATACCAACAAGGACAAATCTTAGCAATATAATATTAAGTGAAAAGAGTAAGGGCAAATATTTCATACAACATGATACCCTTTTTAAAAGTTAAAAACAACTATAATTAAAAATGGACTTAGGTCTGACTATAGATAAGATCAAGGAAAGCAGGAGGGAGCTCTAAACAGACATTTCTCCAAAGAAGACATACAGATGGCCAAAAAGTACATGAAAAGATGCTCAGCATCACTAATTATTAGAGAAATGCAAATCTAAGCTACAGTGAGGTATCACCTCACACCCGGTCAGAATGGCCATCATCAAAAAACCTACAAACCATAAATGCTGGAGAGGATGTGGAGATGTAAATTGGTACAGCCAATTTGGAACAGTATGGAGGTTCCTCAAAAAACTAAACATAGAACTACCGTATGATCCAGCAATCCTACTCCTGGGCACATACTCAGGAAAAACCATAATTCGAAAAAATATGTGAACCCCAATGTTCATCGCAGCATTATTTATAATAGTCATGACATGGAAGCAACCTAAATGTCCATCAACAGAGGAATGCATAAAGAAAATGTGGAACATATATACAATGGAATATTACTCAGCCATAAAAAAGAACAAAATAATGCCATTTGCAGCAACATGGATAGATCAAGGGATTATCATACTAGGTGAAGTAAGTCAATACAGAAAGACAAATATGATATCACTTATATGTGGAATCTTTGACAGGGAGGCCTGGCATGCTGCAGTTTATGGAGTCACAAAGAGTTGGACATGACTGAGTGACCTGTTATGTGGAATCTTAAAAAAAAAAAGGATACAGATGAACCTATTTACAAAACAGAAGTAGAGTCACGGATGTAGAAAACAAACATGGTTACCAGGGGATAAGGGGAGGGCAGGGATAAATTGACATATACACACTGCGTGCATGTGTGCTCAGTCACTTCAGTCATATCTGACTCTTTGCAACCCTATGGACTGTGGCCCATCAGGTTCCATGTCTCTTATGTCCCCTGCATTGGCAAATGGGTTCTTTACTACTAGCACAACCTGGGAAGCCCCATATATACACTACTATATATAAAATAGACAACTAATAAGAAAGAACCTGCTCTGTAGCATACGAAATTCTGCTCAATACTCTGCAATGGCCTATATGGGAAAAAAAGTCTTTAAAAGAGTGGATATATGTATATGCATAACTGAATCATTTTGCTGTACACCTGAAACTAACTCAACAGTGTAAACCAACTATAGTCCAATAATTAAAAAAAATAAAAGGAAAGCAAGAAAATGACTAACAAAGGGTTCATATGCTTAGCTCAGCTCAGGAGAAGCCAGAGTGATGAAATGGCTGAAGATCACATAGCTGGATGACCACTGTTGTACAAGTCCTAGCTTTCACGTTAGATGGTAGATCCAATTGTTCTTACTTAACTGTAAATGTAATTATATCGATGGACAGATAGATAGACAGACATAATAGAAAGTGTTATAAATGGAATAATGATGAGAGTAGTCTTGAACCAAGGATTAAAATTAATCCAAATATGTGTGCCAAAGGTCCATTAAAAACAGGTCACATATAAAATATTTCATAATTAAAGAAAACAGAAAAATTAGAATGCACACATTCACTTGAAGTGGATGTACTTCTGAAAAACTGTACACAAAACTTTTTTTGCCAGTGGAACAGAATCAAATTCCAAATGTCTTACTGGACCTTGCCTTTTGTTGCTATTTTTGCTTTTATGAGCAACCCTATAACAAATCTTTCTGTATGGAAAATAACCACCGTGTTGTGCATATAATTATCTCCTAATTTACATATTTAGCTAGTTTCCACTTGCAGCCACTCTCTGACCTGTATCTGACTATATATTGGGTTAGCCAATATACATATCGCAGAGGTAAAAATTCCCCTGCCAGTGCAGGAGACACAAGAGACACGGGTTCCATCCTTGGGTCGGGAATGTCCCTTAGAGTAGGAAGTGGCAACCCACTTCAGTATTCTTGCCTGAAGAATCACATGGACAGGGGAGCCTAGTGGGCTATGTTACATAGGTTCGCAAAGAGTTGGACACAACTGAGTGACTGCGCACACACACACACAGCTCTACACATATAATTTCTTTCTTACAAATAATTACCCAGGGGACCTCCCGCACAACAACCTCCTCTCCCAATTTTGCCAGACAGGATTTCCATCCCCTCAACCCAAATTACCCTGCTCCAGCCTAGCATCTCTTCCACACTTCACTGGTCCTGGCTTCTCATCACATCTCATTGACAAGCAGGTCTACGCTTTTTGAATGTACAGCTCCTTCTCCAACCCCAACAACCACACCACAGTTCCTATTTCTTCACTTGAGATTCAGGGCTCTTCCTTTCTTCACTCAACAAATATTTACCAGTCACTTTCCCTATATGCAATGCACTGAAGTAAGTACAATGGGAAATATAAGAAGGTGAACCAGAGAAAGCCCTGCCTCGGGAACATGCAGACCTGTGGAGGAGGTGACATATATATAGCAGAAATAACTACAAGAGAGAAAGGAATGTGTGTATCTTGGCCACACCTGTAAAATCAAGGCTGATCCAGATCCCAGGATGAATGTGACCTCCAGCAGGAAGCATTTAACAGCCTCCAGCAACCTGCAAGGCTAGACTGGCCATAAGCACTCAGCTGCCTTTTCTCATAATTTGATTCTGACTTTGTCACTGCACCCTAGTTCCTGTTCTGGAAACTTGTTTAACATCTCAGTTTCCTATTAGGGGCTCCAGATCTTATCATTAAATTCTACCTTGGCCTCTGCCCTTCGTTTTTGGTCAGTAGCTTTGAGAGTATGACATCTTCTCATTAGTCTGGGGTCTTTGCAAGAACTGGGGCACTGCCCCTAAACTGCAGCTCCTGGATGGGATATAGAAAAAAGTGAAGCGAGAGTAGCTCAGTTGTGTCCGACTCTTTGTGACCCCATGGACTGTAGTCCGTGGAATTCTCCAGGCCAGAATACTGGAGTGGGTAGCCTTTCCCTTCTCCAGAGGATCTTCCCAACTCAGGGATCAAACCCAGGTCTCCCGCATTGCAGGCGGATTCTTTACCAGCTGAGCCACAAGGAAAGCCTAAGAATACTGGAGTGGATAGCCTATCCCTTCTCCAGGGGATCTTCCCCACCCAGGAATCGAACTGGGGTCTCCTGAATTGCAAGCGGATTCTTTACCAACTGAGCCATCTATCTCAGGACTTCCTTGGGTAAACCCAAGGGATAGAGAGCAAGGGGGAGTCAAAATCAGAATCAGGGTCTAGTCAGGAAACAGAACCACACCAGGTGGTTTGAACAATTTGAACAGGGAAAATTGAATATGAAGAATTATTAACTAGGCAAAGGGTGGTTAACTTCTGAAATATAGAGAACTGGAAGGTGTAACAGAAATAACTACTGCGGAAAGAGGCTGCCACTTTCAGGGCTGAGGGAAAAGTAAACAAAGAAGGAACTTAGAAAATTCAAGGAGATTCCCACCTCCTCCCGCAAAGCTGAGATTCAGACCTTTAAGGAGATCGTGCGGTCTGCTGCAGAAACACCGCATCCACCGCCAGCCAGAGTGCGGGAGAAACCCGCGGGAGGCGGCTCGGCAGAAAGAGCACCCCACCGCACAGAGAATGCTGCAGGAATCAGTTGCTCATCGAGCGGTCGAGCCATCGCAGCAGTGGGAAGAAACAAGCAAACAGGAAGCTGGTAAGTCCTCTGGCGCCTCCTATTGGCAAGACCTAGCATGGAGCCAGTTGCCAAAGGAGAAAATAGGGTTTGCAGAGACCAGTTCCGTATTACAAACTAAGAAAAAGAAGGGTGGGCTTGGAACCAAGAGAAAATAAATTAATAATTGAGACTCTGGTAGTCATCTAAACTTAGATATGGAAAGAAGGGAAGTTAGACAAGAAGCAGGATAAATTTGGAACTGCAAGTAGGAATCTTTGGCTACCAATAAAAGCCTGAGAAAACTCCATTAACCTCTTTTGAAATCAGGGAAATTAAAATTAAAACCACAGTGGGATATCACTACAAACCCACCAGACTGGCAAAAAAGATTTTTTGCAGTCTTTTAAAAGAATGCCAATTATACATCAATTAAAAAGTGTTTAAAAAAAAAAAAAAGACTATCAGGTTTTGAGAATAATGTGGAGCATAGGAACTCTCAGAAACGGCTGGTGGGAGTATAAATTAGTACAAATGCTTTAGAAGGCAGTTTGACATTATCTAATAAAGTGGAAGATAAACACAGACTATGGCCCAGCCGGTCTACTTCTATGTATATGCCCCAGAAAACTCATGCATGCACATCATAAACACATAGACCTTTTGGGGGGGGGGACTGTGCTGGGTCTTAGTTGTGGTATGTGGGATCTAGTTCCCTGACCAGGGATTGAACCAGGGGCCCCTGCACTGGGAGCATGGAGCCTTAGCCACTGGACCAGGGAAGTCCAACAAATAAACTTTTAACAACATTCATGGCAACATGATTTGTAGTAGCCCCCAAGTCCACCTATAATAAACTGGGAACATATGTTGTGGCCAAAGAATTAATGTTTTGGAACTGTGCTGGAGAAGACTCCTGAGAGTCCCTTAGACTGCATGGAGATCAGATCAGTCAGTCCTAAAGGAAATCAGCCCTGCACATTCATTGGAAAAACTGATGCTGAAGCTGAAACTCCAACACTTTGGCCACCTGATGTCAACAGCCAACTCATTGGAAAGGACCCTGATGCTGGGAAAGATCAAAGAAAAAGTAGGAGGGGGTGGTAGAGGATGAGATATTAGATAGCATCATCAACTCAATGGACATGAATTTGAGCAAACTCTGGGATCTAGTGAAGGACACGGAAGCCTGGAGTGCTGCAGTCCATGGGGTCGCGAACAGTCGGATACGACTTAGGGATTGAACAACAACAGCAGCATATATTGTGGCATAATTATTCAACAGAATAAATATTCAATAGCAATGAAAATACACAGCTACAAAATATAATGTTAGAAAAATAAAAAAGAAGAGATAGCAAGAGTGAGAGGGAGAGAGAGAGAAAGAGAACCCAAATGTTATGATTCCATTCAGATAATACTCAATCCAGCATTGTTGTTGCCAAATCGTGTCCAACTCTTTTGCGTTGCCATGGACTGTAGCCTGCCAGGCTCCTCTGTCCCTGGAATTCTCCAGGCAAGAGTACTGGAGTGGGTTGCCATATCCTTCTCCAGGATATCTTCCTGACCCAGGGATCAAACCCACATCTCCTGCTTGGTGGGTAGATTTTTTACCACTGAGCCACCTGGGAAGCCCAGGATGCATACCTACAGGTAAAACAAAACAAAGAAACTTGAAAAACAAGGACTTGTTTATCAGGACTTACCAGTTACTTCTGGGAAGGCTGAGGGTCATTGTCAATGAGGTTGCATGTGGAAAACCTCTGTTAGGATCTATTTTATTGACATGTGTGACAGTTACACTGTATTTGGTTTTGGCTTTAAAGTAAAAGTACATGTGCTTGACATACATTTTGCATGTTTATTATATGTCATAATTTTCAAAAAGAAAGCACAAAAAGGCAAGAAACATTATCCACCACTTGGGAGTACACATAGTTTATTTTTTAAATGGATTTCCTTCCTGTTCTTTTTTCTCTTTTCCTAGGCATAAATACCCTTTTTTGTTTCAGGTATTTTTACAAAATTGAAATTATACTCCAAAACGTACAAAATCAAGATCAAAAGTGTTTTTTTCTCTTTATTAATATTTTGCCCTAATCTTATTGGAATTCTTTGAAAGACCAATGTCCTATAGTGGTAAAGGCTGAAGACATTGCATAGAAGGTTGTCTGGGTGATGGGCAAGGTCCTGGAAAGCAGTTTACTTTGCTTTTTGTAAGAAGCTTAGCACACCTAAAGTCTTTTGGAATAAGTGCAACCAACACGTCATGTATATTTAGGTTAAATAGGACTTTGCATGCAGACCTAACCACTGACCCAACAAAATATGCTGAAACCTGGTACATTTGGAGAACAGTAAATTGAGAGTGAAGCACTGGATATATAGAAAATAGCAGAAACTTTGTCTGTAGTGGTAGATGGAGCCAGATTGTGAAGGACTTTCTAATGTCAATGACACTGGATTTAGATTAATCCTATAAACATGTATCCAGGAGAGTAGTTTTTTTCTTTTTGTTTTAAAATTTTTTAATGCATTTTAATTTTTAGTATACTTTCAGACCTACATAAAAGCTGTGACGATAGTGCAGAAAGTCTCCATATACCATGTACCAGTTTTCCCTATTGGTTGATTTTTTTTTTAAATATTCATTTATCCATTTGACTGTGCCGGGTCTTAGTTGAGGCTTGTGTGATCTCTAGTCACAGCATTCAAAATCTTAGTTGCAGCATGTGGGATCTAGTTGCCTGACCAGGGATGGAACCCAGGCCCCCTGCATTGGGAGTGTGGAGTGTTAGTCACGGAACCACCAGGAAAGTTTCCAGTAGGGGGAGACAGGGGACCAAAAGATCAGATAAGCACTCTGGGGACAGATAAGAGTGGCCCTGGCAATAGAGAATAAGTTCCTACAGTACTTGTGGAGGAGGTGGGAGCAAGGAGACAAAATGCCAGGAGTGGAGGAAATAATGAGTCCACATTCAATTTGACTGAGACACCAAGGAAGAAGTATCAAGTAGCCTGAGAAAATTCTTAGTGAACCGCTTTGATCACAGATGAAATTAAAATGTTGGCAGTTATAAGCTGGCACCTAGAAGGTGAAGCCATGAAAAGAACTAGGATCATCCAAGGAGAACACTTTGTTGAAGAAGAAAAGAGGAACAAAGGAGGAAACTCTGGGAACACCAACTATGAGGAACAACATATGCCAAGTTCCAAATCAACAGATGAATAATTTTGGGACATTAATTCATCGCTTGCACCAGTTCAAGAAATGGTTAATAGTCAAGAACATATTTTGGTACTGCTTTCTATCTTTACGTAATTCAGAAAACTTTTCCTGTGGACTTTATAAAGGGACATAGTTCATCCAAAAATGTATGAAACATGCCAGCGTAATTTTTGTATGCCAAGTACCCATTGCTTCTCAGCCTTTTGGCTAAGATTAAGTGTATGCCGAGTACCAGTTTAAAAAAAAAAAATCAGGATTTGTGATTAGGATTATTTTTCAGATTAAAACAAATACTATTGTTCAGAGCAGGAATTAGAATACAAAGTTAGAGATTAAAGAGTAGAATCTGCTTTTTAAACTAGCTTAATAAATGTTAAATTGTGCAATATTTAAAACATTCAAGAGTGATGAATTAGAAGTGGTAAGAATGACCATTTTTGTCTTAGCATCAGTGTCCATTGGACTGATGCTGAAGCTGAAGCTCCAATACTTTGGCCACCTGATGTGAAGAGCTGACTCTTTTGAAAAGACCCTGATGCTGGGAAAGATTGAGGGTGGGAGGAGAAGGGAACGACAGAGGATGAGATGGTTGGATGGCATCACCGACTCGATGGACATGAGTTTGGGTAAACTCCAGAAGTTGGTGATGGACAGAGAGGCCTGGCGTGCTGCGGTTCATGGGGTTGCAAAGAGTCAGACACGACTGAGCGACTGAACTGAACTGAGAGCATATTAAGGAAAAGAATAAGAACTGGAATATCAAAAAGAGAAAGATAAGTAAATCTCAACTTTTAATATTCCTTCATTCATTCCAATTATTGTATACAACTACTGTGGAAATATTGTTTGGTGCTGAGGATCTATTTTGAAAGGATGATGAGCAAGTAAACTGATACTACAGAAGTAAGGAAGCTCTGCTATGAGAAAAGTGACTAATTCTGCCTGGGAAGATAAAAGTAGGCTTCTCAGAGGAGGTGACATTTGAACTGGATCTCCATAGTTGAATTGGAGTTTGCAGGTGAGGAAATTTCAGGCAAGAGACAAAGAAGTCCCTATAGCCTCTATAAAGGACAGAGGGGGGAAATGTACAAATACAACATGGGGTTTTATAAGGGTGGGCAAGATGACTTTGGGGGTTTGTGAGACATTCAGTGAACATGCAAATAACTTGATCATCAACATGTAGATGAGCGTTTATTTGTTTGTTTTGAAAAGCTCCTTTTGTAAAAGGACTGAAGCCTAATTGCAACCAAGCAGGACCCTAAAGGGCCTTCCCGGGACTGCCCTTCCCCAATATCCCCATATCCTTTGCCTTAGCTCCTCTCTGAAGAATCTGAGTGGGGGGAAGTTGCTCAGTTGTGTCTAACTCTTTGTGACCCCGTGGACTGTAGCCTGCTAGGCTCCTCTGTCCATGGGATTCTCCAGGCAAGAATACTGGAGTGGGTTGCCTATCCCTTTTCCAGGGGATCTTCCCAACCCATGAATCGACCCATGAATCAAACCAGGGTCTCCTGCATTGCAGATGGATTCTTTACCAGCTGGGCTACCAAGGAAGCCCCTAGATAATAGTATCTGATATGCATTTCCTGAGTTGTTGTGTAAATGTAAAAAACTCCCTCTCTCCAACAAAAGGAAGATGTTAACTATGTGAAGACTGTGATGACTGAGCACAGAGTCCCAGGCCTCTTGGAGCCTAAGGACTGATAATGTTCACCCCTATGACACTCTGCTACCTCACCATCAGCCAATCAGGAAGTTGTATACAAGCTGATCACAGACCTTCTGACCCACCTCCCTCACCTGGCTTTTAAAAGTGCTTTGCCAAAACCCTTCAGGAAGCTCTGAGCTTTTTAGGGCATGAACTACCTGTCTCCTTGTATGGCCCTGCAGTAAACCTTTCTCAGCTCCAAACTCCATTTTAGTTTTTTTGGCCTCACTGTGTGGGGCACAGGAACTTGCATTAAGATAATCGGTTTCATGGAGAGGGTGTGGAGAAAAGGGAACCCTCTTACACTGTTGGTGGGAATGCAAACTAGTACAGCCACTATGGAGAACAGTGTGGAGATTCCTTAAAAAACTGGAAATAGAACTGCCTTATGATCCAGCAATCCCACTGCTGGGCATACATACTGAGGAAACCAGAATTGAAAGAGACACGTGTACCCCAATGTTCATCGCAGCACTGTTTATAATAGCCAGGACATGGAAGCAACCTAAATGTCCATCAGCAGATGAATGGATAAGACAGCTGTGGTACATATACACAATGGAGTATTACTCAGCCATTAAAAAGAATACATTTGAATCAGTTCTAATGAGGTGGATGAAACTGGAGCCTATTCTACAGAGTGAAGTAAGCCAGAAAGAAAAACACCAACACAGTATACTAATGCATATATATGGAATTTAGAAAGATGGTAACAATAACCCTGTATGCGAGACAGCAAAAGAGACACAGATGTATAGAACAGTCTTTTGGACTCTGTGGGAGAGGGAGAGGGTGGGATGATTTGGGAGAATGGCATTGAAACATGTATAATATCATATATGAAACGAGTTGCCAGTCCAGGTTCAATGCACGATACTGGATGCTTGCGGCTGGTGCACTGGGATGACCCAGAGGAATGGTATGGGGAGGGAGGAGGGAGGAGGGTTCAGGATGGGGAACACATGTATACCTGTGGCGGATTCATTTTGATATATGGCAAAACCAATACAATATTGTAAAGTAAAAAAATAAAATTAAATTAAAAAAAAAAAAAAAAAGAACAGTTGAGCACCTGAATGGAAAAAACAGTTGAAATTGAGTTATTCCGACTATAGGAAAGTCAGCTCTTAATATAACAAAATAGTTGAACATTGTGTATTGATGTACAAAGTAGATGTTCTTTAATAAATTTCCTCATCTATATTTAAAAAAAAAGATAATCAGTTTCAAAATTCTATAGCTATGGCAGACTCCAGGCTGGAAGGATTTCTGACAAAAGCTATTTGTATAACTAGTTTCTGTTGCATTTTTCACATTTTAAAAATTCTTATAATAGTTTATTATTTTTTTAAGATTTTTAAAAACGTGGATCATTTTTTTTTGTAGGTCTTTATTGAATTTGTTACAATATTGCTTCTGCTTCATGTTTTGGCTTTTTGGTCGTGAGGCATATGGGATCTCAGCTCCCTGACCAGGGATCGAACCCACAGCCCCTGCACTGGAAGGCAAGTCTTAACAGCTGGACCACCAGGGAAGTCCCCTAATAGTTTAAATGATAAGGATATTGATGAATAGTGAAAACTTTTACTAGTCACATCTTGATCAGATTAATGCCATACCCCTTTTTTTTCAAGTTAAAAGATGTTATATTTTATTTTTCTATTTTTAAAATAATGTATTGGGCAAGTCATAGCAATCAAGGCACCTCTCCTTTTCTAGCTACAGTTAGCTTCACACAAAGCTTTCAGTCATACCCAATACTTTCTTAATGGGCTGGAGGCAATGAATAATAACATTATTTGAAAAGCAACCCAGGGACTTCCCTGGCAGTCCAGGGGTTAGGACTCTGCACTCCCAATGCAAGGAGCATGGATTTGATCCCTGATGGGGGAACTATGATACCACAAGCCAAGCAGTGTGGCCAAAAAAATAAACTTTTAAAAATTAAAGCAACCTAAAAGTTGCTGAGAAGTTAGACATTCTCCTCTGTGCTCTTTTGCTGCTTAAATTCAAACAACCGAAAGAGTGTGCCCATCTGTCAGAATAAAAGCAGAGCTAACATTTGATGACGTTCAATTCAGTGCAAAAAGGCTGAGACAACTCAGTTTCCTAGTGTAAAGGAGGTACTTAATGGGTAGCCAAAGATCAGTCAAAATTAATATAGAAAGACTCCTAAATCCAGACTGAAGATCAAAAAGAAATGAATACTATTAGTAATTCACCAGAATCTAGACATCATGGAGCATGTTGGCTGATGGAAACTGTCCCAGGTTATACCAGCGTGATGTAATTTAACACACACTGATGCTAAGATTATAATCTTTTATCAACCTAAAATATGAAAGGAAATTTCCAGTTAACCTGGAAACTGTAATGTGTAATATGAGATTTTGTAATGACAAATGCAAGCTGAGAATGGATCATGTGGATTCTTCAACGAAAGAAGAGGGATAAATCTCAGCACTAGAATTTACTCATGCCCAATTAGAGACAATACTTCACCAGATGTCAAAATATTCTCTATAACTAGATACTAATGAAGACACCAAATTGATAAAACAGAATACGGAGTTTGGAAATAGACTCATATATGTGAAAAGGTAATGTATGATAAAGGTGGAATTAAAGGACAGCCTGGCCAGGAGTGTTGGAATGATTAGCTATCTATTGGGGGAAAAAAGACTCATAGTTTACACAATAAACAAAAAGGAATTCCAGATGGATTGAGGGTGTAACTGTAAAAAAAAAAAAATCTCTGAAAATATTTTAAAAATATACATGGGAGCATGTTTATAAACCTGATGCAGAGTCAAGCATCCTGAAAAAAGTTCAGAAACTAATGAGGGAAATATTCATAATTTTAACCAAGTAAAAATTAAATCTTCTCTCCTATTTTAAAAAACACTATAAGTTTAAAGACAGTAAACCAGTAGAAAATATTTGTTACCAAAATTATAGTCCCATAATTAATTTCAATAATATATTAAGAAAAAAGATAACAGTTTATGCATAGATGACTTCCACACAAAATTTTATGCTCATTCCATGCCTCTCCCATGAGTGCCAGACATTTATATTCACTTTTGACTTGACTTCTCTTGCATGGCTCTAAGGTTCTTCAAATTTATGGTCTTCTCACACATATCGGGTCCTCTCCAAAATTCTTTTTTCTCTGTTAAAATTGCAATCTACCGGTTTTTTTTTTTTTTTTCAATTGGAATAGCCCTCCATGGTTTCCCACTGTTCTTCAGATAAAGACAAAAGTCCTTACTGGGTTTTACAATGTCCTCCATGAACTGACCCCTTCCTCCCTCTCCAGGGTCATCTCACACCACAAGCCTTGCCTTCTAGAAACTAAGAATTCAGCTAGAGAATTGAGGGAGATATTTGGCATCACAAAATTGATTTAATTTTGCATGACTCCCTATAGGAGTTTGTTATATTCTCTGTGGCCCTAAGCCACTCATTTCAGCAGCTACTGTTGAGTGTATGGTGATGCCTGTTAATAGCATCCAGTAGTTTGGCCACTCCAACGTGGCCAAATAAGAGGTGTATCAAAGTTATAATTCTACTTATACAATTTGAAAAACTAAAATTATTTAAAAAAAAAAAAACTGAACAAAGGGACATCTTGAAGATCCCTCTTTGAAAAGTGTTTTGGGTCCATTCCATTGCCATCTGCCACTGCCCTAATCTAGGCCATCATTGTCTTGCTCCTAGCCTAGGGCAACAGCCTCCCCGTTGGTTTCTCAACCTTTGGTTTCTTCCCGTGATCCATTTTCTGTATGACAGAATGAATTTCCACAGTGCAAATGTAATCTTGTCCCTGCTCTGCTCAAGCAGCTGCCTCATGCTCCCTGGAGAAATCCTGAACTTCGTAACAGGCTTGGAAAGCCCTTCAAAGCTTCACTCTCTCTCCAATCTCATCTCTCCCCATTTCCCCCTCCTCTTTCCCATCCTCCAACTCAGAGGTTCAGACACACCAAACTTCTTCCAGTTCCTCAAAGAAGCTCTCTTTCCTCACCTGGGAGCCCTTGAACGTGCTTTTCACTCTGCCTGGATGGTTTTTCCCACCACTTCACCTCATCCTTCTGTGGAGTCACACCTCATTCATTCTTCAGTTGTCAGTTTAAATGTTGCTTTTTCTACTTGTCCTTGTTGTGTTTTCAGTGAAGTGAAAGTCACTCCGTCGTGTCTGACTCTTTGAGACCCCATGGACTATACAGTCCATGGAATTCTCCAGGCCAGAATACTGGAGTGGGTAGCCTTTCCCTTCTCCAGGGGATCTTCCCAACCCAGGGATCGAACCCAGGTCTCCCGCATTGCAGGCAGATTCTTTACCAGCTGAGCCACAAGGGAAGCCCAAGTGTTTTCAGAGTATCCTCTATTTAGCATTTACTATGCTGGATTGTCGTTTCTCACTTGATTATTATAAGCTTCTCTAAGGCACAGTCCGTCTTGCTTCAACTGTATCCTTAGCATCTGGTGCAAAGCCTGGGGAGTAATAACAACTTGTTAAGTGTCTCTCAAATGAACGAATGAATGAGGTCTCTATGAAAACAGCCTGCTAGGTAGCTTACTTAATTCCATAGCTTACCTGATTCCACCTTCTTCTCTAATTCTTGTTAGACATATCTTTGTAAAACACCACTTTTATCATGCTAAAGCATTTAATTGCACCTCATTTCTTACCCAGGTGGCTCAGATGGTAAAGTGCCTGCCTGAAATGCAGAAGACCGGGGTTCAATCCCTGGATCAGGAAGATCCCCTGGAGAAGAAAATGGCAACCCACTCCAGTACCCTTGCCTGGAAAATTCCATGGATGGAGGAGCCTGGTAGGCTACAGTCCATGGGGTCACAAAGAGTTGGACACGACTTCACTTTCACTTTCATTTCTTACAGATTAAGAACAAAAATTTTCAAGTGCCTCTGTATTTTTTTCTTGTGTTGTCTATCCAAATTTGTATTATGAGGAAGATTTTTTTTCCCCCAGAAACGACGTTGGCTTGTTTTTTCAAGAAAAGAATTAAAACTCCCAGAGCTCCCCATCAGCTTTCATTTGCAGGGAGCGCAGGAACCAAGGTGGATATAGAATCCTGGGTCCTCCAGCTGTGCTAGAGCACCCCAGAGTAGCTTAAGTGGAGAGACAGTATGTCCTAGTGGACACTTTTTCCTGGGGTTGGGGATGCAGCAAAAGAGAAGGTGAAAAACAGGGGTTGCTACTATAATGATTGGATACACAACTAAAACCTAGTTTCCATGGCTATGGTGGCCTCTTGCCACTCACCAGGCTGACTAGACCCCAGATTGCTTCAGCGGAAACATTGAAGCAGCAAGTAGATGCCTTCCACTTCACTTCCACTGGGGAATGTCGTTTTTAGCTTTTTAGCCCCTGTGGTACAGTATCCACATGAGAAGGAGGTTGAAATGCATGCCAAGTGCCAGTCGACCATACCAACCAAACAGATAGGAGAGAAATAAATGGCAAAAGTAGTAGCTTACAGTGACCACCGTGGCAGGACAGTGTCAATGACTTTGAACCTTCTTTGTACTGATGAAAGACAGTATTCAAGTCTATGACAGGAGCCCAGTTGTCACAGAAAAATGTATATTTCTCATCATTGAAGCGCATGATCCTTGGTTGCTAAAATGACATGATTAGACCAGATTTCTATTACTTAAGAAATAGTTAAACTAACAGTATATTCATTTAGAGAACAGCAGGAATATTTTGATCTAAAGCAAAACACATTTTCATGCTTTCAAGAATATATAGCATCTGTAATTGGACTAATGATACATTGCCCAGGAAACCAATTTTAGCAAGCAGATAAACATTTTTGTCATCAGCATACTGATTTAGTGCTTATATTTAGCATATCAAGTGTTTGCATGTTATATGTAAATGATTGCCTCTAAAGGGATTGAATACAGCCTCTCCACTCAATGGTCTTGTCTGCAGTCTTAATTTATTTAACAGATTTTCATTTAGAAAATACAACAATATGCTTCAGCTCAACCACAAAGTCAATGTTACTAGTATAGTTATTAAGGAAGTTTAATTGTAATTACTAGTTGTGGTAACAGCCACAATGATCATTTGAGAAAATATTATGATACCACTGTACTTGACAACCTGCCTCCTTGTGTTGCCTCTGAATTTTCTAGTTAGTAGAGTTACATGAATAAATCTAGTCCCACCTCTTAGGCAGGCAACGTGGCATTAAGGAAGGATCTGGCTGGCTTCAGGGGTCTCCCTTTTCCCTACTACCCATCAAATCTCTGACCCTGAAATGTAATTTTATTTTCTCTAAAAGTAATTTTATTTTCAGTTTAGAACAAACTGAACACAAACCCAAAGCAGAGTCAGCTGCAGAAGATAAATAGCATGCATTTGGCCACAGATGAAAAGTCATACTAAAACTTCTTCAGCATATATGAAATAAAGCCATCAAGATCCAGATGATTCAAATATTGAAAATCATGGTGTATAATTTAATGTTTAGAAAGATCTCACATTCAGATCCCCTCACGACCGTGAGTCTTGGCCCAGCCACCTACCATGTATGGTGTCTACGTATTGGACATATGGGCTATAGTCCTCTCTCTTTTGCCTGCTGCTGTCCTGATAGGTTTGTGCCTCTCAAAACCACCTCCTTTGTCATTGTGTCACATGGTCATGACAGTTTTAAAGGGGCTCAAATACTGTGAAATCGGGATTTTGAAGCCCTGGAAGTTTTGACATTTGATCCATCATTATGCCATCAGTGGGAAGCCACTAAAGAAGAGGTAGAATCTGCTTCTATTTTTGGTATCCACACACAAGAGTTAAATTAGTGAGCAGCAGGAGCTCTTGTCTCTATGGCTGTACCATCCGAGTCTTTGTCTGGATAACACCCAGGCATCTGTGCCCTGCAGTTCTAACATACTTTGCCCTAGTACCCATAATAAGGTAGTTTTGAAGCTGGCTTGGTAAGAACCAAGGTATTAGAGCTACAAATCCTCCATCAACAGGGGCAATATAGAAAGAGTCCCCCAGACGTTATGCCTTTCGAAGCACAAATTCTAAGTTTCTACATTGTGTAATTCCCTGTAGGTACAGAACACACACATGATGCACATGCAAAGCAATGACTGTCAGATTCACCCTAGGAATATCAAGGCATAAAGCACAGCAGAAGGACCACAAAGTAGAAAACTTAATTAAATGTATTGTGTAATTAATATAACATTGAAATGGAATTCACAAAAGAGATTGGCCATCAGAGATCACATCCAGTGAGAATTCAAGCTTCTGTAGCTGATTTTAATTACTCTCCTGAAATAGAAGTCTGTAAAAAGAATTTCAATAGATGGCTTAGATAAGTCTTTGCTCCACTGACAAATTTTGCTAGCAATATTCTCAGTCTACCAAAAATTGAAGGTGATAAGTTGATAAAGAAGCATTCTAAAAAGAACTGTCAGAAAAGAGTTCCAAAATTAGTGTGTTCGTATGATTTAAAGCTTTTTTTTCAGGAGAGTAGTTTATGCCATTGACAGTAAAAGAGTGTTTAAGTACCATTTTAAGATCTCTTTTTCTCTCTTTAGAACTTTCAGGTCAAATTTTCTGCCAAGTTCTTTTTATCTTTTTAGCTTGCAAGTTAAAAGTGAATGTCTACATTTCTGTAATATAGGCTATTTCTATATATTTCATAGGAGATGCCAGGAACAATGAAGTCTAATGACTAAATCACTCCCATCTCTGCATCTTCTTTTACATTGCCTGCCTTGGACTGGACAGGTACAGGTGACTTTTTAGATAATAATTCTATATTAGTTTCCTATAACTGTTGTAACAAATTACCACAAACTCGGTGGTTTAAAACAACAGGCAACCCATTCTCTTACAGCTCTGGAGGTCAGAAGTTTGAAGCCGGTTTCTTTGGGCTAAAAGCAAGGTGTCAACAGGTCCATGCTCCCTCTAGAGGCTCTTGGGGAAACTGTTTCTTGCCTCTTTCTCCTTGTGACTTCCAGCACACGTGGAGCAGTTCATGGCCACCATGGCTCCAACCTCTACTTCTGTGGTCACACTGTCCTCTCCTCTCCTGTTTATGTAATGCCCTCTGCCTTTCTCTCTTAAGGACCCTTGAGATGGTTGGCCTGCATTTCAGGCCAATCCAGATACTCTAACAGCAGCATATATTTGGGATTCATTACATGGGAAGTATTGGGCTAAGCACATATGTTTATTTAATCCTCATCACCACACCAAGAGGTGGATATAACTACTACTTCATTTTACAGATGAGGAAGCTGAGTCTTGGAGAGGCAACACAGTCATACAGCTGGCAGCCAAGATTCATCTCTTGGTAACAGGGAAAATTAGGACCAGAAATAACTTTGTACACTTGATAATGAATCCTCTAGTAGTAGTAGAAGGAACTGGAGCCAAGGCCACCATTGGGCTTCATGCCAACCTGGGCAGGTTTGAAGTCCTGAAAGGAGACTGAAGGCCTATTTGTCTGAAGAATGGTATTCAGTCAGTTCAGTCACTCAGTCATGTCCAACTCTTTGCAACCCCATGAACTGCAGCACACCAGGCTTCCCTGCCCATTACCAACTCCTGGAGCCTGCTCAAACTCATGTCCATCGAGTCAGTGATGCCATCCAACCATCTCATCCTCTGTCACCCCCTTCTCCTCCTGCCTTCAATCTTTCCCAGCATCAGGGTCTTCTCCAACAAGTCAGTCTTTGCATCAGGTGGCCAGAGTATTGGAGCTTCTGCTTCAGCATCAGTCCTTCCAATGAATATTCAGGACTGATTTCCTTTAGGATTGACTGGTTTGATCTCCTTGCAGTCCAAGGGACTCTCAAGAGTCTTTTCCAACACCACAGTTCAAAAGCATCAATTCTCTGGTGCCTAGCTTTCTTTATGGTCCAACTCTTACATCCATGACTGCTGGAAAAACCATAGCTTTGACTAGACGGACCTTTGTCAACAAAGTAATATCTCTGCTTTTTAATACACTGTCTAGGTTTGTAATAGCTTTTCTTCCAAGGAGCAAAGATCTTTTCCTTTCATCCCTGCAGTCACCATCTGCAGTGATTTTGGAGCCCAAAAAAATTAAGTCTGTCACTGTTTCCATTGTTTCCCCATCTATTTGCTGTGAAGTGATGGGACCAGAAGCCATGATCTTCGTTTTTTGCATGTTGAGTTTTAAGCCAGCTTTTTTCACTCTCCTCTTTCACCTTCATCAAGAGGCTCTTTAGTTCCTCTTCACTTTCTGCCATAAGGGCGGTGTCATCTGTATATCTGAAGTTATTGATATTTCTCCCAGCATCTTGATTCCAGTTTGTGCTTCATCCAGCCCATACTTCGCATGATGTACTCTGCATATAAGTTAAATAACCAGGGTGACAATATACAGCCTTGACGTACTCCTTTCCCAATCTGGAACCTATTAGACAGCTGTTATTTTGGCCTGTCCAGTATCCTTTCAAGAATCAGAAAGATCTCCATTTTTCTGGTATTGACATCCCAGCTTTCCTTTGGGAGGCTTCCACTTGTCCCATTTGGTTTGGCTCTGGTTCAGATAGGGCTTTCAATTATTTTACCTGGCTTCCCTGACCACAAATGTTGGCACATGTGCCAGTCATCTATTGCTGCATAACTAATTCCTTCAGAACTTAGTGGCTCACAACAGCAAGCATGTATTATCTCACAGTTTCTATGAATCAAGAATTTGGAAGCAGCTTAGCTAGGTGGCTCTGGCTCAGGGTGTCTCTGAAGGTAGCAGTCGAGATGTTGGCCAGGACTGCAATCATCTGAGGCCTAGACTAGGGCTAGAGGATCCGCTTCCAAGCTCACTCATGTGGCTATTAGCAGGAAGCCTCAGTTCCTTGCTGTATGTAGGCCAAAGACCTTCGTTACTCACTACATGGGCCTCTCAGGACACACAGCTGGCTTCTCCCAGAGGAATGAACCAAGAGAAAGACCCAGAGGAAGTTGAAGGGCCTTTTATAACCTGGTATCAGAAGTCACACACTGGCACATCTGCTTTTTTCTACTGGTCACACAGACCAGCCTGATACAATGTGGTGGGACATTACACAAGAGAGTTAATACCAAGAGGTTGGGATAATTTGGAGCCATCACGGAAGCAGGCTACTGCAGCGCTTGACTTCACCACCACATCCCCTTAGCCACTGATTGGGTTGAGGGATGGACATATGACTCAAATGAGTCCTGTTAGAATGTATCTCTGAGAATCATATATACAGGTGCCGGGAATGAGAGCCATGCTCATTTTCCTTGACTCTCAAGCTGCAGTGCTATAAGTCTTAAGACTTTGGTGGTCATGTTTTCAACCACATGGAGGGAGCACTTATAAACTGAAAGAGAATGAAGCCAAGCAGAGTAAAAAGTAGAATTAATGGTTAGAAACAGAGAAAGCCCTGTTAACATCCTGGGGGACCCTGGATCCATCCATGCCTGAAGTTTACCAAATTTCTCAGTAACACGAGCCCGTTTCTGTTTTAGCTTAAGTCAGTTGATTTGGGTTGCTAACTCTTAAATCTGAAAGGGCATGAACCCAGGCACAGCTTGAGGAAACTCGCAGTCACAAACCCATCCTACAGGAACAGAGGATCAAACTTGGTGAAGTGACAGAGCCTGGGCTGTGTGAGGTGTAACTCCTCAAAAGAAATTGATCACTCAAATTTCTTCGTGGCCTTGATCCCTTAGCACCAGACCTAAGCCCTATGGGTAAAGGAGGAGGATTTTTTTAAGTGGGAAAATGATTTCATTATAAACTCTGTAGGAGTTCAGCACAAAAGCAATCCTGAATGTGTGCCCTTGTGACAAAAGGTCACTCCTAGTGGAAGGAGAGGCATTTTTACAGCTTCCTTTCAAAAGAAAATGGAGGTTTTACAGACTAAAGAATCCTGATGCCACAACTGATGCTTTGGTGAGAGGGACTTTCTGGTTGGTGCTCTGAGGCTGAGTGGTCTATAAATGTCCCTGCTAGAGCTGATTGCCTCCCAGACCTGGGAAAGAGAAAGATGGTCTCTCTCTGGTAATCTTTCACCAAGTATCATCAAGAAGCCCCTCTGAACTTTCTCTCTCCTAGGGGAAAGCTTGGCCCTCCACCAGCAAAATCTTCATGCTCCACCAGGATTTTGTATGTCTCCAGCCCCATCTCTGGGGAGTCTCATTACCTACAAATCTCTGCAAAGGTCTAGGCACAGAATTCTGCCCCTAGTAGGTGCTCCAAAAACACTCATGGGGTGAAAGCCTTGAAGGGAAACAGAATATATTACCCCCAAATATGCCCCTTTGGCATATGGATTATTTTGAGCTTATTATTTTTAAGAAACAGCAGAGAAAGCAAAAGCTTTGGAAACCCAGTAGAAGTTACCTTCTCATAAGATACATTTACATTTATAAGGGAAATATCTATTTGTAAGTGTGTCTCCCTCTCTATAGGGCTTCCCTAGTGGCTCAGTGGTAAAGAATCTGCCTGTCAATGCAGGAGACATGGGTTCAATCCCTGGGTGGGGAAGATCCCCTGGAGAAGGGAATAGCAACCCCCCTGCAGTATTCTTGCCTGGAGAATATCATGGACAGAGGAGCCTGGTAGGCTACAGTCCATGGGGTGGCAAAGAGTCAGACACGACTGAAGCAACTAACATACACACTCCCTCTTTATACCAGGAAGAGGAGGACTCTGAATCTCTAGAAACTCTTACCAATGGAGAATGCTTGAACTTAAATCTTCATAACATCCTTATCTTTGTTTACTGTGCTTTGCCTGATAACTTACCCCTATCAACATCTTCTTTTGTTTTTTTTGCTAGAGATGGTATTTAAGGTGATGACTTGGATCATTTACCAGAGTAACTCATTTTAGGGGTCTCTCCCATGAATACAGGAGGATATATACTATTAAACTTCTGTTTGTTTTTCTCTTGTTAATGTCTTATTATAGGGAGGTCTCAGCCAAAAACCTAGAAGAGTAGAGGGAAAACGATTTTTCCTCCCCCAACACCCTAATTGAATGAAAATCTCATTTCTGGCACCATCCAATGAAGACATAATAAAAATAAAAACTTTAGATCATTAGAATGTTCAAAGAAATTCTAAAACCCTTATTTAAATGTTCCTAAAGAAATCAAGTTGCCAACATCCGCTGGATCATGGAAAAAGCAAGAGAGATCCAGAAAAACATCTATTTCTGCTTTATTGACTATGCCAAAGCCTTTGACTGTGTGGACCACAACAAACTGTGGAAAATTCTTAAAGAGATGGGAATACCAGACCACCTGACCTGCCTCTGTATGCAGGTCAGGAAGCAACAGTTAGAACTGGACATGGAATAACAGACTGGTTCCAAATAGGAAAAGGAGTACGTCAAGGCTGTATACTGTCACCCTGCTTATTTAACTTCTATGCAGAGTACATCATGAGAAACGCTGGGCTGGAAGAAGCACAAGCTGGAATCAAGATTGCCAGGAGAACTAGCAATAACCTCAAATATGCAGATGACACCACCCTTATGGCAGAAAGTGAAGAACTAAAGAGCCTCTTGATGAAAGTGAAAGTGGAGAGTGAAAAAGTTGGCTTAAAGCTCAACATTTAGAAAACAAAGATCATGGCATCTGGTCCCATCACTTCATGGCAAATAGATGGGGAAACAGTGGAAATAGTGTCAGACTTAATTTTTGGGGGCTCCAAAATCACTGCAGATGGTGACTGCAGCCATGAAATGAAAAGACGCTTACTCCTTGGAAGGAAAGTTATGACCAACCTAGACAGCATATTAAAAAACAGAGACATTACTTTGTCAACAAAGGTCTGTCCAGCCAAGGCTATGGTTTTTCCAGTAGTCATGTATGGATGTGAGAGTTGGACTATAAAGAAAGCTGAGCACCGAAGAATTGATGCTTTTGAACTGTGGTGTTGGAGAAGACTCTTGAGAGTCCCTTGGACTGCAAGGCGATCCAACCAGTCCATCCTAAAGGAAATCAGTCCTGGGTGTTCATTGGAAGGAATGATGCTAAAGCTGAAACTCCAGTACTTTGGCCACCTGACGGGAAGAGCTGATTCATTTGAAAAGACCCTGATGCTGGGAAAGATTGAGGGCAGGAGGAGAAGGGGATGACAGAGGATGAGATGGTTGGATGGCATCACCGACTTGATGAACATGAGTCTGGGTAAACTCTGGGAGTTGGTGATGGACAGGGAGGCCTGGCATGCTGCGATTCCTGGGGTCGCAAGGAGTCAGACATGACTGAGCGACTGAACTGAACTGAACTGAAAGAGCTTTAAGGCTTTTAAAAAGTTTTTGTATAAAACTTCAGAAATGTATTAGTGTTATAAAACAAAACACACCAATGAAACAAATAATCTTGGTTTCCTTTGAGAGAAGAAATCATAAAATACTGTCCACAGTAACCGAACTTTCAGGTGCTTACACTCTCAGACAATAGATGGCACTGTGAGACAACTATCAGTGACTTTTCTGCCTAGCTAGGAGGAAGCCGGGGAAACAGAATCAAACAGCAACCTGATGCGGGATCTGAACTAACTCTACATCTTTAAAGAGGGTCATTGGGAAAAGGCCCCTGCCCAAGTGCAAGTTCTACTCTGTTCTATCCCTAAACTATTCGAATGTGGTCCTGGGACCAGGGGCCTTGGTGTCATCTGAGAGCTTGTTAGAAATGCGCAATCTCAGACTCAGACCCCTTGAGAGAGAATACACTTCTTGGGCAATGTCTTCTTAGCTGACCAAAAGCTTTGGAAAATTTTTCAGTTATGTAGCAGTGCAGATGTTCATCCATGTTACAATACAAAGCAAAGCAAACCAAAATTATGTTTGTCCCCTTTAAGAAAAAAAAAAAAAATCCTGTTCTTGTAAAATAAGTGTTAAAGGAAGCCGCGGTGCTTCCCACTTTTAGGCAACAGATGGCACTATGGGACAACACTAAAAGTCACTATTTTTCCTGTAGCCAGGAGGAAGTCCTGGAAACTGGCAGGATGGAACACAGGAGTCTTGTGCTGGATGTGGACCTATTTAAAATCTACATCTCCAAAGTTAGAAGATTAGGAACTCTTCTGGATGAGGAAAAATAAAATAAAATAAGCTTGTGAAGGAAGTAGTGAAGAAGACAAGGGCTTTCCTCTCAAAGGAGAGAAAAAAATTTGCTTTTATATATGTCAGAAAGCTCTGAAATTGTGTCTTTAAAATCCATTGTTCGAATTCCAGCTATGTAAGTCAGTGCTTAAAACGCAAATGCCCTTAGGAGGCAATACATTTCACCATCCTCATGCCTTTCTGGGCATTAATTTGTCACCTTGCTTTGTAATAAAGGTCACTCCTCAGCAGCAAAAGAACTCCCTCACACCTCTATTGGTTCCTTTCAAGTTCCTCATCTCTTTCTCATAGGGACTGGTTGATTCAATTACTATAATGGCACAATGAATATACCTCAAAAATAGATAGATTTCTACCTCATTAGATAGAAAAAGTTACATTAGAACAGATAAGATACAATATGCTGCTGCTGCTGCTAAGTCGCTTCAGTCGTGTCGGACTCCGTGCGACCCCTTGGACAGCAGCCCACCGGCCTCCCCTGTCCCTGGGATTCTCCAGGCAAAAATACTGGAGTGGGCTGCCATTTCCTACTCCAAGATACAATATGATATTTGTGCAAAAATTTAAAGTATGCAATTACAGTAATATACATATATCATTAAAAGTACATGGAAATTCATGGAAATGAGTAGAGTGGTGACCTCTGGAGAGAAAGGAGGAGGGGGCAGGCTTTTTTTTTTTTTTTAGCCCTGGCCATGGCAGTGAGAACCCAGAATCCTAACACTAGGCAACCAGGGGATTCCCAAGGAGGCAGGCTTTAATTGTTCCAAATTTTGTTAAATATTAGCATCTGTTAAATCTGGATGTTGGTTGCCATGTGGTTGTCTGTTATACTGGTGTCTTTACTCTCCATATATTTGAAATATTAAAAATTTTAACAATGTTACCTACTATGCAAAGGCATAAAATATAACTTTTTATGTTATATGTTAGTGCTTGTTTGGTGCTGACCATACAAAGACGAAGAGAAAACTGACAATTTGACATGCTAGTGCAAGACATCTAGTGATAGCAGTAGAAGATTAATTCTCAAATGACTGCTTTAGAGATGATTGGAAGAGGGAAGGAGCGCTAAGAAGAGTCTGGGAGAAATTCGTGGAGAGTGGGAATGGAATGGGATCTTGATGCTGCCCGGAATCTGTATAGTGGGTCAGAAGAGGGTTAGCACTCCAAACAAGGAAAATGTAATGTCTCAAATCACAGCGGTCACAGAGTGGGGCGTCCTGGATGGCCGGCAGAGGGTTGGGTAAGTCAGAAGTTCTGGCCAGGGTGGCAACCTGGTTGAAACAGGACTCTGTTCAAAGTCTGAAGCTTACCCCCAGCTGGATCATTCTGCTCATGCCTCTACCTGCCAGGGAAGGAGCAGCCTACAAAAGGCCTCCACGGCCCCTTGATGAACCTGGATCTTTCTTTGCAGAGCGTGAGCAGTCCTAGTTATCTTAGCCACGCAGAGACAGGATCCAAGCTGTGATTTAGGCAGGTCAGCTTGGCATCTCCACACAGGGTGGACTAGAGGGGAGAGATAGCCAGAGGCAGGAGACCCTGTTCAGAGGTCAAAGTCATTGTTGAATGACACAAGGAGGCCATGAACTGAATTATGATCATGGCCCCAGGAGTGAAAATAGGGAAGAAATGAAAAGAAACTGGGAAATCATTGACAGAACTCACAACTGTACATCCAGAAGACTAAAGAGAAATTGAAAAGGGCTCCAAGGGTTGGGAGAATAGTGATGCCCTTAAGGACAGTAAATGCCACTGGGAGGGACAGGAAGATTTGGGAAAGATTAGAGGAAGTTCATTTGTATAAATTTTGAGACTAAAATGATATCTAAGTGGCCATTCCATTAAACAGGAGATTTGGGGCTGGGGGCTTGGGAGGCAAGCTGTTGATTCAGATTTGGAAGCAGTCTTAAAAGTCATGGGATTGTATATACTTCGTGCAATGAATGATTAAGAGAAAAAGATGGTACACTAACAGCCTTTTCTTGGAGAGTAAGGAATAGGAAGATACAAGGAACCAGGGAAAGGTAAAGAGGTGAACTGCATCAAAGGGAGAAGCAGATGGTGGAGAGAGTGTGGCCTCTAAGGTCATGCTGATCAGTGCAAGAGGACAGCTAGGTTTCCATGGGCTTTGCCAATTGCTTGACCACCTAGTGTCCTTTGAACAGGACAGAATCAAGCCCAGAAGAGCTTCTAATGGCCCTAACTTTCTCTCAGCTCTGGCCAGTTGCAGATGCACAGGAGAACCTAGATTCTTGGACAATCTTTAGTTCTCTCAGGAAGCTGTCGTTTTCCCCGTCCTCTTACTTCTTGTCTACCTTGAAATGGCACTAATAATTAAGCGTGTCTTCCTCTGAAATCCCATGGCACATTTCTTGCCTCTCCATTGGCCATCAAATAAATCCATCCAAAGAAGATTCTGAAGTCGCACACCTAAGTTTGAATCTGGGCTTCATCAATTACTACCTGTGACCTGGAGTGCATTCTTGAACCTGCCATGTTTGATTCGTTTTGTATCCTGGGGTCCGAACACAGTGACTAATGCAGTTGTTATTGAGTTAGATCAAATTTTGCAAAATTCTTGGCTCCACACGTCACTTCTGCTTTGCCTGCATATTTCCATTCTGTCCACACCATGATATTTGCAGCAGTAAAGCAGGGAATATTGACTACATGTTCAAAAAAGGAAGCAAGTAAAATACAGGGAAAAATGGGATGGTAGCGAGAGGAAGCAGTGACAGACTTTTCCAAAATAATGAAGACCTGTGTGTCACTGAAGAAAGGAGGAAAGAACCAATGTAGGTTAAAGAGCTGGAAAGGGAAGGAATCTTATAGGCTTGGTAAGTGGGAAGAGGGCAGGGGGCAGGGAGGATTTAAATCACAAGTGCCAAGAGAAAAGAGTTTGCCTCTCTTTTACTAAAATTTTTAAAAATTTCTTTGGAAGCAGTAAAAATCGTCTTAAATTGCAATTAACAGTAATTAGCTGAGAACAACCATCATGTCAAATATATTAATTACCTAACCGGATCCTGGACTGAATCCTTGAAGTCTTTGTGCACAAACTGATAAAGGTATATATGCTTATGTTATACATGTATGCCCCAAACAGACTTAACTAATACATCAACTTGAATGTTTCTATCTAGAAATTATTTTCAAGAGGAACTTCAGAGAAGCTAAATGAGCTACTGAACTCACCACTTCACTTAGATGAGTAAACTGAGGCATGAAGTACTTAAATAACTTGTCCAACGTCAGCTGGGAAGTAGCTGAGTTGAAATTTAAACTATGGTCTTAACCACTCTTGTTATTTTGTTGCTAGGTCCTGTATAACTCATGTGACCCCTCCATGCTCCTCTGCCCATGGAATTCTCCAGGCAAAAATACTGGAGTCGGTTGCCGTTTCCTTCTCCAGGGGATCTTCCCAACCCAGGAACCACTCTACTGCCATTATAAAAATCAATATCTTAGACACACTTTGACCATGGTCCTGGATCCTTCTCACTTGTTCCTGCCTTGCTCTTCATCCAAGTTTGGTCTCCCTCTGATGTGTAACTCTCAGTCTTACAAGATCCTGACCCTGACCTGTAGAACAAATGTCTGTACTTGGTCTTTCTACTGGAGTCTCTGGGGACTCTGATTAGATTTGTCCCCTGGTTCTACATCACCCACCTTGCTCCAAACAGGAACCTGGTCCAGTTCTCAGGTTCTAAACCTACTGGCTCTCCTTTGCACCCAGCTTCCCAAGGTCCTACCTCTTACCTTCCACCTCAGTTCACCTGAACACCCAAGTTGGGATAGGGGAAAGTGCATAGCAGCTCCAAGTTTAGACCCTTGCCCCAGCATGACCCTCTCCAGGGGATTTGGAGATCTGGGGACTTGGTATCTGGGCAGATGCAGTTTTCAGCTGAAGCCAAGAGATGGAGGTAGAGAGAGATTAAACAATTCGGGTTAGAGTGGTGGGGAATAGGCCCACAGAGAAGTAGAGTCTCATCAGGGATGAGGTGGGCGGGACAGGCTGAGTGAAGTCAAGTAAGAGATGAAAACAGAAGCGGTGATGACAGGTGACAGATGTGGAAAGCTGAGTCAGAGAGACACATTCCTAAGAAAAGTTGTAGGTGACCATAGGAGGCCTCAGCCCATGCTTGGTGATCGCTTTGTGGTTGGCTCTGCTGAGCATGAGTCTTCTAGCCTCCTAGACAAAGACTGTAAGTTTTGGCAGGTATGGCCTCTGTGAAAACCTGATGAAAAATATGAACTGTTTCCTCAGAAAGGCAGAGGGGTGCACAAGATCAACCCACATTCTGTATGTAATTTTTCAGGAGCCATAGACACCCCCTATTCCCACCGGAAATGAATCCACAGACCTCAGATTAAGAATCCCTGCTCCAGAACTCTTTTTTTTTCAAATGACAGGAAGTCATTGAAAGGTCTTATTTATTCATGTATGTATTTAAGTTTATTTTTATTGAAGTATAACTGATTTACATACTGGAGGGTTTTAAACATGCAAGTGGAAAAATCTGGTATACATAAATATTTTTAATTTAAATTTAAATTTTTTAATTTGAAATATAATTGGGTATATGAGTTTCAGGTGTACAAAGTAATGATTCGATATTTGTATAGGTTACAAAATTACCACCAAAATAAATCTCTGGAACTTTTAACTTGGCCCTCTTTCGTTATTGAAATTTAAGTACTTTATTTACTTCCATAGATTGGAGAATTTTTCTTTTCTCTTTTGGCCCTGCCACACAGCTTGCAGAATCTTCGTTTCCCAACCAGGGATCAAAGTGACAGTGCAGAGTTGTAACCACTGGACTGCTGGGTAATGCCCGAGAACTTTGGAGTTAGGAGTGTTATCAGCAAGCTAGTGCTTCCCAGCCCCCTCACATCACTACTGAGGAGGCTATACTGAGGTACAGAGAGGTGTGCTCACAAACCTTCTTTGAAAATGGAATGGCCTTTCTACCATACTGTTTTCTGCCATTTCCCCTTGTCTTTAACTCCCATGGAGGAGGAGGAAGGAGGAGCAGATGGCTTTAAAGTGCTCTGGGAAACTTCAGAGATATTTTTGTATAACGTGGGTGTTATGGATTGAATTGTGTTCTCCCCTCAAAATTCATATGTTGAAGCCCTAACCTCACTCCACCTCATCCCCGCCCTGGTACCTCAGAATGTGACCTTATGTGGGAATACGGTCATGTCATATAATTGGTTAAGATGAGGTCATGCTGGAGTGCGCTCCTAACCCAATGTGGAAAATCTTGGACATAGACACACACACAGGGAGAATGCCAGGGGAACATGGAGACAGAGAATGGAGTGAAGCAGCTGCAAGCCAAGGAACACCAAGGATTGCCCGCAGAAGCCAGGGAATGAACAGGCTCCTCCCTCAGGGCTCTCAGAAGGAACCATGCCTGCCGCTGACATCTTGACTTCGGGCCTCTAGTCTCCAGGACTGTGAATCAGTGAATTTCTGTTGTTTAAGTCCCTTGGTCTGCAGTGCTTGGTTAGCACAGCCCTAGCACATGAATATAGAGGGGGCAGTATGTACTTCTTTTGTCTGGGCACAGTGCTCTCAATACATGCCTTGACTACCGGGTCTTATAGGCAATGGCATGAGCATCTTTGGTGAAGATGAGGTGGGAAGGAAGGGACAGGAAGTATGCTGAGATCGTCATACAGACCAGCTGCCTGTGGTCAAAGAAAGCAGGTTTGCTTGATTAGGATAAAGCAGACTTCAGAGCTGGGAGATGATGAGAAATTACGCCAGAGAGTGAAACAAGGTGTTCAAATATCTCAGAGTAAAGGAGATGGTGTTTAGATGGATTTGGTCAAGGGCTACAGTCCATGGAGTCTCAAAAGAGTTGGACACGACTTAGCAACTAAACAGCAACAACATCAGGGAAACAAGGGTCTTGTGGTGGGGGACTTGAATGCCACAAATAATCTCTTCAACCCTCACCATCATGAAAGCCAATTTAAATAAACGTTGTTTAGTTGCAGTAGTGTCCAACTCTTTTGTGACTCCATGGCATGCACTGTAGTCTGCCAAGCTCCCTGTCCATGAGATTTCCCAGGCAAGAATACTAGAGTGGGTTACCTTTTCCTTCTCCAGAGGATCTTCCTGACCCAGGGATCGAACCTGCATCTCCTGTTTTGGCAGGCAGACTTTTTACTGCTGAGCCACTGGGGAAGCCCAATTTAAATAAATACACAGTCTAAATAAATGCAGCACATTGATGTAAACATGCAGTTTTTACAGAATCTTGCCTAAGCCCTTTGTATTAGTTTTCTAGGGCTGCTGTAACAAAGTAACACAGACTGGGTGACTCAAACAACAGAAATTTATTTTCTCAAAGTTTTGGAAAGTCCAAGATCAAGATGTCATTGTGTTTGGTTTCTCATGAGGCCTCTCTCCTTGGCTTGCAGACGACTGTCTTCTCCCTGTGTTCTCGCACTCACAGCCTTTTCCTCTGTACATGCACATTCCTGGTGTCTCTTCCTTTTATTTGAAGGACACCAGTCCTACTGGATTCAAACCCACCCTAAGGGCTTCATTTAACCTTATTTACCTCTTTAAAGGGACTATCTCCAAATACAGTTACACTAGGAATCAGGGCTCCAATATATGAATTTTGATTTAACTCAATTCCTTCCATGGTACCCCCTCGTGTGAAAAAGTCTGAAGCTATCCTTGTAATGAAGAGTAAGAGCTGGAGAATGGCAAGACACATGGCTGATTTAATATTACTGTGGAAAAGTGAGCAAGAAGAGAAGATTGAACTGGGGGTCGAAGGATTTAGTCAAAAAGGGAGAAACATCATATAGGTTAAATATTATAGAGAGATTTTTAAAAGGTAGAGTGGAGAATGAGATTGAGAAATTCAAGGCACTTATATGATAGGAGAGATACTGTGAGTGAGAAGGAGAAAACTGGATTATAATTACTGTGGGATTTGAAAATTGGGCCTGCTTTGGTACTCTCTTAGATATTTCAGTGAAGTTTAGTTACTTTTGGAGGCTAAGCTGTGCTGCTTCAAATGGCATTCAGTACGGAGACTGGACTATGTGAAGCCCTGACTTTTGTGTGGGTTACACAAGAAGCAAAGGGCACAAGTCTGGAAAGAGAGTGTGAGGTCAGTGTTTTGTCCATGATTTGTACATTTTTATGACTTAATTATCTGAGTAGCAGATATCACTACAACTGGATGCTTTCAACAGGACAAAATGCAAAGCAAAAAAAAAAAAAAATGAGTAGATGAAACATTAAATATAGACAGAGGATTTCCCAGATGGTGTCAATTTGGCACCATTGCTCCCTCAAATTGTTTAACTATGACTAAGTCTTTTCCCCACTTTGACATTTTGAAGGAAACCTTTTGGAACCATATTTAATTTGAAATAAAGGCAAAGAAGCCTTTTAGGGGCTGAGTAAATATAGGCTTGGTTGCAGTTATTTCAGTGGTAGTCGCATTATGGTAATAAAACCTGATTCTCATTGAGTTCTAGCTAATCAAAGGAAGGTACAATTATGAGGAAACCAAGACTTAAAGAGGGGAAGTTACTTGTTCAGAGTCACCCTCCTGGTGAGTAGCAGAGCTCAGAGCAAGCTGAGGGCAAGTGTGTATAATTTGAGTGAACTATTGCAGGAGTGGGCCTGCATACTGACTCCCTATGTTATGTGTTCTATCTATAGACATTTGCTACAGCTTAATGAATGAAGAAACTTGGAGAAGGCAATGGCACCCCACTCCAGTACTCTTGCCTGGAAACTCCCATGGACGGAGGAGTCTGGTAGGCTGCAGTCCATGGGGTCGGACACGACTGAGCTTTTGCTTTCATGCATTGGAGAAGGAAATGGCAACCCACTCCAGCGTTCTTGCCTGGAGAATCCCAGGGACGGAGGAGCCTGGTAGGCTGCTGTCTACGGGGTCACAGAGTCGGACACGACTGAAGCAACTTAGCAGTAGCAATGAATGAAGAAACTTAATGCATATTATCTGAAGCTTATAGTTTTAGACAATTGTAAGGGTTAGATCCTTTAATTAATACTTGAGAGATATGTGTGTGCGTGTATGTTTGTGTGTGTGTGTGTATATAAGGAGGAAGAGAGGGGGAAGGAAAGGAGGAGGAGGAAGCAGAAGAGGTAGAGGGGGAGAGAGGTTTCAACTTACAAAGAGGTTTTGCTCCAAAAGTTTATTTTTAAATTGTTGGCATTTTCTCTCAGAAACAGGGTTATAGAGGTTGATTAAGGGCCCAAATCAGGCTAGAAAAACACGTTGAACCAGTGCTCCAGTATAGTAGTATCCTAGAGCCTAAATAATGTTTTATGACAGCAGTGTTTCTATAAAAAGTGTGTTGAAGATTCTGACTTGGAATGCCAGCAATCCAACTCCCTATGGGCCCTCCTCTTCTCCCCCACTTATTTGTTAGGGTAGTAGAAGTAGACATTCACTAACACCAGGTGCAGATGGAAGCTTCTAGGCTTGGGAGTAGTAGTATACAATATAGTAAGTGGTCAGGAATGGGCTGAGAGGTAAGCTGTGAGCAGGCCTGGGAGACAGTAGGGAATTGTGACAGAGCACTTTATGGGGAATGGGAGGCTCCTCAAACTTTCTCCTGGGTCTTTAGCTGGACCCAGTGATGGTCCACCTGCTTCCCTTCCTCCTACTACCAACTGATGCTTCCAATAACTTCCTTTCTTCCCTGGTCTGTTCTGGAACAGCGCATGGCTTCCATGTTTCTGCTTTATAATCCTGTCCCTGAAGCAAGCACTTCACAGTGTAGAAATTTAGTCTACTTTAGAAGAACTGTCAGATTTTTACTGTCCTTGCATTTTATCTTAAGAGCTATAAGGATCCCTTTTGGTGACAAGTTGGATAAAGCCTGAGGCCACTTGTAGGCAGATGGTTGAGAAATGATGGTCATTGCTGTGACCAGTACATCTCCCATGGGGTGGAAGGTTTGAGTGGCACAGAAAGGCCACTAGCCCCAAAATATCACACTAGATTACATTTTTTAAAGGGAAGGTGCAGGTTTGAAAGGCTTTTCCATTTGAAGATTCCTCTGAGAGCAGTGATACTTTAGACATTCTCTTAGCACAGTTGCCTAGTGATAATGGAGCTTTTGGATTAATGGAAAAGCTTGTATTGATATCTTTTAAATTATAAAGTGCCCTTCCATTCCTCATTTCCTGTTTCACTTTCTCTATTGGATAAGAGATGAATTTTTAGTGAAAAAATAAAAATGAGACTTGTCACAGGTTGGGTTTCCTTGGAAGCAGACTCTGAGATGGACACAGAGCATATTAGGTTTATTAGCAAATGTCTTTGGTGTCAACTCCTGTGAAAGGGAGGGGCAGGAAACAGAACTGGGCGGAGGGAAAAGTCTCTGTGTCAGGCCCAAACACAGCCTCAGAAAGTTCTGGAGCTTTGTTTTGGGTTGGGCCAAGATGGCCAGGCCTGTATAACCTTACACCCATCAGTGCTTGGATGCTGGCTACCTGAGCCAGGCGACTTTTTACAGCTGAGGCAACTCCTTGTGCCAGTGGCACTCCCAGCTGTTGGGGTAGCAAGCCCGTCACTGAAGGCAGCTTGGCATGGTGCCCAATGTGTCATATTACGATACTCAGATTAAAAATAGATGATAACTAGGAATTTATAGTGTAAAATAAAAATAAAAAAGCATACCTACTTAGAGTGCTGTTCTCATCTGCACAGATTCATTCAGCAGGAGGAGCAACAGAGTGCAGTCTACAGGTCAACAGGTTCCTATACCTGTGGCTGGGTGCAGAAGCTGGGCTAAGACCAAGGCCTTTCCATTTGACCATGGCCATTCTTTTCATCTACCATGGCAACCTCCAGCAGACATGCCATGGCAATCAGGAAAAAGAAAAGCCTGCCTCTCTTCACTTACTTTTAAGAAAAGAAGCAAATTCATTTATTTATCCTGAATTTAAAAGCAATTTACATTTACTGTAAAAAAAAAAATGCATAGTGCAAAAGGAATAGAACAGTGGGAAAATCACCCATGACCCTAACAATCAGAGTAATTGTTAACATTTTAGCATATATTTCCCTTAATCTTCTCTGAAATGTATGTGTGTATATATGTGTTCCTAGAGCCAGACATCCTGGAATGCAAAGTCAAGTGGGCCATAGGAAGCATCACCATGAACAAAGCTAGTGGAGGTGATGGAATTCTAGTTGAGCTACTTCAAATCCTAAAAGATGATGCTGTGAAAATGCTGCACTCAGTATGCCAGCAAATCTGGAAAGCTCAGCAGTGGCCACAGAACTGGAAAAGGTAAATTTTCATTCCAATACCAAAGAAAGGCAATGCCAAAGAATGTTCAAATTACTGCACAATTGCACTCATCTCATTATACGCTAGCAAAATAATGCTCAAAATCCTCTAAGTCAGGCTTCAACAGTACATGAACTGTGAACTTTCAGATATTCAAGCTGGATTTAGAAAAGGCAGAGGAACCAGAGATCCAATTGCCAACATCTGCTGGATCATCGAAAAAGCAAGAGAGTTCCAGAAAAACATCTACTTCTGCTTTATTGACTATGCCAAAGCCTTTGACTGTGTTCAGTTCAGTTCAGTTCAGTTCAGTCGCTCAATCATGTCCAACTCTTTGCAACCCCATGAATCACAGCACGCCAGGCCTCCCTGTCCATCACCAACTCCCGGAGTTCACTCATACTCATGTCCATCGAGTCAGTGATGCCATCCACAACAAACTGTGGAAAATTCTTAAAGAGATGGGAATACCAGACCACCTGACCTGCCTCTTGAGAAATCTGTATGCAGGTCAGGAAGCAACAGTTAGAACTGGACATGGAACAACAGACTGGTTCCAAATCAGGAAAGGAGTACGTCAAGGCTGTATATTGTCACCCTGCTTATTTAACTTATATGCAGAGTACATCATGCGAAATGCTGGGCTGCATGAAGCATAGCTGGAATCAAGATTGCTGGGAGAAATATCAAATCAGATATGCAGCTGATACCACTCTAAAGGCAGAAAGCAAAGAGGACTAAAGAGCCTCTTGATGAAGGTGAAAGAGGAGAGTGAAAAAGTTGGCTTAAGACTCAACATTCAGAAAACTAAGATCATGGCATCCGGTCCCATCACTTCATGGCAAATAGATGGGGAAACAATGGAAACAGTGACAGACTTCATTTTCTTGGGCTCCAAAATCACTGCAGATAGTGACGGCAGCCATGAAATTAAAAGAAGCTTGCTCCTTGGAAGAAAAGTTATGACCAATCTAGACAGCATATTAAAAAGCAGAGACATTACTTTGCCAACAAAGGTCCATCTAGTCAAAGCTATGATTTTTCCAGTAGTCATGTATGGACGTGAGAAATGGACTATAAAGAAAGCTAAGCACCGAAGAATTGATGCTTTTGAACTGTGGTGTTGGAGAAGACTCTTGAGAGTCCCTTGGACTGTAAGGAGATCCAACCAGTCCATCCTTAAGCGAATCAGTCCTGAATATTCAGTGGAGGGACTGATGTTGAAGCTGAAACTCCAATACTTTGGCCTCCTGATGAGAAGAGTTGACTCACTGGAAAAGACCCTGATGCTGGGAAAGATTGAAGGCGGGAGGAGAAGGGGAAGATAGAGGATGAGATGGTTGGATAGCATCATTGATTCGATGGACATGAGTTTGAGTAAACTCTGGGAGTTGATGGACAGGGAAGCCTGGTGTGCCTCAGTCCATGGGGTCACAAAGAGTCGGACACGACTGAGTGAATGAACTGAACTGATAAGTGCTGCTGCTAAATCACTTTAGTCATGTCCGGCTCTTTGTGACCCTATGGACTATAGCCTGCCAGGCTCCTCTGTCCATGGGATTCTCCAGGCAAGAATACTGGAGTGGGTTTCCATGCTTACCTCAGGGGATCTTCACAATCCAGGGATCAAACCGGAGTCTCCTTATGTCTCCTGCATTGAAGGCAGATTCTTTACCACTAGTATCACCTGGGAAGTGTACACACACACACACACACACATATATATATATATACACATCCCCCCTCCCCAGTAGTTGAACTCATGCTGGACTTAAAGGAAGCATCAGTGTGTTGTGATTAAGAACATGAACTCTGAAGGCAGAAAAATCTGGTTTGAATTCTGTCCCTGCCACTTATTAGTGGTAAAACTTTCATTCATTCAGAAAATAACTATTATATAGCACTGGAAATATGAGGGTAAAAAAGAGAGATATAGCCTTTTGTTCATGAACTCACATAGTAACCTTTCTTAAAGTCTCCATTCTCTCACCTGGAAAATGGAGATAATAATACGTACTCCATAAGGCTTCTGTGAGAATGATCTTGTTAAATGAGATAATGTATGTAAAATGCCTGCACATAGTAATTGCTCAAAATTTAGCAGTTATTATCATGTATGTTTTGTTCTTTTTCACTGAAC
This sequence comes from Bos mutus, assembly GCF_027580195.1. Classification (NCBI taxonomy): domain Eukaryota; kingdom Metazoa; phylum Chordata; class Mammalia; order Artiodactyla; family Bovidae; genus Bos; species Bos mutus. The sequence goes on from NC_091646.1 coordinate 124,450,182, forward strand.
ATTATGTCATGGTTTCCTCATATTGTGTCACCATGGGATTCCAGAGGATCTCACTGATTCTCATGGGATCAGTGAAAATACAGATGCTTAGGAGCACAGTGTTTAGAACTCCAGCAACCCGGCAGCACAGCCCTTCTGGGTTCAGGGGAACACTGTTTGCCCTTCTGCTTTCCAGTCTAGAGTGGTAAGGCTTCCTGAACCAATAATCTCTAGATAGCCTCATCTCCTTTTCACTCCTTCCACCCTTCCATCTCTTTCTCTAGTGATGCCTTCCAGATCTTTTTGTTTGGTATGTCTATAGTAGGTTCTGTTTTCCTGTTTGGATATAAAAGAGACAAACATTGGTTCATTTTGGCTTCCAACTTTAAAAGTAATTCTAAGGGAAGTTCCCTAGTGGTCCAGTGGTTAGGACTCAATGCTTTCACTGCAGTGGCCTGGGTTCAATCCTTGATCGGGGAGCTAAAATCTTGCAAGCCAAGCCCCCCCCAAAAAAGTAACTCTAAGAGGTAAATGAACATCCATTCAGTTCAGTTTAGTCACTCAATCATGTCCGACTCTTTGTGACCCCATGGACCGCAGCACTCCAGGCCTCCCTGTCCATCACCAACTCCCGGAGTTTACCCAAACTCATGTCCATTGAGTTGGTGATGCCATCCAACCATCTCATCCTCTGTCATCCCCTTCTCCTCCTGCCTTCAATCTTTCCCAGCATCAGGATCTTTTCAAATGAGTCAGCTCTTCACATCAGGTATTGGCACCCCACTCCAGTACTCATGCCTGGAAAATCCAATGGACGGAGGAGCCTGGTAGGCTGCAGTCCATGGGGTCGCTAAGAGTCGGACACGACTGAGCGACTTCACTTTGACTTTTCACTCTCATGCATTGGAGGAGGAAATGGCAACCCACTCCAGTGTTCTTGCCTGGAGAATCCCATGGACAGAGGAGTCTGGTGGGCTGCCGTTTATGGGGTCGCAGAGTCGGACACAACTGAAGCCACTTAGCAGCAGCAGCAGCAGAAGTAACATTCAGGAGAAAGAAATGGCAACCCACTCCAGTATTCTTGCCTGGAGAATCCTGTGGACGGGGAAACCTGGTGGGCTGCTGTCCATCGGGTCGCACAGAGCCGGACACGACTGAAGTGACTTAGCAGTAGCAGCAGCAGCAGCCAAAGATAGTTGTAAAAAGAATTTGACTTGAAAAATGGGGCAAATGGGGAAAAGTTGCAATAGTGAACAGGCATGTAGGTCAATAAACAAAGGATTTAGTACCTGAAAAGTTGTTCTAAGAATTTGATCATTAATTTACCATCTCCACTGAGAAAAGAAGAAGAGGAAATTTCCTCCAAGTCAGGGAATCAGATTTTTTTTTTAAGGAAAAGCTTCCTTATCATAAAATAGAGGTCAACTTTATGTAACCTTTTGTGTCTGGTTTCTTACATAATGTCTTCAAGTTTAAAATAAAATGAAATATAAGTATTTCTTTTTTTTTTTTTTTGCCGAATACTATTCCAGTCTATGGAGGTATCAACTTTTGTTTATCCATTCATCTTTTTTTTTTTTTAATTTTGACCATACCCCATAGCATTTGGGATCTTAGTTCCTCAATCAGGGATCAAACCTGTGTCCCCTGCATTGGGGGTCAGGGTCTTAACTACTGGACTGCCAGGGAAGTCTCTACCCATTCATCATTTGATGGACATTTGGGTTTTTCCCACTTTTTGACTATTGTACACAATGCTGGTAGTCTCACTAGATCTTGGAATTTTATAATGAGATGCTTTTCTTCTATATTACTGGTTGGTTGATTGATTACTTCACTGTTAAAATGTAAACTGCCAGGAAAGATTACACAGAACACAGCCATTAACAGCCATTTATAGGCTGGTTTCAATGGCAACCCACTCCAGCACTCTTGCTTGGAAAATCCCATGGATGGAGGAACCTGGAAGGCTGCAGTCCATGGGGTCGCTAAGAGTCAGACACGACTGAGCGACTTCACTTTCACTTTTCACTTCATGCATTGGAGAAGGAAATGGCAACCCACTCCAGTGTTCTTGCCTAGAGAATCCCAGGGACGGCGGAGCCTGGTGGGCTGCCATCTATGGGGTCACACAGAGTTGGACACGACTGAAGTGACTTAGCATAGCATTCAATGAATTTATCAGGTGTTTTTTTCAGAGCTACTTTTGAAAGGGAGAGGGTAGCAGAGCACTGGGTACACGGAATTTGAGATGGTGTGGAGGGTGGGAAAAGGAGCAGAAGGGGAGAGTGGCGTTCATAAAATGAAAACTATTCCTTGAACTTGCCTTTTTTAAATGCATTCATTTTAAAGCTTCCAAGGAGGCAGCGATATTGCAACCATTCAATTGATATGTTTACTTAGATACTCTTTTCTTTTAAAAAGAATTTTTTTCTGCGCTGTTTATAGGATCTTAGTTCCCTGACCAGGGATTGAATCTGAGCCCTCTGCAGTGAAAGCAGACAGAGTCCTAACTGCAGGATCACCAAGGAATTCTCTAGTTAGACACTCCTTCCTTGGAAGCCAGTGAATAGACAACAAAAAACACATTGAAATTGACTATCCACAGTCTTGAAGTTGTAACATTTATAGTAGTGAAATTGATTAGTGAGAAAATAAATTTAGGTTTTTATTTGGTTAGTCTATGCAGTGTTTCCAGGAATTGATTGCCTTATTTATGAATGAGTAAAGGAACAGATTTTTTTCTTTCTTTTCTTATTTTTACTTGTTCATTATGTCCATGGTCATTAGCAGTTTGGAGGAGAATAAGAAGGAAAATAAAAGCTTATGATGACTGAGTGCTCCATTTGTGTATCCTCACTGTGATATATATAGTGTTTTCTATATTATAGGCTCTCATTAATCTCTGTTGAATGGATGAACTCAAGTCAACCTGATAATTTTCTAGCAATTTTCATGAAAAAAAAAGTTTAATATGTGAGAAACCAACAAAATTGGTTTAAGTGGAAGAGTTGGATTATTGATGGATGTCAATTGGTTGCAAAATCTTTGTCTCTTGCTAGTACAGTAATATAGTTGCTCTCTTGTTTTTGAAGGCAGTGTGTGTATATGCACATAGTGTTTGTCTTGGGCACTGTGTCATTCATCTATTGCTGCATAACAACCTACCCCTAAATTCAGTGAATTCCAATTATTTACTTTGATCATGAATCTCAAATTGAGCAGGGCTTAGTGTGGACTGGTGGTCTCTTCCCTGATAGCTCAGTTGGTAAAGAATCCACCTACAATACAGGAGACCCCAGTTCTATTCCTGGGTCAGGAAGATTCGCTGGAGAAGGGATAGGCTACCCACTCCAGTATTCTTGGGCTTCCTTTGTGGCTCAGCTGGTATAAAGGATCCGCCTGCAATGTGGGAGACCTGGGTTCGATCCCTGGGTTGGGATGATCCCCTGGAGAAGGGAAAGGCTACCCACTCCAGTATTCTGGCCTGGAGAATCCCGTAGACTGTGTAGTCCATGGGGTTGCAGAGTCAGACATGACTGAGTGACTTTCACTTCACTTTCACATAAGCTGGGGTGACACTCCTGGGGCTGGAGGATACAATCCAAAAGTGACTCACTCACATACATGGTTAAGTTGGGACTGGCTATTGGTTCTTCTCCAGACTGACCTCTCTATAGGGTGATTTGGGTTCCCTCACAGGAGAGTGGCTAAAGAAAAACAATGAGCACCCTGAAGAACCAAGCAGAAGCTATACTGCTTTTTAAATATATATTGCCTTTTATAACATAGCATTGGAAATCACACAATGACCCTTTCACCTTAGTTACAAGTCAGCCTAAATTCAAGGGGAGGGGACATAAATCCCCACTTCTCAATGGGAAGAGTGTGAAAAACACATTATAAGGAAGACATATAGGATGTGAGATATTGTTGTGGCCATTTTGGAAAATATAGTTTACCATAGGGATTATTTATGACCCTTCCCTACACCCCAATTTTGCAAGTTTAAAGATTTTTTACTGTTTGTCTTTATGATCATTTTTTCCAACTGTCCCCTATAAACTTGGTAGCAATAATATCTCAGAAGTTAACATTATTTAAAATAATTTATGTGTGGAAAACTGTTTTTTCAATACAGAAGGCACTCACTGAGCATTTTTCTAGGATAGATGTGTGTTTGGCTAGGTTTATTCTTCTATATAATTCTTATCTCTATCTGGTTTGGAGAAGAGACTTAACACACTGATAAGCATAGCCTTAATATAATAAGTAAAATAAAGGAGTATATATATATATATATATATATATATATATATATTGCCTGGGGCAGCTTGAGTTAATTTTTGGAAAATTCTATGGTGTAGGTGTTGGGTGGATTCTGTGGAAAATCTTACAGACATGTGAAATAATAAGTGGTTTCTATTTTGGGATTATCATGGCAATGCAAGTTAATGATACATGTTGTGAGTGTGTGTGTGTGTATATCTGGTCCTAGTTAAGTTGGAATACTGAGGCCAGCAGTGATTTGGTCGTGACTTTGTGTGAAATCCTGAACTTAAAATCAAAAAACAACATATATTTCCATCAGAGTAGGATTTTCCCTAACATTTTAATCAGTTTTCAAAATACTAAAAGTTTAAAGAATTGCACATTCTTACATAGGTGGTGTGTAAATATCCACATAACCACCACCCAGATTCTATAATTAACATTTTACCCTATTTGCTTATATCCACATATACTACACAATGGCACCCCACTCCAGTACTCTTGCCTGGAGAATCCCATGGACAGAGGAGCCTGGTAGGCTGCAGTCCATGGGATCGCTGAGGGTCGGACACAACTGAGCGACTTCGCTTTCACTTTTCACTTTCATGCATTGGAGAAGGAAATGGCAGCCCACTCCAGTGTTCTTGCCTGGAGAATCCCAGGAACGGGGGAGCCTGGTGGCTGCCGTCTATGGGGTCGCACAGAGTCGGACACGACTGAAGTGACTTAGCAGCAGCAGCACTACATATTTACCCATTCATCCATCCCTCTATCTATCCATCAATTCATCTTTTTTTTTAATGCATTTCAAAGTAACTTACAGTTATCAGTAAACAAAGTAGCATATTTAGAGTTTTGTTTAAAAGTGTGGACAGTTTTCTTATTTCAATTTATCTTATAAAAATTATATTTGATGAAATCAGGTGGACTAGATCTTTTATCATCATATTAAAAATGAAATCTATGAGAATTTAGTGAAGAAATTACTGGAGAAACAAACTGTATAAAGACTGTGTTCTGTGATGAATATTATTTAATGTGATTCAGTATCTTTGGCTTCACTTGAGAATGTAATAAAAACTTATACACATGGAATTGAATCGTTGTGTCTCTTGGTAGTAAAAAGGCTGACTAAAATAAAATAAGCATTGTACCTTTTCATTTCCTTAAATATATTGGAAGCCATATTGAATTTTTATCCATAAAGCTAGTTAAGAATTTCTTTTGGAGAAATGAAGCCAAGACTCAAGGCAATTGTACAGGCAGATCAGGTTCACTCCATAACTCTTATACCTTTTTATCCAACCTGCCTCCTCCAAATGGTATAGCCTCAATTTACCTAGCTGTTTGTGTTCATCTTTTTGTCTTTCTTCTTCTAAAAAATGGATATTCCTCAGATAATTGTCTCACTCCTTAATTTTCTACTATTGTGTATCAACACAGCACAAAATGATGCTGAAATTCATTTATCAGTTTATTCATTGATTGCTTCATTTAGCAAATGCTTAATGAGCACCAGTTCAGTTTAGTTGCTCAGTCGTGTCCGACTCTTTGTGACCCCATGAATCGCAGCACGCCAGGCCTCCCTGTCCATCACCAACTCCCGGAGTTCACTCAGACTCACGTCCATCAAGTCAGTGATGCCATCCAGCCATCTCATCCTCTGTCGTCCCCTTCTCCTCCTGCCGTCAATCCCTCCCAGCATCAGACTCTTTTCCAATGAGTCAACTCTTCATATGAGGTGGCCAAAGTACTGGAGTTTCAGCTTCAGCATCATTCCTTCCAAAGAACAGGCAGGACTAATCTCCTTTGGAATGGACTGGTTGGATCTCCTCGAAGTCCAAGGGATTCTCAAGAGTCTTCTCCAACACCACAGTTCAAAAGCATCAATTCTTTGGCACTCAGCTTTCTTCAGGTCCTGTGCTAAGCATTGAGAAAACAAAAATGAATAAGACATATTCTTTATTTTCTGTGCAAAGCCATTAATATGTTACATTGATCAGTATAGATGGCAAAAACTGAGGCCTACTAGATTTTTTTCCACTTCTCCGTTGACAGTAACTATATAACAGTACTAATCTTTGCTTCATTTTATGTTGTATAGATACCAAATAGGAGTGTATACACAAGACCAATGTTATGCTAATCTAATCACTCATTATTATATCAGAGCATTTCTAAAAGAGTAAGAATTGTTTTATGGATTTGAGAAGAAGGAAGATCAATAAGTTTTCCACTGTGTATGTTTTTATATAATTAGCCTAGAATTCCAAGGCATCTTATAAAAAGGTCTATAAAATTGCAGTGAGGTCTGATAGTAAACCTAGAAAGTGAACGGTACAGCCATTTGATTACTTTTTACTACCTAGCCTCTATGAACTTATTTGTTTCCTTTACAAATTAAAAGTGGTGTGTGTGTTTTTAATTTTTCCACTTTTAATTAAAATCTTGAGATAGGACAATATTTAGCATAAGCTAAATCTCAGTCTATCTGCATCTATTCAAGGGAAGGCCATCATTTGGGCCCATTTTAAACCCTTTGAGAGAAGGATATCAGTAAGGTGCTTAACAAGCAAGTCACCTTACACTTGAGCTAAATAAGTAAGCAACAGACAAAAAGGGAATAGACAACAGTGCTGTCTCTCTTATATACATTTGTGTACATCATTATCATTCGATTCCTATAAGAAGGTAGTCACTTTACTTTGAAGTTACTTTACTTTTACTGGAAGACAGAAAAAAAATCTTCCTTGCAGAGCTGTTGTGGGAGTAAATGAGACAGTATAAAGGAAGTTCCTGGCACACAGCACTGTTACATAAATGGTTCCTATTGCTGAGAGGGTATAGCTTAGTGGTTAAGGATTAGGCTTTTGGAGTCAATCACCTGAATCTGTATCCTGGTCCCACCGCCAACTGCCTGGGTAAACATGGGCACATTGCTACAACCGTGTCTGTAAAATGGAGACAGGAACCACCAGCATCAATTGCACACTGCTGTGTAACAAATCACCCCCAAACTTAGTGGCTTACAACAATAAACATTTGTTATCACATAGTTTCTGTGAGTCAGGAATTCAGGAGTGGCTTAGCTGGATGGTTCTGACTAAGGACCTCTCATGTGGTAGCTGTCAGGATGTTAGCCAAGGCTGCACTCACCTGAAGGTTTGACTGGGGCTAGAGATCTGCTTCTTAGACGGCACACTCACAGGGCTGCTGGCAATTCTTTGCTGGCTTCTGATGGGAGGCTTAAGTTCCTCAGTCCATGATCTCTCCATAAGGCTGTCTTGAGACTGTCCTCACAGCATGTAGCTGACTTCTCCCATAGTGGGTGATCTTAGAGGGAGAGAGAGGAAGGAGGAAGCTGCAACAGCTTTTGTGACCTGGTCTCAGGTCATGACCACCTATGATACCATTTCTGCCATATTTTATTTGCTGGAAACGACTCACTGAGTGTAGCCCACACTCAAGGAGAGGGGAGTTTATTAACAGTTCTATTTTTGACTGGCGGGCTACAGTCCATGGGGTCGCAAAGAGTCGGACACGACTGAGAGGCTAACACACACTACCTTTTGAAGGGAGCTGCTGCTGCTGCTGCTGCTGCTGCTGCTGCTAAGTCGCTTCAGTCGTGTCCGACTCTGTGCGACCCCATAGATGGCAGCCACCAGGCTCCCCCGTCCCTGAGATTCTCCAGGCAAGAACACTGGAGTGGGTTGCCATTTCCTTCTCCAATGCATGAAAGTGAAAAGTGAAAGTGAAGTCTCTCAGTTGTGTCCGACTCTTAGCGACCCCATGGGCTGCAGCCCACCAGGCTCCTCCATCCATGGGATTTTCCAGGCAAGAGTACTGGAGTGGGGTGCCATTGCCATCTCCATTTGAAGGGAGAAGTAAGGGTAAATTTTTGTAGAGATATCTTAAAACCACTGCATGACTTCAGAGGGATATTGGAAGGATTAAATGAGATAATCCATGCAAAATGTTGAACACAACACATGGTACACACTAAGCACTCAAACAATGTTGATTAATATTATCTCTAAAGAAAGATCAATAGACTGCTATTTAGCTAGGGTATAAATATGATTTCATCTGGATAAAGACATTAACACATTAGAAAGTAATCTATTGATATTTTAAAATTATGTAGAATTGTGAATGTTCAGTAGAAACAGGTATCTGAGACAACAGGTATTTCTAACATACTCATCTGGCTTTACGTCTCTTTCATAATTAATTGAGCACTATGTTGGGGGGAAAGGGAACTGAATGTGGAGGACTACCCTAAATGGGGTTTCAGGACTATGAAATTATTTAGGCCAGATGAAGGAAGCTAGGATTACTCTCCATTTTGTGCCCCAATTCTCACTGTTATTTTTCTGCTGCTAGCTATAAAATTAGCTGTCTTGCTTCTTTCAAAGCCAAAGACAGCACATCTCCATTATCTTATTAGATATTCCTCTTGAAATAAAAAGCTCTTCTATACCAGTATCAGCATCTATTAGCACAGCCACACTCCAGCTCCCTGGATACCACTGATCTCAGATGATCTGAGCGTTCTAGACTAAGGTAGACCAGGGAATCCACAGCCTTCCTAGTGGATTGAAAATGGGGCAGGGAAAGGGGGTGGGTTGGAGGAGGCTTCTAGATTGACTGTTGTCTGAGAGGATTTTAAAAATAGCCAAGTTTCAGGCTTCTTCCTAGAAGGTTTATATTTCTCCAAGAAAATCCCCTATCAATTGTGGAGTCCATAATATTCATTGCTATTTATGCTGCCAGCCTGTGGTTGAAGAACATTTCCTAAGATGGCTGTCATTCTGTAAGATACAGTTCTGTAAAATGGGTATAATAATAAAAAAATAAAATGGGTATAATAATATTCTTAGCTGAGGGACATACTCTGGTCACCCAGCAAGGTCTTCCTAGCACTCACCTCCACCTGCCTGAGGCCACTTATTGTGATTGCTTGGGACTCTTTGCCTGAGGTTCTTTCCCAGGCTGTGGGAGCATATTTTGCCTGCATCTTGGGAGAACTGAAAATTCTGGAGAGTTATTGCCTGGAAGAACTTCCAGAACGGTGGAGAAATACCCAAGCTTCTCATCTTCTGGGAGAGGAGAAGCTTCTCCGTGATCTCCTGGAACTCCCTGGCCTATCCTGAACTCCAATCGCCTACAGAAGTAACTGGCTTGATATCACACCTATTATTGGCTTCCTTCTCTTCCCTGTCTCACTTGCCCATGCTCTTGGGATCAGTTCTCAAAACTATGAACACTTGGATCCTTGTGTCAGGGTCTGCTTTTGGGGAAAACCAAACTAAGATATCACTCATAGGGTTGACGTGAGGGTTGGAAGAAATGGTGTATGTACAATGCCTGTCATAATATAATAACAGTAGCTAACATTTCTTGACCAGTTTCTTAGAATCAGTACTGCTTTAAACACTTTACATGAATTAATTCATCTAACCCTGTGTTAATCTTCATAAACAACCTGTTAGTATTACTCTACTACGGATGAGATTGAGACACAGAGAAGGTAACTTGCTCAAGATCACACACTATTCAAACCACTGAAATCATTATTCAAGCAGTAAACACGGCAATATTCTTTCAGGATGGTTCTTTGAGTTATTGGAGCTCTAACTTATTGAGTTGACTTTTGGAAATTTTGGCTTGTTTTCTGTGTATTATTGACAAATGGATAACAATATTTTGAGAGATACTTTTTTCCTGTTGCCTCTGCTTAGGAGGGCTTCTGTAGGGAAAGTGACAGATAGATCTGTGAGGGGGGATTTATACATGTCATTCAGATGCCCTCTACATAGAGGTCAACTACATCCAAGATGGGGGGAGGAAATGAGGAGAGCAGGGGACAATGTTCATGGGTTATTAAGAGAAAAACTGATGGTTCCTTCTCCCCTCTACTTCCTACAAACCCCAGTTTTGGTTGTGGGGAGTGAGGGCTGGTATGGGAACTGATCAGGCCCTCAAAGGAGCTGGAGTAGACAGGAACAAGGGCGGACCACACAGCCTGATCACTTCAGGTCCCTCAAGCCACAATCCTAGCAGGTGATGATGGTGATGGAAAAAGGGGGAGAGGGATGGGATTTAATTCAAACACAACATTCAAGTAGACTAAATTGATTTTTGATAGCTACAAAAACACAGGAGTCAGAAAAACTGTCCAAAATGTTAAGGGACACAAAGGGCAAATTTGCTGTAAAAACATGGCTCAACGTAGTCACTGAAAAAAAAGAAATTGCTTCCAGTTTATACCCCACAGAATTGAGCCTGCTCAACAATATAAAGTCCTTACTATAAGCCAGGTACTCTGCGGAGCATTTCACAAATAGTCATTCACATAGATCTGTAAGGTGATCACTATTATCATTTGTCATCATCCCCATTTTACAGGGGAGGAAACTGAGGCACAGAGAAGTTGAGCAATTTGCCTAAGGATATAATTAGAGCTGGCATTTGATCACAGGCAATCTGGCTCCCAAGTCTATGGTTTTAGCCATTAAAGCCACACTGCCTTGCCAACCATCCACTTTCATATGGCATTCTATTCTGATGTGGTTTTTCCCTCTTAGGTCTTTTGAGGCTGACATTTCTCTTCTGTCTACCCTGTTTGTGGCTAAACTTAGTGCCTGGAAGACAGGAATAGAGGTTTTTAATAGTTTAAACTGAGGTACTGGACTTGCATTTCTAAAATGACATTTTCCCAAATGGTATGAACTTTAAACAAAAACATGTAAGATCTGACGGTCTGATTTAAGCTCTGAACAGGGCCAGTGAATAACTAATGCTGACCTCTTCTGACAAACAAATTTACACATTGATTTGATTTTTAACTTTTTCTCCTAGATCTTAATTGCCTTATGAGGTTTAGGCCCAGATAGGCATTTCATAAATGCTTTTTGACAATGATTAGAAAGCTTATTTAGTCTTCAAGACTTGTTTCACATATATCCAGGGTAGAAATGTCTTACATATCTATGACTACTTGTTCATTTATTATTGAGAGCCATACTAAGTAGCACACATGGATGCTTCTGAGGCATCCGATAGAAACTCAAATCCAAACTTCAAGAAAAGGTAGAATTTGTTTCATCAGACAAGTCAGTGGTGTCATTAAGAAGCCAATTTTTTTTCCTTTCTTTTTTTTTTTTCAACTCTGCCTTATTTATATAGGCTTTGATCTAAGTCTGATTTTCCTCCTAGTAACAAAATGGCTGCCAGTAGCACCTGGGATATATGCTTCCTTATTCATCCAGCAGGATAGACAGGGAAAACCTCTGTTTCAAACCATAGGCTAAGTCCTTTCCTTTAGTCTAGTTGGGCCATATGTTGATTGGCTAAGAGAAATAAGCTCCCACTGCCCTGGAAACATGGATACCTGAACACAGTTGCAGTTCTATTAGTAGAAAGAAGGAGCAAATAAATGCTGAGGAGGTTCTGAAGCTGTTTCTTCATCTGGAAAAAAGTGACCTATCAGAGAATCTTGCAGAGAATCATAAGGCTCAGAGATTATGTAGGGTTGCCAGATTTAACAAAGAAAAATAGAGAATTCTCAGTTAAATTTGAATTTCAGATATACAGCAAATAATTTTTAGGATGAGTATGCACACCTTTTTCTACAAACACTACAAATTTATACACTGATTTGGTTTTTAAGCTTTTCTCCCAGATACTGATTGTGTTATGAGGTCTGGCACCAGAGGGGCCTTAAAAAATTTTTTTTTCTCTTTTGACAGTGATTAGAAAGCTTATTTAGCCCTCTACCCTTGTACCACATGTATCTAGGATAAAAATACACACTTCTACTAAAAAATTATTCATTGTTTATCTGAAATTCAAATTTAACAAGCCTCCTGTATTTTATCTGGCAACTCTAAATGTATGCAAAGTTCTTGGCACATAGCAGGCATTCATTCAGTGTTAAGTATTAGTGTTCTTTCTAAATAAGAAAAGAGCTCAGTTAAATGGCAGCATGGTGCTTTTTAACTCTTATGAACATAGAAAATATATGCTGTTGATCAAAATTGCAATTCACTGAACAAGATGTGACTCGAAGAACCCCTTCTGCTGCTAAGTCACTTCAGTCGTGTCCGACTCTGTGCAACCCCATAGACGGCAGCCCACCAGGCTCCCCTGTCCCTGGGATTCTCCAGGCAAGAACACTGGAGTGGGTTGCCATTTCCTTCTCCAATGTATGAAAGTGAAAAGTAAAAGTGAAGTTGCCAGTTGTATCTGACTCTTAGCGACCCCATGGACTGCAGCCTACCAGGCTCCTCAGTCCATGGGATTTTCCAGGCAAGAGTACTGGAGTGGGGTGCCATTGCCTTCTTGGAGAACCCCTTCAATCAGTCCATTGTCAACCTTGTACGTTAGTGCCTTTGTCCCAGGAATTGTAGCAGCATTACCTTTGAATCAAATGAAGGCTGGTTTATTTGTATAGATTCAGAATAAAATAAGGAAAAGCCAATAACTAAGTATCTGGTGCTACAGGTTCAATTTAGTTTTAAGTGGTAATATTAGATGCTTTATCATGTGCCATCCCATGTATGCAAATATGACCTTCCTCTTAGGGACCTTTTATTCTGAATCTATACAAATAAACCAGTCTTCATTTGATTCAAAGGTAATGCTGCTACAATTCCTGGGACAAAGGCACTAACGTACAAGGTTGACAATGGACTGATTGCCGTAGGAATTCTAGCTCCACTTGGGTGAAGCTTGAGGTCACAGCAACTGTTACTTTGCATCTGGAGGTGGCATGAAACTCTGCAAAGCTCTCTGCTGTTGCCTCTGACTCCATTTTCCCTCACTGCTCATTCACTATTCCTACCTATAAAATTTTCTAATATGCTTCCTGAGAAGCTGAAGGGAAAGCAGGCACCTTCATTTCCTCATCAAATATTCACCATATTATGAAAAAGAAAACCCTACTGACTGGGCACTGAACGGTCAAATCCAGCATATTGTTACATATTGTTACCAGATTCACAACAGGAATAGATCAAGTGGATTTTATCCAAGATATCTAACTCCCGTTACAGTACAGTACTGAGTATTTCTAATTTGGTGGCTGTTATGATCTCATACACTGCTTATTTTCTTTGCTTTTCCTATAAACCAGAAAAAAAAAATCTATTTTTCCCGTTTGTTTTTGAAGTGGGAATTATTATGCAGCTTTACATAGATTAGTCTGCAATGTCTTTAAAAGTATTGTCTCAGATTTCCAGAAGTGGCATTGGAAATGTATCTCCTTCCATTTCATCACCTCTTCATTCTTGTTGGAAGCCTGATCCATAGTAGGTATTAAGATCTTTACATTTCTACTGGTTGGGCGATGACTTCATTGCTTTCATGCCAGCTGGGGAATCTTGTGTGACTGAGCACTGGACCGAAGCAGAACTGTGGGTTAGTTGCTGCCGCCGCAACAGCCGTTTGCATGTATCCATCTGCTGTGGAAGGAATCCTCAGGCTACTAGTTCTTTGCACCTAAATCACCCAAGGGATCGCAGGCTGATGGACGAGCGTATGTGTGAATGTGTGTGTGTGAGCACGGGCAGCTGCAACAGTTGGGCACCAGCAGCAATGGATTTCGATATGATTTTTACCAACAACGGAGATAAACCATCCTCCATCCTTTATTTCCAAGCAGTGCCTCGGTTTCCGCCCCAAATGTGCTCTACCCTCTCTTCTCCGATCCCTCCCTCCCCCCGCACGTGTCCCTACGGAGGGAGGCCAGGATAACTGCGCTGCAGGCAGGATTCCCCCTGTTTTTCCGCAGTGACAGGCGGATTCCCGGGCCTCCTCGGCCCCCCACCCCCGCAGCCGCCCCTTTCTCAGTCACGATCTTCCCCCTCATCTCCTCCTCCCTTCGTCAGCTTGCGGCTCGGTCCCGCCCCTCCCAGCCGCTCAGCCCAGGTTGCTAGGGCCTGGCGGGGCAACCAAACGTGGCGCGCGAGGAGGCGCGGCGCGCGCGTACGCGCGCAGACGAGCTTATACGGGGAACCAGCAGTCTACTGCTTTGGGGACCAGAGCACGAGCCGTGCAGGCGGGGCGCACGAGCCCGAGACCGAGGACGAGCGCTCTCTCCTTATTGGTTCCAATCAGAAGTGGGCGGGACGGAGGAGGGAACCTGTCAGAGTCTGAGACGCTTCTCCATTGGTCCGAATTGGACGGTTGGGGCGGGGCAGTTAGCAAATTAGGCTGCGCGTTGCCTGAGCGAGAGGGCGGGGTCGAGGGCTTCGATTAGTTGTCGCTGCCGCTGGGGAAGGTAAAGCGGTGACGGCGGCCTCAGGAGCTGTGGGGTCCCCGGCTGGAGGTGGGGAACTCGGCGGGGTGAGTAGTCTCGTTGCCACCCGCTCGCCAAGCCTCCTTGTCCTTACATCGGCCCCGTGCCCACCCAGCTTCTCCTGAGAGAGGAGACCCACCCGGTCCCCCCGGGCAGACGTGAGAAGGGGCGGTGGCGCGGGTCCGCTCAGAACAGGGCGACGCGGCGAGGGCACCCCAGTCTAGAGTGGTTCCTCCTCAGCGCCCCATTGCGCCGCTGGAAGGGCTTCCCCACCGAGGGGCTAGGGCTGTGTTTTGGGGTGTAGGGAGACGGGAGGGTATGAGGAGGGGCGGCGGGTCGAGGCCGTCTCGCGGGGCTCCTCTGAGCGGCCGGTCTGCGGCATCCCCGCCCCATCGCCCCCGCGGCACGCGCTCCCCCGGGCTTGCGGCGAGGGAAGCCCCTTCCCGCCGGCGCTGAGGAGGAGCCTGAGCGCCAGAGCCCCCCTCTCGAGTTCCGTGGGAGTTCGGGACCCGCCGGGGACTGCGAGCTTGGCCCCGGCCCTGCTGACCTTGGCTGCCTGCGAGGGTGGGCTAGCGACCCTCCGCCTGCCCCGCGGCTCCTCTACCTTCCCCCGAACAAGTTTCAGGCGTCGTTACGAAGTTCAAGACTAGCATAGTGGGGAGAAGCAGAAACTGGCCCCTTCCCAGACCTTCGTACCCTTTGGACCCTCATAGAAATTTAAATCCTAGGGTTTGGAACCATTTCCCAGAACGAACAGGTTCTGCTCGCATTGACACGTTCTGTGCCCACGTTGGGGGAAAAAATAACCTGAACATTTTCAGTGTAAAGGCAGATCTTCCTTGAGGGTTTTGTTTTTCGCTTCACTTGAGTGTTAAAGCACAGATGCCTGAAAAAGAAAAGCCTGACCTTAGTATCTCCACAGTGAGATTAGACGGATGCTGTGATATTTAAATAGTTGCAGATCAGTGTTCTGTTGATTGAAATTTAAGCTGATTTTAGAAAGTATCGCAGAAACGGAATAATTTCTTTCCATGCATCTGAATTAGGTTTGTTTGGATGTAATGGTTTATGTAGTTAATGTAAAGGATTACACAGATTAATTTGCCCAGGGGCATTTGGCCGAAACAGCAGACATAAATATCAATATGTATAGAATAGAATTATCCTTTTAGGTAGCATCTGCTGGAATATTTCCAGGTTGTTCCTCTTGCTGTAGGGTTACCAAAAAAAACATCTTTACCGAGGCTATTCGAAATTACAGGTGAATGACATTTAGATGTAAATTTGTTTTTAATTTCTTTAAGTGTCATAAAATGTGAAGAACCTATGTTTACTTGTCCCTGTATATTTAATGTTGAAGGGGGGGTAGTATAATCTTATATTTAACAATCCAGTTAGGGTCCATTAAGAATAATTTTTAAAAAAGGTGTGCCTCTTTTTGAGAACATGATAGTTGAGTACCTTAGCAATCCTTTACATTTCTATAATAAAAGTACTATTTTAGGTTGAGCATTTTTGGCCGTTGACTCTGGATCGGGAGTAAGGAAGCCTGCAGCAGTATTACCAGTTTGACACCGCCAGTGGGTGTTTCTGTTGACAAATGCAGAGAAGAGAACATTTGGGAAGGAAACCTTTTTTTTTTCAGGAGGGTGGGGGTGGGTGAGGGGGTAAGGAGCGGGAAGAGAGAAGCTGTAGAACTAAAGCTTCCAGCACAGTGTATGCTGAGCATTTCACAAGTACAAGGAAACCTAATTAGGAGAAAAAAATTCGGTTTGGAAATAATAGAGCTCCAAAAGAGGAATGCTGAATAAAGTTAATAATCACAAGTGTTAAATAATCTACCATTTCAGAGGGGTTGGAGAGTCTTCAGTTGGAGAAAGTGTCAAATCCCTTTGAGTTGTCTGGCCTTCTAACCTAATCAATGCAAGGATTTATTTGATATATATATAGAAAGCACTTCAGTATTCTGATTTTGCTTATTTGGGAAGTTTTCTGAGCCTAGTTTTTTTTAAAAACAACAACAACAACAAAATTTGGTATATTAAAAAAATAATTAGACATAAGCCTTCTTTCTCTAGAGAGGATTCCTTTTTTCTCCTGTTCAGATTTATAATTTATTCCTGATTGAGGGCTTGTGGTAGGGGTTTTTACCCCTTTATCTCAGGTTTTTTTTTTTTTTTTTTTTACTTATGCAAGTTCCTTGCGCTAAACATGCCATTATTTTCATTGTAATTTTCTAGGAGTCATTTAAATCAGAGTGTGGCATCCACAGTATTCCCTGGGGTTTTAAAAGAAAAGGCTCCCATTGAGGGAAATTGCAGGGCCATCTCGCACAGATGAGTAATAGAAGGTTGACTGATTGCGAATCAGATGTATTCTGTTCCAGATATGCTGCATTTAATGAGAACCAGATTTTACTTGGTATTTCTACTTTGAAGGTGCGGTATTGTTACATTGTAAACCGAAATACAGAGATGGAGAAATCCCTTCAAGTATGCCTCCCCCCCCCACCCCCCAGCCTTGCTTCATCACTGTGTCTAAGAATCTGCGAGAAACTCTTTCAACAATAGTTGCATTGTTGGAAATGACAGTGGCTTCTGTTGCAGAAATTTAACCTTTCATTATGATTTATGTTTCAATTTACTTTGTGATAGAAAATTCCATTGTATCTGAGAATATGGCTGTAGGAATTTGTAAGGAGGTGAGCAGAGAAAAGAAGCCTTCTTCAGTGTGTCTGTTAAAAATCCACCTTTTTAGCTTGATAACTTTGGTGGTTATCTGCTTTCTTTCTAGTGGATATTAGCAAGTATGTTAACAAAGTATCAGTACTTCATTTTTGGCTGTTAGTGTGGCAATATGACTTTATCATGTAATAGATTGATGTCAGATAGTAGCAGAAGGCATTTAAGAACAAACGAATCCACATACTTAAATTCCAAATGTGAGGGGAATCCTTTAGGTAACCGTTAATTTTACAAGAATAGCAGAATTTGAAGTATTAAGTCACTTTTAAATAGAAAAGACTGTTTACTCAGAACTTGAAATTTAGAATTTTAGATTCTGAAGTTTTAATTTCTGGCAACATCGAATTTCTTGATGGAGACAGAACCTCAAAGATTCTTGAATATCTGATGATGGAAGCAGTTGGGTCACATATTTCAACTTGAGAAAATAATGTAATTAAAAGATTATATTTTTCTGTTTGGGAGGGTTTTCCAATTTACTTTCAGTCTTAAACTCAGCATTAGAACTATTTTGTTGGGGATGCATCACTTTAGTGTTTGGATTTAAATTCTTGATCGTTTCTAGAATGTTTCCTTTCTATAGATCAGTGCTTGGAAGAGTGGATTATTCAAAGATGTGGCCTCATTTCCCATTCGCCTTTGTACAATTACTTCTTAATACTGCCGCGTGAACCTGGGTACAATTCTGTCAGTGGGAAATGAAAGCTGTGAGTGAGGACCTTCCACCTGAAGAGTCTGATAACATTTAGAGAATTCCGATTTGGGAATTAACAGAAATTTATTTTTATGCATTAGGTTAAAGGACTTAGCCCATTTCAGGTCTTTGGAATTGATTGTCAGCATTTTGAATTAAGCTCTTAGAAACATTTGTGTCTGAGATAGTTCTAATTAGGATCAAATTTGGGGTGTGGTTTCTCTGTTCGGCAGTCTTCTCTATAATAATTAAATTCTAATATTCTATTTATTGAGCCTTACTGAATACTAGGTACTATGGCAAATACTTTTTTTGCATGGATATAGTAATATGTGTGTATGTGTGTTCTCATAACATTCCTATGAAGTAGATATTTTTCTTATATCCTGTGGTACACTTGACCAAATGGGCTGAGGGAGAGAAAATATTTTACCCAGATTACCCAGCTAGTCAGCAGCTGAGGCAAAACTTCCATTGAAACCGGTCTGACTTGAAGGTGTGCTCTTCAAACCTATGCTTTCTTCTTCTCTTGAGGAATCCGATTTCCCAAACATGTTTTGAGCTCCTGCTGCTCCTGGGGTGGTTACTCAAGGTATAAATATGCTTCCTGGAGTTCATAGGCTACATTGGCAAGGCTTTCTGACCTTTAGTCACATGGGAGGCTGGACTCAGCTCCATTGGTACTGATGGATTAGGACGACTGCAAGTTCAGACTTTTCTCAGAGGGTCGTTAATTCTGTTTCTCATAAATGAAGGTTGTACATAATTCATGTTCCATTTTAACTTTTGACTGACTTTGATTAAATTTGCTACAGTAATAAAGGCTGTGAAGTTATTCTGTGAATTTAGTTTTGTGGTTTAGATACACTTTTTTTGCCACTTTATTTTTTAATTGAAGGATAATTGCTTAACAGAATTTTGTTGTTTCCTGTCAGACATCAACAAGAATCAGCCATAGATACACTTTTGAAGTAAAATGGCAGCCATTACAATCTGCAAATAGGTGTCTCTTCTGTAACTGTAATGATGTCAGTGAAACAAAATTTGGAGGTGAAGTCTACAGAGATATGTTATTGATGTTGGTTAACAGTATGTAGGAGTTGCGAGTCTGAAAAAAATTTTTCTACTTGAAAGTAGAATTTTCTGTTAAAGTTGTGTGTGTGTGTGTGTGTTTAAGCAAGACCCATCCTTAAGAGAGCTACAGTTGCTTAGCTCAAAGGAACCCTCACAGGTCAATGTTAGGGAGGAAAGGGACTTAATTAACATCTTATTCTGTCATTGAGAATCACTTTTGATGGTTATTAAAGTTAGAAAGGAGCTATGAATATTGTAGAACCTCAGGGCTGGAAATCACCTCACCCAAAGCAGGAAGGACAGTTGTTCTACCAAGATGGAACCTACACATAAACGTTGTGGATTTCTTTAGCAAGTACGGATTTTAAATATGCATTTTTAATAGTTTTATCGAGGTATACTTTACATACCATAAAATTCATGTTTTAAGAGTTTAAGAGTACCGTTCAATGATTTTTTGTTTTTTTTTTTTTAGATTTATGGAGCTGTATAACCATCACTGCAATCCAATTTTGGAAAATTTCCATTACCCCAAAAAGATCTCACCCACCAACGTGCGTTTTTTTTAACCTTATTTACTTGCTTCCACCTAGATCCTTTTATCATCAGGCACTGATAAACTAAATTATGTAGATTTTAAAAGATATGTCTTTAAAAAATATCTTCTTATATGTATTACAATTTCTTAGTACTTTTTGTATATTCAAAAGTTTTGCCTAAACATAATACATAGAAGAATATAAAAGGTAGTACTGCAAGTGCCATCCATTATCTTGTCTTTGTGGTTTTAATTTGATTCTGTTTTGATCTTTTTTAAACCAGTAAATAAAATACAGCACTCTTAGTGATATGTTGGAAAACAGGAATAAGAAATCAAGGTAAAAATAATATAATTTTTGTTGGGCAAGAAAAAATTCCTTTAGGATTTAAGACCAAGGACAAAATAATTGGTTTTCTTGATTTTAAGCCAATAACCTTGTGCATTTTATTGTTTGAGCTCTAATCCCCCTTGAGAGATCCATGCCTACAGTGCATGCTGGAGAGCAGGCTTCATTAAATTCAGGTATGCAAACGCATTGTCTACCTTTTGCATTACTTCAGACTGGATTGTTGAGGGATTTAGAAATATTTTAACCTGCAAGGTACTGTAGCTGCTTTTTCCTGCCTGCATCGTTGTTTTTTTTTTTTTTTGGTTTTTTTTTTGGTTGTTGTTGTTTTTTAAAATTACCCTCAAGGGTAGCCAGAAGAATTAAAGCTCCCTTGGGAACAAGTTGTACTGGAAGGGTGGAATTCTACCCCTTTGGTTCCCAGGTGCTCTCTTTGCTGCCTGTTTTGCACGTATAGATGGACACTGCTGATAGGATAGCTTGGGGATGTTATTTTTTAGGTACACATGATAGGGGAATGCAATGGTTTGGTTGTAGGTAAAGTGTTTTGGAAACAAACTTTCATTGCTTTTAGATGAACATTTCTCTATGGAAAGTGATCCTTACAATTTGCCAGGCAAATCAATACCTCTTTGGTGGGTTGTATTTGGATTTTTAATAACAAACAGAAAGGACACAGCATTACTCTGATAATAATAGTTTACTGTAAATTCAGTCATAACTGGCTTGAAATAATTTTACTTAAAAAAAAAACACCCGTTTAATTGCTATGATTGTGGTATTCTGTTGTTATTTTGCATTCTTTCCTAAGAGAAAGGCCTGATATCAAATATTAACAAATCAAGTGCTTTCTGACCTATTTGATTTAGAGGAAAGTAGTGATTTTGAAAGTAACAACTTTGGTTTCTGGAAGTTAGTTAACAAAACATATGGATGAATACATTATTTTTTTTTTGTTTAAGACTGCTTTAAATTATTTTAGATAAGTTGCAGTTTTAGATCTCAGTTTTAGATTTTGTACTATGCCTAAGGATTAGGTTCTTGGCAGCTTGTAAAATCATATTATAATAATCAGATTAAGTACACATATACACACACACACACACACACTCATGGGAGGAAGATAAAGCAAGTTAAAAAAGGTGCTAAGTACCAGTTGAAGAAAGCTTACTGACTTGGATTTGCTCCATTATGCTGATATTGGCCAAGAGTAGTAGAAACGATAGTTTTCTGATGAATAGAATCTTTGGGAGATTACGAAAGCTGGTTCAGGTATTACGTATCCTCGAATTTATCCACATACCCTACCCTGCTTTTGTCAGTCACTAGTGAAACGTTTTAGGGCTTCCTGGGTGGCTCAGTGGTAAAGAACCTACTTGCAATGCAGGAGATGTGGGTTTGATCCCTGGGTCAGGAAGATTCCTGGAGAAGGAAATGGCAACCCACTCTAGTATTCTTGCCTGGGAAAGCCCATGGACAGAGGTGCCTGCAGGGCTACAGTCTGTGGGGTCACAAAAGAATTGGACATGACTGAGCAACTGAGGATGCACACACAGTGGGATGTTTGGAAAAGATTGAAGGCAGGAAGAGAAGGGGGCCACTGATGATGAGACAGTTGGATGGTATCACCGACTCAATGGACATGAGTTTGAGCAAACTCCAGGAGATAGTGAAAGACAGGGAAGGAAGCCTGGCATGCTGCAGTTCATGGGGTCGCAAAGGGTCGGACATGACTTAGCAACTGAACAACAACAACAATTTTTACTGGTAATATTACCATTAAAATTTGAGATTAGCATTGCAAAGGAAAAGAAAAAGTTTTATTTTAATTGTTAAAAATTTCAAATAGTTGAGGTAGAACAAAAGCTAATTTTGTGCTAATTGGTGTTTCGTAATTTATTATTTCTTTCTAAGGTTACCTGTCTTACATCCTGAGACTCTGCCCTTCATTTAGCAAATACTTAATGAGTATCTGCTGGGTACCAAACTGTAATAGAGTGATGCATCAAAGGGAAGTAGGTCCTCAAAGACTCTATGGGCTTGAAATGGAGGCAGAGGAGAAGTACCAGGCACTAGCAGTGTAGGGGGATCTGCCATGTGGGGAGCAGGTAGGAAGGCCATGGTGAAGAGGTAACATTAAGTGGGACCTGAAGGATGAGAAGGGCATGGTTTAGTTGGGAAACTAAGTTTTCCTGGCAGAAAGTGCAAATGCCCTCAGGCAAGGTGAGAGCTAGAGGCTTTTGAAAAACTGTACCTTTTAAAGAACTGAAAGAAATCCAGAAAGGCTGGAAAGTAGAGAAGCAGGTGATGACGCAGAAGTAGACAGGGGCCCGGTTTTGAAAAGGCTTAGTAGGCCATCTGCTGGGTTTTTGAACTTGTCCTAAGCCTCCTGGGAAGCTATTGAAGGTTTTAAGTAGGGATATGACAGGAAATGCCACAAAAAACAAGAGTTTTAGCTCAATGAAACCTTGATGATTTACCAAAAAGGTCATAATTGCTACAAGGTAAAATATTCTTTCCTCATCTCTTTAAAAATTTTGCAGCTGCTTTCTTCCATCGTCATCTGTGATACTCTTTTCATTGTTTTTATAGAAATTACCTTCAGTTTTCTAAAGGCTCCCCCTTTTCTTTTATCCTTCACCAGTCTGTTAACCTTATATAGGAATGTCATTTCTATTTATAACTGAGTTAAAATTTTTTTCTAACAGTTTTAGCTCTCTTCCATATTTAAACTTAAGACTCTTTGCTGGTTTTTTCCCCCCAGACATCTTTAATCTACTGAAGATTTTAATGAAACATTTTGCTAAATATCAACATTAAATTTGCTTTGTTCTTTTCTTTCCTCAAATACAATATTTTATGTCTAGTTTAATATTTTTCAGCACTTAGGCTGTTTCATATTTAAGGAAATCTGATTCGAGCACCTCCAGTGTTTTTAGAGAATTTTATTAATAATATTTAGAAGCACTAATCTTTAGCAAGAGTATCATTTTCAAATCTGGTTCACATTCTGTGGCTTTGCCATCTTTGATATTTAACTGGTCTCTGTTGAGCTTCTTATTTTCAAGTGAGCTTATATGTATAAAAGTGCTCCACAGATTTTATTTTATATATCCTGATTTGTTTCTTTCTCCTTCTACAATATGTATCCCTACATGCTCAGCTCATTTTTGGAAATCCTCAACTATGCTAAGTTTTCCTTGCCTTGATGACTGAACAAGCATTCATCCAGGGCTTCCTTGGTGTAAAGAGGTTGGTTTGTGACAGTATACAATGCCATTGTGCACTTCCCTTTCATGGATGCAAAGAATAACCACAGCATCACCTCCTTCTTCAGATATTTCCTTTGCAATCTACATTGTGATGCAGTCTCTATAACTTAGCTCGCTCTGGCCTTTCTGAATCATTTTATACCTGTATTCTTTCCTTGTTGATTTTTTCCCCCCTCATGCTGGTAACCTGAAGAGTTTACAGTGGTTTTGTGTCATAACTATTTTCACTTCCTATCCAGCCCAGGACATTTATTTTTAAAGAGTTGCCTCATTTTAGAGTTTGATGTTTCTGTGCTGGTGGTTTCTTTGCCATCCACAGTGACTGCCCTTGATTTGGAGCTGTGTTTTCCAGTCTGTCTCTCTCTGCACAGCTGGTAAAGGAAGGCCATACGTGTCTTTCTTTGGCTGCCTTTACAATACGGTGATGATTTGGGTATCTTGGCATCACTGTGTAGGCAACTGAAAGGGTATCAGCGTCATGGTAAGTGCTGGAGATACAAAGCCAGGCTGTGGTGTTGTGCCCTTTTATGGAGTTTTAAGAACAGAACCCCTCCTTTTATGGAGTTTTAAGAACAGAGTGATATGCCCATTTAGATGGGGAAACACAGGGTGCTGTTACTCTAGGCCAGAAGAGGTGTGTTTAATGCAGACTTAAGGGAACTGAGAACGGTAATGACTCCTATGTATTTGTGAAGAGTCTTAAAGGAGGCCCAGAATGCCATGTGGAGGGAAGGGATTTTCTGGTAGACCATGTTATTCAAAAACATGGATCTGAGAAAAGCAGATAAAGCTGGGTGAATAGCAAGAAATGACATGGATTTATATATTGCATGCCTTGCTTTGAAGCCTTGACCCCAGCTATATCCCAGGATCTTAGTTTTCTTTCTTTGTGGCCTTTTTCTGTTCATTTTCACTTTCGCCTGAGAGTATACATAGGAAATACTAAAGCTGGAGTTTAAATAGGGCTGGGCCTTTGGTAAAATGGATAAGCAGATGGTATCGGTTTTCTACATGTAGGCTCCCTGGAGGCATGGAGTGTTGCCTGTTGTCGCCTCAGCATCTAGTGCATTGCCTGGCACAGAGGAAGTGCTCAGTAAACATTGCTCTTATGAAATTTGTTTCTTTTTCTGCCCCCCATTTCCTCCCATCAGTGCTTTCTTCCTCATTCAGTTGGTTTCTCTGTCAGGTACCTGTCTAGTGGATCTTCCTCTCTGCTCACCCCATAGATGTGCTTGTCCTGTAGTCTAGTCACTCGTCTTGAACATAACTGTTATAATTGGATCTGTGTTGGTGTGTAACTAAGTGCCAATGGCTCTCTCTGTGGGACTCCTCAAACTTCTGTCATCATTTACAGTGTGGTAGATGAAGGGGAAGCAAGAGTTGACAACTGTAAGAATGACATTTCTTTAAATTTTTTCATGATTTGTTGTATGAATTCATAGAAGTGCTGAGTTCTGTTCCATTATAAACCTGTGTGTGTGCATTGCATGTTTGTATATATCTGCATTGTACCTTACTTAACGTTAAGCAAAACCAACATTCAGTGAAGATGTTTGCTTATTTTATTATGTAGCTTCACCCCACTCCCCCATTACTGCTGAGGTTCCTCAGATTGGAACGCTGGTTTTAAATGTGGTACCACATTGAAATAAAATATTTGTCTTATAGAAGGGCTCTCTAGGATGCAATGACTTCACCGAAGGATCTACCATACAATAATAGTTGGTTAGTTAGGTGGAAAGTTTTTTTAAAAAAATTATTAATTTATTTTCTTTTTAGCATGCCATAGCTCAGATGGTAAAGAATCTGCCTGCAATGTAGGAGACTCAGGTTTGATCTCTGGGTTCGGAAGATCCCTTGGAGAAGGGAATGGGTACCCACTCCAGTATTCTTGCCTGGAGATTTCCAAAGATGGAGGAACCTGGTAGTCTACAGGCTGTAGACTATAGGTCCATGGGGTTGCAAAGAATCGGACATGACTGAGTGACTAACACACACACAGTAGACTTTTAAATATCCTCTCTACATTTTGATAATTTTTCATATTATAGGTCCCACATTCTCAAGAAAACTCATCTCCAGTCTCTTTTACAGCTAGGGTACAAGCTTGTAACCTGGGCTTGACCAGTCATTTACACAGAGTGAGACTCGTATGTAAAATCACCGTATTGTAAAGGCAGCCAAAGAAAGACACGTATGGCCTTCCTTTACCAGCTGTGCAGAGAGAGACAGACTGGAAAACACAGCTCCAAATCAAGGGCAGTCACTGTGGATGGCAAAGAAACCACCAGCACAGAAACATCAAACTCTAAAATGAGGCAACTCTTTAATGTAAAGGTGAGCATTGTGAGGGAGCCATCATGTGTAGTTGAATTGCTGACCTGGTGATCATGTTGACAAAGGTGCTTGCTGGTGGCAGCGCTAATGGAATTCAGTCTCAGTGGTATTGGTACTCGGTGGTGACAATAATTTTTTTGTTTGTTTTTATCTTACTATTCTCTGATCATCTAGGATTTGTGTTGTTTTTGTTTTTTGTTGTTCATTCACTAAGTCATGTCTGACTCTTTGTGACCCCATGGACTGCGGCACGCCAGGCTTTACGTCCTTCACTGTCTCCCAGAATTGACTCAGACTCATCTCCATTAAGTCAGTGATGCCATCAAACCATCTCATCCTCTGTTGCCCGCTTCTCCTCTTGCCTTCAATCTTTCCCAGCATCAGGTCTTTTCCAATGAGTCAGCTCTTTTCATCAGGTGGCCAAAGTATTGGAGCTTCAGCATCAGTCCTTCCAGTGAATATTCAGAGTTGATTTCCTTTAGAATTGACTAGTTGGATCTCCTTGCTGTCCAAAGGATTCTCAAGAGTCTTCTCCAGAACCACAGTTTGAAAGCATCAGTTCTTCAGTGCTCAGTCTTTACTGTTACCTCTCAAATCTATACATGACTACTGGAAAAACCATAGCTTTGACTGGACAGACCTTTGTTGGCAAAGTAATGTCTCTGCTTTTTAATATGCTGTCTAGGTTTGTCAAGGCTTTCCTTCCAAGGACCAAGTGTCTTTTAATTTCATCACTGCATTGACTGTCTGCAGTGATTTTGGAGCCCAAGAAAATAAAATCTGTCACTGTTTCCACTTTCTCCCCATCTGTTTGCCATGAAGTGTTGGGACTGGATGCCATGATCTTAGTTTTGTGAATATTGAGTTGTAAACCAGCATTTTCACTCTCCTTTCACCTTCATCAATAGGCTCTTTAATTCCTCTTCACTTTCTGTCCTTAAAGTGGTATCATCTGTTAAGTGTATCATCTGAGGTTTTTGATAAGGTGTGTCCTCTGTATCATCTGTTAAAGTATGTCATCTGAGGTTTTTGATAAGGTTTTTGATAAGGTGTATCATCTGTATCATCTGTTAAAGTATATCATCTGAGGTTTTTGATACTTCTCCTGGCAAGAGAATCGTGTTAGGGATTTGTGTTCCATGTCTTATATTAACTTTGGAATATTTTCAGCCATTGTTTCTTCAAATATTTCTTTTGTCCCATTCTTTCTTCTTTTTCTGATTCCAGTTATATTAGAACCTATGTTGCACACTTCTTGAAAGTCCTGTTTGTTCTGTTCTTCACTTCTTTTCTCTCAATGTTTTTGGTTCGGGTAGTTTCTACTGACTTATCTTCAACTTCACTGATTCTTTCCCTGGCTCAGTTAAGTTTACTAATGAGCCCGTTGAAGGCATTTTTTATTTCTCTCTTTTTATTTAATTTTTAGCACTTTCATTTTATGCTTTCTTATATTTTACATTAATCTGCTGAGTTACCAATCCAATTTTGCATGTTCTCCTTTTGGGTTAGAGCTCTAAACATGTTACTCATAGTATTTTAACTTTGATTCTAGGTATTTCCAACATCAGATTCTGTGTCTCATTCTGAGTTCTGACATATCCTTTGTCTTTTCTGAGTGTTGTTTTTCCTCTGCTTTTTCTTATGCCTTGTGATTTTTTTTTTTTTATTGTAAGCCTGACTTATTTTGTAGAACAGTGGAGACTGAGCTGCAATTTTTTTTTTTCAGTTTGAAAGCAATCACTGTTTAATAACTGACCAGATTACAGAAATACTCATGGTAGATACCTTAGTTCATCCTTCTAATAATAGCCTATTGATCTGGCCTTCCCTGTTGCCAGCATCTCTACATTCTACAAAATGGTTGATCTTTTTCTTCATGCCACCTCATGGAGAAGATGATTTGAGGGGCCATGGAAAGTTGTTTGCTTCTTTTAAATGATTTTCAACAGTATGGGATCTCGTGGATCAGCTCCTCCATGCAGATGATGCCATATTTACCAAGAGATTGAGCAGTCAATGCGTTATCTGTCAGGGCAATTAAATTTTTGTTGATTTTTGTCATAACCATGCTTGTTGATCAATTCACTTACTGACTTCAGGTTTGGGTACCCCTCCTATGCAACATATGGTTCCACAGTCCTCAGCATGTTAATTGAAGCCATGTTGAGCTTCACACAGGTGCCACTGAAGAGCTGATGGAGGCAAAGAAGCTGCCACACCCTCTGGACCTTTGGGCTCACACCATTGATACCTCTCTGATCCTGATAACAAATGCCAGTTGGATTCCACGGGTATGTAGAAGTTAATGACTTTTCTTGTCATCCTAGCCATTCGAATCTCAGTTCTGCCTGTATTCCTTGTGATGGTGCTCAGCTTTTTCATAAATAAGCTTCCTCCTTGCCTTTCAAAGCATCTTTTGGGCACTTCTTTCTCAGGCGCTTGTGTTTAAGCTCTGTGAAATTTTTTCACTTTTTCTTAAGAGTTTTGGCACAGCAGGAACCTTTTTTTCCCTTCTCTTCTGCACCCTCCATTTTTCTAGCTGGAAAAGAGCTGAAGTGCATAATTTTTATGTCTGTAAACGGGCACATCTTTCCTTGTGTGAGGCCTTTGGTTCAGGGATTTGAGTTAATCTAGTTGGGAGTTGAACTTGTTTTAAGTTTGGTTGCTATTGTACTTCAGGCTTCAAATTCTTAGTTTGTGATTAGGGTGGGGGTTGGTTTATTTTATTGAGTGTCAGGTCTTGCTTCAGAACTGTGACTTGGATCTCCTTACGTGCTCTTGGTCTTCTCTGGTCCCTCTGCTGGCAGTACTCTGCTGTTTACTTGTTATTGAAAGTAGGTTAGCTTAGAGGTGGGGAGTGGTGGTGGGATGTGGCCTTTTGTTCTGATTAAACCTCTGGCTTGGGCTTGCAGCACTGTCCCAAGGACATGCCCTTCCCCTAGCTATTATGTGGGCTCAGTGTATAGTCCTGCCCTTCTCCCAGGGTGTCCACCCCTTCCCTCAGTTGCAGCAAGTTTTAACCAGTGCTTTAAGGACAGAAGCACTGACACTAAATCCCCTACATACATTTTGAGAGCATGTTCCTAAGTCCAACAGAGTTAGCCTAGGTACCCAGCTAACACAATCGGCTTCATAGTACCATACTGTAATAGGTTTATAATACTTTTCACACAAATAATACATAAAAAACAAGCAAGCACAAAAAGTAAAGAAAATATTTAAAATCTTTCAGGATAGTATCTCGAAGAGCACAGTAGTACAGTACAACAGCTGGGCTACAGAGGCTGGCATCGAGTGGACACAGAAGGAGTTCCTGACTGGAGGAGGGAGAGCAGGTGGCAGAGCTGAGGGATCGTCAGCAACAGGAGACCGAGGGCAAGCTGCAGCTTTCACTCGTGCCTGATGGCGATGGAACACATGTTCGCGTCTTTGAAGGAAGGAAACGTGAAGATTCGTATGTAGGGAACTTACTTTCACAAGTGAAGGTTTTTCTTCCCCAGTGGAGGTGCAAGGGAAGGATCTGGGTGGACATGTTGTTCCTGAGGTGCTGCTGCATTTCCCTTCCCCCAAGTCTGCGTCACAATGGGCACTCCACAGTGGACACATCACAAAGGGCTCTTTGGGGTGGAGGGGTTGGTGGGGGAAGATCTTGCAGAAGGCTGAGGTCATCCCAATTTCAGTGGCCTCCATTGGTTTCACACTGTTCCTTCAGCAAGCCTCATCAGGCTTTTTGTCACTTTGCTGTTTATTCTAGCTGAATTCCTCTTGTCAGTGGCCACCTGGAGTCGACCCCAAGTGAGCACAAGGTTGTCTCCTCTCTCCTTGCAGGCTCTTTCTCTCTCTCCGAAGATTTTGAGCCAATTGATTGTTTTGTGATGGGTTTCAAGAAAGTCATGACTTTGAAATTAGTGCAGCTCTTTTTTGTTGTGAGGGCAGGCAGCTATGTTCTTCCAGCTTTCCTATTCCAGGGTGGAAGACAGAAGTTTGGTTACCCTTAGAATTTTTACATGCACATTTAACTAAATCAAAGCTTGATTATTATTCCTATCCTCTCAAATAAGACAAAGATTTTAGTATGGCTTACCTTTTAACCTTCATCACCTCTCTTCCGTCTTAGTTATTTATGCTTTGGTTTTGCCTTGTGGAAGCCACCTTAAGTCTGTAAAATAGTGAATATTTACCCAATATATTTCCCAAATTTCTTTGCTCACCATTCTTGATTCACTCCATTTCTTCCTTTGGGTTTAGTTTTCTTCTTATAAAGAATGTTCTTAAAGTAGTTCTTTTGCTAAAAGCCTATTAGTAGAAAACTTGATGTTCTTGGTGTTTCTGCAAGTGTCTTTACTTCACTTTTTCTCTTGAATGATTGTTGAGATGGGCACAGAATTTATGTTGACAGTTACTCCCTTAGCACATTATTGATGTTATTTTCTTGTCTTTTGGCAAGTCTTATTTATTAATGAGAAGACTTTAGTCAGTTCAGGTGTAATTTCTTTGTAGCTAAGTATCTTTTCTCTTGGGCTACCTTTAAGATTTTTTTCCTTATATTTGATTTTTTTTGCAGTTTCTTGGTGACATCTCTAGATGTGGATTTGTTTTCATTTATCCTATTTTTTTTTTTGGTGTACACTGTCAGCCTGAAAACTCATGACACCTTAAATTGTGGAAAAAATTTTAGATATTATTTTTTAAAATAATGCTTCTTCTCCATTTTCCACTTCTAAAACCCTTATCGAGATATATGTTGGAATTTTTCATTGTGTTCCTTAAAGTTTCTTTTATATTTTCACTTCTGGGTGATTTTTTGACATCTGCCTTACAATTCACTAATTTCTGTTTAGCTGTGTCCAGTCTACTGGTTAATACATTTATTGAGAATTTTCATTGAAAACATTTGACTGTATTTTTAAATATAAAAGTTTTTGTGTTTTCTTTCAAATCTGCTTCTTAATTTTCATTAGGACTTTTTCTTGTCTTTTCTTTGAACATTTAAAAATATAGTTATGTTTGTTTCCTTTGGATTATTTTCTGAGCTGTAGTTCTTGAGAAATGAAATCTCCCATTTGTCTCCCCTCCAAGTTTTGCTTATTTCTTTGTGTGGTTCACAACATTTGACAATTTGGGTATTGTGGGATGCTCCTTTGGATAGTTTTGTGTTTGTCTTGATGGGACCCTTTGGGTTCACTGCTCCTGGAGAGTTTTTGATCTCTTCTCAGATTATTGGCTTCTGACATCTGGAGAATGATGTGAATTTGGACTTCATATCTGTGGTAGAGGAAAGACTTGGGTTTTCCATTTTGCTTTGCTCACTCTTACACTCAGCTCTGGGTTGCTGTGTGTAGCTTTTCTTTTATTTATCTAAGGCAGCCCTTCATTTGATATTTCATAGCTTTATGTTGGTGCTTCATTTCCAGCTTTTTTCTCATGCACAGAATTGAGGTATCTCCAGTTTCCTGGTATCATATTCATTGAGTTTGCAGTCCTTGGTTTAGAGGGTAGAAGTGAGCAGGTCTTTGTCCTGTTGTCCTGTGAAGAATCTCATTTAACAAGCTCTTGTCTTTGCAGGCACTCCTTTCTATTCAACTGTTCCTGGCTATAGGTCAGAAAGTAGTTCATCCTTTTAAGAACCAGGAAGTAGTTGCAACCACCACAGGCATCCTCTAACTTGAACAGATAATTTACAGAAAGTTCATTTAGATGTCAATTATGTTGAACACAGTTCCTGTTATCTGATATGAACTATGTTAATTTTAAAAAATGGGTTAGTTTCCCAGATACCCTCAGGAGTCTAGTCTTTCCATGATGCATTGGAATTTGTGTAGACTTGTGAGGTCTTTGGTATTGTAATCAGCAGGTGGGTGATTTCTGTGGGGAAAAGCATTTTAACCTTCTCAGGGAGAGAACAGAGTATTAGTTTTCTCTGGGGTGACCTGCCAGGACTGGTCCCTGTTAATTTTTACAAACCTTAACCACTGTTCTCAAGCCTGCCACTAAATCATCACCACGCATACTCAGCACACAGCCTTATCTCCACTCAGTTGAGAATATTGAGGGCCTTCTGGCTGATTTTCTCCAGTTTCTGGCACCATCTGCAGATTTATCATCCCCTTTCTCTCCAGAGCTGCCCTTTCCCCTGTCTCTGAGGATGAGGTGCTTCTGCTGCTGTTTTGAGGCCAGTTCCTTGGTTGGCGCCTTCAACTTCAGTGCTGCTGCTTTGGCAGTCTTTTTTCATCAGTTATTCTTCCTCCACATCCTGTATCCCAGTGGCTCACAACTAGAGTTGGTCCAGATTTTGCCCCCAGGGGACAGTGTCTGGAAACATTTTTGATCGTCACAACTGGAGTGGTAGCCTGTGTGTTACTGGCATCTGGTGAGTAGAGGCCAGGGATGATGCTAAACACTTCACAGTGCACAGCGCCCGGCAGCAAAGGATGACCTGCTCCAAAATGTCTGTGGTGCTGAGGTTCAGTAACCTTGCTATATCCTTAGAGTCTTCCTTTTTATTTTTTTGCCCATTATGTTATTCCTAAGGTTCTTATCCTAGAAAACCTTCCCTGAACCACTTGTCCACTCTTTTCTTAGCTAACTAACCTCTTTTCCCCTTCCCAGCTAAACATCTGGGTGGTCTATATATCATTTATCCATCCCTCATCCACTTCTCACACTTCAGCGTTTGGTCTCTTAACTTCCCACTCTCACATTATTAAAGTTTTTACTGTGATCATCTATGGCCTCTTATTTGTTGCATCTGATGGATTCATTCAGTCCTCATTTTACTTGACATTTCTGTTGCACCTGACACTATTAGTCACTAGCTCCTTGAAGCAGCGTGTTTCCTTTGCATCCTTGTTCTCCATATCCTTCTCTTATGTTTCTTTCCATCCTCTGTAACTTTGTCTTGATCTACTTTCTCCTTACACACTGCTGTTACCTGGGTTTAACTTCTTGGTCAAGTGTTGTCCTAGGTCACTCTCTCAATTATACCCAGAGTTTCAGTTCTACTTACATGCAGATATAATTCTAAACTCTTTCCTGATTTTTCACTACAAACTTTCAGACTCAATAACCTGCTGGAAATCTACACTTGACTCTTCTATAGGCACTAATTTGGAGAAGGCAATGGCAACCCTCTCCAGTACTCTTGCCTGGAAAATCCCATGGATGGAGGAGCCTGGTAGGCTGCACTCCATGGGGTCGCTAAGAGTCAGACACGACTGAGCGACTTCACTTTCACTTTTCACTTTCATGCATTGGAGAAGGAAATGGCAACCCACTCCAGTGTTCTTGCCTGGAGAATCCCAGGGACAGGGGAACCTGGTGGGCTGCCGTCTATGGGGTTGCACAGAGTCGGACACGACTGACGCGACTTAGCAGCAGCAGCAGCATAGGCACTAATATGAAGTACACATACTTTCCTGAAACTTGCTCTTCCTCCTAAATTAAGGAAAAAAAAAAAAAATCTCTGTTAATGGTTCCTCCATCCACGCAGGCTCCTAAGGTGGATAGTTGGGTCTTATCCAACTCAGATATATTATTAATATCTACAGTTGCTATATGACATTAAAATGTGATTTTGACCATAAAACTCATCTGCTTGAAAAGCCTGCAGTGGTGCTCTGTTGCCGATGGAAGGAGAAAGTTTGGAGAAAATCTGATTTCTTTATCTGGCTTATCAGGCTCTCCTTGGTATGGTTTCTGCCTACCTCTCCAGCCGGCATCCTTTCCTTGTTTACCTCAAACATGGTGCTCTCCAGCATGTAGACTTCTCCATAAAATTCTGTTTCACATGTGATGTCTTTGCTTATGCCATCTCCTTTGTATGGAAGACAGCATCTACAGTAGAGTGTGTGGGTTGCTAGCTCTGTGGCTGCTGGGGCTCCCTATTTCTCATGGAAGGTACAGTTAATTGATACCTCCCTACTTCTCTGGCCTCAATGTTAGTGAGGAATATTCCTTGTCTGAACTATCATTTTGGAGAGCCAGGACTATGTAAGTGCTGACATCAGTCCTGCTGAAAGAGGGTGGGAAGGGGGCACATGTTTCACAGCTCTTCAGTTACATGGTTTACTATTTGCTTCCCAGGTGGTTCAGCGGTAAGGAATCTGTCTGCCATTGATTTTCTTAGTCCCAATCTTGGCCTGCTTCATAGCTCCTTGGAATTCCTCACTGATCTATCTCGTGGGAGCACCTCGTGTATTCTCAGGGTTGCTCTCAGTTTATTTTTTATATTTCTTTTGCCTATTTCAGGGGGTTTTAGTGTGGGAAGGAAGGCAAACGTGTGTCTGATCAGCCATTTTAAAGTAGAACTGCAGTGCCCTATACCTCATGTGGTTTCTGTTTTTTCTCTATTATAGACATACTGGCAAACAATGTCTTAAATTTTGTTTTTAATTTAAATTTTATTTTCTGGCCGTGTCCTGAGGCTTGCGAGACCTTAGTTCCCCAATCAGGGATCTAACCCATGCCCTTGGCAGTGAAAGCCCAGAGTCCTAACCACTGGACTCCAGGGAATTTCTGAGTGTCTTTAAAGTGAATCCTTGTGTACATTTTTGATCCTTTTCTTAGGACACTAGTCTTATGTCCCTCCTTGAGGATCACTGGGGGCGATGTATAGGTGACACTGATGGGAGTGTGCCATGCTTGTGAAGGGTGTAGAGGGAACACTGCTGATTCACCTAAAGGAAAGGTTGCCAGTTGTTTTATTTTGTCCATTCTGGTCCCTAGTGTTGGTTTTTGTTGGATTTAAAAAAGTTACTTGTAAGATTAAATACTTACAAAATTTATTATTTTGATATTTGTATTTTTCTATATACATTTTCTTTCCTGTTCTTTTTTTGTGTGTGTTCATAAAGTGTTTTTTTTTTAAGTCTCTTAGAGGGTTCAGTTGATTCTTTCCCTTTAACATGAAACAAGCAAATGCTGCCAAATATAAGGTCCATTGCTCTTTTTTGTTTGTTTGTTTGAATTTATTATGATATGATTCTTGGAAATGAAAATGCACTCCTGGTTTTGTGGTTATTAATACCTAACAAAGTAGCTGTGAAAATTAAATGAAATAACATAGATGAGATGCCCAACACCGTACTTGGTATGTAATAGGCAGCAGTGGGTATTAGTTCCTTTCAGGCATTCTTTCTCCTTTGCCAGATTATTAAAATAACTTCACTACAACATACCTGAGAGAGAGGGAAAGGAAAAAAAAATCATGTGTATTTACTGAACCCTTGTTAAAGGAAGGGCAGTATGCCAGATACCTTGAGGGATACAGAGGTGTTTAAGGCACCTTCCTGTCCAGGGATAAACATTAGCCTACTATATATATCTTTACCTTTTTAGGCTATTTTTTTTTTTTAATCATGCTGTTCTGAAAACCTTTCAACCTTTAAGCTGTATTATTTTGTTTGAGCACAGAACATTTTAAAGGTTGGTGTGCCACATTTAATCCATTACATTTCTCTGAGAGTAGTTATTAGCTTCATTTTATAGAAGGGGGCCCTGAAGGGTGATCTGCCCTGCTTCTGGCTGGGGTAAAAATAGGATATGTTGGGATGTAGAAGAATGCTAACAATTGTATTTCCAGTCTCAGTAGGTGCTGAATAAATATTTGTTGAATGAATGAATCATCTTTTATTAAATGATGTGTTAAGCACAGTCCTAACTCGCATCTCTGCTTCTTACTGTTTTACTTTTCCCCTGTTATATTTTATGCTGTTAAAGCTTTAAAATTCAATGGTTGGTATACAAGACATTGGAAGTTGGAAGACAAATGTGACACTGTTTTAGTCATAATGAAAAAAGGCTTTGAGAGGAGATTCTGTGCTGATGCTGATTGTGTTTGCCAATTTAATTTTTTTGCCCTGGTGCTGATTGTTTTCAAGACCACCTTTCTAGTTCATACAACAGCTGCAAGGGGCTTCCCAAGTTTGGGGCTAGGGTAAATGGCCCAATTTGTTGCACTGTAAGGATGACTCTGCTGTTAATAGTCAGGTTTTTCATATAATCTCTAGTCAAGAGGGGAAAATTAGCAATTATAGTTAGTCTGTGGAGATTTGAATTCATATATTACTTTTAATATATGAACTAGCAAATATACAAACTTTAATGGATTAAGTGATTACCATCTCAGAGTTTGTTCAGTATTTAGCTTTCTTTAGCTGGTTGGCTTGGATAGTGAAATAAGGGTTCTTAGTGAAAATGGTAACACCCAGGAAAGGATCGGTGGTGGGACATACAAGGTCTTATTGCAGAGAGAAGTGTTAACACACGGGCTTCACATCTCCTTCACTCTGCACATGGAATACTCCATTTGGTTTTTTAAAAAACCAAAAAAATTTTTAATTTTTAAAATTTATTTTTAATTGAAGGACAATTGCTTTACAGTGTTGTGCTTGGTTTCTGCCATACAACATGGTTGGTTTCAGCCATAAGTATACATATAAGTGAAAAAAAAAGAAAGTGTTAGTCGCTCAATCGTGTCCAACTCTTTGTGACCCCATGGACTGTAGCCCACCAGGCTCCTCTGTCCATGGAATTCTCTAGGCAAGAATACTGGAGTGGGTAGCCATTCCCTTCGACAGGGGAATCTTCCTGACCCAGGGATTGAACCGGGTCTCCTGCATTGCAAGCAATTCTTTACCATCTGAGCCATCCCCTCCCTGTTGACCTTCCTTCCCACACCCCTCCAATCCCATCCCTCTAGGTCCATTTATTGTTTGTTTGTTTGTTTCTTGCTTTTAACATTAGTTTTATCAGAGAGTCAGGAATAGAGAGGGGTTGAGAGCTTATTAATATTTTCTTCATGTTAACTGAGCATCATTTTCTAGTTAAAATAAGGACATACAACTTCTACAATTAAAATAATTAATGAAGAAAATCCACAGAGTGTCCGACTGTTTTGCAACCCCTTGGACTGTAGCCCACCAGGCTCCTCTGTCCATGGGATTTCCCAGGAAAGATTACTGGAGTGGGTTGTCATTTCCTTCTCCACCATTTAGCCTTAAGCTTACTAAATTTATTTCTTTTTATAAATTTTATGAATAGATAGACCTGTTCATCACATTTTGGGTTTTCCCACTTCATTTTTCTGCTTAGAATGCATTCAGTGAGGCTTGCAGACAACTTTTGTCTTGTAAAATAATGTCACAGGTAAAAATATGCCTTTGGGAGTTGAAAAAAAACCTTGGTTTGGTTCTGGCCGTAATACTTCCTAGCTGTGTGATCAGGGACAAGGTGCTAATGACTCTGGAACTGATTTCTTAGCTTTTAAATGTATTAGGATTAAATGTGATGATGTATATAAAAATATTTAGCATCACTCCAATGTATGGAAGTTCTCCCAAAGCATGGTTTTAAGCCCTGTGGCTTATCTCTTAAGGACATAGCATCCTGGCTAAGTGTGGGGATTCTGGAGCTTGACTGCCTGGATTTGACCCAGTTCTGCCGTTTACTGCTTATGAGACTAACCTCTCTTAGTCTACTTACTGGTAATATGAAGTTTCTAAAGTAAAGGACCCAGAAGCATTCTTGGGAGGATGAAACAAATTAATGTAAATAAAGCTGCTAGATCAGGGCTTAGCACAAAAGCACTATTTAACTGTTGTTATTATTTTATCACATTTGAAAACCCAGTGTGCCACCAGCTTTCATTTGAAATATTTTGTTCTGATGGAATTTTTTGCTTCTCTCTCTGATTTCAAGCTCCATGAGAGCAGGGCCTGGTCTGTTTTGTTCACTACTGAATTGCTACCATCTGGTATAGTGACTGGCATAAAGTACTTATTCAGGAAACATTTGTGGAATGAATAAATGGATGATGAATGTTCCATTTTCCATGAATTGTATTTGCCAATATTCTAATTCAAGTAGTTTTTTTTCATTGTTAAGTCTCTGTTAAGAAAAAGTGTATAACAAAACTTATTACACCAAACAAGTTCCCTGTGTTTACAGGTTGAAATCCAAGTTTCTTAACTTTGCATTAAAAAAAAAAACCTGTGGAATCTAACTATACCCAGGTTTCTTCTCTTTTAGAATGAGGAGTTTTGACTGGATACCTTTTTCTATCTCATTTCAAGTGTATGATTCTCAGGGATGTGAATTAATTCACTGGGTTGTTGTAATACCCAGTCAGTAAAGTGGTAAACACAAAAGCACTTTGCAAACAATGCAATAATACTATCGTCATTGTTTATAATAACACTGAAGTGTTCTTAGCCCAATTTTGCTGGAATATGCCCCCCTTTTTGCTCACTCAGCTGTAACCCTACTCATTTTTCCTGACCTAGTTCAAATCCTCTTTCTTGTGTGAAACCCAACCTCCCCACTCTGAAAGGAGCACTCTTTGCACATTTATAGCCACTGTGATTTGTGTAGTTCATTTGGTAATCATGCATCTGAATCATTTCATCTTGCCTGTTGTCTTGATGTATTAACTAGGATCTTGAAATGTTTAACTCTTAATGAAACCAGTAAGTTTATTGAACTTAATTATATTAATTACCTTAATTTCTGGGCACAATATTTTCACGTATTAATCCAAGTTTTCACAATTTAATTGTAAGATGCTGTTAAAACATAAACTGAGGTATATTAAAATTTTTGAGAGAAAAGATTGATTTGAACTGATGCTGCTGCTGCTAAGTCGCTTCAGTCGTGTTCGACTCTGTGCAACCCCATAGACGGCAGCCCATCAGGCTCCCCCGTCCCTGGGATTCTCCAGGCAAGAACACTGGAGTGGGTTGCCATTTCCTTCTCCAATGCATGAAAGTGAAAAGGGAAAGTGAAGTCGCTCAGTCGTGTCCGATTGTTAGTGACCCCATGGACTGCAGCCTACTAGGCTCCTCTGTCCATGGGATTTTCCAGGCAAGAGTACTGGAGTGGGGTGCCATTGCCTTCTCCAATGCATGAAAGTGAAAAGGGAAAGTGAAGTTGCTCAGTAGTGTCCGACTCTTAGTGACCCCATGGACTGCAGCCCACCAGGCTCCTCCGTCCATGGGATTTTCCAAGCAAGAGTATTGGAGTGGGGTTGATTTGAACTGGACAGTGCCAAATAGGAAGTGATTTGGAGTGCTTGGCTGACAGGAGCCAGGGAAAAGTTTTATACAGAGAAGGTGTGGTGGCAAAGAAAGGAAATTATTTGTTGCCTGTGGCTTAAAGCCTAGTTGGCTGTTTGTGATTGGTTGTCCTTAGGTTTTGATTTCATGAACTTGAGGCTTTGGTTTTGGTTTGGCTACAGAAGCGATCAAGGCATTAGAGCCATCTCAGTCTAATGGCATCTTTGTTTCATTAATTTAATACTACTTTAAGAACAAAGATTATGATATGTACTTTCTGGTTTCATGAATGACACCTTTATATATAATAAGTCATGGCATTGGGTGATTATGTAGTTGATGTATCATTAATGTTAAAATCAAGTTGCAAATATCATTCTCCTTTTCAGAACCAGTCTAGCATTTGTGATGGGCTTCCCAAGTGGCTCAGTAGTAACGAATCTCCCTGCCAATGCAGGAGACCCAAGACACTTGGGTTCAATCCCTGGCTCGGGAAGATTCCCTGGAGGAGAAAATGGCAACCCACTCCAGTATTCTTGCCTGGAAAATCCCATGGACAGAGGAATCTGGGGGCTATAGTCTATAGGGTTGTAAAGAGTCAGACACCACTGAAGTGAATTAGCATGCATGCTAGTATTTGTGATAACTGGATTTTTGTTCATTTGTTTCATATTTTATTTTCCTCTTTAGTTTGTTTTCAAATACATTGACTTATTTCTTATTTTTCCTCCGTCAAGGTAGAAATGCTATTTTTTCTTAAATTGTTTATCTTGAATTTTCACAGATCCTTTTGGATAACTACCATTTCTCTTACATGTTATCTTTGTAAAATCTATCTGTTCAGTGATTTACTGAGATCACTCTTTGAGCATCAAGATCAAAAGAAATATTAATAGAATTTTCATTATCCATAGTGAATCTGGTTTTTAAAAATGATTTGAGGCAAACCAATAAGCAATGTAGCCCCAGCTGAGGCTATTTTGAAGAGGCAGTTAATATTCTTAGGGTTACCTGAAAGAGGTGGCCATTGTGCAGAGACTTTAATAAGTGTTGGCAAGATGTTTTTGATGGGAACTCCCTTATTTGATGCATTGAAATCAATAATTGGAAAGTTAAATTTAAAAAATTATTGAAGTCCTGAGTAATAAGAATATACATACAACAGAAATATTTTGCTATAAAGCATGTTTCCTTGTCAGTAACTTGAAGGACAAAGTTTTTTTTTTTTTTTTTGAGTATGACTGAATTTTAGTGTCACCTCTCTTGTACAAGTCCATCTATCTGTGCAATAGGTCCAGTTTTGATTTCTCGAAAGTGGAGCAGTAATTTAGACCATTGAGTGCAGAATTTTTTTGAAGCAGAGTGAAAGCATGTAGTGCTGAATTGTAGATTTTCACAGATTTTTCCTCCTTTTAATATTTGACAGACATATCTGTCATCATTTTTATTGAAAAGTGACTCATCAGTTTTATTGAATCTTGCCATAGCATACAACCTGATTTTCACAGAACAATAACT
The DNA here is from genome assembly GCF_027580195.1 of Bos mutus. NCBI lineage: Eukaryota > Metazoa > Chordata > Mammalia > Artiodactyla > Bovidae > Bos > Bos mutus. The sequence continues at coordinate 124,490,308 of NC_091646.1, forward strand.
TTCTTTTAATTGACTTACATACTATTTAGTTGAAAACCAAATAGTTTGGAGGAAGAAGTGCAGGGTGACTTCTGGATGCCAGGCATGTATCTCAATTTAAGGGAGCAGAAGTGTGAAGTTGAACTAAACAGTTATCTATTAGCTAGAAATATTTGTTCTGTTGGCATCAGCTGATCTGTTTTATAGGTAATGAGTTGGTAACTGTTAGGTCTGTTAAGTGACATGATGGAGGCCAGTAGGGCTTGAGTGCACATGCAAGTGGACTTTTGTAATACATTTCAAAAAGCCCATTTTCCATGAATAACATGCTTTTTGGGTTTTGTTTTGTTTTGTTTTGTTTTTGAATGTTACAGAGGTAATTGAGTTAGAGTGCCTGGAGAAAATCACTCAGTTCAAATAAAATCACCATGAAGCATCTTCCCCAAGAAGTTTCCCCTTTTCCATAGACATAGGTAGTTTCTGCTTCATCTGGGTGTGTGAGACACCTTACATATATCTTTTTGCATTTCTCACATGTAATTAGTTTACCTATCTGTTCTCTTCTATGAATTCCTCCTCCAAGGAGCTTTTATAGACCACGTCTAATCCATAGTTGGTGCCTAAAAAAATTGAATGAAAGAGAAGTTCTGGCCATTTAAACAGATGATACAACCCAATCTGCCTGAAGTGTGGTTTTCATTGGTGTGCCATAAGAAAATAAGCCATTATTATCTATAAAGTCCAGAAAATATTTTAGTATTGTTATACTCAGTTGAGTGCATTATATTCTGTACATCAGACATACTATCTTATGTCTACAAAGGAAGCAGATTGATAATACATGTTCTTGGTGGAGAGGGTGTGGAGAAATGTGAGCCCTCCTACACTACTGGTGGGAACCTAAGTTGGTACAGCCACCATGGAGAATATGGAGGTTCGTTAAAAAACTAAAAATAGAATTATCATGATTCTGCATTCCCACTTCTGGGCATATATCTGGACAAAGCTATAATTAAAAAAGATACAGGCACCCCTATGTTCATAGCAGTACTATTTACAATAGCCAAGACATGGAAACCATCTAAAGGTCCATCAGCAGACTAGTGGATAGAGAAGATGTGGTGTATGTATATGATGGAATAGGACTCAGCCACAAAAATGAATGAAATAATGCCATGTGCAGCAACATGGATGAACCTAAAGATTATGATACTAAGTAACTCAGATAAAGACAAATGCTATATGATATCACTTATATGTGGAATCTAATATATGACACAAATGAACCTATTTATGAAACAGACTCACAGACATAAAGAACAGACTTGTGGTTGCTAAGGGTGGGGATAAGTTGGGGAGGGATGGAGTGGCAGTTTGGGATTAGCAAATGCAAACTATTATATATATGTATAACTGCATCACTTTGTTGTACACCAGAAACTAACACAACATTATAAATCAACTGTACTCCAATTAAAAAATAATAATATGTGGTTCTTGTCTGTGCACGTGTATCCTAATAGCATAGTGGGGACTTATGGAGAGGCAAAATTAACTAGAGTCTGGAGGAATCTGAGCGGTTTGAGAGTAGATAGAACCTGAACTGGGCTGTGAATGGTAACGACAATTAAGGCTTTTGGGTATGTATTTATTACTTTATGGGCTTCCCTTGTGGCTCAGCTGGTAAAGAATCCACCTGCAACACGGGAGACCTGGGTTCAATCCCTGCATTGGGGAGAGCCCCTGGAGAAGGGAAAGGCCACCCACTCCAGTATTCTGGCCTGGAGAATTCCATGGACTGCATAGTCCGTGGGGTCGCAAAGAGTCGGACACAACTGAGCGACTTTCACTATTACACTGTACTACTTTATAGCATTTGATAGTCAGGATCGCCTTGCAACTTTCTTCCCTTCTTTTCTGTTACATACTCCCAGTCTTTCCTCTCCCATTTCCAGTCTTTGCCTCTGCAGTATGTTTGCTGTCTTTAACATTCTGCCTTTGGCCACCTTCCTCTTTCTGTCCTTGGTGCTTTATTGTTTTAACCCTAGCCCCAACCTTCTGGAAATATGCTTTTCTCTCTTCTACACATCAATAACACTTCATCAGTGTCCCTTTTACAGCATTCCCCCCACCCCTTCACTCTAGTCGTATACATACATGCCCTCCACTGGGCTGTAACTTTGGAGAGCAGTATGCATCTTTGCAGTTGTTAGACTATCTAGTATATAGTTTTGTGAGTAGTAAGTGCCGTGAACCTTTCTTTTAAACTTCTCTCCCCAAACTCAGCCCTTCTTTCAGACTTTCCATTTTCTGTTCATGGTACTAGAGTTCTCTCTTTAATTCCACATTCTAATTAGCAGTTTTTGCTGCTGGTGTCCTCAAACTGTTACTCATAGCCACACCATTCTTTTCACTCTCATGCCAATTAAAAAATCAAATATTAAAAAAAAAAACAACAAATATTGAGGGTGTATTACATTCTAAGCACTATATAAGTTCTAGAAATACAAATATTACAGATCCAGCCCCTTGTTCTTAGAATACCAGTTGGGGAGAGACACACACATTCTGGTACCTTTTCGAGCTTATGTTTGTTGAATGCTTTTCTGTGCTGGGTGGTGTAATGGCACTCAACTTTGAGAGCAGTAATCTACACTTGCTTGGTCGGAGAAAAGCCAGTTGCCATTTGGTTGAAGAGTAGGGTTTAAGAAAAGCAGTGATGAGAATACAAAGGCAAAATTAGAAGAGACCTTGAATACTAGCATGGGAGTATGTATGTAGGGGCTGGGGAACCATTTCAGTGGAGGAAGGGACATTCTGGGGGCTTACTTTAGGAAGAGTAAGCTGACAGATTTTTATAGGGTGAATTCAAACTAGAAGATAATTGGAAGTGGTGAGGTAAATTAGAGGAGTAGCCTGGGGAATTGAAAGGAAACTGCTGCCTAGGAGCAATGTGGCTGGGCTGGATAAGCCTTGACAGCCACCTGGGTCAGTGTCTAGACAGAGGCAGCTGCCTCAGAATAAGCTCAGGCTTTGAACCTGGTTTTGGGAGAGCATGATGGTGCCCGCTGACACCGTGTGGGCATAAGGTGGAGGTGCCACATGGTATGAAAAGTGGGATACGGAGGAAGATCATTCTTTCTAAAGATAAGAAAAGATTCTTGCCCAGAATGATACAGGCTCATTGTAAGAAACTCAGCCACTGGAGGGAAGGTGAAGATGAAAGCAGCATCATTTGAATCTCAGTTTCCAGTGAAAAGCAATACATTTTTCTGTTTAAATATTTGAGTATCCATTTGTTTATTTAAACTCAGTGTCTGATACATAGAATTACACAATTCTAAAAACAGAATTCCTAATACAAATTGATCTTGAACACCTGTCAAGGTTTCACACATGAAAGAGTGTACCCAGGTCGGCGTGTGTTTAGAAACTGATGGATTTTGTATTTGAGAAACAGAAGGTTAGTAAAGAGTGAAGTTTCATTTCATATGGTCATAAAAAGTCCTGTCCATATCAGTTGTTACAGAGGATATTTGGGGCAAAACAGTCTTAGATATCTGGTATGCCAGTGTTAGTCTGGGAAGAAGATCCCCAACCATATTTAGACGAAAAGGGTGAAACATTGTGTCTTTTATTAGAATGACAGGGTTATTCTGATGTCTTATAAGAACCAATTAATATTGGACATAAAATGATGTCATATATAGGCCAATAGCAAGTTCTAAAATTCTTTTAAATAGGCAGCTAGCTACCAGTGAATTTCTTAAGTGACAAACAGAAATGTGGAATATAGTTTGATCATTTCTTAATTTTATGAAAAAGACTTTTTTCGTTGACAGAATACACCATGTTCTATAGTATTTTTTTAATTTAAAATACTGTATTATGGCCATTTTTCTATATCACTAAATATAGTTAAATAATTTGGATAGTGCTATGATTTTTCATTTATATGATGTGATATAATTTACTTTATCAATCCTACATTGACTAATGTTAGATTGTGTTTTGTTGTTGGTTATTATGAATACCACTTCAGTATACAACCTTTGCAGTATCCATCCATCTTTGTCTGTTTGTCTGATGGTCTCCCTAGCATAAATCTTGAGAAGTATGATGGATTTTTTAATCAAATGGTACCCCTGTATTTAAAATGTTGATACCTACTACCAGCTGACTTTCCAGAAACCTTTATATTTCTACCTACTGTGAATTTGAATTAACATTTTTCCATACCTAAGAAAGAGTAGTTACTTTAATCATTATCAGCATGATAGCTTAAAAGCGATTTCTCTTTTTTTTTCCTTAATTGATTACTAGTGAGATTGAACAGGTTTTCATAGATTTATTAGACAGATGTATTTCTTTTGTGAAAGGCCAGTTTATATCTGTTCTTTTTTGTTTTCTCTTTGAGTGTTTATGTTATACTGATTTATAAGATGCTACTACAGTTCTGGAACCAATTCCACTTACGATCATCAACTAAGATTCTACATCTTCTGTGTGTGTACATGTTTCCTATACCACCAAGCATTTCTCCATCATGAGCTGGATGTTTTACAATTCAACTCAGTTTTGACACTTGGTAAAGAATCTGCCTGCAATGCAGGAGGTACAGTTCCATTCCTGGGTAAGGAAGATCCACTGGAGAAGGGATAGGCTACCCACTCCATATTCTTGGGCTTCCCTGGTGGCTCAGCTGGTAAAGAATCCGCCTGCAATGCGGGAGACCTGGGTTTGATCCCTGGGTTGGGAAGACCCCCTGGAGAAGGGAATGGCTACTCACTCCAGTATTCTGGCCTAGAGATTCCATGGTCTGTATAGTCCATGGGGTCGCAAAGAGTCGGATGTAACTGAGCAACTTTCACTTCACTTCACTTCACTTCACCTGGAGATAGCTTCCCAGGTGGTGCAGTGGTACAGAATCCAAATGCCAGGGAAGGAGACACGAGAGACAGGAGTTCGATCTCTGGGTCGCGAAAATCCCCCGGAGAAGAAAATGACAACCCACTCCAGTATTCTTGCCTGGAAAATCCTATGGACAGAGGAGCCGGGTGAGCTACAGCCCATGGGGTTGCAAAGAGTTGGACACGACTGAGCGCACACGTGCACACGCACCTGGAGATAACATCAGATCCCACAGGTTAAGGGCTGAGTCCTACAGGACTGCCCCTGCCTTTAGATGCCAGTCATAAGCCCAGGAAGTCACCTGGGCTTCTGATTAACTGGCTGTAGATTGGAGTTTCTAATGATCTGCTTGTGTTTGATTAATTTCTTAGAGCAGCTCATAGAACTCAAAAGAAGTATTTTACTTCCTAGATTAGCAGTTTATGATAAAAGGGTATATTCAGGAACCCGCCAAATGGAGGAGATGTATAGGCAAGGTATGGGGGAAAGTGCAGGATGTGATCTTCCATGCTTTCTCTGAGACTGCCACTCTCCCCAAATCTCCACCAGTTCCCCATCACAGAAGCTCTCCAAACTTTGTCTCTTTGGGTTTTTATGGAGGCTTCATTAGGTAGGAATGATTGATTAGATCATTGATGATTGATTTCTTTCTCCAGCACCCAGCCTCCCTCTCCTCCCCAGAGGTTGGTGGTAGGAGTGAAAGTTCCAACCCTCTGGTCAGGTGGTTAGCTCCACTGGCAGACCACCCCCATCCTTTGGTTACCTATGGGCTTTCTGAAAGTCAACTCATTACCATAACAAGAGACTCCTTTGTTGCTCTCATCCCTTAGGAAATAATAAGAGTTTTAGGAGTGCTGTGCCAGAAACTGGAACAAAGACCAAGTATGTATTTCTTACTCTTATCACAATACCATTGTTGCTGTTGTTCAGTCACTGCTGCTGCTGCTGCTAAGTTGCTTCAGTTGTGTCTGACTCTGTGTGATCCCACAGACGGCAGCCCACCAGGCTTCCTCGTCCCTGTGATTCTCCAGGGAAGAACTAAGTAGCACTAAGTAGCTAAGTCTTGTCTGACTCTCTGCAGCCCCATGGACTGCAGCACACCAGACTCCCCTGTCCTTCACTATCTCTCAGAGTTTGCTCAGATTCATGTACATTGAGTTGGTGATGCTGTCTAACCATCTCATCCGCTGCTGCCCCCTTTTCCTTTTGCCCTCAATCTTTCCCAGCATCAGGGTCTTTTCCAATGAGTCGGCTCTTTGCTGATCCAGGTGGCCAAAGGATTGGAGCTTCAGCTTCAGCATCGGTCCTTTCAATGAATATTCAGAGTTGATTTCCTTTAGGCTTGATTGGTTTGATTTCCTTGTAGTCCAAGGGATTCTCAAGAGTCTTTTCCAGCACTGCAATTCAAAAGCCTCAGTTCCTGGGTCCTTACCCTTCTTTATGGTCCAGCTCTCACATCTGTATGTGACTACAGGAAAAACCATAGCTTTGACTAGATGGACCTATGCTGTCCAGGTTTGTCATAGCTTTCCTTCCAAAGAGCAAGTGTCTTCTAATTTCATGGCTGCAATCACCATCTGCAGTGATTTTGGAGCCCAAGAAAATGAAGTCTGTCACTGTTCCTTTTGTTTCCCCATTTATTTGCCATGAAGTGATGGGACTGCATGCCATGATCTTAGTTTTTTGAATGTTGAGTTTTAAGCCAGCTTTTTCACTCTCCTCTTTCACTTTCATCAAGAGGCTCTTTAGTTCTTCTTCACTTTCTGCCATAAGGGTGGTGTCATCTGCATATCTGAGGTTATTGATATTTCTCCCAGCAATCTTGATTCCAGCTTGTGCTTCATCCAGCCCAGCATTTTGCATGATATACTCTGCATATAAGTTAAATAAGCAGGGTGACAATAAACAGCCTTGATGTACTCCTTTCCTCATTTGGAACCAGTCCGTTGTTCCATGTCCAGTTCTAACTGGACATACAGGTTTCTCAGGAGGCAGATAAGGTGGTCTGGTATTCCTACCTCTTTGAGAATTTTCCACAGTTTGTTGTGATACACACAGTCAGAGGCTTTAGCATAGTCAATGAAGCAGAAGTAGATATTTTTTGAAATTCCTTGTCTTTCTCTTTGATCCAGAGAATGTTGGCAATTTAATCTCTGGTTCCTCTGCATTTTCTAAACCCAGCTTGTACATCTGAAAGTTCGTGGTTCACATACTGCTGAAGCCTGGCTTGAAGGATTTTGAGCATTACCTTGCTGTCCTGTAAAGTGAGCACAATTTGAAAGTTTGAACATTCTTTGGTATTGCCCTTCTTTGAAATTGGAATGAAAACTGACCTGTTCCAGTCTGTGGCCATTGCTATACTAATGTATTAAGGATTGCCAACTTAAAAAAGCACAATGTGAGAGTTGTGAGTTAAGTTTTATTTGAGGCCTGGGAGGTAGCATTTCAGATACCTCTGAAAACCTCTCCAAAGAGGTAGGGGGAAGGTCAGTGTATATGTGATTTTGGTGAAGGGGGAATGCATGCAATCAAGCACATTAATTTTTTCAGAAGATTTCTGCTGGTCACGAGGAGCAGTTGTCACCATGAAGGATATTAGTGCTTTTCTAGATATGAGGAGATATGAGAATTGGGCTCATAAAATTGGCTCCTGAAAATATCTATCTGAAGACCTGTTCTGTCAGTTATCTCACCCCCCACAGCACAGAGGGCCTCATTTCTGCTCTCTACCTTGAACTCTTCTCAGGGGGTGTTGAAAGTCAGTGGCTGTAGCAGCACATGGTTTAATCCTTGTAGAAGTAGATGCCACATGCCAATTTGTATCTGACAGGAAATTCAACTTTAGTCTCTTATTATTTTGTAAATTAAGAGGTATACATACTCAATCATTGACCTTTTTTCCTTAAATTTAAAAATTGGAGTATAATTGATTTACAGTATTAGTTTTTGATGTATACACATAGTGATTCACAATTTTTAAAGATTATATTCCATTTATAGTATTATAAAATATTGGCTATATTCTCTGTGCTGTACAGTATATCCTTGTTGCTTATTTTACACATAGTAGTTTGTACCTCTTTATTCCCTACCTCTGTCTTTCCCCTTCCCTTTCCTTCTCCCCAGTGGTTTGTTCTCTGTACAGGTATGTATAAGGCTGTTTCTTTTCTGTTATAGTCACCATTTTATTTGTTTTTTTTAGATTCCACATATAAATGACCGCATATGCTATTTGTTTTGCTCTGACTGACTTCAATAAGCATAATACTCTCCAAGTCCATCCATGTTGTTACAAATGGTAAAATTTCCATCCGCAAAACAAAAATAACTTACTGAATGGGAGAAAATATTTGCAAATGATATTATTGATAAGAATATTCACAATATATAAACAGCTCATATAACTTAATATCAAGGAAAACCCAAGCACTCTGATTAAAAAATGGGCAGATGACCTAAACAGACATTTCTCCAAAGAAGACCTATAGATAGATGGCCAACATGCCCATGCAAAGATGCTCATCATTGTTAATCATCAGAGAAATGCAAATCAAAACCACAGTGATGTATCACCTCATACCTGATAGAATTACTGTCATCGAAAAGACCACAAATAACAAAAAAAACTAAAAATAAGAAAAAACTAAAAGTAGACTACCATGTTGTTGTTCAATCACTTAGTCATATCCGACTCTTTGCAACCCCGTGGACTGTAGCACGCCAGGCCTCCCTGTCCTTTGCCATCTCCAGGAGCTTGCTCACACTCATGTCCGTTGAGTCAGTGATGCTGTCCAACCATCTTGTCCTCTGTTATCCCCTTCTCTTCTTGCCTTCAATCTTTCCCAGCATCAGGGTCTTTTCCAATGAGTCGGCTCTTTTCTAAATCAGCTTGAGCATACAATCCAGCAATTCCGTTCCAGGATATATACCCAAAGAAAATGAAAATACTAATTCAAAAAGACACATGCACCTCAGTGTTCATAAGAGCATTATTTACAGTAGCTGAGATGGAAGCAACTTAAGTGTCCACAGACAGATGAATTGATAAAGTTGTGATATACACAAACACACACATACACCAGAGGAATACTACTCATATTCCATAAAAGGAATGAAATTTTGCCACGTGCAACCATTGACTTTTTAAACTATTTTATAGTGAAGCACGATAAACATTTAAGGTATGCAAGGTATCTGGGAATTGTCACAAAGCCAACACTTATGTAACTTGACCCAGGTGAACATGTAAACACTACACACCTTCCCCCCAAATTAGTAGTATATCAAAAACTGGGAGAAAGGGTGTTTTATGCCCTGAGTTCAGACAGTACATTTTCGATAAAGAATTTAAAATCAGTATAATTACCGACTAAAAGTTGGTTTGTTTTTTGTTATCACCATGCGTTGACCATTAAAAAAAATGTGTATGTGTGTTATATGTACTTTATATCTCATTTATCTTTCCTTTCCTTATTAGTTGGTGCTTGTTGTATGCACAAAGAGATATATTCCTACATTATCTTTTAGGAGCTTTATTGTTTTGACTTTTACATTGAGATCTGTAATTCATCTGAAGTTAATGTTTGTGTATGGTATGAGTTATAGGTCAAGTTTAATTTTTCCTTTTCCAAATGTCTTAGCACCATGTATTGCAAAAATCACATTTTCCTCACTGATCTGCAGTGACAGGTTTATTGTACAAAAAGCATTCATTACATGTATAATCTACTTCTGTGCTTTCTGTTCTTGCCTTTCAAATCTATTTGTCTAATACACTGTCTTAATGACTGTGCTTCATAATAAGTCCTGTTATCTGGAGAGAAAATTTTTTGTTATTCTTCCAGGTGTCTTGTTTTCCTTGGCCATTTTCGTTTCTTAATACATTTTTGAACCAGCCTTTAGATTTCCATTAAAATACCTGTTAGAATTGTTTGGGTTTTTGTTGGATCTCTAGATCAATTTGGGTAGAATTGACATCTTTACAACTGAAGCGATTTAGCAGCAGCAGCAGCAGCAGACATCTTAACAATGTTAAATCTGAAGAACATGGAGCATCCCTTCACTTTAAATTAAGATGTTATTAATTAAATTAAGATGTCCTTTAATTTTTTTAAAGGACATCTTAATTTAATTTTTTAAATTTTTTTAAATTAAAATTAAGATGTCCTTTAATTTTTTAAAATACTGTTTTCTATAGCTTTCTATGTAGAGGATGTCTACTTTTCTTTCTGTTTATTTCTAGGAATTTGATATTTTTGATGGTATTGTCAGTTCAGTTCAGTTCAGTCGCTCAGTCGTGTCCGACTCTTTGCGACCCCATGAATCGCAGCACGCCAGGCCTCCCTGTCCATCACCAACTCCCAGAGTTCACTCAAACTCACGTCCATCGAGTTGGTGATGCCATCCATCCATCTCATCCTCTGTCGTCCCCTCTTCCTCCTGCCCCCAATCCCTCCCAGCATCAGAGTCTTTTCCAATGAGTCAGCTCTTCCCATGAGGTGGCCAAAATACTGGAGTTTCGGCTTTAGCATCATTCCTTCCAAAGAACGCCCAGGACTGATCTCCTTTAGAATGGACTGGTTGGATCTCCTTGCAGTCCATGGCATTGTATTGTATTGTAAATGATATTAAAAATTCATTTTCTAACTTTATTGCTGGTATATTGAAATACAGTTGATTTTTAAATATTATCTTCTGTATTCCTCAGCTTTGGTAAACTCATTGTTTTTCTGGTAGTTCATAGCTTATTTTGGATTTCCTATATATATAGTCTGTGAATAATCGTTTTTTCCCCTTCATTCCCAAGTGTCATATTTTTGTCCAGCTTTCTGTTTGTGTGCAATGGAAGTGTTTGCCTGAATTACCCAAGCATCATTATTGGGGGCAGAAATTTTTCTTAAATAAAAAATTAAAACTGTATTCTATTGTCATTTTTTAATTACCTTTGAATTTAAACCCAAATCCGTGGGTACTTCAACAGCCATGAAGTCCAGAGAAAGGTAATAGGATCTTTTCAGACAAGACATCATAAATGTTCCTAAAGGTTGTGTAAACAAATCTTATAAAAATGTTTGTTTTAAATGTTTAAAATTTAGTTTTAGTGGTGAGAACTCTTAATGTGTATCCCAAGGGCTTATATATTAATACTTATCAGTAGCTTCAAGAATTTCTCAAAGTAGTGAAGTCACTAGTGAAGCCACAGTTTCCCTCTGATGTGCTGTCTTCTTAAGCATCATTCTTAGAAGCCTCCCACCCAAGGTAGCCCAAGGAGCTCTCCGCTTTGCAGAGGGCATTGGCTTGTCTGGGTATTGCCGTGTGGTGCCAGTGGAGATGAATTGCAGGAAGAGCTCTTGGAACTGCGTGGGGAGAGAAGTGGCATTTGAGTGTCAGTATGGGGAATGTCAGATGGTGTTTCACAGAGGAAAACTTGGTGGGTTGCAGCTGAGGAATCAGAGTCTCATTGCAGCTTGTCCTCTGGCAATGTCAAGTATGCTTCTGTGAGCTGGAGGAGTCTGTGGGCTGCTGTCAGGGAGGTAGTCAACAGATGCCAAGCAGTCTCAGGCAAGTGACTGCAGCTTAAAACAGACAACCTCTGCAGGGTCATCTCCATGGGGAAGTTCTGTGCCATCCTGGTTGTGGAATTTCATTGGTAACAAAATGGAGCTGGAGAGATGAATCTTTACCAGCTGAGCCACAAGGGAAGCCCAGAGATGACCAGCAAGAGGCAATTATAACAAGCAAGGGCTGTTTTAACTATTTTGGATCTGTTAAGAAATACCTGGTGTAACAGGGAAGTGACTATCTTGTAAAATAGTCTGTTTCTCAGAGTTTTCCTGGATGGAATAATTTTAAACACTCTTTAAGAATTTTCCTTTCAAAAATTATGAGGCAACTCCTTTTGTAAAACAAGGGTTCATTTATTAGCATGAATATCTCCTGATCTTCTCCACTCCATGCATATTTTATCTACTTATGAAGCTGGGTTTTCATATATAATAATTTTTTTCAGTCACAAGGAGTACTTTAGCAATCAGTACCTGAGTCTGGTATTTAATTATGGTTCTTACAGCAGTATATCTTGTCAATTGTGAGCTGTTTTTTTGCCCTTGAATGTGGTAGGCTAACTATGGGACGGGTTTCCCAGGTGACTTAGTGGTAAAGAATCCTCCTGCTGATGCAGGAGATGCAGGTTCAATCCCTGGGTCAGCACGATCCCCTGGAAAAGGAAATGGCAACCCACTCCAGTTTCTTGCCTGGGAAATCCATGGACAGAGGAGCCTGGCAGACTGTAGTCCATGGGGTCACAAAGAGTTGGATATGACTGAGGAACTTTCTAAAAATACCATATCTACTGATTTTTCTCTTTGTTATTAAAGTTTTATGATCCCAATAAATGAATTACAAGTCAGAGAATATTCAAAACTTGCGAAGGAAAACAGGTATAAAATTTAAGTATGAATAACTATAGAGTCTTTGGTGGGTTTGGGATTAAAAATAACTGAGTATGCCATGAGACTTTCTGAAATGTCCATACTCCACTCTAGTAATGGTGAATAAAAGCAGGTAACCCTTTGCAAGAGATATTAATTTGAGAATATTTAGGTTCTTTGAAATACAGAGCTTCAAAAGTTTGTCAGCTTGGTTGATACATTCAACCAGCAAAATTAACTGGTTTGCTGTTCTCAGACTCTTACTACATCTTTTGTGCTCCAAGTCTGCCTTCTGTCTTCTGCAGTGCCCGTGTAATATACTTTCTAGTTGATTTTTTTCTTTAAAGGATGATCTCACAGGGTAGGGGAGTAAGGACATGATAAAAGATAGAAAGTGCTGAAAAGAATTTTCATTTATCTGCTTCCTGCCGTCCATAATGGGGTGGGGAATCATTTGTCTCTTTTCCATTTGATTTTCCTTTTTTTCTTCTCTAGAGTTGGGAGAATCTCTTATAATTTCTTTTAAAAACATTCATCAATAATGACTGAAGTATTCTGAAAAGTTAGATGTACCTCTCAGACATAGTTGTAGAATATTTTTTAAAATTAATTTTTATTGGCGTATAGTTGATTTACAATGTTGTGTTAGTTTCTGCTGTTTAGCAAAGTGAATTAGTCATACATAGACATATATCCACTCTTTTAGATTCTTTTCCCATATAGATCATTGCAGAGTATTGAGTAGAGTTTCCGGTGTTATACAGTAGGTCCTTATTAGTTATCTATTTTATATATAGACCTGGGTTCGATCCCTGGGTCAGGAAGATCCCCTGGAGAAGGAAATGGCAACCCACTCCAGTACTCTTGCGTGGAAAATCCCAGGGACACAGTCCACAGGGTCACAAAGAGTCAGACACGACTGAGCAACTTCACTTTCACTTTATATATAGTAGTGTGTGTATGTCAATCCCGATCTCCCATTTATCCCTCCCCCTTGAAAGTGGCTCAGTTGTGTCCAACTCATTGGGATCCAATGGACTGTAGCCCACCAGACTCTTCTGTCTATGGGCTTCTCCACGCAAGAATACCCGAGTGGGTTGCCATTTCCTTCTCCAGGGGATCTTCCTGACCTAGGGATCGAACCCAGGTCTCCTGCATTGGCAGGCAGATTTCTTGTCATCTGAACCACTAGGAAAGTTCTAAATAATAATCTTCATTGCTACCATCATGTTTTCTTAACATGTAATGAATTTCTTAACATTAGTAATTAATTGATAACACTTTTCTTTTGAGTTTCAACTCTGTAACTACCTCTTCTCTCTGTATTTTTATGTTTTGAAAATGAAGCTTCATTTTATTTTCCATAGCTCAGGAAAAATACTTCCATGTGTAATCCTTTGACTGTATTTTGTGTGTGTGTCTTGTTTCTGTGGTTTCTTTCATGAAATCTTTTAGGGCTAAAGGTAATTGAAGTGCATTTGCTTTTTTCCACCTCAAATGCTTTAAAAATATACCTCAGCAACTTCTTATAGATGGCTTTTTGATTTGTTAGTTCTTGGTTTTTGTCTTGGTACAGCAGAAGATGACTGACTTTATACAGTAAGTTGAAGGTATCTTTACTTATACGACTGTAAATTATCAGTAATGTTGATAGTGTAATGCAATTAAGAAGTGGTTCTAGATGTAGCATAGTTCTAAATTGTTTAGACTGAGTAGAAAATTTCCAAATGATATTGTTTAACTTAATAAAATAACAGTACTTTGCAGGTAATTTAATTGTCATCAGAACTGACAAGAAATATTACTTGCTTTAAAAAATTTTTAAATATTACTTGCTTTAAAAATACTTTACTTCAATAAAAATTTTGCTCTTAAAATGCTAGTAATATTTCATAAATCTATTATTCCGTATGGTTCTTGACATAAATTACTTGTCTCATTTGGGGAATATCTTTAAGCACAAGCTCATTAACTGAGATGATAAATTCCACTTTCTTGAGATGTTAGCCTTCTTATTTCTGTCATCTGTTGTTTTAAATGAATCTTATTTAATTACTAATAATAGTTATTTTCTTACTAGTGGCTGCTGTGCATCAGAGGCTCTACTGATATAACCTTGAATCCTCACCTGTAAGTAGGTAGTGTTAGTTCCTCTTAGTGAATGAGAAAAGAGACTTAAAGAGGCTAAATAATTTGCTCATGGTCACATGATTAATGAAGGTTGACACCTGGATGTGTTAGTATTCTCAGAAAGATGGACAGAGGGTTCCAGGTAGAGGAAGGGTTTGTGCCAATAAGCAGTGCACTTGGCCTGATTGTTCATCATCTTAATTGGTCTTGGATTATGAAATAATACTTTTTCTTCTGAGAAGGACATATTAAAGTGTAGAAGCTGAAAGAAAATTCACTTTTGATTTTAAAAGTTATTAGGATATGCTAGCTTACATTAACATAGTCATTTCATATGTTTGCATAATTAAAAATAGGTAATCAGATCAGATAAATCACTCAGTTGTGTCCGACTCTTTGCAACCCCATGAATCACAGCACGCCAGGCCTCCCTGTCCATCACCAACTCCCGGAGTTCACTGAGACTCACGTCCATCCAGTCAGTGATGCCATCCAGCCATCTCATCCTCTGTCGTCCCCTTCTCGTCTTGCCCCCAATCCCTCCCAGCATCAGAGTCTTTTCCAGTGAGTCAACTCTTCCCATGAGGTGGCCAAAGTACTGGAGTTTCAGCTTTAGCATCAGTCCTTCCAAAGAAATCCCAGGGCTGATCTCCTTCAGAATGGACTGGTTGGATCTCCTTGCAGTCCAAGGGACTCTCAAGAGTCTTCTCCAACACCACAGTTCAAAAGCATCAATTCTTCAGCTCTCAGCCTTCTTCACAGTCCAACTCTCACATCCATACATGACCACAGGAAAAACCATAGCCTTGACTAGACGGACCTTTGTTGGCAAAGTAATGTCTCTGCTTTTGAATATGCTATCTAGGTTGGTCATAACTTTCCTTCCAAGGAGTAAGCGTCTTTTCATTTCATGGCTGCAGTCACCATCTGCAGTGATTTTGGAGCCCAGAAAAATAAAGTCTGACACTGTTTCCACTGTTTCCCCATCTATTTCCCATGAAGTGATGGGACCGGATACCATGATCTTCATTTTCTGAACGTTGAGCTTTAAGCCAACTTTTTCACTCTCCACTTTCACTTTCATCAAGAGGCTTTTTAGTTCCTCTTCACTTTCTGCCATAAGGGTGGTGTCATCTGCATATCTGAGGTTATTGATATTTCTCCCGGTTATCTTGATTCCAGCTTGTGCTTCTTCCAGCCCAGCATTTCTCATGATGTACTCTGCATATAAGTTAAATAAGCAGGGTGACAATATACAGCCTAGATGTACTCCTTTTCCTATTTGGAACCAGTCTGTTGTTCCATGTCCAGTTCTAACTGTTGCTTCCTGACTTGTATACAGATTTCTCAAGAGGCAGGTCAGGTGGTCTGGTGTTCCCATCTCTTTCAGAATTTTCCACAGTTTATTGTGATCCACACAGTCAAAGGCTTTGGCATAGTCAATAAAGCAGAAATAGATGTTTTTCTGGAACTCTCTTGCTTTTTCCATGATCCAGCAGATGTTGGCAATTGGATCTCTGGTTCCTCTGCCTTTTCTAAATCCAGCTTGAACATCAAGAAGTTCACGGTTCACATATTGCTGAAGCCTGGCTTGGAGAATTTTGAGCATTACTTTACTAATGTGTGAGATGAGTGCAATTGTGTGGTAGTTTGAGCATTCTTTGGCATTGCCTTTCTTTGGGACTGGAATGAAAACTGACCTTTTCCAGTCCTATGGCCACTGCTGAGTTTTCCAAATGTGCTGGCCTATTGAGTGCAGCACTTTCACAGCATCATCTTTCAGGATTTGGAATAGCTCAACTGGAATTCTGTCACCTCCACTAGCTTTGAAATTCAGAATGTGCAAGGGTTTCTTTAAAATACTGAATCTTGTATCTAGATTAAGAAAAGTGGGAGTTATTTCAAGGAAAATGATAATGCCATGCAGAAGAGCAGGCACTGTGGTCACCAGGAAGCTGTCTAGTTTTCCCACCTACTCTGTTGTGAATGGGGAGAGGGCCCTTCAGTTAAGCTAGAGCAGAGCTCCTCCTCAGAAGCTGATTTGGAGACCTGTGGTATAAGCTTTGTTTTCTCATTCATATAATGAATGGGTAGGGTTTATTATACCTTCAAGATTTTGTGATTCCCTGAACAAGAAGATGGTAGTTTGTGTTTCAGAGGGCTTTACATATCATTTGTATGGAATTTTTTGAAAGAGTAAGTTAGTACTGTGGCACCGTAAAGTACAGTGTATTGTGGATAGTCCACATACAGATAGTAACTGACAGTAATATTGTTTACAAGCTTATCCTCTGTCAGTTACTGTAAGCCCCATAAATATGTATAGTCAATTCTTAATTATTTAAGAATTGTTAAAATGGTTTGTCCTAAACCCATTTCTTTCCCCTGTATTTTTCTTTTAGAAATGTGGATCATGGGACTTCTCTGATGGTCCAGTTGTCAAGACTCATGCTTCCAATGGAAGGGATGCAGGTTCCATCCCTTGTCAAGGAACTAAGATTCCACATGCCACATGGGCCAGCCAGAAAGTAGAAATGTGGATCATTATTCTCTCTCATTTGAGAGGCAGAAAAGAGTTGAAATGCAGATACAAGATATAATCGTGTTGTGATATCTAGTTTCTAGGCGATTATGATTTATCTAAAGGAAATAGATATGTATGCAAACAATAAATGTTTAAATAAGGGTATAATGAATGTTATATAAGTGTTGTAGGTAAGAATTTATAGACTAGCCTTTTAAATTTTTATTATGGGTATATATTAGTTAATCTTAACCAAAAGAAGAACACAGAATTTATAGAGAATAACTTCTAGCTAGGCTGAACAGAGAGGAAGTAATAATTTACTTGATTTTTAAGAAAATGATGGCTAATATTTCAGTTGGCAAAGACTGGAGCCAGGGGTGGGGAAGTGATTGGAACAAAGGTGTAAAAGTGGGAAAGTGAAAAGGCATATTCTAGCTATTGATTAGTAGGTGTAGTTGATTTGGAGCCAAGAATTCTTAAAGTGAAG
Source organism: Bos mutus (assembly GCF_027580195.1). NCBI lineage: Eukaryota > Metazoa > Chordata > Mammalia > Artiodactyla > Bovidae > Bos > Bos mutus. The sequence continues at coordinate 124,507,772 of NC_091646.1, forward strand.
TAGCAGATGATTGTCAGAAATTATAGTTAAATTCACAGGAAAGCAATTGCCAAAGGTAATAGTTAATTTCAGATTAAGTAACATAACTGTCCAGAGCCTAAATTTTCCCCACTGTAAATTAAGGTCAGATGAGATGATCCCTCACCTATTTAATAGGTGTTCAGTAGATATTTGTTGAATGAATAAGTGAGTGAGCAATTGAGTGAGTGAGTGAGTGAAAGAGATGTCTTTAGCTATTTCCCTTGACATCAGTGCCTTAGAAATTTGGAATTTTGATAGGCAGTGGGAAATTAACAGTTGTTGATAGTAAAATGATATAACAACTTTAGTCTAAAAAGAATAAGTCATGTTTTTTTTCCTATAAATAATGCTTATGTGTTTTAAAATTTGTTTCTCTTATTTGCAAAGCAGGAATGGAGACACACACAGACTTGAAGAATAAATGTATGGATACCAAGGGGGATGGGGGGTAGGATGACCTGGGAGATTGGCATTGACATATACTACTACATATAAAACATATAACTAATGAGAGCGTGCTGTATAGCACAGGGAACTCTGTTCGGTGCCCTGTGGTGACCTAAATGGGAAAGAAATCCAAAAGTGAGTGGATATATGTATATCTATAGCTGATTCACTTTGCTGTACAGCAGAAACTTAACATTTTAAAGCAACTATACCCCAATTAAAAAAGAAAGAAAAGAAGAAAAAAAAAAGTTTCTTTCTATAGGAATAAGTGGATCCTTGTCTGCACAATGAATTGTCACGGAGCTTTTAACACTTAAAATATTGAGTCTTAAATGTGTTAAGTATTTTTGTATAAAAATATTTAAAAAGTGAATGTGAGAGTTTAGAAATTTTTACAGCAATTTAACATTTTTACTGTATTTTGCAACATAATTTACATGAGATTAAAAAACAATGTAGACTTTTATTTTAAATAGTTTGAGAATCTCTGGTCTAATGGTTCCTAAGTTTTTGGCTTTGGGTAGATGAAATGCCATGATTACATGAACTGATCTTTTTCCAAGGTATCTTTTTTTAAGGATTCTAGAAGAGTGTGATTATAATGTATTCATCTGAAAAGTGACTTCATAATGGAGCCTAGGAATAACGATTGTTGTTGCTGTTCAGTTGCTCAGTCATGTCCGACTCTTTGTGACCCCATGGACTTCAGCATGCCAGGCTTCCCTGTCCTTCTCCATCTCCTGGAGCTTACTCAAACTCATGTCCATTGAGTTGGTGATACCATTCAACCATCTCGTCTTCTGTCATCCCCTCCTCCTCCTGTCTTCAATCTTTCCCAGCATCAGGGTCTTTTCTAATGAGTGGGTTCTTTGCATCAGGTGGCCAAAGAATTGGAGATTGAGCATCAGTCCTTCCAGTGAATATTCAGGACTGATTTCCTTTAGGATGGACTGGTTGGATCTTCTTGCAGTCTAAGGGACTCTCAAGAATCTTCTCCAACACCACAGTTCAAAAGCATCAATTCTTTGGCGCTCAGCCTTCTTTATTCAATTCTCACATCCATACATGACTACTGGAAAAACCGTAGCTTTGACTGTATGGACCTTTGTTGGCAAAGAAATGTCTCTGCTTTTTAATACGCTGTCTAGGTTTGTCATAGCTTTTCTTCCAAGGAACAAGCATCTTCTAACTTCATGGCTGTAGTCACTATCTGCAGTGATTTTGGAGCCCAAGAAAATGAAGTCTGTCACTGTTTCCATTGTTTCCCCATCTATTTGCCATGAAGTGACGGGACCGGATGCCATGATCTTAGTTTTCTGAATGTTGAGTTTTAAGCCAACTTTTTCAGTCTCCTCTTTCACTTTCATCAGTTCAGTTCAGTTCAGTTCAGTCCAGTCCAGTCACTCAGTCATGTCCGACTCTTTGTGACCCCATGAATCGCAGCATGCCAGGCCTCCCTGTCTATCACCAATTCCCGGAGTTCATTCAGACCCACGTCCATCGAGTCAGTGATGCCATCCAGCCATCTCATCCTCTGTCGTCCCCTTCTCCTCCTGCCCCCAATCCCTCCCAGCATTAGAGTCTTTTCCAGTGAGTCAACTCTTCGCATGAGGTGGCCAAAGTACTGAAGTTTCAGCTTTAGCATCAGTCCTTCCAAAGAAATCCCAGGGCTGATCTCTTTCAGAATGGACTGGTTGGATCTCCTTGCAGTCCAAGGGACTCTCAAGAGTCTTCTCCAACACCACAGTTCAAAAGCATCAATTCTTCAGCTCTCAGCCTTCTTCACAGTCCAACTCTCACATCCATACATGACCACAGGAAAAACCATAGCCTTGATTAGATGGACCTTTGTTGGCAAAGTAATGTCTCTGCTTTTGAATATGCTGTCTAGGTTGGTCATAACTTTCCTTCCAAGGAGTAAGCGTCTTTTCATTTCATGGCTGCAGTCACCATCTGCAGTGATCTTGGAGCCCCAAAAAATAAAGTCTGACACTGTTTCCACTGTTTCACCATCTATTTCCCATGAAGTGATGGGACCAGATGCCATGATCTTCATTTTCTGAATGTTGAGCTTTAAGCCAACCCTTTCACTTTCATCAAGAGGCTCTTTAGTTCTTCTTTGCTTTCTGCCGTAAGGGTAGTGTCATCTGCATATCTGAAGTTATTGATACTTCTCCCGGTAATCCTGATTCCAGCTTGTGCTTTATCCAGCCCAGCATTTCGCATGATGTACTCTGCATATCAGTTAAATAAGCAGAGTGACAATATACAGTCTTGACATACTCCTTTCCTGATTTGGAACCAGCCTGTTGTTCCATGTCCGGTTCTAACTGCTGCTGCTTGGCGTGCATACAGATTTCTCAAGAGGCAGGTAAGGTGGTCTGATATTCCTATCTCTTTAAGAATTTCCCACAGTTTGTTGTGGTCCACACAGTCAAAGGCTTTAGTGCAGTCAATTAAGCAGAAGTAGATGTTTTTCTGGAACTCTCTTGCTTTTTCTATGATCCAGCGGATGTTGGCAATTTGATCTCTGGTTCCTCTGCCTTTTAAATCCATCTTGTACATTTGGAAGTTCTTGGTTTATGTTCTGGTGAAGTTTAGCTAAAAGGATTTTGAACATTACCTTGCTAGCATCTGAAATGAGTGTAATTGTGTGGTAGTTTGAACATTCTTTGGCATTGCCCTTCTTTGGGATTGGGATGAAAACTAACCTTGTCCAGTTCTGTGGCCACTGTTGAGTTTTCCAAATTTGCTGGCATATGGAGCACAGCACTTTAACAGCATTATCTTTTAGGATTTGAAATAGCACAGCTGGGATTCCATCACCTCCACTAGCTTTGTAGTGATGCCTCTTAAGGCCCAGTTGAATATAACCCATAGGGCAGATTTTATTCTTGATGAAACTACCTTAAGTCGGAAATAAAGTTAAATCTTGAGATTCTCATGTTCTCAATTTGTATGGCTTATATTCCTTACTATTAACCTGAAGTTCTAGTTTGTATTCATTCAGCTCTCCATGATACCACTCTATTTTGCAGTATAAAATTTCCCAATAATAAATGACAATTAGATAAGACCCAGTAATTGTCAGTCACGTAGTATTGTTTTCCACATGCTCCTCTATATTCCCAATTTCAGTTATCAGTGCCCTGATATGCCCACTAGTCAAGGCAGAAGAAATTTTGTAGTCATCTAGACTTCTCCATTTCTCATTAATCAACTATTTTTAAGTTGGCACTGGGTCTTTTCAGTACACCTCCTAAATAACTCAAATTTATCCACCTTTCTCTCTTTACTGCTGCTTCAGTTGAGATTTTCATCCTTTTGTGCCTGGCCTCCATCAATCAGTAGCTTTCTGATTAGTGTCTCTGCCCTAACCCTCTTCCTGCGTCCATGGTGATTTTTCTGAAACATAATACTGATAAATACACATCTAAAAAGCTTCTCGATTTATTATTGTCTATGTCAGTAGCCTTGAAATGTCCTGTGCAGCAGTTGAATCTTTTCTTAAAATATAGGGACACATATCTGTGGCATGGAATTCAAGGCCTTTAATGATTTAGTTCCTGCCTTGTCCTTGTCATCCCTGGACCTGTGCCCTAGATTTCAGAGAAGCTGAATGTCTTGAGTTCTACAATCACTCCTTGTTTTTTGTTTTTTTTTGGAGGTTTTTTTTTTTTTTTTTTGGTTTATTTTAGGAAGAATTTTTCCTGGAATACCTCTACCATTATGTCTGTCTTATATTCTGTTCTTGTCTCAAGAATGTCACCTGAACCTCCTGAGTGGTAATAGTGTGTGCTAATGGGTGAGTTCTTGCAGAGGTTCCTAGATGACATCAGGATGGGGCCTGGTCATCAGAAGGACTAGCCATGATTAGGTTAGAACTTTCAGCCCCCTCATCCTACCCCCACTTCTGGGGAGAAGAGGGGGCCAGAGATTGAGTTCAATTGCCAGTGGCCAGTGATTGAAATCAATTGTGCCTACATAATAAAGCCACCATGAAAACCTCTTGAACAACAGGCTTTGGGGAGCTTCTGGGTTGGTGAACACATTGAAGTGCTGGGAAGGTGCTATACCCTACGAGGGCATGGAAGCTTTGCCCCTCTTCCCTCCACCCCTGTAACCCCCTTTGCATCTCTTCAATTTGGCTTTTCCTGAGTTACATCCTCTATAATAATCAAGTAATGGTTTAAATAAAGCATTTCTTGAGTTCTGAGTCATTCTAGAGAATTATCAAGCCTGAGGAAGGGTTTGTGGGAACCTCCAAATTTTTTTAGCTAAGTAGGACAGAGGTGCAGATGGCCTGGGGACCAGGTATTTGTGACTGGCGTCTACAGTGACAGAAATTTGTGGGACTGAACTGTTAAACCTATGGAGTCTGATGTTAATTAACTCTGGGCAGTTAGTGTTCGATTGTAGCATGCCCAGGTATTAGAGATTTGGTGTTGGAAAGGTGCCACATATTTGGTGTCAGGGTGACTTAACTTCAGTTTACAAATGGAAGCCAACCAAAACTTTAAGAGACTGCTCAGCTTATTATTAAATTAGTATGTGGGAGTGCTGTAATTCAAGAGTCCTCTTAACCATATCTTGTTTTGTTATAATAATAATGTCCTTGAGGGAATGAACCTTCTTTTTCTTCTAACATATTAATTTTTTTATTATTTATTAGTCATGTGTTCCAGTCCCTTGAACTTAATTGAATGCTTTCATCAATTAATGGCCTTGATAAAATTGCTTGTAATTTTGACTGTTATTTGTTTGGCCAAAGTGATGTTACTTATCCTTATAAAGTTATCAGGACAAACAGCTGGGGAATGCAAGCTTTTAAGCTTGATTTTTTTTTTTTTAGTTCCTTCTGTATTTTAAATAGGACACAAATATCTCTGTAAATAAAAATAACTTCCTCCCAACCCATTTGGAAAATATCCCAGACTTCCTCTTCATGCCTTGCAAAGTTGCTGCTGTCTAGTCTTTGTTACTATTTGTTTTTTCCCTTTAAAATAAGTGACCCTCCTAGGAATAGCTTAATCACCAAATGTTTGGTCAGCAGTATTCCACTTTTTCTGGTTTTGTAGTTCTTCTGAAATGGGCTTGAAAGGTAATCACTGCATTCCTTCTCTAGTTCTAAAATAATTTTACTCAATTACTCTTGAAACTTACCTTGGTAAGTGATTTGGAGCCAAAATGAAAAGAGAGAAGATAGGATATATATATTTTATACTGGTCCTTTATGAATTGATGATTATTCATTGAGAATTTTCATGCTCATTTTCAGTTTCAGAGGTTCTCAGTGTTTAGAAATGAAATTGTGGGAGTTCCAACAGAGGATCCTTATTTTTTAACTGAGGAGATGAAAGTTGTCAAGGTCAACCATCGGAGAAGGCAATGGCACCCCACTCCAGTACTCTTGCCTGGAAAATCTCATGGATGGAGGAACCTGGTAGGCTGCGGTCCATGGGATCGCACAGAGTTGGACACGACTGAAGTGACTTAGCAGCAGCAGCAGCAAGGTCAACCATAAAGCTGATACTTTGGCTTGGTGAGAGACACCCAGGATTTAGAATCTTTCTGCTGTAAATTTTCAGCCTACCATGAATCTGGAGAATTGATAACATCAGTCTGTGACAGCAATAACATTGTTTAGCCTGGAAGCAACCTTTGTGAATTTTCCAGATTATTGACAGTGTTTGAAAATATTTGATGTCTTCAGGACTAATCAACTCTGCCATGTACTTATATCTTTTTCAATTAGTAGATATTTCAAATTTCCAAAAATAGGAATCAGTTCAGTCGCTCAGTCGTGTCCGACTCTTTGAGACTCCATGAATCGCAGCACTCCAGGCCTCCCTGTCCATCACCAACTCCCGGAGTTTACCCAAACTCATGTCCATCGAGTCAGTGATGCCATCCAGCCATCTCATCCTCTGTTGTCCCCTTCTCCTGCCTCCAATCCCTCCCAGCATCAGAGTCTTTTCCAATGAGTCAACTGTTCACATGAGGTGGCCAAAGTATTGGAGTTTCAGCTTTGGCATCAGTCCTTCCAATGAACACCCAGGACTGATCTCCTTTAGGATGAACTGGTTGGATCTCCTTGCAGTCCAAGGGACTCTCAAGAGTCTTCTCCAATACCACGGTTCAAAAGCGTCAATTCTTCGGTGCTCAGCTTTCTTCACAGTCCAACTCTCACATCCATAAACCTCCTTTTTCAGATATATCATGTATAAAAAGAATGTACAAAACAGATATAAGTGGTATTTAATTAGGAAAGAATTTTAAGCATAATTTTGATTTATTGGAAAATAAATTGAGAAAATTCAAATTTGTGAAATGCTATATTAGAGTACTTAACTTCCATCTCTAGCTTAAAATAACTGAATGGATGTACCATAGTTCATTTCACCAGGCCTCTCTTGATATTTAGGTAGTTTCCATTCTTACTGCTTTTACACACAATGCAGCAGTGAATAAAATATCTTTATCATGTATATGTGTATCTGTTTTCTGAGGATAAATTCCTAGAAATATAATTTCTGTGTCATTAGAACGTATTTGTTTTTACTTTTGAAAGATATCAAATGGTTTCCAAAAAATTGTGTCAGTATATATACATTCCCACCAGCAATATATGAGCAAGCTTAATTCCCTCATGCTCTCATCAACATGGTATGTTAGTTTTGGTCTTTGCTAACCTAAAAAACTGTATCTCAGTATAGTTTGAATCTTCAGTTTTTATTATATCTAAAGTCAAGTGACTTTTTATATGTTTAAGAGGCATTTGTGTTTCCTCTTCTGGAACTATTTGTTCATATCACTTTGCCCATTTAAAAAATTGGGCTTATGCCCCTCTTATCGAGCAATAGGTTCCTTTTATGTGTTATACCTTTTATGTGTTATGTGTTTTACCTTTTTGTGGTGTAAGTTGCAGATTCTTTTCCTCTTTTTAAAATTTCTCTTTTCCCTTTGATTTTTGCCTTTTTCATTTTATGGATATGTAAACTCAAACTTAACATGCCTAAAATGGGATCTTGAATTTCTTCCCTTCCCTTAACCTGCTCCTCTTCTAGTTTTCCTCATATCAAGAAGCAACAGCCTTCATCTACTTAGAGCCCAAGTGCCAAACCAAGAAGTTATCTTTGATTTCTTTTTCCCTCACTTCCCCTCTCTAATCCATTCCCAGCTGTATTGGCTTCCTATCCAAATATATCCTGAATCTATCCATCTCGCTTCATGGGTACCTATTTATAGTCCATCCCACCTTTATCCTTTCACCTGGGTGGTTGCAGTGGCTCCCTAGTTGTTATACCCCCAAATTGATAGCTCCCTTTTGAGGCACAGAGCCTTCCTCTACTCTGTAGCTTGTGTGATCTTTCCAAAATGAAAATCATCTGATTGTCATTCTACCCTCAAACCCACCTCCCATTCTTGTTCAAAACCCTCCAGTGACTCCGTCTCATGATAAAGATAAAACTACTTAAACAACTTGCTCTTTTTCCAGCCTCACCTTGTACTGGGTTATTAACCACCCAACCCTTGCTATCTTTTCTGTCTGCCATGTTCCTTCCCCAGTTGGGATTTTTGCATAAATCATCCCTCTCTGTAAGTTTATGTCTGATTGTCCTGGCGATCTCAGCTCACTGAAACTTTTCTCTGGAAAAGCCAACCCTCCCTAATTAGGTAGAAAAACTTGTACAAGCCCTTGTAGAGCTTATATGTCTTTTTCATAGCACTTATATTTGCAATTTACACTTACTGTGCGATTCTTTGATAAACTCCCTGAAATAAGGGGTTTTGTTTATTTTCTTTACCAATATGTTCTCAGTGTCTGTCATTATGCCTGGCATATAGTTAACTCTCAAGACATATTGAATGATAGCTTACTTTTAAGTTCTCAGGTTTGGAGTTTGAAGAATATATTGATTTACCCTTTCTGAAAAAATATGACTATATTTGTTCTAGGTCAGTCTTTGTTCTCTTTTTTTCCCTGTGACTTTCCCAAGACCACTGAGGTTCACAGTCTGATCTCCAAAGTCTTAAAGCTTTTCAGATATGAAATGTACCTAGGCCAATGGTCGTGAATTCATTTGAAGTCCATAGGTATTCTTCAGTGGTTTTGGCTTTCAGTTCCTTCTCTTTCTTTTTTTTTTTTTTTTCCATCTGGGAAAGAGAGTGTGTTTTGTCGGTTTGGTTGGTGAGGGGTTTTTGGTTGGTTTGTTTTTAATTTTGGGGGGGGATTGTTTTCCAGTTGCTCAGTCATGTCTGACACTGCAACCCCATGGAGTACAGCACACCAGGCTCCCCTGTCCTTCACTGTCTCTCCCAGTTTGCTTGAATTTATGTCCATTGGGTCAGTGATGCTATCTAACCAAATTGTCCTCTGCTGCCCCCTTTTCCTTTTGCCCTCAGTCTTTGCCAGCATCAGGATCTTTTCCAATGAGTCTGCTCTTCGAATCAAGTGGCCAAAGTATTGGAGCTTCAGCTTCAGCATCAGTCCTTCCAATGAATATTCAGAGTTGATTTCCTTTAGGATTGACTGGTTTGATCTTACAGTCCAAGGGACTCTCAAGAGGCTGCTGCTGCTGCTGCTAAGTCGCTTCAGTCGTGTCCAACTCTGTGCGACCCCATAGACGGCAGCCCACCAGGCTCCGCCGTCCCTGGGATTCTCCAGGCAAGAACACTGGAATGGGTTGCCATTTCCTTCTCCAATGCGTGAAAGTGAAAAGTGAAAGTGAAGTCGATCAGTCGTGTATCCACTCCAGTACTCTTCTCGACCCCATGGACTGCAGCCTACCAGGCTCCTCTGCCCATGGGATTATCCAGGCAAGAGTACTGGAGTGGGTTGCCATTGCCTTCTCCACAAGAGGCTTCTCCAGCACTGCAATTCCAAAGCATCAGTTCTTCAGTGTTCAGACATTTTTATGGTCCAACTTTCACATCCGTACATGACTACAGTAAAACCATAGCTTTGGCTTATATGGTGCTTTGTCAACCAAGTGATGTCTCTGCTTTTTAAAACACTGTCTAGGTTTGTCATAGCTTTCCTTCCAAGGAGCAAGTGTCTTAATTTCATGGCTGCAGTCACCATCCACAGTGCTTTTGGAGCTCAAGAAAATAAAATCTGTCACTGTTACCACTTTTTCCCCTTCTCTTTGTCATGAAGTGATGAGACCAGATGCCATGATCTTAGTTTTTTGAATGTTGAGTTTTAAGCCAGCTTTTTCACTCTCCTCTTTTACCTTCATCAAGAGTCTCTTTAGTTCCTCTTTGCTTTCTGCCATTAGAGTGGTATCATCTGCATATCTGAAGTTGTTGATATTTCTCCTGGCAGTCTTGATTCCAGCTTGTGATTCATCTAGTCTGGCATTTCGCATGATTGTAGTAGTAGAGGACAATAACAGACCACATTTTCTGATCCACATCAACACAGTAAAATGGTTCTCAACTTCTGTAAGTTTGTTCTAAATTCAGTTGTTTAAAGTTTAGAGATCAGAACAAGTTACCCCATAAAAACCATGTTAAAATTGATACATTTTCATGCAAGGGCTTTCAAAACCTTTTAAACCAATAGTGTTTCTTAAACAGTACAATGTTAGTGTGAACTCTGAATTTCTCTGATCCCAGTTTAGTTCTTTTTTAAAAATCTGAACCTTGAGGTCCTCAGATTCTCAGGAAGGGCTGGGAGTTTAACAGGTTTGGCAGTACTAGGAGAAATATCAGGTAACTGGGTAAGAGATACATTGACTTGGCACTGGATTCCCTGACTTGTGGAAAGACCCTAAGGGTAAAGGGGAGGTAAGATACATGTTTCACAATTAGAAATTTTTATTCTATTAAACCGTGTGTATATTGCTCATGATAGTCAAATATCAGTTTGATTTAATTATGAGAACTGAATTACAGAGAATGGATTGATAGATTACTCTTCACTATTGGAGGAATAAAGCAAAATGAAGATCTTATTAATTGTGTCAGATGGTCCTATTTAGGAAGAAAACTAAGTAGGAGTGCATTATCTCTTCACCTATAGTCAATATGGAGAATTCTCTGTAAGAGAGTAGGATGCTTTTTCATAAGGGTGTGCTTTCCACGGAAAGGATTTCTTTCCATACATGGATCACGAGTTTCAAATTTCAAACCATTTGAACTCTCTTATTATAGCAGAAGTTTTGTTGTGTACCACATCCATTCCTGTCCAATTTCAGTGACAAAATGATTCTCTCATTTGTATGTATAAAAACAATGCCAGAAATGAAGACAAAACTCATGATTCATCTGATTTTGTGCTTTCTTTCAGAAGAAGAAAAGACCCATTGAGATGAAGATTATAATTTCAGCAACAAAGGAAACATTTAAGGCTCAAGCAGCCCTTAAATCAATACTAGTAATATATGAAATAAATTATAAGCCTTATATTTCTCTCAGTTCTTGTAGGTACATACTTGCCAATGCAGAGACAAGATTGCTTGATTTTAGGTGTATTTCTTAGTTCAAGATGGGGGTTTAGTCACTTAGTTGTGTCCGACTTTGCGACCCCATGGATTGTATCCTGCCAGGCTTCTCTGCCCATGGGATTTCCCAGGCAAGAATACTGGAGTGGGTTGCCAGTTCCTTCTCCAGGGGATCTTCTCAACACAGGAATTGAACCCGGGTCTCTTGCCTTGCAGGCAAGTTCTTTACCAACTGAGCTAAAGACAAATACACTTTAAAAATCATTCTGTTATTTACAAAGTTAATAGTAATGAAAAGCTCAAACAATTTTTGAGAGATTTTTACAATCTTTTTATTGGAAGGGACCTTAGAGGACATCTAATTTAGTACATGACTCTTGTACATGACTCTTTTCTAGCATGGCAAGGCTAAACTGCTTCCAGTGGCCTCTTCCTGCTCCCTGCAGGTCCCCTGCCAGTCTTCTGTGCTTTGGATTACAGAGCTTCTCTGTTTCTTGAATTTATCAAGCTCTCTAAGACTCTGTGACTTCCCTGGTGGCTCAGACAGTAAAGCGTCTGCTTACAATGCCGGAGACCCGGGTTCGATTCCTGGGTCAGGAAGATCCCCCGGAGAAGGAAATGGCAACCCACTCCAGTATTCTCGCCTGGGAAATCCCATGGACAGAGGAGCCTGGTGGGCTACGTCTGTGGAGAAGCAAAGAGTCAGGCATAACTGAGTGACTTCACATCACTTCAGGACTCTGTATTGCCTTGAATGCTCTTCTCACATCCCTGTTCCCATGACTTGCTTCTTGACATTAAGCAGATTTCATTGAAATTTCACCTCCCCATATAGGCCTTTCCCAGACTACCTTATCTACCTGCCCACCCCCCTGCCCCTTTCAGTCTCCAAAACTCTCTACCATATGACTGTTTTCTTTCCTTCATAATAATTGTCACTATCTGTAATGATCAAATTTGTTTGTTTATTGTCTGTCTTCCTCATTGTCTCCATGGGAGCAGGGGCTGTGTTTGTCTCCTGAAGCATCTGGTGGGCTGGCCCAGTGTAGGTGTCTGACAGATATTTATAGAATGAATAACCATCAATGGTTCATCATTGTCCAAATCACTACTGTACTGGTATGTCTGCTTTTTACCACTTTACTACCACTGATCTTAGTTATTCCCCCTGAAATAACCCAAATCACCTGCTTGATTCCCTCTTTTTCAAAGAGTTTTCACACATTAGGATGCCAGTCATCTCTCATTGAGGCGTATCTTGTCCAGTTTCCTCACCAGCTCCTCATCTGGCATGATTTTGGAGTGTGGTCATCATCCAGATTATCTGTCACTGGGAGTTTTTGGTTTTGCTGTTGATACCCAACACTAGACACATGGGATTATATGGAGTCTGGAGAGAGATAGTTCAATTAAACTTTTTTTTTGATTGATGTAATATTGAAATGCTCTATCTTTGATAAAAATTATCTTTTGCCTCCATATAAATGCCATGAAACTATTTATGTATGATGTCATTATCAGAATTATTTTTGACTTGTTAAAACCTTGTTTTATTGTGAAATACAACACAGAAGTAGGTAAAACAAATTTACACTCTAATGTATATTTAGCTATCACTCAAGTCAAGAAATAGAATATTACCAGTTTCCCAGAAAGCCCTCTTATGTTATCAATCTCAACTCCTCCCTGGAGCTAATTAATATCCTCATTTTTAAAAGAAACACTTCCTTGATTACTTATTCTTTTAATAGATTTACCACTTATATATGCATATCTAGCCAATATAGTTTGTAATTCAGCTTTACCTGTTATAAAAACTATGTATAAAGGAAATCAAGATTGCTCTGAGAAATATCAAAAACCTCAGATATGGAGATGATGCCACTCTAATGGCAGAAAGCAAGGAAGAACTAAAGAACCTCTTGATACAGGTGAAAGAGAAGAGTGAAAAAGCTGACTTAAAACTCAACATTCAAAAATCTAAGATCATGGCATCCGGTCCCATCACTTCATGGTAAATAGAAGGGGAAAAGTAGAAGAAATGACAGATTTTATTTACTTGGGCTCCAAAATCACTGGGGACAGTGACTGCTGCCATGAAATGAGAAGACACTTGCTCCTTGGAAGGAAAGCTATGACAAACCTAGACAGTGTATTAAAAAGCAGACAGATCACTTTGACAACAGAGGTCCATATAGTTAAAGCTATGGTTTTTCTATAGTCATGTACAGATGTAAGAGCTGGCCCATAAGAAAGGCTGAGTGCCGAAGAGTTGATGCTTTTGAACTTTAGTGTTAGAGAAGACTCTTGAGAGGCCTTTGCACTGCAAGGAGTCAAACCAGTCCATCCTAAAGGAAATCAACCATGAATATTCACTGGAAGGACTGATGCTAAAGCTGAAGCTCCAATCCTTTGGCCACCTGATGTGAAGAGCCCACTCACTGGAAAAGACCCTGATGCTGGGAAAGATTGAGGGCAAAAGGAGAAGGGGGTGGCAGAGGATGAGATGGTTAGATAGCATAACCAACTCAATGGACATGAATTTGAGGAAACTAAGAGATAGTGAAGGACAGGGGAGCCTGGTGTGCTGCAGTCCACGGGGTTGCAAAGAGTTGGACAGACTGAGTGACTTAACAGCAACAACACTACAAGCTTAGTTGTGTTACTTACAAGCACCCATATATTACCTCACAGTTCTGTAGATCAGAAGACTGGGATGGTATGGCTGGGTTCTCTGCTTAAGGTAATACTGATATAAAGCTAGAGTTTAGTGTGTTGACTGGGGCTGAGTTCTCATTCGTCCTTGATTAGTTACAAAGTTCGGAGAAGCCAATGGCACCCCACTCCAGTACTCTTGCCTGGAGAATCCCATGGACAGAGGAGCCTGGTAGCTGTAGTCCATGGGGTCGCTAAGAGTCAGACACGACTGAGCTACTTCACTTTCACTTTTCACTTTCATGCATTGGAGAAGGAAGTGGCAACCCACTCCAGTGTTCTTGCTTGGAGAATCCCAGGGACGGGGGAGCCTGGTGGGCTGCCGTCTATGGGGTCGCACAGAGTCAGACACGACTGAAGCGACTTAGCTGTAGCACCAGCAGTAGCAGTTACAAAGTTGATTTCTGAGATCCAGCTCTTTTTGATCTCTCTATTTTTGTGTGTTTTCTATTTCATGAACTTCTGCTCTTATTTCTTTCTTTGTATTTTCTTTGGATTTATTTTACTGTTCCTTAAAAAAAACAACCTCTTGAGATTGATTCTTAGTTTATTTTTTTATATTTTGTGATATATGCATTTATAAGGCTTTTGATTACCTCCCTAAGCATTGTTTTAATTTCTCATGAATTTGTATTTTTATTTTTAAATGTTTATTATGATTTCTTCTTTGACATGAATTATTTTAAGAATGTTATTTATTGATTTCTAAACATATGAATGAAAAGTGAAAGTGTTAGTCACTCCATCGTATCTGACTCTGAAACTTTACCCGCTGCAGCCCGCCAGGCTCCTCTATCCATGGTCTTCTCCAGGCAAGAATACTGGAGTGGGTAGCCATTACCTTCTCCAGGGGATTTTCTGGACTCAGGGATTGAATCTGGGTCTCCTGCATTGCAGGTGGATTCTTTACTGTCTGAGCAAACATATGAATATTTCTTAATTATTTCTTTTGTGACTAATTTGTTGCATACTTGCGTTGTGGAGAGAGAACATCCTCGGACTAAATCCTTGTAATTTGCTTTGAATTGCATTTCAGCCTAGCACATTATCAGTTTTTATAAATGTTCTGTGTATGCTTGGGGGGAGAAAGATATTCTACAGTTCTTTTAATTTGTTTAAGTTTTAAAAATAAAAGTATTATGTATACTTTTTATGCTGTCTGTGTTGAGTTCCCATGGTAGTATTCTGTTTTCCAGTTCTGGAATTCTAATTTCTTTCCCCAGTTTGTTCTTCTACCTTGTAGACCTCCCAGTTCTGTCAAAATGTTCAACCCTTGGGTTTTTATTCATTCAACTCTATAGTTGTCTCATAATCTAAGTCTGATAATCCTGATACTATAAATTTTTCTGGGGCATTTTCTGTTTTGGTCATTTCTGTTCTTATTAATGTTATGTGTATCTTGTTATCTTTGATTATGTATTGCATGAGCTAAACAAGAAATTATCTGTAGCAATATTATGATGGCTGTGTTCTTGTTACCCTCCTGCCAGCTGCCCCCACACCCTGCACCTACCACCTGCTGCTTCCCCTTTCAACCAGACAACTGTTGGCACTAACCATCTGAATGTGGGACCACCTCAATCCAAGGGACACTTAGAGGGTTATTTAGGTCACTCATGTGACATAAAGCTATCATTCAGGTTTGTTCTGGGACTGATTTCTTTCTGGTTTCCTTTATCCTAAGAGTATAGCTCTTGGGGTTTCAGCTTCAAGTGAATGATGCTTATCGTACTTTCTTATTTTGAAACACTTTTACCTTTGACCTTCTTGCCCCTGGATTATGAGTTTCAAGAGCAAGCCTGTTTTTCTTCCTATTTTTCTGAATCTTCCTTCAAGTGTCTGTGAGCTAAAATTGTTTTGGGTGATTTGGATTACCTCGCTGAGTTCTATTCCTTTGCCTTGATATCAGCCAGGTAATTCTTCATAACCTTCAGTCTTGGGGATTTTTACGCTGTTCTTTAAAAATATTCCCTCCAGCATTTGTATTTGTTCTCAAAGGGACATTTCATCCAAGTTATTTAGTTACTTGAAGCTAAAGTGTCTGAGTTTTTAAGGCCTTGAAAAATTAATCAGTATTATTCATATAAAATTGTAGTTAAATCCAATTTGGCTTTAAGTTTTTCCCTCAATTTGAATTCAGTTCAGTTCAGTCGCTCAGTCGTGTCCGACTCTTTTGTTACCCCATGGACTGCAGCATGCCAGGTTTCCCTGTCCATCACCAACTCCTGGAGCTTACTCAAACTCATGTCCATCGAGTCGGTGATGCCACTCAACCATCTCATCCTCTGTGGTCCCCTTCTCCTCCCGCCTTCAGTCTTTTCCAGCATCAGAGTCTTTTCCATTGAGTTAGTTCTTTACATCAGGTGGCCAAAACATTGGGATTTAAGCTTCAGCATCAGGCCTTCCAGTGAATATTCAGGACTAATTTCCCTTAGAATGGACTGGTTGGATTTCCTTGCAGTCCAAGGGACTCTCAAGAGTCTTCTCCAACACCACAGTTCAAAAGCATCAATTCTTTGGCGCTCAGCTTTCTTTATAGTCCAACTCTCACATCCATATGTGACTACGGGAAAAACCATAGCTTTGACTAGATGGACCTTTGTTGGTAAAGTAATGTCTCTGCTTTTTAATATGCTGTCTAGGTTGGTCATAGCTTTTCTCCCAAGGAGCAAGTGTCTTTTAATTTCATGGCTGCAGTCACCATCTGCAGTGATTTTGGAGCCCAAGGAAGTAAAGTTTCTCACTGTTTCCATTGTTTCTCCATCTATTTGTCATGAAGTGATGGGACTGGATGCCATGATCTTCGTTTTCTGAATGTTGAGTTTTAAGCCAACTTTTTCACTCTTCTCTTTCAGTTTCATTAAAAGGCTCGTTAGTTCTTCTTTGCTTTCTGCCATAAGGGTGGTGTCATCTGCATATCTGAGGTTATTGATATTTCTCCCAGCGATCTTGATTCCAGCTTGTCCTTCATCCACTCCAGCATTTTGCATGATATACTCTGTATAGAAGTTAAATAAGCAAGGTGACAATATACAGTCTTGATGTACTCCTTTCCCAATTTGGAACCAGTCTGTCATTCCATGTCCAGTTCTAACTGTTTCTTCTTGACCTGCATACAGATTTCTCAGGAGGCAGGTCAGGTGGTCTGGTATTCCCATCTCGTTAAGAATTTCCCACAGTTTGTTGTGATCCACACAGTCAAAGGCTTTGGCATAGTCAATAAAGCAGAAGTAGATGTTTTTCTGGAACTCTCTTGCTTTTTCTATGATCCAGCAAATATTGCCAATTTGATCTCTGGTTCCTCTGCCTTTTCTAAATCCAGCTTGAACATGTGGATCAATTTGAATACTGGTAGTTAAAAGACTGTTCTTGACACCTGTGTTATATGTTACTCACACATTTAAATTCTGATTCTCAGGGTTTACATTACTTGATTTGTGTAGAGAATAGATGGGACCAAATGTTCTTTATATATACCACATATAGAACTTTTGTGGGTGCTGAGTCTTCTTAATAGGAATGACTTAATTTTTATCCCTAGTTTCCTTTAAAATGAGCTGTACCATTCTTGACAGGGGAATATTTATTGTTTCCTGGGTGTTCTTCCAAATCAGCCATAGAAAAGAATGATTCATTCTCAGAAACACTCTGCACATCTTTTACCTGGAAAGTGACTGACTTAGATCTTCATATGTTGGCTCCTTCCTGTTAGTGATATTCCACTTCAAATGTCACCTTTGTAGAGGGGGCTCTTTGAGTAATCGCTCCTTGTTTCTCCCTTCATAACATGTATCATTATCTGATAATAATCTTGCATTTTTTCCTCCCTCAGTAAAATGTGAAGCACCATGAGGGCAAGGATTTTGCCTATCTTGTTCACAACTAACTGTCTCATGTCTTATTTACTCTTTCTCTGAATCATGTTAGGCAGTCAGTAATTTTTTTGTTTAATAAATGAATGAAGAGAACAAATGTTTATTTCTTGAAAATATTTGAAATTGTGACATCATTTTCTCTAAATATCACAGTCATCCTTTAAAAATGTGTGATTCCATTGAATTAAAGTTATTTTCTAAAATAAGTGTTGTGTTTGCTTTTTCTTGCCTTTTTTCAAAAACGATTTTGGTAAATATTGAATGAAAAGTCAGACAATAAAAAATCTGATCTAAAGTGTTAGAGTGACAAATATTTAGCATTAGGGACCACTGTGACTTTGTTATATATTGAGCTGGAAGGAGGTCAGTGTGACTAGAGTGGAACAATCAAGGGAAAGAAAAGTCAGAGATGACATCAGAGGATAGGAGATTAAGACCTGATGGCTTATGTGGACTTTGACTTTTAATGATATGGGAGGCCACTGGAGGATTTTGAGCAGAGAAGTAACATAGAGGTGAGTGTGGACTATAGGGATATTAAAGTGTGGCCTACTTCCAAGCTCTCATGTCAGTTCCACTGGCTGTTTTGTCTCTCTCTGCCAAGGCCACCCTGTCTTAATTTTTATAGCTCAGTTCTAATTCTAAGTATATTCGGTAGAGAGTATCTTGCCAGATCCTCCTCTCAAGGCTGAGCCTTCTTATTTTTCTTATTTGGAAGAGTGTTGGCTGTACTTGGAATTCTGCGCTTCCATATATATTTTAGAATCAGCTTACTGTCATTCCTCAGAAAACTCTCTTGGGATTCTGATTGAAATTGCATTGCCTGTATAGATTAATATAGAGATAATTGATATCCTTTAGCCTCAAAATTGGAAAAACTTCATTGATCTAGGTCATCTTTAATGAGTTTGAATAAACTTTACATATATATACACACAAGTACACACATATATGTGATATATATATGCTTATGTATATGATGTTTACAAATACAGTTGATATTTGTATACTGAGTTTATATTTAGCCTCCTTGTTAACACTTATAATTCTAATAATTTTTAGATTCCTTTGCATTTTCTATATAAACAATAATATCTGTAAAATCTGGTTTTCTCTTTCCAGTCCTATATAGTTTATTCCTTTATTTTTTGTTTTGTTTTTTTTAACTTACTGAGCTGTCTGGGACCCACCAGGATAATGTTTAATAGTAATGTTAATAAGTATTAATAGCAGAATTTCTTTTCATGTTCTTAATTTTTAAAGGGGCTATATCTAAATAGTCCACATTTAAGAATGATATTGTAGGTTTTTTCGGATACTTTTATCAAGATATAAACATTTAAAAGGCATTTAATTATGGACATATTTCTCTTTAGACTTACATTCCTACCATTAGTATATAAAACGGCCACTTTTTGTGTCAGTACTTTATATCACATAGGGTACTCAAATTTATTAAGTTTCAGATTTCATAAGCAGCAAAGAAATTTCTTCCTTTTAAACCAATACTTTATGTTGATACAACTGTTCTTCTTATAGATAGTATAGTTTTTTTTTTTAAACAAAAATTTCAAAATAATTTCAGATTTAAAGTTGTAAAGATCATATAAAGAATTTCCTGTTTCATGGAGTCTTGACCCAGATCCCCAAATATAAACATTTTATAATATTTACTTTATCATTCTTTCTGTTTCTCTTTCTCTATACTACATACATATTTTTTTCTGAATTGGTTTAACTTGCAAATTATCTCTAAGAACTTTGATATTCTCCTTTTATTTTTTTCTGTTAAGCTTTTTATTAGACTGTTCTAGAGATTTAGGCTGTGCCTTATTTATTTTATCAAAATTTAATTGACATATAACATTGGTTCCAAGTGTACAACACAATGATTTCATATTTGTATATATTACAAAAGGATCACATAAGTCTGCTTACCGTCCATCACCACACATAGTTATGTATTCTTTCTTGTGAAGAGCATTTAAGATTTACTCTTAGTGTAGTCGCTCAGTCATGTCCGACTCTTTGTGACCCCATGGACTGTAGGCCACCAGGCTCCTCTGTCCATTGGATTCTCCAGACAAGAATACTGGAGTGGGTTGCCATTTCCTTCTCCAGGGGATCTTCCCAACCCAGGGATTGAACCTGGGTCTTCTGCATCGCAGGCAGACGCTTTACCCTTTGAGCCACCAGGGAAGCCCAAGATTTACTCTTAGCCACTTTCAAATATGCAGTAGAGTATTATTAACTATAGTCACCATGTTGTACATTGCATCCCTAGGACTTGCTCATTTTATAACCAGAAATGTGTACCTTTGGATCACCACTCATCTTGTCATTTCTTAAGAGGATTGTTTTATGTAACCACCTTACTATTGTCAAAAAAAATTATAATTGATACAATATTATCTAATCTGTGGGCTTCCCTTGTGGCTCAGCTGGTAAAGAATTCGCCTGCAATGTGGGAGACCTGGCTTCGATCCCTGGGTTGGGAAGATCCCCTGGAGAAGGGAAAGGCTACCCATTGCAGTATTCTGGCCTGGAGAATTCCATGGATTACAGTCCATGGGGTCACAAAGAGTCGGACACGACTGAGCGACTTTCACTTCACTATCTAATCTGTAGACTTTTAAATTTTATCATTTACCCTTTATAGCAAAAAAATTTTTTTCTTGTCTAGCATCCAGCCCAAGATCATGCATTATATTTAGTTATCATGACTCTCAGTCTTCTTTTCTAGAACAGTTGCTTAGTCGTTTCTTATGTTTCATGACATAGACATTTTTAAAGAATACAGGCCAGTTACTGAGTAGAATATTCCTCAGTTTGGGCTTGTCTCTTGCTGCCTATGGTTAGATTCATGTTTTACCCTTTTGGAAGAATGTATGTGTATATGTAATTTACGTATGCATTTATATCTATCTCTTTATCTCTCTATATTAATAACTGACCTTACATGATTAACTCTTAATTCCAAGCTTTCCCAATTTTCATATTTATAACTTCCTTTTATGAGAATGAGACGAAACCCACATTATCCACAGTATGTTTACTTATTTGCTTAATTATAGAATATACATAAAGAAGTTTCATATCTCTGTAAAAAATAACTGAGTATAATATTTGTTTATATTTCTTTAACTCAAGGAAAGTATGTAGTTAAAATACTGTTTTCAGAAATTGTGTGTGTGTGCTCACTCGCTCAGTAATGTCTGAGTCTGGGACCCCATGGACTGTAGTCCACCAGGAGCCTCTGTCCATGGAATTTTCCTGGCAACAATACTGGAGTGGATTGCCATTTCCTCCTCTAGGGGATCTTCCCAACCCAGGAATCGAACTCACATCTCCTGCTTTGGCAGTGTATTCTTTACCACTAAGCCACTTGGGAATCCCTTTCAAAAGTTGCCTGGGGTTAATTCTTTTCCCTGCCCGGGCTTGTTCAGTGTAGTTATAGTATTCATTTCAAATATAGTTAAGTACATTTTTTTGACTGTGTTTCATTTTGGGTACTTCCCTCCTATTATTATTAGTAGTAGCATATAAAACAACATGGTTTTAAAAGAACTGTACAAAAAGATTGGATAGGTTATTAGAGTACTGAGAAATAAAATTTATGACTTTTAATTGTGTTTGTTCTTTCAGGAAATCATTTAATAATTCACATTAGGACAAATATGTGAAAGTTCCTGCCAACCTGTGAATATTTCTTCCTTCGGACATTTTTTGTTCTACTTACTGTACAACTTTCTTAGAAGTTCTTTTTTGATGCCATGTTCTGTGGCTTGCATCTAAAGAGGAGTTTGTCTTCATGAAGATTCCTAACATTGGTAATGTGATGAATAAATTTGAGATCCTTGGGGTTGTAGGTGAAGGTAAGTTTAACATTCTTTGAGGTTTTGAGCAATGTGCAATTATATCTACCACCAAAAAAGTTATTAATTCAAATTCTATTATGTCAGCTAGGCTTATTTTGACTAACTCAAAATTTATATAAGTTAAATTTTACTTAATGCATGAGAAATAAATGAATAAATGACTTCTATTTGTCTATGAGAATGACAAACCACGTTTTATAAATTCTGAGCCTCATGATTTGGTCATATTTTAACATCTCTGAAATCAGGATGTATGTTACAATCAGTAGCATGTCATGATTTAATTGGCAGAACTTTTTCTTTCCTAGTAGTACAGAAAATAATACTTATAATCAATGACATCATCAATTTGATGAAATATTGTAATTTGTTTTTTTATAAATCTTACTAATTTTTCTTTTTTTTGTAATTTTTGCTCTTAAAGATAACTTTATGGAGATTTTGATAAATGATTCTTTTAACAGTATAAGTTACTATAATTATGATTTCTTTAATGTTACAAAAGTATTGGTATTTCAGAATTTTCAAGTATATTTTGAATTTCAAAAGAAGTTTTACAATTTACCTATGTCAACAGCATAGTTGTTCTAGATTTTAATATTAAGTTGATAAATCCTTTTCAAATAAGTAGAAACAATTAAAATATTGTGTAATCATTACGTATTTGCTTCAAGGTCTGAAGTTTGAAGACAAAAAAGAATCCTTCTTTCTTCACTTAGCTCCTTTTTGTCTTTTTCATTGGTATTCACTATGTAGATAAAATTCATTCTCAGTGTCTTATTTACTATTAATTTTATAATACCTGATTTATTACTGTTTTTCAAATGTGTTACATAGACTTATGCTGTAAAAATACTCACTGGAGAAGGTCAGCTCCTTGGATGTAACAAAGTTGGAATGTTTCAGATTCTGGGCCTAAGTTTTTCTGTATCATGACCTTTTTCTTAGTATACTTATAGGTGATCCTCTTCTCAGGGATTAGCTTAGATTAACTACAACTACCAGTTGTTATTGTGGTTTTTCAGTTGCTCAGTCATGTCTGACTCTTTGCAACCCTCTGGACTGCAGCACGCCAGGCTTCCCTGTCCTTCACCATCTCCCAGAGTTTGCTCAGACTCATGTCCATTGAGTTGATGATGCCATCCAACCATTGCATCCTCTGTCGTCCCCTTCTCCTCCTGCCCTAAATCTTTCCCATCCTCAGGGTCTACAACTAACTACCAGACTAACATATAAATCAAAATATGTTAGTTTCAAGTTGTAGTCAGAACCATCATTGCTATTTTTTTTCCTTTGTAAACTACCTCAGATGCTTCTTGGCTATGAAATACATATACATTAAGGAAATTAAAAGCTGTTAAGCAAACTCTACATCCCTGCAGCCTAAACAGTGCATTTTCACCCCATAGAAAAACTAACATGGGCAGTTAAGTGAGGATTGGATGACTGCCTGGTGATTGTGGAGTTGAATTGGATGGCTATAATGGCTGGTTTCATCCTAACTGTGATAATAAGATTCATCCATCTCGACCAATTGAAGGATACTTATTCTGGTTCCCCAGTTTCTGTTGCAGACACATTTTCCAATTTCATCTCCCTGAAGTCTTCTTCTCAGACGCAAATGCAGGCTTTGCCTGTCTGTAAATGTCAATCATTTCTACCAACTTCAGTTATTGTATATTACATTTTGATTCTCCTAATTAGATTTTTTCACATTATAACTTTTGCCTCAATTTCCTTGCTGTCAACTCTGTGTTCTGGGTTTAAGGAAATAGTTTATTGGCTGATTAATAGGATAAGTAACCCAAAAGGTAGTGATGTGTCTCATTTGAAATATATCAAATAAAGTGGGAGTGCTTAGCTACAGATGGTCAGAGATCCTTGGACTACTTATGCTGGTGCCATTGAACTTAGTATTTATGGCAAAAATGTAGCAACTCCTACTAGTTATTAATTGGAATGCTGAGGTGAGACCTGTAATATTTTGCGAGTCAGAGAAGACATTCTAGTATCCTAGAAGAGAATTTAATTGTCTCGTAGGAGAGAGAACATATTTGATAGGCTCCATGCTTGAGCCTACCCTTGTGAAACCATTAGCTCTTAAATTTTGAGTTCCCTAGAATCTTTTGAGGTAATTTTAATTTACTCTTAAAGTTATTAGGTCCAAATTGCATCTCTAGAAATTTTTCAACATCTGAAGTAAAATTTTTCTTAAAAAGAGAAACATTAAAAAGTACATGCTTGTTGGGGAAATGAGTTGCTAATAATACTCTTGGTTTATAAAAAGTATATGATAAATATTCATGCTTTCTTTGTATATGGCTCATTCCATTATCACTGCAGAATATTGTCATTTTAGGAATCACTGTTATTCCATATTTTGATAGCCGCTGTAAATATAATAGAACTTTGATTTCTCCAAGAGCTGTACTTTGTATACGTGTCCCTAATTGTTCACTTCTTTTTATTATAGGAGCCTATGGAGTTGTACTTAAATGCAGGCATAAGGTAAGTACATGGTTTTTAAAAAGAAAATATCTGTGTATGTTTAACATTTTTGAAACTAATGTAGTATTCTGTGCATGTGGGCATATAATTAAAAATGTATACGATGTCTACATCATTGTCTACGATGATGGTGATACTTAAAGAAGAATTAATATGGGAACCTGAAAAAAGAGACTACTTTGGGTAAGCTTTATCATGATTAGATAGTCATTAGTTCTTTATACTCATGTGCTATTTTTTTCAACTGACCTATATGTAGATGGAAAGCTGCCTAATGGGAAGAGAGAAAAGGTGGTAGAGAAGGAATCAAAGTAGTGGCAGATTTAATTTATGTCAAGAACTTAAGAGCAAGGAGGAGTTTCATGAAGTCAATATTTTTCTTGTAGAACCAATAATTTAAGATTGCTTATAGGGTCAGAATCCAGATTTTGAAGGGTAGTGGATGGGTGTTTGGTTATGAAATAGGGCTTGAAGTAATAGTGTATGATTATGACTCTTAGCTGTTGTTGGTCACTCTTGAACAGCCTTGAAGTGAATCTTATTATATAGATTATTTGACTATGGTTAATAATCACCAGTTATTCAGGGAGGTTATTTCAAGTTTCCATAGGTGTTGCTGTATTGAGCAACACCTTTAACCTGGTGTTAAAGAGACTGCCTTTAACCTGGCAAATGTTGAAGCTGTAACAATTTCAAACATTAGGTTAAATATTTTTCTATTATGGCATAGCTAGTCTGAATGTTAATATCTGGCCTCATACTATTTTGTGCATAATTTGTTAAGACCAAGGTTTAAATTTTTTTGGTATTTTATAGTGATATGATTCATGTTTGAGATGAGCTTAGCAGTTTAGTCTGAGCCATTTAAACTCTCAAATCTGTGACAACGCACATAAAGATGATGTAATTTTTATGTTTGCTTTTTCTTTCCTACTGTACAAAATATTACTTAACATTTTGAATTTAAGGCTTCATGACAACTGATGCATTTTGGATTTTACATCACATATCTCTTTAATTCAAAGAATTTTCTATTCTTGAAATTGGGTATTTGAATTATGTTATGCTGATAATAGTTATCTTAAGACCTCTGCCAGTAAATCTTAAAAAAAAAAAATTTGAATACTATTGGCTCTTGATTCAGGATGACTAAGAATTTAAAATAATAAATATAGTCAAAATAAATTTAGCCCCTTAAATTTCTAATTAAGAAATATCACTGCAGTTTGAAATTAAACAAATAGAAAGCTGTCTAGTGAAGTGCTATGCTTTTAGGGAGGTGTGTTGAGTTAAATTTAGGAAGCTTTAAAAATATTCTTGGATAGATACTACTCAGGGTTATTAGTGTCCAAATTAAATTTGAGTCTTTCATGAACATAATACCCCTTTTTGTATACTGTGGCTCTGTTGATACAACATAGCCAAGGGAAGCTTCAGTTCTTAGTCTTACTCCTTGAATTTTAAAACCCAGGGATTTCTGATACATAATGGCACATCTTCCAACAGTATTTTCTCTCAGTTGTTACGCTTCTTCCTGTGACCTTTCTCCCTATACTTTCGTCTGGTTTACTCATTTGTTAAGACATGCTTGTTAACTGAACCTGGTTCTCATATGCACACTGTTAGTGCTGGCAAGATGGACTCAGAGTGAGACTGGATGAGAACTAGTGCCACTGCTCTTAGGAAACCACCTCTGAATGTGAGCTCTGATTCCTTTGTCCATGTGCAGGGCATTTTGAGCTCTAAGGATGAATAACCCATATTTTTCTTGCTCTTGTATGTCTTATGGTCTGTCTGAAGAGTTAGAAGTGCATATTTAAAAAAAAAAACACACATGTGAGATTGCTGCAAATGAAATTGCATCTTAAAAAAAAAATACTTCTTTTTACTAAAGCCCCTCACTAAATGAGGGACTCATAAACCAGCTTTCTGAGTATTGTTGTTTCTTCCTTTCATGCACCAAAAAATATACCACTGGATGGAAAATTTGAAGCATAAATTAGTGTCTATCTCAGAGTAATTTCTAGAATTTGCAGTTGTTTCATCATTAGACTTGTTATAGTATACCCTTTTTTCAGCTAGAATCAGTCCTTCAAATCTTTCCCCGACTATCCAAAAATAGAAGATTTGATGCTTCCGATAAGATTTACCCTTTCAGATCAAACAAATGGATATCTATGAAATCTCACGGTATAGTTTTTAAAAAAAGGATATAAACCTCTGTTTGGTGCCTATTATGTGTAAAGTGATCATGCCCATATATTTTCCATAATTTCAAAATTTTTAATAAAATGCTTATATTTTAATAAGTGAAATAATAATTTAATACATTTAATGTATTATTTTAATACATTTATATATAATATAAATCAGGTTGGTTGTGATTACTTACACAGGTATGTGTGATTGCTTGTGCATAAATTGGATCTCTTTTTGAGATGTTTGGCTATGGTTGTATGTATAGTTAAGTAATTTCTAGTGTATGGTGTATTTCAACAAGTATGAAAGAAAGTCACTGTTTTAATCTGTGTTCTGTTGCAAGAAATTTAGAGGTCATGTTTATAAACAGATATATCTTGTCTTTTGTGAACATAATATGATATTGGGCTTTTCCAGGCCAAAGATCAGTTCTTAATTTACTGAAATAAATGCTACCCAATTAAAAAAGAAAAATGTAATTGTACTCTCTTTTTGACAGCTTCTGTTATCCTTATATGAACACTCTTAGCAATGACTGTTCAGAGAAGGCAATGGCACCCCACTCCAGCACTCTTGCCTGGTGGGCCGCAGTCCATGGGGTCGCTAAGAGTAGGACAAGACTCAAGCGACTTCACTTTCACTTTTCACTTTCCTGCATTGGAGAAGGCAATGGCAACCCACTCCAGTGTTCTTGCCTGGAGAATCCCAGGGATGGGGAAGCCTCGTGGGCTGCCGTCTATGGGGTCACGCAGAGTCGGACATGACTGAAGCGACTTAGCAGCAGCAGCAGCAATGACTGTTAAGCTGTTTATGGGGATTTATGATTTTACTTGCATTTGGAAAAAGTTCTGACTTGGACCTTTACCATACAAATGTGCATTGCTTATCTTCTTTTTATTTGTGTGTCTGCTTTAAAGTGCCCAAGAGAGGGGAGGTATGTTTTAGAGCACACTTTTCTTCACAGACGCCCCAGGAGGTCATCTTCATAACAAAGTGGGGAGAATGGAATGGAGTTGAAATAGGGAGATGTGATTAGAACTTGAGGCAAGAGAGAGGATAGAGAGAGCTGGCTGCTACTGCTGCTAAGTCGCTTCAGTCGTGTCGGACTCTGTGCGACCCCATAGACGGCAGCCCACCAGGCTTCCACGTCCCTGGGATTTTCCAGGCAAGGACACTGGAGTAGGTTGCCATTTCCTTCTCCAATACATGAAAGTGAAAAGTGAAAGTGAAGTCGCTCAGTCGTGTCCAACTCTAGCGACCCCATGGACTGCAGCCTACCAGGCTCCTCCGTCTACCGGATTTTCCAGGCAAAAGTACTGGAGTGGGGTGCCATTGCCTTCTCCCAGAGAGAGCTGGAGATTGATGCTAATCGAGTCTAGGACATGGAAGTGCTGATTCATGTAGTTCATTTCCTATGGCTGAAGTTGACTGATGAGAAATTTTTGTTTGTTTTGAAGTAGTAGGTGTATATGCTCTTGAATAACTAGTTATAAAAGCTGTGAATAATCCAGTATTGGGGTACAGCCTGTAAGTATTAAATGATAAACTTGACTTAAATTAGAGAAAGTGAAAGTGAAGTCGCTCAGTCATGTCCCACTCTTTGTGACCCCATGGACTGTAGCCCGCCAGGCTCCTCCATCCATGGAATTTTCTAGGCAAGGGTACTGGAGTGGGTTGCCATTTCCTTCTCCAGGGGATCTTCCCGACCCAGGGATCGAACCCTGGTCTCCTGCACTGCAAGTAGACACTTTACCATCTGAGCCACCAGGGAACCAAAAAGGAAAGACACCGAAGAGAGCTTTTGCAGAGTAGCAGGTCCTTGTGGAGGGATTAAAGGTGATCCCAAGGATTGGTGGTGAACTGGAAAAGCATTGGTATCATTTTATCTGACTGGAAAACTTAGAAAGGGTGTATAAGTTTGAAGGGAAAGATCAGTTTGGCTTTCATAATAAAGAATAAAATGTCAGCAGAGTACCAAACCTGGTATTAGTAAATACCACATATTGAGCATCTACCGTATGTGGTAGGCAGGCAATCTATTTGATGTTTTACATTTAATCCCCACAACCCCGACTCTCCATCCCTACTTTATAAATGAGAAAACTGAGTCAGAGAGAGGCTGTGTAATAGAGCTAAGATTATGCAGCTAATAAGTGGCAAAACTAGGGTTTGATATGACTCCAGAAGTAGCTTCCATGTGCCTGGGATGAAACTGAAATGATATGAACCTTCCAAGAGGGAGAGCAGAGCAGAGTGAAAGATGTGTTTAAATGATCTTACTGAAAGAAGAAGGAGCAGACCTCTTGCAAGCAAGGAAAAAAGATTTTTTAAAGTGGCATTCACTAATAGTATAAAAATCTCATCAAAAGATCCATGATGATAAGGATTGAGGGCTGAGAAAATCCATTTCATTTAACACTGCCATTTATTAATGACTTCTCTAAGTCAAATGATACATTAATGCCAAATAGCAAGAGGTTAAAGAGAGAATAGATAGAGAAGATCTGGATTGCTTCATTCTTCTCTTGTGAGAGTTCAGAAATTGAGATTGAAAGTAGTAGGAAGAATAGATTTGATTAAATATTTTCTAGTTAGGAATATCCATATTTCCCCTACTGAAAGGTATTCTTTGGATATTTGTTATTGCTTAATAGTCATAAATTTACCTTTTGTTATAAGCCTTGATTTTTAGCAAGCAATATGTATTTTTGAATCAGTGATTCCATTTTTTCTTTTTCACATTAATTTTGTTTTTCTACCAAAAAGCTGATTACTCTTTTTAAAAATCAAACTGTTTTAAGAAGATGCTTAAGGAAAAGTCAATGAACCATTATCAATTTAATAAATTATTTATAGTTGCCATCTAAAACCATAGTTATTCTCTACTGGAACAAAATAAACTTTTTTCAGGTTTATTCCCCACATTAAATAAAGCAAATGTTTTTCTTTAATTTTTAGTCAACCATGAGAAACAGAATATATGGGATTAATTATGTTAATTACTTTGTCATTTTATTCCTCCTTACTTCAATAAAAGTAACATGTGGGTTCTTGCTTTTGTGTGCAAAATTTCTAGCATTTGAAGAGGATTATAGAGAGACTTGGGGTTTTTCATAAGGATTATAAGCAGCTGGAAATATTTCAGTATTAATCGATTATTTTGTCATAATTTTTAAAAATAATTGCACTCTGAAATGATGTGAATTTACTGAAGGTTATGAAGATTAATGAGATGTCAGCGTTAAACTGGACTTCAGGTCAGGAACAAAGATAGCAGGAATCAGTGATGGGGGAAAACATCTGCCTCTTCTTACAGAAGCACTCATGTAGAACAGATACTTCTGTGTGGTTTCCTTTCTTGACCAGGTTTTTGTTGCTGATCCAGTTAATTGTAGAACAGTCTCTGGAACAGGACAAAAGTGTCATCAAAATTGTACTTCTTTGTACTATAATATTTTGCATTTTCAATTCTGCTAGTCTGTTGATAAAGGAAAAATTATCCATGTTTCTGTCGTCTTATTTTTAGTAAAACAAATAATGACTCGTGTCAATTTCCAGATAAGTCTGACTTTAGGGAAACAAAAGAATCTGAGGCTTTTGTAGGTTTCCTGCCTGCATTTATCCTTTTCATCCTAATCTGGATTTTGTTTTTTGTTTGCTCTTAGTAAATGAGATAAGAGAATGGTCATATTGGAACTAGCCCCACTACTAGCTCTGCATGCATTGTCTACACAGAAGACTTTACCTCATTCATCCTTCTTATAGTGACTCAGTTCCTAAATGCTCATCCCTCCTCCCATCCACAGCTTCCCAATCTAGAGGATGAGTTGGCTGGAGCACAAGGTGGACTTTAAAGTTCCCTCTTCTGCCAGTCATAAAAACATAATTATTCCCTTCTGTAAGAGAGCATTCTTTCTATACCTTCTTAAGATGAATAATTTCATTAGTCTTTGATAAATGTCTATGCTTAAGGGATTTAACTGGTTCTTTAATGTGACTTTAAAGCTTCAGGGACCAAAAAATGAGTGTCAGTCATTTTTCTACACAAGCCCAAAATATATAGACATTGGCAGTATAAGAAAAGTAGCTGATCAACAAATGCCTATATGGTGGATACTTTTAAATAGTTCATCATAACTCTTGATGAGTTGTTGGAATCAGTAATTTGAAAGTAGTGCATGGGGATCTATTTTTATATAAAAATAATCCACCCCTGAATATTAGAAGCTATAGTTCATATTCTACAGTGGTTTTGAAGCTTTACTATTTCTTAATTTAAAGGTTAAAAAAAAAGGTTTGTTCCCTATGTTAAAGTATTTTAATTAAAAAAAAAAAAAAAGCTTTCTACTTCTTCTACTTAAAGCATTGTGTTCAAGGCATGATATTGTAAAGTAAAATTCAACCGAATATCTTTTTAGGAAAAATCTATTGAGTGCCTGTGGGCCAAATCTGGCCTGCCACTTATTTTATGGAACCTAGCCACGCTCATTCATTTATGTTTTTTCTATGGATGCTTTTGCACTAATATGACAGAGTAATTTCAACAGAGACCGTATGACATACAAAGTCTAAAATAGTATATTTATTTTGTGACCCTTCCTGAACAGAAGTTTGCTGACTCTCATGCTGAGCAAGCCCTAACTAGGAGAATACAGTGGAAGCAGAACAGTGGCCTCAGTGGGCCAGCAATCTCAGTTTCTGTTTGTCTCTTTGCCCTTGATGCTCTTGGAATCTGAGAAATAGAGTTAATAAAGTGTGGAACTTCCACTGAAAATTATTTTTCCCTTGAGCAAATCTTTTGGCTGGTTAAGTAGGAAGCTTTATATTGGTTCCCTCTTTCACGATCAAGTATCAGAATGGAGAATTGGACTTTCTAGGAACTGGGCATACAGAGACACATGCAGTCTATTCACTCTGACTGTGTTTCATCACTGGCCTGAATAGCTCTCTTTTCATTCAGAGGTGAATACAAAGAAGAAAACAATCTTCACTGAGACTATGAAAGGTAACTTGAGTTCATGAGAAGGACATTCTCACAAATATGAAGAGGAAAATTCTTTAGAGGCAAAGAAATGAGATAACTTCCTAATATTGTATAATTCAAGTGACCATAAATGAGAAGAAGCAATAGTAATAATCTCTGTTTCAAGTATCTCTTAACTTCCAGGCATTGTGCTGGGCTTGGTGTTTTATTTTCATTACTCTTTAGATCCTCATAACAGCTATAAAAGTTAGAAAGAATTACCTTCCTTTAAAATGGAGGAAACTGATGCTCAAATAGGTTAATTTCCTAAAAGCCATACAAGTTAGTAGGTGCTTGAGCCAGGAAGTAAACCACATAGGCCCTTATATTTGTAATTGATATACAGTTGATTTACAGTGTTGTGACCTTTTAAAAAAATGGAAGTAAAATTCACATAATATAAAACCAACCATTTTAAAGTGTACAGCTCAGTACCATTCATACATTCAAAATATCGTACAATCACTACCTCTATCAAGTTTCAAAACACTTTATCACCCCCTAGAAAAACCCTATACCCATTAAGTACTCACTGTTTCTCACTTTCTCTGTCTCTGGCAAACACAAATCTGCTTTCTGTCTCTATAGATTTACCTATTCTGGGTATTTCATATAAAGGGAATCACATACACTTTGTGGCCATTTGAATTTGACTTCTTTCACTTAGTGTAATGTTTTTGAGATTCATCCATGTAGCCTGTATCATTACTTCATTCCTTTTTTATGACTAATATTCCGTTGTGTGGCCATACCACATTTTGTTTATCCATTTATCTGTAGAAGAACATTTAGGTTGTTTTTACCTTTTGATTATTGTGAATAGTGTTGCTGTGAACTTTTGTGATTGAGTTTTGTTTGAGTCCCAATTTTCAGTTCTTTTGGGTTATATACCAAGAAGTGAAAATGCTAGGTAATATGAGAATTCTGTGTTTAATGTTTTTGAGGAATCACATAACTTTTCTACAGTGGCTGTACCACTTTACATTTCTGCCAGCACTGTACAAAGATTCCAGTTTCTCCACATCTTCACCAATATGTGTTTCCTTACTATTATTATTATTTTTACTGCAGCCATCCTAGTCTATAGCAGTGTCATATTATGGTTTTGCCCTGCCTCTTGAGAAATTTGTATGCAGGTCAGGAAGCAACAGTTAGAACTGGACATGGAACAATAGACTGGTTCCAAATGGGAAAAGGAGTACGTCAAGGCTGTGTATTGTCACCCTGCTTATTTAACTTATATGCAGAGTACATCATGAGAAACCCTGGGCTGGAAGGAGCACAAGCTGGAATCAAGATTGCCGGGAGAAATATCAATAACCTCAGATATGCAGATGACACCACCCTTATGGCAGAAAGTGAAGAGGAACTAAAAAGCCTCTTGATGAGAGTGAAAGAGGAGAGTGAAAAGGTTGGCTTAAAGCTCAACATTCAGAAAATGAAGATCATGGCATCTGGTCCCATCACTTCATGGGAAATAGATGGGGAAACAGTATCAGACTATTTTTCTGGGCTCCAAAATCACTGCAGATGGTGACTGCAGCCATGAAATTAAAATACGCTTCCTCCTTGGAAGAAAAGTTATGACCAACCTAGATAGCATATTCAAAAGCAGAGACATTACTTTGCCAACAAAGGTCTGTCTAGTCAAGGCTATGGTTTTTCCAGTGGTCATGTATGGATGTGAGAGTTGGACTGTGAAGAAAGCTGAGTGCCAAAGAATTGATGCTTTTGAACTGTGGTGTTGGAAAAGACTCTTGAGAGTCCCTTGGACTGCAAGGAGATCCAACCAGTCCATTCTGAAGGAGATCAGCCCTGGGTGTTCTTTGGAAGGAATGATGCTAAAGCTGAAATTCCAGTACTTTGGCCACCTCATGGGAAGAGTTGACTCATTGGAAAAGAGTCTGATGCTGGGAGGGATTGGGGGCAGGAGGAGAAGGGGACGACAGAGGATGAGATGGCTGGATGGCATCACTGACTCGATGGACATGAGTCTGAATGAACTCCAGGAGTTGGTGATGGACAGGGAGGCCTGGCGTGCTAGGATTCATGGGGTCGCAAAGAGTCGGACACGACTGAGCAACTGAACTGAACTGAATGATTAGTGATGTTGGACATCTTTTCATGTGCTCTTGGCTATTTGTAAGTCTTTGGAGAAATGTCAAGTCCTTGGCCCATTTTTGATTAGGTTATTTCAACCATTTGTTGAAAGGACTTCTGTCTGCATTGGATTGTCACTGCTTATTTATCAAAGATCGGCTGTGTTTGAGTTGAGTCTGTTTTTGGGATCTGTGTTTTGTTTCATTGATCTATCTATATGTCTGTTCTTCACCAATATTATACTCTCTTGATTTACTGCAGCTTTACAGTAAGTCTTAAAGTCAGGTAGTGTCAGTCTTTCAATTTTGTCGTTCTTTTTCAATATTGTATTGGTTATGCCAGGTCTTTTTCCTTTCTGTATTATCTTTTAAATCAGTTTGTTGATATCCACAAAATAGCTTGCTTGGATTGGGGTCACATTAAATCTGTAGATTGAGTTGAGAATTGACATCTTAACAATATTGTGTCTTCTAATCAGTGAGTACAGAATATCTCTGCATTTTTCTCATTTTAATTTTTCAACAGTTATTTAGTTTTTTACATGCATATCTTATAATTGTTTGGTTAGCTTTATTGCTAAGTATTTTTTCTTTTGGTGATGATATAGATGGTATTGTTTTTAATTTTTTAAAAAACATTATTTATTTTTGGCTGTGCTAGGTTTTTGCTGCATTCAAGCTTTCTCTAGTTGTGATAAGCAGGGGCTACCCTTTGTTATGGTGCACAGGCTTCTCATTGCGGTGGTTTCTCTTGTTGGGAGCACAGGCTCTAGGCTCGAGAGCTCATTAATTGTGGCTTGCGGACCCTAGAGTGTGTACTCTGTTGGTGTGGTGCATGGGCTTTAGTTGCCCATGGCATGTGGAATCTTCCTGGGCCAGGGATCAAACTTGTGTCCCCTGCATTAGCCGGCACATTCTTATCCACTATACCACCAAGGAAGTCCTGTTTTTAATTTTTAAATTCCAGTTCATTGCTGCTGCTGCTGCTGCTGCTGCTGCTAAGTCACTTCAGTCGTGCCTGACTCTGTGTGACCCCATAGACAGCAGCCCACCAGGCTCCGCCGTCCCTGGAATTCTCCAGGCAAGAACACTGGAGTGGGTTGCCATTTCCTTCTCCAATGCGTGAAAGTGAAGTCGCAAGTCCGACCCTGAGTGACCCCATGGACTGCAGCCTTCCAGGCTCCTCCATCCATGGGATTTTCCAGGCAAGAGTACTGGAGTGGGGTGCCATTGCCTTCTCCGCAGTTCATTGCTAGTATATAGGAAAGCAGTTGACTTTGTATATTAGCTTTGTATCATATTAACTTGCTAGAATTGCTTATTAGTTTCAGCGGGTTTTTTTTTGGGGGGGGGCAGGTAGATTCTTTGGGATTTTCTTCATAATCAGTCATGTCATCTGCAAACAAAATAGTTTTATTTCTTCTTTCCCAATCTGTATACCTTTTTTTTCCTTTACTTGTTTTGTATTAGTTATGAATTCCAGTACAATGTTTAATACAAATGATGAGAAGAGACATTCTTGTCTTTTTCTGAGCTTAGTGGGAAGGCATGCAGTTTTTCACCATTAAATATGATGTTTTTAGCTTGTAGGTTTGTTTTAGATGTCATTTATCAAGTTGAGGAAGTTCTCTCTAAGGTTGCTAAGAGTATTTATCATGAATGGGTTTTGTCAAATGCTTTTCTACATCACTTGATATAATCATGTGGTTTTACTTTCATCTGTTGATTATGAATTAATTTTAGGATGTTGAACCAGCCTTGCACATCTGAGATAAATCCCACTTGGTTGAGATATGTATTTCTTTTTGTACATTGCTGAATTTGATTTGATACTGTTGGTTGCAGATTTCTGTGTCTAGTCCATGTGGGTGAAAGTGAAAGTTGCTCAGTCCTGTCCGACTCTTTGCAACCCCATGGACTATACAGTCCATGGAATTCTCCAGGCCAGAATACTGGAGTGGGTAGCTGTTCCCTTCTCCAAGGGGTCTTCCCAACCCAGGGATCGAACCCAGGTCTCCCACACTGCAGGCAGATTCTTTACCAGCTGAGCCACAAGAGAAGCCACTAGTTCATATAATTTGCCCTTTAATGTCTTTATCTGGTTTCAGGATTGGTAATACCCTAATGTGGCCTCATAGAGTTCTCATTGAAGTATTTTTCTACTTTTATTTCTGGAAGAGATTGTAGAGAATTTCTTCCTTTCATAGATATAGGCCTATTCACATCATCTATTAATTTTCCTTGTATAAATGTTGATTGTTTTTTTCAAGGAATTAGTTCACTTATCTAAGTTATCAAGTATGTAGGCGTAGATTTGTTTATAATATTCCTTTATTATCCTTTTAATATCCATGTGATTTGTAATGATGACTCTTCTTTCATTTCTGTTATTAATAATTTGTGTCTTCTCTCTCTTTTTTCTTGGTTATCTTGTCAAAGGTTTATCAATTTTATCAGTTTTTTCAAAGAACCATCTATTGTCTCCACTCGTTTTTCACTGTTGAGTTCCTGTTTTCAATTTTGATTACTGCTATAATTTTTACTGTTCTACTCTCTTATCCATTTGCTTTAGTCTTAAGTTGTCCTTCTTTGCCTTATTTCCTAAGGTAGAAGCGTAGGTTATCAATTTTAAGCCTGTTTTCTTTTAGAATATATGTATACAATACTATAAACTTTTCTCTAAGGCCTGCTTTTGCTGCATTATATAGATTTTGATTTCGATTTTCATTTAGTTAAAAATATTTTTAAAATCCTCTTTAGATTTCTTCTTTGACCTATGTATATTTAGAAGTGTATTGTTTAATAGTTAAATATTTTGAGATTTTCCAGCTATCTTTTTGTTACTGATTTCTAGTTTTTTTCCATTGTGCTGTGAGAATATACTCTGTATGATTTTTATTCTTTGAATTTTGTGAAGTTGTGTTTTGTGGTGCAGAATTTGGTCTATATTGATGAATATTCTGTGTGACTTGAGAATAATATGTATTCTGCTATTGTTGGATGAAGTGTTACATAAATAGCAGGTAGATCTGGTTGATTGATGGTACTATTCAATTCACCTATCTTTATTCGTTTTTTTTCTTTTTTTTTTTGCCTGCTGGATCTGTCAGTTACCTAATGGGGGTGTTGAAGTATCCAACTATAATAGTGGATTTGTTTATTTCTCTTTGCAGTTCTGTCTTTTGCCTCATATATTTTGATGCTTGTTTGGTGCATACATATTAAGGATTGTTGTGCCTTCTTGGAGAGTGTATCATTTTCTAATGCCCCTCTTTATCCTGTTAATTTTTCTTTTTCTAAAGTCTTTGTCTAAAACTGATATAGCTACTTCAGCTTTCTTTTGATTAATATTACAATAACAGGGTATATCTTTCTTCATCCTTTTGCTTTTAATCTAGATGTATCTTTATATTTAATGTGAGTTTTAAAAATCTATTCTGACAGTCTCTTTTAATTGGTGTATTTTGGCCATTCACATTTAAAGTGAGATATATATATATATATATATATATACACACTTGGATTAATATGAATCATGTTTATTACTTTTCTATTTGTTATACTCCTTTTTCTAAAATCAATAATTGGTCCCCTTTTTCTGCCTTCCCTGATTTCAGTTGACCATTTTGTATGATTCTATTTTATTTCCTCTCAGCATATCCAGTATATTTCTTTTTAGAAGGGTTTTTAGTTGTTGCTCTAGAGTTAACAGTGTATATTTACAACTTGTCTAAGTCTACTGTCAGATAACTGTTATCTGCTTTTCAGATAGTAGAGGTACCTTTCATTTTACATATCCATTTGCTATAATCAGCAAATACGCTATTACTGTTATTAGAGGAGTAGGAAATGGCTGCCCACTCCAGTATTCTTGCCTGGAGAATCCCACGGACAGAGGAGCCTGGTGGACTACTGTCCATGGCGTTGAAAAGAGTCGGATACGACTGAGCTCGCACACACAGTGTTACTTAGAACAAGTATCTATTAAGAATAAGAAAAATAGATTTTTTTAACTTCATTTATGCCTTCTTCAATGATTTCTTTCCTTCTTTGTGTGGATCTGACTTTCTGATCTATGTCGTTTTCTTTCTCTAAAGAACTTTTAAAAACAGTCTCTACTAGGCAGGTCCACTAGTGACAAATTCCCTCAGTTTTTGTTTATCTGAGAAAGTATTTCTCCTTCACTTTTGAAGGAGAATATCACTGAATGCTTTCCAGATTTGTTTATTTTTTTTCTTTCACCACTAAATATTTCATTTTCTGGCTTCTGAGAAGTCAAATGTACTTCTTGTTTTCTATAAGTAAGGTATTTTTCCCCCCTCTGACTTCTTTCATAATTTTCTCTTTGCATTTGATTTTCTGTAGTTTGAATACAGTATGTTTAGGTGTAGAGTTTTCAGGTATTTATCTTACTTGGTGTGCTCCGAGCTTCTTGGATGTATCATTTGGTGTCTTTTATTTGGAAGACATTGATTTTGGAAGATTCTCAGCAGTTATTCCTTCAAATAGTTCTTCTCTTTTGTCTCCTTCTTCTTCTGGTATTTCAGTGACACCTTTTGTAATTGTCACATAGTTCTTGGATATTCTTTTCTCCTTTTAAAAATTCTTTTTTCTGTTTGCATTTTAGTTTGGGAAATTTCTCTGACATATCTTTAAACTCACTGATTGCTTCCTTGGCCATGTCCAGTCTACTGATGAGTCCATTAAAAGTATTATTCATTTTTGTTTTTGATTGTTAGCATTTCCTTTTAATTCTTCCTTAAAGTTGTATATTCTTACATTAGTCATCTGTTCTTGCATGTTGTCTCCCTTTTCTATTCGAGTGCTTTGATAGTAATGATAGTTGTTATCTGAAATTATTCCCCAAATCTGTGACCAGTCTAAGTCTTGTTCTGATGCTTAATCTCCTCAGTGTTTTCCCTTGCCTTCTAGCATACTTTTTACTGTTTTTTAAAAGCCAGGTAGGACACATTGGATAATAGAAACAGAGGTAAATAACGCCTGTAATGTAAGGTTTCATGTTAATTTGGGTAGGAGTTAGACCGTGTTTAATGTTAAATGTGTATATGCCAGAGGCTTCAGTTTCCTCTCGGAGAAGGCAGTGGCACCCCACTCCAGTACTCTTGCCTGGAGAATCCCGTGGACGGAGGAGCCTGTTAGGCTGCAGTCCATGGGGTTGCGAAGAGTCAGACACGACTGAGCAACTTCCCTTTCCCTTTCAGTTTCTTCTAGTTTCTTTATTTTTAAACTATTTCTCCCCCATTATCTCAGGGTTTCTCTAAGAAGTCCTTTTTAAATAGAATCTGTTTCTTGCAACTCTTTCTGTTGTAATCTGTTGTTATTGTGGCACTTTGGTGACATGGTGGTAGAATGTGGGGAAGGGGAAGTGTTTTATGATGTTAGAACCAAATGTTAGTCTTTTGGTGGGCCTGAGCCCTGGACTGCAACCTTCTTCCTTTTTAGGTGAAACAAGGCTAGAGGTATGCAGATGACACCACCCTTATGGCAGAAAGTGAAGAAGAACTAAAGAGCCTCTTGATGAAAGTGAAAGAGGAGAGTGAAAAAGTTGGCTTAAAGCTCAACATTCAGAAAACGAAGATCATGGCATCTGGTCCCATCACTTCATGGCAAATAGTTGGGGAAACAGTGGAAACAGTGTTGACTTTATTTTTTTGGGCTCCAAAATCACTGCAGATGGTGATTGCAGCCATGAAATTAAAAGACACTTACTCCGTGGAAGGAAAGTTATGATCAACCTAGCAGCATATTAAAAAGCAGAGACATTACTTTGCCAACAAAGGTCCATCTAGTCAAGGTTATGGTTTTTCCAGTGGTCATGTATGGATGTGAGAGTTGGACTGTAAAGAAAGCTGAGCGCTGAAGAATTGATGCTTTGAAACTATGGTGTTGGAAAAGACTCTTGAGGGTCCCTTGGACTGCAAGGAGATCCAACCAGTCCATCCTAAAGGAGATCAGTCCTGGGTGTTCATTGGAAGGACTGATGTTGAAGGTGAAACTCCAGTACTTTGGCCACCTAATGTGGAGAGCTGACTCATTTGAAAAGACCCTGATGCTGGGAAAGATTGAGGGCAGGAGGAGAAGGGGATGAGGGAGGATGAGATGGTTGGATGGCATCACCAACTCAATGGACATGAGTTTGGGTGAACTCCAGGAGTTGATGATGTATGGGGAGGCCTGGCATGCTACAGTCCATGGGGTCACAAACAGTGGGACACGACTGAGCGACTGAATTGAACTGAGGCTAGAGGAGTCTGTATTTGGCTAATTCCCCCTCTCCCAGGACAGTATAAAAGGCTTGGGTAAATTTTCCCTTGGAATATTGGCCTTTGTTAAGGAGAACCTTCTAGGCTTATTTCAAAACTGTTACCTTTCCCATGGGCGCATTTCAAAATGGTTACTTCTCTCTTCCTCTTACCCAAAAGGGGAGGAGATTATTGTTGGATCTTTACACTCAGAACTTGATAAGGTTCCTGGAGGTAAAGCCATTAGAATATAGAGGCTTTCCTAAGATTGGGCCTCCAAGAGTTCTCATGCATAATCTTTTGTCAAAATTACAATTAAAATTTTCTTACTAGTGTATTACTCCAACACCTTCTGTTCCAGGTAAACTGATCTTGGATGTGATTCTCTGCATTTGCCTGTCTCTCCAGATTTCAGTAGTTCAGTTTGCCCTGTGTCCTCAATTCTCTGATAAGTCTAATAAAAGCTGTTGATTGGCAGTTTATTTGGATTTTTTCTTGTCGTAAGGATAGGGCTGACAGTACCCAAGCACTTTATGTATTGGAGCTAAAACCTAAAGTTTTATATTTGTATTTTCAAATTGGAAACACGTCGTCCAGTTTTAAAATAATGTTCAACAAGAGGCTTTTAACTTCCGTATGAGCCATTTGCTTAGCTAGATGACTCATTCTCAGTTATTTTCATCCCTTTGAATCTCTGATCTGTGTATTTTATTTTAAAAGTGCTTAGTAAGAACTTTTTCAGAGCCAAAGATTTGTAAAAATTAAGAACTTCATGTCGTTCTAGAAAATTGCCAATAACTTCATCCTAAATTAACTAGAATTTTTTATTTTTTGCACCCGCTCCCACCCCAGCACTGTTTTTTGTATTATAAGATACCTTCTATAAACCATGCTAAAGTAGTTTCAGGGATTATTTTCTTTAACCTTCATTTGTTGTTTCTTTACCCCACTTGTTTTTGAAGAAGTAACTCAGTTTTTAAAAGCATTTTGAAATCTTTGGGACTAAGTATTGGTTAAATTTGAAAAACTAATGAGAATAAATGACCAACTTTTATGCTGTGAATGGTCTATTTTCAATTAACCTTGAAGAATGTATTAATTATGTATACATCTTGGTGATTTTAACTTAATAGGATTACTTCCAGAGTCTGCCTGATAGAGGACAGTTTGGCTAAAATGTATTATTTAAGCAACTGAGAAAGCACTGGGTGTGCTTTTAAATCTTATAATTTGATTACTTGCTAAAAAATTACATTTTGGGAGGCTTCAGTTCTTATCCTTGGAGAACAGTTGTAACCAACTTTGAGTGGTTGACATTGTAAAATGCATTAACCTTGCGCCCCTTCTTAGGTTTCATTTTAAGTTTTATTTTTCTCACTGAATGTACTGTGAGGAACAGCTGTTAAACCAAGAAACAAGTAAACTGCATGGTATTTAAGATTGCTCATTAATTGGCAGATTCATATTATGTTTACTTTAAGAAATATTTTCCTCTTAATTTTCCTAATTGTTTGAAATGAACATTTACCTTTGGGAATAATTTTTTAATTATTTAATTTTTTAAAGAGGGAGAATTAAAATATAAATATTATGAATGTTATGTTAATATACTAAATAAGTTCAGTTCAGTCACTCAGTCATGTCCGACTTTTTGTGACCCCATGGACTGCAGCATGCCAGGCCTCCCTGTCCATCACCAACTCCCAGAGCTTGCTCAAACTCATGTCCATTGAGTCGGTAATGCCATCCAACAATCTCATCCTCCATCATCCCCTTCTTCTCCAGCCTTCAGTCTTTCCCAGCATCAAGGTCTTTTCAAATGAGTCAGCTCTTCGCATCAGGTGGCCAAAGTATTGGAATTTCAGCTTCAACATCAGTCCTTCCACTGAATATTCAGGACTGATTTGCTCAAGGATTGACTGGTTGGATTTCCTTGTAGTCCAAGGGACTCTCAAGAGTCTTCTCCAACATTATAGTTCAAAAGCATCAATTCTCCAGCACTCAGCTTTCTTTGTAGTCCAACTCTCACATCCATACACGACTACTGGAAAAACCATAGCCTTGACTAGACGGACCTTTGTTGGCAAAGTAATGTCTCTGCTTTTTAATATGCTGTCTAGGTTGGTCATAACTGTCCTTCCAAGGAGCAAGCATCTTTTAATTTCATGGCTGCAGTCACCATCTGCAGTGATTTTGGAGCCCAAAAATAAAGTTTGTTTTTAAAATGATGAGGCAGTGCTATATTGAAATAATTTGGTTGAAAATAGTTATATTTCCTATGTGATAATCAGTTAGCTGTGGTCCTTCATTTTAAGGTAAGATCTGTTTGTTTGGCATGTTCTGTATTAGAGGCAAAAACTTCTCCCTAGGCTTTTTCCTCAGAGACATTACTTATAAAGAAAGAGGGCTGTCAGGAGGAAGTGGAGAAAGAATAGAAGGGCTTCAGTAGTGGCTCGGCAGGTGTATGTTGTGTCCCATGCAGGTTCCACCTACTCACAGCACTTTGTTGGATGGTATCAGAATTGCTGCTCTTGAAATTTTTTTAAAAGCTCTTGATATATTAAAACCCTATCTTAGAAGAAACCAGGAAGAATGAACACAGTGTCAGTATTGTAGTCTTTACAAAAAAGCTTCCACGTGCTAACAATTGAAAGGAAGATAATGGTACACATTCAGCAGATAAGTATTTAAATTGAGGCCCCTGTTGGCGAAGACCTGACTTCGGCCCAGATGAGGAGAGAGTAGCAGCTCCCCTTTTTGGTTCTGATCTTGCTGGTCTACTCTCTGCTGACTGGAATGGCACCTATCCTTGTAAAATGCCCCTTTATGTACCACAGCATTCAGGACCACAGCACTGGTACAGATTGCCTTCACCTCTCCAGAGACTCTCAGGATCAGACCCATGATTCCTGACATCTTTTGACACCAGCAAAATTCACTGGTCATCCATTACCCAGAACCCTTGTCTCTGTACTGATTTGTATATCCCTCAATCGCATCCTGTTTCCTCCCTCAACTCTCCCCCAGTCCCCTAGAGCTCCCCCAACTGCCATTACTACTGTCTCTGATGGCCTCACAGTGTGATTTGACTTTCTGCCTCTGGGATTCTCTGCTGATGCCTGAGGTAGCCTCCTTTGTCATATTCTGCCACCTCTGTCTACTACCTGGTAACCATACTGCCTGCCTTTGAGCTCCTTGAGTACAGTGAGTCCTTCCCTCTTCAAATTTTAGCTCATGCTGCTTCTTCACACACAGCAGTTTTTCCAGTCTTTGCTTGGCTGACTGTATACATTCTGATCTGGATTTTGTTCTGCTAATCTCTGTCAGTGCCTGTTTGTTTCCTCTTGACACTTACTTAAATTTGCACTTGTATATTCATTTACTAAGCCTTTTTCATTGATTCTAAGTATACATTCCCCCCCCCCCCAATTCTGAAATTAGGGCACATCTTACCTTGGATGCCCTGATTGCTTCCTGAATGGTAAATAAAATAATGATTTATCTTACAGTCAATTAATTGTGATAATCAATAAAATACTGTGCTTTTGCTGATCTGTTCTCCCTAGTTGATTGTGAGCTCTGAAGGACTCATAGTAGAAACCAGTACCCATTATCATACGTGACACCTACTAGGCACTCATAAATAATGCTGGGATGAATATCATTATCTGGAGACGATGGCCCGATACATCTGAAAATGAATCAGCCAATATATGCCTGTAAATTTTTAATTCAGTTTTTGTGCTTGAGTTTTAATCTTTGAAGATTACCTTATTCTGGAATTGGAGATATTTAAATGTGTCTATTTTGTTCCCCTGTTTATGTAACTTGTCACATTATTGATATATGTACATTCTTATTTAAGAATATTTACTCACCATGTATAGAAAATGAATCCACATTAGTTTTTATCAGGTATCAGCAATTGCCTTTCGTTAGGTGAAAGAATGAGGAAGGTACCAAAGAGTAGCAGACTTGTAAGCTTTAGACAGTTCTGAGTGCTTTTTCATTTTACTTCATCCTCTAAGGAGTGCAGTCTTGGCATACCTACTTCGCTTTTAAGGGAAAGAACAGCGAACAGGCAGCATGAGTTACTAGAGTGCTTTAGGCCAACTCCTTGACAGGGTTCACAGCTAGAGGGAAGGTATGGCTCTCAGTCCTTTGCTTTTTCAGAATCCTGCTACTGGAAACAGCAGTTGAGTCAGCCTGACATAATAAGTAGTTTGCCTTTAGTTGTAATGTTGGGCAACCTGGTTATGAAAATGTCTGCTATGATAAGTCCTTCTCAGTCTCTCACATGCACTTCTGAGGCCCGCAGATCATATTTGCATCTGTCCCCACACTCTTGTACCTAGTCCATGTGTCCTGTGTGATGCAAAAGGAGGACAAGTTGAATAAGAAAGAGGAGAAACTCAAAGTTGCCCAAACCAATGGTGCCATTGTAGAGATGCCCTAAGAGGAAATTGAAATCAGGAAGTTCAAGTATGGCCTTGAAGAACACGGCAAGGTGAAAATGGTGGGAGTGGAGGCTTGCTGTAAACCTATACCATCTGCATCTTCTTCAAGTCTGTCTTTGAGGTGCCTTTCCTGCTGATCCAGTGGTACATCTAGGGA
The DNA here is from genome assembly GCF_027580195.1 of Bos mutus. Lineage (NCBI taxonomy): Eukaryota > Metazoa > Chordata > Mammalia > Artiodactyla > Bovidae > Bos > Bos mutus. The sequence goes on from NC_091646.1 coordinate 124,551,862, forward strand.
TTCAGCCTGAATGCGGTTTACACTTGCAAACGAGACCCCTGCTGCATCAGGTGGATTGCTTCCTCTCTTGCCCCACAGAGAAAAACATCTTCATCTACTTCATGCTGCTGGTTTCCTTGATGTCTCTTGCCTTGAATATCATTGATCTTTTCTCTGTCTTACTCAAGAGCGTTACAAACCATTTGAAGGATCCAGAGAGTGAGCCTTTCATCTGGTCTGCCAAGCCCCTCCAGTGGCTCCTCATCAACTATTCCTCTTTCCACCATGTTTCCTCACAGGCACGAACTGGTTCCCAGAGACAAAAACAGTTTTCTGCCACAGTTACAGCAGACAAGGAAGTGAGCAAAACCTTGCTAATTACAGCGCATAGCAAGTTTGAATGGGACTGTCTCTAACATACATAAACTTCTGATTTCCCTGATAACAAGCATAACTCCAAAAAATATCTAGCTACTGGCCACTGGCCATTGTAGACAAGCAGCCATTCTGCAGAGCTAGCAGACACGCCAGCAGCAGTATAAATTACCTAGAGATCTAGACAGGTGGTTGGAAGCATTACAGTTCTGCTCACTTGTTAAAGAAAAGGAAGGTGCAATAGACTGTGTACTTTTGTTTCAGTGGAGGTGGTACTCAGTGACCTCATTGACAAATCTTAGCAGATACAAAGGCATTAGACTAGTTCTTTCGAGATGCTGGGGATAGGAGGATGGAGAGAAGGGAATTAACAGAGGTACATGTTGGTATTTAAAGTCATTGACTCAAAGAACTTACATTTTTATAAGTAAAAGTTGTACTAGGTGATGCATAAGTAAGGCCTTTTTCTCCCCATATTCCCCTAGAATGGTTCAGTGTATGTGAAACTGATAGATATTTGCCACGTATTGGTATAAACAGATGCAGTATAAACTCATGAACATAGATTTTAAAATAATGCAACACAGGGTTCAAATTTGAGCTTTTCTCATGGATTTTTTTTGTTAAGGGTCAAAATGATATTTACATTACATAATTTCTACCATAAAAGTAAAGCACTATTTTTCCTTTACCCCCCAACCCACAGTGTATCCTATTATAGATACTAGTTCTGTTTATTATAATGTTTTCTCTTTTGTAGAAAGATGGCACAAATGATTTCCTTTTTCTGAAATGTAATCGTTGATGCTTGAGTGATAGAATTTTAATACTATAAACAGCACTCATTAATGTGAGAAACTTAAAAGAAATGCTTATAGCTGGACTATTAAGTGTTCTTACATGAATTTTGCAATAACTGATAGTTCTTGCCTTCATCCAACTTAATAAACAGTATTTTGGAACTTTGTTGGCAGTCTGTCTTTTGGGGTGACCAGCATTTTTGATATTTGTACTAAGATTTTATTTGGCATCCAAGAGAAGTTGAAAGATGTTTGAGTCTTTTCAGTGTAACTAATTTGTTTGAAATACATACCACTGAAATGCTGCAGTCCATGAGTCGCAAAAAGTCCGACATGACTGAGCAACTGAACCGAACTGATGGATGATTGGTGAAAATGCTGAATTTAATGCATTATTCTTGCATGACAGCTACATAAGAAGTTTTGTACAATGAAAAACCCTAATTTTGTTTAACACTTCACATTGAGCTATTGTCATGTTCAGCTTTACTGCACGCAGTGTAGACCTAGCCCATCATATGTTCTACAGAGTGTTCTTTGTTCAATAAAGTGTTAAGAGAGCAATCTGCATGACTGCTTTCTTTGAGAGCTTCTGGCTGCACTGATCTTTTTGAATTCTTCCTTGGTAAATCTTCATCTAAGCAGAATACGCTGGAACAGATTTTTTGAAATGGAATTGTGGAGACAGTGTTAGAGAAGGTTTTAGTATTTTTTTTTTTTAATTATGTGTAGCAGCATCATACATAAACTTACTACTTTGAGATGTGCAAAAATTTTAGCTTCTTTGTTTTTCTTTTAACTGATTTACTTTTCATCAGAAGCTTCCTCCTACCTGACAGGGCACCAGGGGAAGGCAGAGATGGGGACAACATTAAACTTGCCAATCCATCTGACTGTGTCTTACTCTGATGGTCTCATTTGGAAAACCCATTTGCTTGGTTCAGTCAAGAGTCTTTCAGACTTCTTCGCACAAAACCTTTCTTGAGGAAGAATCACAATTATGTTCTAATGGGGTGTGTGCTTCTGTGGGAGACTGTAAAACTTATGAAACCTTGGAATCAGATTGGACATTGCCACCCTCACTTCCTGTTTCACATTCATTTTCATATATTGCTGACTTGATTTTCTTTAATTTTTTCTCTTGAGATAATTATAGATTCACATACAATTATAAGAAATAAAATAGATTCCATATATCCTTCAACTAATTTCTCCCAATAGTAATATCTTACATAAGTATAGCAGAACATCATAACCAGAAAACCGACATTGATATAATCCATGGATTGTATTAAGATTTCACCAATTTTACTTGCACTATTGTGTATGTGGTGTGTGTGCTTGTGTATACTGTACGTGTAGTTCTATCACTTATGTAGACTCGTGTGGCCACCACAGTCAAGATAGAAGATAGTTTGTTTTTTTTTTAAACCAGGATTCCTTATGCAATCTTTTCATAGACACAGCTACATCCCGACATAGCTATATCCCTCCTTTCCCCTGGAAGGGGATATCCTATAGGTAGATATCTTCTACCTATCCCCTGGCAACCACTAATATGTTCATCTCTATAATTTTGTCATTTCAAGAATGCTATTTAAATGGAATGATATAGTATATAACCTTTTCAGATTGGCCTTTTTCACTCAGCATGACTCCCTTGAGAACCATCCAGATTTTTTGTGTGAACCAATAATTTGTTCTTTTTTATTGCTGAGTAGTATTCCATAGAGTGGAGGTATCATGGTTTATTAACCTATTGAAGGACCTTCAGGTTTTTTCTAGTTTTTGGCTATTACAAATAAAACTGCTATGAAGAGTCATGTATAGGTTTTTTTGTGAACATGAGCTTTCATTTCCCTGGAATAAATGCTGAAAAGTATAATTGCTGAGTTATATGCTAAATGGGTGTATAGTTTTGTGAGAAACTACTGGTGTACTCTTTTTTCCAGAGTGTTTCTCTTCCCATCAGCAATGTATGACTGATCTCATTCTCCATGTGCTCACCAACCTTTGGCATTATTACTATTTTTTATTTAGCCATTCTAATAGGTATATAGGTGACATTATTGTAGTTTAAATTTGCATTTCTGTAATGGCTAATCATGTTGAACATCTTTTTATGTGCTTGTTTGACATCTCTATATTCAGTTCAGTTCAGGCACTCAGTCATGTCCGACTCTTTGCGACCCCATGAACCACAGTATGCCAGGCCACCCTGTCCATCACCAACTCCTGGAGTCCACCCAAACCCATGTCCATTGTGTCGGTGATACCATCCAACCATCTCATCCTCTGTCATCCCCTTCTCCTGCCCTCAATCTTTCCCAGCATCAGGGCCTTTTCAAATGAGTCAGCTCTCCGCATCAGGTGGCCAAAGTATTGGAGTTTCAGCTTCAACATCAGTCCCTCCAATGAACACCCAGGACTGATCTGTATATTCTCTTCAGTGAAATATCTGTGTCATTCATCCATTTTCTAGTTGAATTTAAGGAGTTTTTGAAATATATATATATTCTTGATTAAAATCCATGTTGGATATGTTTGAAAATATTTTTTTCCCACCTTGTAGCTTGTCTTTTCATTGCTTAATCAGATCTTTCACAGAGCAGAATGTTTTAATTTTGATGCAGTAATTTAATAATCTTTCCTTTTATAGATTGTATTTTTGGTGGTAAGTCTAAAAACTCTTTGTCTAGTCATTCATCCTAAAGATTTTCTCCTTTGTTTGCTTCTAAAATTTTATAAATTTGCATTTTACATTTAAGTCGATGATCTGTTTTGAGTTAATTTTTATATAGGTTGCTTGAGATGTAGGTTGAGGCTTTTTGTTTTTTGGCCTATGGATGACCAGTTGCTATAGCACTACTTGTTGAACAGTCTCTCCTTCATCCACTGAATTTCTTTTGCAGTCAAATCAGTTGAGCATATTTGTGTGGCTCTATTTCTGGGTTCTCTGAGCTGTCCCATTGATTGAGTGTTTATCCTTCTGCCAGTGTCATGCCGTCTTGACTACTGTTATGTGGCTCTGTAGCAAGCCTCACCGTCAGATATAGTGATTCCTCCCACCTTATTCTGCTTTTTCAAAATTTCATTAGCTATTCCAGGTCATGTGCCTTTCAATTTCTGTTTTAGAATAAGCTTTCCTATATCTATAGAACACTTGCTGGCATTTTGATAGGAATTACTTTAAATTTATATATCCATTTGGGAAGGATTGGCATCTTGTTGAGTCTTATAATACATGAGTAGAGTGTTTCTCTATTTAGGTTCTCTTCAATTCTTTTCATTAACATTTTATAATTTTCAGGATACAGATCCTATAGTTATTTTGTTAGGTTTATATTTTATTTCCTTGGATCAATTGTAAATCTTATGTTGCTTCTAATTTCTGTCTCCACATTTTTGTAGTTTGTATATAGAAATGTGATTAGTTTATCTTGTATTCTACAATCTTGCAAAACTCATAGTTCTAGGAGTTTTTTGGTGGATTCTTGGGATTTTATATGTAGACCATCATGTCATATGTAAATAGTGTCCATTTCATTCCTTTGTTTACACTCTGTTTGCTTTTTATTTCTTTTTCGTGGCTTATTACTCTGATTAGAACTTATAATACTGTGTTAAGTTGCAGTGATTAGAGCAGACATTCTTGTCTTTTTTGCAATCTTAGGGAAAAAGCATTGTCTTTCACCATTAAATATGTTAGCTGTAGAGTTTTGTGGATGATGTTTATCAAGTTAAGGAAATTACCTTCTATTCTTAGCTTGCCCGAGTTTCTTTTTTTTTTTTTTAAGTCATGAATAGATGCTGGATTTTGTCAGATTCTTCTATTATATGATTTTTGTTCTTTACCCTGTTGATATTATTTTCAAATGTTAAATCGGTCTTGAATATCTGAAATAAATCCAACTTGGTCATGGCACATATTTCTTTTCATAAATTGCTGGATTTGATTTGCTAATATTTTGAGTTCATGAACTGTATCAGTCAGTAGTTTTCGTTTTTTGTGTTGTCAGGTTTTGGTATCCATATAGCAGTAACTTCATTAAATGAGTTGGGAAGTGTTTCTTCCTCTTCTAATTTCTGGAAGAGGTTATATAAAATTGATGCTGATTCGACTTTAAATGTTTGGTAAAATTCTTCAGTGAACCCATCAGAGCCTGAAGATTTATTGGAAACTCTAAAATTGTAGATTCACTGTATTTAATAATTATCTGACTATTGTTTATTTCATCTTGGTTAAGTTTTGGTAGCTTGTGATTTTCAAGGAATTGGCCCATTTTTTTTCCCTAAGCTGTCCAATTTATGAGTGTGAAGTGTGTGGTACTTCTTACTATCCTTTTAATGGCTACAGAATTATAGCCATCTCCCGTATTTCATTCCTGATATTGATAATTTTTATCTTCTCTCTTTTTAAAAATCTTGATCAGTCTTGGCAGAGGTTAATCAACTTTACCAATTTCGGGGGGAAACAGATTTTACTTCATTGATTTCTTTCCTCAATTATTATTTGAAACGTCATTGATTTCTGATTTTATCTTTATTATTTCCTTCCGTCTTGCTTTGGGTTTCTTTTTCTAGTGTTGAGGTAAGAATTTAGGTTATTTATTTGAGACCTTTCTTCTCTAATATATGCAGTTAGTGCTATACATTTCTCTCTTAGCATTGCTTTAGCTACATCCCACATATTTTGATACAATATGTTTTCACTAAGGGCCTTGGCTGGTGGCTCAGACCTTAAAGAATCTGCTTGCATTCCCGGAGACCTGGATTCGATCCCTGGGTCGAGAAGATCCCCTGGAGAAGGGAATGGCTACCCACTCCAGTTTTCTTTGGAGAACTCCATGGACAAAGGAGCCTGGTGGGCTATAGTCCATGGAGTCACAAAGAGTCAGACACGACTGAGTGACTAACACACATACACACATTTTCAACAAGATGTTTGCCCCTCCCTCAGCTTTCCTAGGAAAGGGCTCTGCTGAAAGCTTTCTGGGAGTTCAGGGTTTTTAAGGCATGACCCACCCATCTCCATGCATGGCCCTGCAGTAAAACCGTTCTCTGCTCCGAAGTCTAACATTTTAGTATTATTTTACCTCACTGCACGTGGGGTGCATGCACTTACTTGCATATGGTAACTGTTGACCATCCTGGCCAGGAGGGGCAGGAGAGGCAGGTGTGCCTTGTCACTGCTCCCCACGTGGCCTCCACTGACACTACCCTGGTAGGGGATTGGGCCTGCTTCCCACTCTGCCTTTGCTGGTATGAATGGAGTCACAATTTTCACTGTTAAGTCTGGCTGGAGTAGAGTGGTTATTGTTTAAAAGTTTTTCGTCTTGGTAGGCTGGTCCTTCACTGGCCTTTTATTTAGCTCAAGAGAGAGCAGGCTTTGGTTGGGGCTATTTCTTGTCTGTGTCACAGGCATTTTAGGGTTGCTTGTTGAAGTAGTTTTATTGGAGTTGCTTTAAAATCCTTGTCAGATAATTCCAACATTTATTTCATCTTGGTGTAAGACTCTTGTCTTCTCATTCAAATTGTGACTCTAAAGGTCCTTGGTATGATGAGTGAATTTTGATTCTATCCTGGTCAATTTGTATGAGGCTCTGGATCCTTTTTGATTTCTTTTGTTGAGCAGGTAGCCTTCCTGTAGCAGGATAGTGTGAGGGTTAGGGGTGTATGTTCAGTTTCTTCTTAGGCCTCCCTGACCCCACCTCTGCAGAAATCTTGCTTTTACTCCCACTGCCTCCTTGCAGGTGGATGGAGCAGATGTTCAACTCCTCACTTGGCCCTGCCAAGACCTTCCCAGCAAAGACAGTGAAAGTGAAGTCGCTCAGTCATGTCCGACTCTTTGCAACCCCATGGACTGTAGCCCACCAGGCTCCTACATCCATGGAATTTTCTAGGCAAGAGTACTGGAATGGGTTGCCATTTCCTTCTCCAGGGGATCTTCCCGACCCAGGGATTAAAACCGGGTCTCCTGGATTGCAGGCAGACGTTTTACCGTTTGAGCCACCAGGGAATTCCAGCAAAAGTGGACCACTAATTCACCCCACCTTATCTCTGCTTCGTCCTGAAGACACTACCCTGGCAGTGGCACCAGAGTACTGTTGCCTGCTTCTGCCTAGGGGAAGAGGGAAGATCAGCTTGGGGACTGGACCCACCAGCACCACAAAGGGGTGAATGGAGCACTCCCTGCCAGGCTGGGATGGAAGGTTAGGTCCCTGCTTTCTCATGTGTGTGTGTAAGAGTGTCTACCCACTTAGCCCCACTGACACCTCAGTGGGATAGTGGTGCAGATTTTCCTTTCATGTTTTCTTGAGCAGGATGAGTATTGCCTGAAGGATTTTCCGTTGTTAGCTCATCCTTTTCTTGATCTTTTAGCAGTGGGAACAGGCTATTCTTGGCACTTTTTTATATTCAACTCTTGTGGGTTCCAGGTCACAGGCTTCTCTGGCACCCTGATAAGAATACATGGGAAATAGTGAGGAATCCCAGGAGACTGAGTGCTAACATGTTTCTTAGGTCCCCAAGTCTCCAGGCACTCGTCCTCCTTTCCATCCTGTCTTCTATCTTTGTGTATTATGCATGGGGGTCTTTAGTTTTAAGAGGAGGCACTTGGGAGAAATGAGGCTACTCCATCTTTACCAACTAGAAGTTTCCATGTGTGTGTGTGAAAATTCTGTAAACACCCATTTTATGATAATGAACATCAGTTCATTCTTCAAATATACCATGTATCAGGCACTGTGATTGAGACTTAGTCTTTACCTTCAGAGATCTTAGTTTTTTACAGTTCAAAGTCCTGTGAAATAGATTTTAATTTTACCATAGCACTCAGGTAGAAATATAATTGTTTTAGAAATAAAACTAAATCTAAGTCACCACCTGGCTTGTTGGTATTACTAGCACTCCTTTGCTTCCTGTGGACTAATACAAGCCTCCTTTGGTTTATGACATACCAGGAAAATGGGGAAAGGGGCGTTGTCCTTAGTGCTTTGTTGTTGCCATGGTTACTGTTGCCTGTTATTCAGGTTACCATTAGACATTTTCCCAGGAGCTGCCCTCCAGTGGGCATTGTTTCCCTGGCCTCACCTCTCCAGGCTGTGGTGCTTAGTGAACAGACTGGAGGGATCTCTCCAAGCACCATCACTGTTCTAAGTCCTGGACACACTTCTGTCTCATGTGGAAGCTACAGCCCCAAAATCCGGAGGAATGTCACCTCTCTTTAACCTACTGGATGGGAAGTTCGGTTCAACTGTGAGTCTGGGCTTTATATAGTAAGGTCTGTTAGTTCTCTCCAGGGTTGGGAGAAGCCCCTTGGGGACAAATTACTTGCTCTCGACTTTCCTCTGGAAACTTGCTTTGGTGATTTGAGAATGCCCAGAAGTAGAGTTGAGCAAGCTCCAGGAGTGGGTGATGGACAGGGAAGCCTGGGGCACTGCAGTCCGTGGGGTCGCAAAGAGTTGGACATCACTGAGCAACTGAACTGAACTGAGAAGTAGTGTTTTGAACTTGATGATGGTAATAATGGTAGTAACATTTAGCTTATGTGCTGTACTGAGCATTTTCTTTGTATCTTCTCATTTAATGCTAATAGCAGTCTCAAGAGTTAGTGATATCATTAGACCCAGATTGCAACAAAGGAAATCGAGGTACCAAGAAGTCAACAAACTGGCCCAAAAAGTCACTCGGCTAGTAGCTGGTGGAGCTAGAATTCAAATCCAGGCAGTGTGACTCTTGAATCTGAAGTTCTCACACTTCTTCTTGATATATGACATCTTTTGACTTTCACTTTGCTTTGTTATTATTTGTTTGAAATCAAGATTGTGTCTGAAAGAAGTGCTTCTGGGCTTTTGAAAGTTATCACAGAATTAAATGTAATTAAACAGCATTTCTAGTTAGAAACACTTTTTGTTTTCTTTCTTATGAAACCATATAGATAGATCTGGGAACTGGAGTATGAAAAATATCCAGTACATAGCTTATGTTTTAAATTAGAGTATCAGTTCAGTTCAGTTCAGTTGCTCAGTCGTGTCTGATTCTTTGCGACCCCATGAATCTCAGCACGCCAGGCCTCCCTGAGTTCACTCAAACTCACGTCCATCGAGTCGGTGATGCCATGCAGCCATCTCATCCTCTGTCGTCCCCTTCTCCTCCTGCCCCCAATCCCTCCCAGCATCAGACTCTTTTCCAATGAGTCAACTCTTCCCATGAGGTGGCCAAAGTACTGGAGTTTCAGCTTTAGCATCATTCCTTCCAAAGAACACCCAGGGCTGATCTCCTTCAGAATGGACTGGTTGGACCTCCTTGCAGTCCAAGGGACTCTCAAGAGTCTTCTCCAACACCACAGTTCAAAAGCATCAATTCTTTGGCACTCAGCTTTCTTCACAGTCCAACTCTCACATCCATACATGACCACAGGAAAAACCATAGCCTTGACTAGACAGACCTTTGTTGGCAAAGTAATGTCTCTGCTTTTCAATATACTATCTAGGTTGGTCATAACTTTCCTTCCACGGAGTAAGTGTCTTTTAATTTCATGGCTGTAGTCACCATCTGCAGTGATTTTGGAGCCCAGAAAAATAAAGTCTGACACTGTTTCCACTGTTTCACCATCTATTTCCCATGAAGTGATGGAACCTGATGCCATGATCTTTGTTTTCTGAATGTTGAGCTTTAAGCCAACCTTTTCACTCTCCTCTTTCACTCTCATCAAGAGGCTTTTTAGTTCCTCTTCACTTTCTGCCATAAGGGTGGTGTCCTCTGCATATCTGAGGTTATTGATATTTCTCCCGGCAATCTTGATTCCAGCTTGTGCTTCTTCCAGCCCAGCGTTTCTCATGATGTAGTCTGCATAGAAGTTAAATAAGCAGGGTGACAATATACAACCTTGATGTACTCCTTTTCCTATTTGGAACCAGTCTGTTGTTCCATGTCCAGTTCTGACTGTTGCTTCCTGACCTGCATATAGGTTTCTCAAGAGGCAGGTCAGGTGGTCTGGTATAGTCATCTAATAATCAGATTTTTTATTTGTTTCTGAAAGTAGGAAGTGATGAGTTTGTTAGAAATTTCTGCCTTTCTGTTTGGTAGTTTAAGCTCAAGAGAAAATGTAACCAAATTATTTTTTATGATATATATATCTGTTTATCACATTTCTTTATATGGTGGTAACATTTTCTATTACTTTAGAAGTGCCTTTTTGAACAAAAATACAGGTAGTAGTATAACTAGAAGGATGTGATTCATAAGTCATTATATAAATATTACTCATGCCCTTAGATTTAAATTCTACTTTAGGGGCTTATTATAAAGCTGTTATAATTGTTCAGAAAAGATTTGTCCTTTAACTTGATTTTTTAGTGAAAATATATAATTTGTTCTATTCATTTAAAATGTGGAATCAAGTTTATTTACATGTATAGTCTATGTACCTGATAGTATAAAATATAAAATTTCTGCCATGTTTTGTTAGAGAATAATATATAATTTCTCTTGAAGTGATCCATTAATTTCTGTTTTTTCATATCATTGGTTTTGAGATTTCTACAGGCGCTTTCTCACTATGTGATTTATATGAGTCAGATACCTTTTTCAACATTGTATTGATTTATCATCCATGCTGTTTAAATACATTCTTGTTGATATATAAAGATTCTTTGTTAATTCTGGCTCAAGAGGAACCACAGGAGAGAGCCTTGAAACTTTATTTATTTTGCTGTCTCGTACACCGGGTTATTGTTACCATCTTTCTAAATTCCATATATATGCGTTAGTATACTGTATTGATGTTTTTCCTTCTGGCTTACTTCACTCTGTATAATAGGCTCCAGTTTCATCCACCTCATTAGAACTGATTCAAATGTATTCTTTTTAATGGCTGAGTAATACTCCATTGTGTATATGTACCACAGCTTTCTTATCCATTCATCTGCTGATGGACATCTAGGTTGCTTCCATGTCCTGGCTATTATAAACAGTGCTGCGATGAACATTGGGGTACACGTGTCTCTTTCCCTTCTGGTTTCCTCAGTGTGTATGCCCAGCAGTGGGATTGCTGGATCATAAGGCAGTTCTATTTCCAGTTTTTAAGGAATCTCCACACTGTTCTCCATAGTGGCTGTACTAGTTTGCATTCCCACCAACAGTGTAAGAGGGTTCCCTTTTCTCCACACCCTCTCCAGCATTTATTATTTGTAGACTTTTGGATCGCAGCCATTCTGACTGGTGTGAAATGGTACCTCATAGTGGTTTTGATTTGCATTTCTCTGATAATGAGTGATGTTGAGCATCTTTTCTTGTGTTTGTTAGCCATCTGTATGTCTTCTTTGGAGAAATGTCTATTTAGTTCTTTGGCCCATTTTTTGATTGGGTCATTTATTTTTCTGGAGTTGAGCTGTAGGTGTTGCTTGTATATTTTTGAGATTAGTTGTTTGTCAGTTGCTTCATTTGCTATTATTTTCTCCCATTCTGAAGGCTGTCTTTTCACCTTGCTGATAGTTTCCTTTGATGTGCAGAAGCTTTTACGGTTAATTAGGTCCCATTTGTTTGTTTTTGCTTTTATTTCCAATATTCTGGGAGGTGGGTCATAGAGGATCCTGCTGTGGTGTATGTTGGAGAGTGTTTTGCCTATGTTCTCCTCTAGGAGTTTTATAGTTTCTGATCTCACGTTTAGATCTTTAATCCATTTTGAGTTTATTTTTGTGTATGGTGTTAAAAAGTGTTCTAGTTTCATTCTTTTACAAGTGGTTGACCAGATTTCCCAGCACCACTTATTAAAGAGATTGTCTTTAATCCATTGTATATTCTTGCCTCCTTTGTCAAAGATAAGGTGTCCATATGTGCATGGATTTATCTCTGGGCTTTCTATTTTGTTCCATTGATCTATATTTCTGTCTTTGTGCCAGTACCATACTGTCTTGATAACTGTGGCTTTGTAGTAGAGCCTGAAGTCAGGTAGGTTGATTCCTCCAGTTCCATTTTTCTTTCTCAAGATCGCTTTGGCTATTCGAGGTTTTTTGTATTTCCATACAAATTGTGAAAGTATTTGTTCTAGCTCTGTGAAGAATATCGTTGGTAGCTTGATAGGGATTGCATTGAATCTATAAATTGCTTTGGGTAGTATACTCATTTTCACTATATTGATTCTTCCAATCCATGAAATGTATTTATCATCCATGCTGTTTAAATACATTCTTGTTGATATATAAAGATTCTTTGTTAGTTCTGGCTCAAGAGGAACCACAGGAGAGAGCCTTGAAACTTTAAATTTAACTTATTAAGCCGACATCTGTTAAAACACCTGCTGTAGTGAGTCCTGCTGGATGTCTGGGATAAACAACAAGAAGGACATGATTAGTGATTGTAGACAACCCACATTCTGGAAGGGGCAAAACCCATGACAGCATAATGATTGGGATGTACTCTCTGCCCTTGAGGAGTTCTAGGACCAACAGAGAATGAAAATGTCAAAAAACAGATTATTTCAAAACTCAGGGGATTGTTCTGTTTAAGAGAAATAATATTTCAGCCTTTATTTTCTGTGATATTTTTAGTTGTGATGAAATTTACATATTCCATTTCTATGCCCTGTGTGTCTATTGCCTTATTTCTTCTTGGTCCCTGTAAGATTCTTAAGAAGTACTTAGAGCAGTTGAACTGCTTAATTCACCATGCCGAGCTATTTGTACGTGTTTCTGCTAGGTCTTAGGGGCGAGAGTTATTTGTAGTGCCTTTGCTCAAGGATCTTATTAACTGTAGTTTGGGGTAGGCCTTGAAGCAGAGTTGCAAACCAAAGATTCCAGGGTAGTTGTGGTAGAAGCTTGGTAGGAGTTGTGGTTAGTGTGCTAGGGACCTCAGAGAGGAGCACACAGAATAAGCTGGGGGGTCATGCAGTGCTTCCCAAAGGAGGGTTTTAAAGGAGGAAAGAAAGAATTAACTAGAAATACAGAGTTAGCTTCTTGTCATTTAAATAGCAGCTATAACATCACTTCCTTGGAAACTCCCTAACCCAAATCAATACTCTATTAAGTTGACCCATTTGCTTTCTTTTATAGCAGTTACTGTTATCTTCTTGTCTGTTACTTGTTTGCTTATTATGTCTCTTCTCTCCAGAATGTGACTGCGGTAAGAACAGGGACCCTCCCTCTTTTTGTCTTGTTTCCTATGTATCCCCACTGCTTAGCATCATGCCTGTCACCTTCTAGGAGCTTGGGAAATGTTTGTTTGTTGAACAAATGAATAAATGAATGAAGAAATGATGAATACTGGAGACAGAGTGTGAGCAGATAAAAGTAAATATGTGTGGAGGCTCAGTTGAGAAGCTGCAAATGATTAGATGTGACTGAAGCAGAGGTGCTTTTTCTTAAAAGTTAGGAGATGAAGTATGGAATGAGAACTTTATCCTTGAAGTCTTGGACAGCTTCTGGGCTGCATGAAATGTAATACATATTTCTTTCCCTGAATCCAGTGATTGACAAGCAGAGTATGTTTGAAATATCTATTTTGGCAAAGCTGATGGCCTCACTGAGGCCTTGGGAAAATGTTACTAGAAGAGGATTTCAACTAGAAAGCTTTGGTGATATTCTTGAAGTCAAGTAGCCAGAATGTATAAGGTACTAAGGCATAATAAGGTCCTCAGGTATGGGATTTACTATGACAGAGCCAAGATGTGAAGGACTGCCAAGAATACTAGAATGTTGTTAGGTTTACAGTGTTCCTTGGCTAATTCTCTTGAAACATTGCATTACTTGAGGTTTATATTCCATGGTTGTTTCAAAGGCATGGCCACTTTGGGGATTTTTCTCTTCCTTTCTCCTTTTTATTTTTGCTTTAGTGCTTGAGGTAGCATATATGATGTCATCCAGCTTCTTTATGTGATGATGGTAAGCGGTTCCTCTTCCATGACTGTGAAAATATGGTACAGTTCACTTTAGACCTTTTATTACATACGTATTACATGTAAGATAAAGTACTGGCTACTTGGATATAAAGGTAAGCCAGATTTTTAGCTCTTTCAAAAATATCACAGGTTGCTGATTTATATCTGAAACACATCATTTCCTATGGTAAGAGAAAGCGAATCTGGCGTTTTCTAGATTTCCCTACAATGCATAACAACAAATTTTCACCAAATTGACTACATCCTTTGAAAATAAGTTTTTTAAGAAAAGAAAAATTGTTACTACCTAAGTTGAATGTACTTTTCAGTTTTCTGCATGGATTATGGTTATGGCAGAAAGCTGTGATTAGAACTTTTTTCAGATTTTGGTTGTACCCTTCTGTTTCCTTGTCTGCCTAGGTGTGACTGATCTGTCAGAAAGCATGGTCACAGGGTCCCTGGAGGTACTCCAGGTCAGTTGTGTGAATAGGGAGCTTCTCAGGTCCTCTTGCTCTACCTGTCAGTCCTTCACATCTTGGCAGTGTCGTAGTAATCCCATACCTGAGGACCTTATGCCTTAGTACCTTAAAGATATTATACAGAACATAATTTTGGTTGCTTTCAAGCTTTGGAGCTTCCTTAGCATGTTTCGGTCCTAAAACCTGGCATATTTTTCATGAATTGGGAAAAAACTAAACCTTGGTGTTGTTGGGGCTCAAGGTGGGCCACCCCAAAATATGCCACAATGGCATATTGATTATTTTGAATTGATGTTGCTTGAGAAACAGCTGATGCAAGAAAGAAGCTCTGACCTACTTCTGTCCCCCTAAAAGCAGGAAATAAATCTCCCATGTGAAAGAAAGGTACACTCCGTATATCTAGAGATAGTGTGAATGTGTGTGCTCAGTTGTGTCCGACTCTTGTGACCCCATGGACTGTAGCCCGCCAGGCACCTCTGTCCTTGGAATTCTCCAGGCAAGAATACCAGAGTGAGTTGCCATTTCCTTCTCCAGGGGATCTTCTTGACCCAGGGATTAAACCTGAGTTTCTTACGTCTCCTGCGGCAGGTGAGTTCTTTACCACTGAGCCACTAGGGAAGCCCCAAATCAGACATTCTTTTTTTTTTTTTCAGACATTCTTAAACTATGATTTAATAACCATTTTAGCTATACTGTCTCTAAGTTCAGCAGGGTATGAGTCTATACTCATGGGTCTGGTTTTTGTTAGGGCTCCCAGGAATCAGTGAGCAACTTGCTTCTATAGTAGCAATTGCTACTATAACAATCTGCTGTTGTTAGCTTTCTGTATCTTGTTTACCCACCAGTGTCTAAAAAATTTCAGTGTGTTGACTTCAACGATACCTACATAATTTACTGGAAAAATTGGCCGTGAGGAAGTTAAGCACAGTCAGTTCTTCTCTCAATCAAGGAATCTATAGCAAGCTGTTTGCCTTCATTTGGATCGTATATTTTTATGTTGATCATTAGTCTATTTTAATTTTAAACCTTTCCTTGTTTCTTTTTCTATTATTATAGCTGAATGTTTATGTATTTAACGGAGATAATCTTTCTGGAGTACCTGGTGATGTATCTTTGGTCAATAAATTGGTTTTTCTCTCCTAATCTTTTCTTATTGTGGTTCCAGATAAGAGAGTAGGGTAAAAGCCTCTTCAGAGGGGAAATTCCTTTGAGACTTAAAAGGGAAACAAAAGACAGCCCTTCCAGGTGCCGAAGAAATGTAGATTGAAGAGCAGAGTTAAGGCAGGCAAGTCCTGACATTCTCTTCCCTGCACCCCCCCACCACCATAAAAGTGAAAGTCACTCAGTCCTGTCCAACTCTTTGTGACCGCATGGACTCTACAGCCCATGGAATTCTCCAGGCCAGAATACTGGAGTGGGTAGCCTTTCCCTTCTCCAGGGGATCTTCCCAACCCAGGGATCAAACCCAGGTCTCCCGCATTGCGGGCAGATTCTTTATCAGCTGAGCCACGAGGGAAGCCCAAGAATGCTGGAGTGGGTAGCCTATCCCTTCTCCAACGAATCTTCCTGACCCAGGAATTGAACTGGGGTCTCCTGCATTACAGGTGGATTCTTTACCAACTGAGATATCAAGGAAGCCCTTCCCACCACCATGGGGGTCCGGAATTCTGGGTTTGGGGGACACTGAGTTGCAGGTGAAGCCAAAAGTGAAGGATGCTTATGCCCCATTCCCCTCTTGAAACTCAGGGAGGAAACTGCCTTGCAAGGTTGCCTCAACACAATAGAAGCAGTGACAGCAAAGTAAATTGTGGCATGATGTGGTTAGGTGGAGAGAGGATGCCTGGGCCTCCTTCAGCTTGTGAGTGTCTTCTGAGGAATCCCAAAGGTATCACCCACCCCAGGTAACTAGGTTGAGAGTTAGCGAACCTGTCAGTGGGGATGCTGTGTTGAGGGACAGGCTGATATCAGCACTCTAGTTGTTGGCCAGGTAGTAGTCATACATGAGATTGCAAAGTATAGATGGCTTTACCTATTAAAGCTGAGAAGGAGACAAACAACCAGGCCAGACCCCTGGGCTCTAAGCCAAGAGCACATCCCTGAGCCCAAAGCCTGCATGGGGTCCAGCATTAGTGTCTGGCCAGTGTCTGGGGTCCAGACCTATAAGGAACCTTGTCTTGGGGACCATAGAGCCCCAGGGGACAGCACAAGGGCCAGTACATGTGTATCTGTGAGTCTTTCCTTTACCACAGTCAAGTTACAAAACCCCATCCACATCCATATACCCAGCTGCCATCTTCATAGAAGCAGGGAGAAAATCTGAACAGAGAAACTGAGTGTTTACCTGAAGAAAACTATAAACCACCTTACCTGTTGCCTGAGAAACCCTGTATTCAGGTCAAGAAGCAACAGTTAGAACCAGACATAGAACGACGAACTGGTTCAAAATTGGGAAAGGAATACATCAAGGCTGTATATTGTCACCCTGCTTATTTAACTTATATGCAGAGTACACCATGTGACATGCTGGGCTGGGTGAAGCACACAAGCTGGAATCAGGATTGCAGGGAGAAACATCAATAACCTCAGATATGCAGATGACACCACCCTTACGGCAGAAAGTGAAGATGAACTAAAGAGCCTCTTGATAAAAGTGAAAGGGAAGAGTGACAAAGCTGGCTTAAAACTCATCATTCAGAAAATGAAGATCATGGCATCTGGTCCCATCACTTCATGGCAAACAGAAGGGGAAAAAGTAGAAACAATGACAGATTGTATTTTCTTGGGCTCCAAAATTGCTGCGGACAGTGATTGCAGCCATGAAATTAAAAGATGCTTGCTCCTTGGAAGGAAAGCTATGACAAACCTAGACAGTGTATTAAAAAGCAAAGACATTACTTTGCTGACAAAGGTCCATATAGTCAAAGCTATGGTTTTTCCTTTAGTCAGGTACAGATGTGAGAGACAGACTACCAAGAAGGCTGAGCACTGAAGAACTGATGCTTTTAAATTGTCCTGGAGAGAACTCTTGAGAGTCCCTTGGACAGCAAGGAGATCAAACCAGTTCATCCTAAAGGAGATCAACCCTGAATATTCTTTGGAAGGACTGATGCTGAAGCTGAAGCTCCAATACTTTGGCCACCTGATGGGAAGAGCTGACTCATTGGAAAATACCCTGATGCTGGGAAGATTGAAGGCAGGAGGAGAAGGTGAAAACAGAGCATGAGATGGTTTGATGGCATCACCAACTCAATGGTTGTGAGTTTGAGCAAACTGGGAGATAGTGAAGGACAGGGAAGCCTGGCGTACTACAGTCTGTGGGGTCGCAAAGAGTAGGACATGACTTAGAGACTCAACCAACAACAACTATAAATCAAAAAGGACTGAACTACTATAAAATGCAAGTTAAAGTCAAGGTCAGAGCTTGAAAAGCAAGATTAAATCAGTTGTAGAAAATTAAAGAGCCACGTTTTCTTGGCACATCTTAAATTTAGTCTTAAAGGATATATTTTCGTCATTTAAATTTAAATTTTGCTCACTGTTGAACACAGCTTAAATCCAGTGATTGTCTGATTGAGGTTGTAGATTGCCTGCATTTGGCATACCTAATTAATGCTATTTTTGATTATTTGATCACTAGAAGTGGAATTTTCATTTTCTCATTATCTAGTCATTGTTATAAAATAAGCACAAAATGAAATAAAATTGTAACACAGTTGTACAGTAACTACAGTACGTACATGATGGTTAATATTTCTAAACTGAAATGCTGTCTGGCAAGCATCATTGCAATGTACTTTTTGAAATTTCCATTCATTTGCTGACAATACCAAATCTGAGTTTGGTGTAACCAAGGTGGTTTGAGAGTATCTGTATATAATGTCTGTAAGTGTGGGCTATATGAAATCAAGTACATCTCAGATTTTGCATAATCTATAAATAGGGAGCTAAATTGTTTGAAAGTTTACCTATCCCTTTCCAGTGAAGAGAGTTGCTATTTGCTGTGCTAGAGGGATTAGTGAAAATTGTTCTCTGGGTGCCTCATTTTTCATCTTGATAATATTTTATTAATTACCTAATCTATCATAATAAGTAGAGCAGTCAATTTATATTAGTCTATAACTATGAGGTGAATTATTTTTAAATGATGCATTTAAAATCAACTCGATTGAGGTAAAATTTACATACAATGAATGTACCCAATATACAGTAAGAGGTAGCTATTTTAAGTGTACAATTCTATGTGAACTAGTCTCCTTAGTTCCTCATGGTTACATCCTTAGACATTATCAACCAGTGTGCTTTCAGGTTGATATTGATCCACTAACACTTATACTGGACCATATTAGAAGTATTTATAAAGGCTTTCTAGGTATGTGGGCTTGTTTACATTTATCAGCTAAATGGTCCTAAGTTTTTGTTTTTTATTCTTATGTTTGAGACACTCAAACCTCAGCCATCTAGGTGGCTCCAAGTCTCATAGCCTTATTGGTAGTTCTCTTGTAATGTTCAAGTAAAAACAGTTCAGGACTTGACTATGGGAATTCTAGTATTCTCCTTAAGAATGTGGCTTACATTTCCAAGAGAGCCTCTCCATTTTCTCTTCCTACTAACCTCATGTTGCTATATCTCACCTCGAGAGCCTCTTCCCTTCTCTGTTCCACATCGGCCCAGGCTTTACCTCTCTTCCTCCATTTCCTGGAACCCCACTAATATAAAATGACTGGGAGCATTTGTAGCATGTGTGCCCTGAGGATTTGGGGACCTTGTTACTATATACGACTGTGAGTGATGTATTAGCTAGTTCTGGGTCTGTGATAATTTCCTTCACTCAGAGTGTCTCACAACACACATGTTAGATATTAGTAATTATGTGACATATCTGTTTCCATATTATATTTTGCCGGACTAGAGGAAAGCTTACTAGTTTTGTCACAAAATGGAATAGAGGTGATAGTGAAGGAGAGCAATCCTTGTTGCAGGTGGATAAATGAATCAATAAGTAATAACATTTTAAGTTAGTAAACCTTCTGATGTAACTTGATAAATATTGGCAACCTAGTAACTGCAGTAATTTTATAGCAATGCTGTGGAAGAATTTTTTTAACAAAAGAAAGTGATATTGGTTTTGCAGTGGCTTTTCAAGATCTGTAGGAGGCCAGAGTAGCCAAATAGCAAAAGAGATTTTTAATCAAGACAGTATAATTCTGAACTTAAAGAGCTTGTTTCAACTCCTGCCTGCTGAAGGACTTCTAGACAGAGCCAGATAAAATTTTGAAGGCTCTATGTTCTTTCGTTATCCTCATTTTTTAAAACTTTCTGAAGAAAGAAGGAAACAGATCTTAATAAGTCTCCCAGAGATACACTGTCCTTAAAAAGCATAAACATGTATATTTGTATTCTGTGTTTTTAGGTTTGTTGCTTGAGTTCCTTGTATATCAAGGAATATCTTTTATTCTTTTTATAATTATGGTAGGAAAAGGTGTTTTTCTCTGTTAAGCTGTAGTGAAATTAGTAAATGATGTCCGAATAGATGGATGACACGGGCCGGCAAGATGTGAGGTTTAAATACATTATGCAGTACGACATTTGCACTAGATCTTTCTCTCTTGCTCAGCATACTTTTAGACCAGTCATACATTTATTTCTCACCTACACACTTGCAGTCCTGTAGTAGAATCAGATAAATATGTGAAGGTGTCACTTTAATACAAGTTACGAAGGAGAGGTATCTACTCAGCATTTGGGGCTTCAGACGTAGTCACGGAGCTATAGGAAGACTTCCTTAAGGAAATGACAATTGAGCTAAGGCCTAAGGGATAGTGTAGGGTTGAATGGCACAGGGAGGGCCAAGGTTTTAGGAGGAAAGGGAACAGCCTCAATAGCAGGAGAGATCGTGGTAAGGATGGCGAGGACTCGGCAAGAGAGGGAGACCAAAGAAGAAGAGGTTGGGGACCATTCCCTGCTGACCAGGTAAAAGAGCTTTGATGTGGTCCTTAGGGCAGGGGAGTTTGGGAAGAGTCTTTTAAGGGCAGTTAATCAGATTTTCCTTTGCAAATGAAGAGCCTGTTGCTGAGTGGCAGGCATATTAAAAATGTTAGGAAGTTAGGCAGTACCCTGGGTGGGAATTCCAAAGGCTCCAACTAGGATGGGAGTGTTCAGGTAGACAAGAACAGTGGACCAATTTGAAAAAGATTTAGGAAACAAAAATCAACAGTACTTGGTGATAACCTGGATGGACTGGGGATTGCAGACAAGGGAGATGGAAAGAGTGGGCCTTAATTTCTGGCTAGGGTTCACTGAGATATGGGACAGGAGGCAGGACCAGTTTCAGAGGGGAAAGATGAGGGCATGGTTAGGCATGCAGTCTAAATATTTTACATTCATTTATTCTCATTTTACATCTCAATAAAGATTTATGGGGGCAGATCCAGCCCAGAGGGGGTAGAAGGGATTTGATGTTTTATTGGAAACAAATGAAATAATAGATTTCGTTATTTAGGAATTTTATTACTGACTTGACTTGAAGGCAGTTGTTTTATAGAAGATTTTTTCTTTGTAAGATCCCACTTCCCACATCTTCCTTTCTTGGCTGCATGCTTTTTCATGTTCTTGATGATGTATTCATATCTTCATAAGACTATCCTCTTTTTAGAGCCTGAGCATGGGAGTTTTCCTTGTAATGCTTTTTAAAATGTAAGAGTTCTTAGCAACAAAAAATGTTTTTATTTATCTTTTGATAGTTCACTATATGATGTTTAATGGAACCATATTGCAAAAGTTATTATAAAAGTAATTGTTGTTTTATGAAAATGAAATGAATGTAGACATTTTAGTACCTTGATTAATAGCTTTAATAATTTTTGAAGAATTAATCTTTTAATCATCCCATTTTCAACTAAAATTTCTTTTCATAGTGAATTAGTCTTTTTCAAAGCTTTACCTGATCTCAGCAAGTGGTCAGGCTCTTTTTTAAGGGAAATGCTTATAGTGGACTATCACAAAACCATTACAATGAATAAAACTAAAGCAAAGTTTCTCAACATCAGTACTTTTGACATTTGGGGCCAGGTAATTCTTTGTGGTAGAGACTGTCCTGTGCATTGTAGGGTGTTCAGCAGAATCCGTAGCTTTTAACCACTAGATGCTGGTATGAAGTGTGTGCTGCAGTCCATGGGGTTGCAAAGAATCAGACACGACCTAGCAACTGAACAACAACGACAACCCCCTACCCTGTTATGACAGCCAGAAGTGTCTGCAGACATTGCCAGATGTCCCCTTGGGGCACAGTTATCCCCAGGTGGCTAGATTTATGTTTAAATCTCAACTATACCATGTTGTACTTAAAAAAAAAAGAACTGTTGCAAAAGGGTGTGTAAAATAACATGCCAGTTATGATTTTTAATGTACAAAATAGTAAATTTGCTTATGGATGAATTCATTGGTAGTAATAAAAATGTGTCTGGAAATGGTACATACCAACTTTAGGATGGCAGTTACCTCTGGGGAGAGAAGGAATGGGCATGAACAAAGTTTTATGATATTTCACATTTCAGAAAGAGAGCAAAGCAAATTAAACCAACATATTATAAAATTAAATCTCAAAGTGGAATACATTTTTTCTTTATATTTACATGATCAATTGTTTTAAACTTCTGTGGCATATCATATAACATTCACTGTACTTCTTTTGTCAAAAATTTTTACTTACTGTCATGCATTATTACACACTAGGATGTAAACATTTGTACAAATGAGATACTTCACTTACTCACTCATGTTAAACTTAGGATGCCATATTAAAAAAAAAAAACACACATAAAGTTGGGGCCCAACAGACAGTTCTTAGCTGACTAAAATACATACCTGAGTATTAATCTTTCTTGATTACGTCTGAAATACTTAAATTTAGTAGTCAATCTAACTTTTAGTATTGGCAGACTATGGTAGTTTATACATATTAAAAATAAATACAAGTCAAGGAAAGATCTCTGAGGGATTCCTTGGAGAATAGTCTGATTTTTATCATTGCATATCCTGGATAATGTTTTGTATTTCTGTTAAATGCTCCATTGTATCTACTTGCCGTGGAATGTATCCTATGCATGAATTTACTCCCATTTTATAATTTTGCTCATAATGTAAAAGTAACTTAAATAATTTGTCTAAGTTAAGATTCTGTGAAATAAAAGTCTGAATATAGATAAAGATGGAAATATACGAAATATTTGCACATACTTTCAGGTGTATAAATATTATAACAGACTTTAGAAAACTATTTGAAAAGTTTTGTTGCTGCTAGCATTTTGAGAAAATACAGAAGAGAAATAAGCATACCTCCCTAGAAGTGAGAGAGTGAGCGTGTGTGTGTGTGTTTCAGAATATATCCTTTTCAACAATAGAATTTATATATATGATTGGCAGTGGCAAATAGCATTGCCATAGATGAGAAATGGCCTCCAGAATCAATCTTCCTAGGTTTAAAATTTTAGCCTTATTACTTCTCAGTTGTATGATCTTGGGGCAAATTATGGCACCTCCTAAAATTCAGTACATTTTCATCTGTACAATGAACATGATGGTAAGATTCTCTTCAGAGAATCTTGATTTAATTTGAAAATTAGATGAGTTAATACATGGGAAACACAGGGCCTGGCACAAAAGTTCTTAAGAATAGTAAAATAAAGCTGACTTTTTTTAGTTACCATATCTGTCTATAAGGTGATAATATTTATGTTTATAGGATTTTGCTTCTGCTGAAGGATCACATCAGTGTTTGAAAGCACTTAGTGTGGTCTTTGCATACCAAATACAAAGTGAAATATTTTTAAATACTTGTCAAGTTGTAATTTCTCCCAAGGAAGGGCTTCCTCAGAGAATAGAGAATGAATTGTAGAGTATACCTTTGGAATGGTTTAATCCATGGATAGCAGAGTAAAATAAAATCATTCTTTTTTTCTGTTCTGTTTCATAATGCATGTTGGATATTTTAAACTAGAGCAAAACATTTAAAACGATGACTCCTGCTACTTCCTTATAACTGTGTGATTGGTTTAGAGAATTTACTGTTCCAAAGCATAATTAAATCAACTTATGTAACTGCATTTAAAATAACTTAGTAAATTTATGATTGTTAATACCAATCAGTTACTTTGCCAACATCTTAAGAAGGGACAGTTGATTCTGGGAATAAACCAATGACTCAGGAGCTTTAGACAGTCAGCAGCAGAAGTGAGTTTTGATTACAAGTTTCTGTGTTCAGTATGGTTGTTGACTGATGGATGCATGGTTTTTATGGGGTGGAGGATCATGAAAATACAGGAAGAAATATAAGCGCTAGAGGTATTTTTTTTATTTGTTACTACTTTAAAATTTTATTTTTCATTGTCTTTTTTTCAATTGTGGAAATTTATTCTGGAAAATGTTAAATGCCTTCATTTAGCTTGTTCACTCATGAAGATACTAGTACAATTCAGGAACCTCTTATCTTTCTGCATTCCAAAGTAATACAATTTCAATTTTGAGACAAAATTAAGGGTGAGGCATGGAATGATCATTAGTGTTTACTTACATATTTTATGATATCCTTAGTTTGTTGTTTAAAATATGAGCTCTTAAGTAACTCCTATTTTAAACAAATAAGATGTTGAAACAAGTAGCAGATTATGCCTATCTTACTAACTATACAGCTGGTGACATTCTCTTGCAGATGTTGTGGGGGCAATGGCTTGCTTTTTTTGAATAAATTGAATTTAAAATACAGTTCTTCAGAGTTTTCGCATATTTTTTCTTTGTCTACATCTATGTTATATGTAACATCTCAAGGTGATGGCATGAAGATATTTAAAAACAAAACCATAAACTTGTAAAAGTTCTGTAAATTAAGAAACTAAACATCAAAGATCATTAGCAAAGTCCAGGAAGATTGTTTGAAAAATACATTCTATCCCGTTTTCTGAACCAGAATATGGCAAAGTATCCAAAAGGAATAGGAAAAGACTTGGATCATCATCAGCATCTATATTGCCAGTCTTTTCCACATCAGCATCTATATTGCCAGATCTTTTCCGAGACAAAATGCCTCAAATACAGAAGGGCAAGAGGGAGAGATGGATTTGAAGCAGCATTTTTGTATCCTAGGATGCACAGACCCCATGACAAGGTGTGGTGAAGGTGAATTAGTGGGAGTAGGATGTGCTAGGAAGTGTGGGCTCAGCAAACAGCTTATTCAGAGAACTTTGTCCAGGTGGCCCAGCCTCAGACCAGCCAACCCAACACGAAGAATGTTTACTAAGAATCCAGGTTTCAAACTGGGCTCGGGTACATCAATCTGCCTTTGAAATGCAGGTTGCTAAAAAGTCCAATTACCTCTTTTGCTGCCTGACACCAAGCCTGGCGGATCTCTTCCTGTCTTAGTGAGGATGAGTTATAAGTGGGAGTGAGGGTGTGGCTTATGAAAAGTCATGAATAGATAAAATACTGCTCTGAAGATTTAAGAGCAACATATAGTTCTGAAGATAATGTTTTTGGTAACAAGCAGGTGAAGTTGTCTCCTAAAGGAGAGCCAGGAGGGTATGGCCTCTATCGTGGCAACGAGCTGACATGAGGCAAAAAGTGCAGACGGCTGAAATAAGGACCCATGAGAAATCCAAAAGGAAGGAAAGAAAAGAACAAAACTGATAGGTCAGTTTTGATTAATTCACTCATGAAATAGTCATTCATGAAATATTTATTGAAAACCTACTATGTGCCTGCCATTCTAGACACTTAGGATGTAATAATGAATGAAACACACAAAACAATTACGAAAAGTTCAGCCTTAAAGTTACAAGGTTTCTAATGGAAACTTTAGACATACAGGAGTAGAAACAATATTTAAGGTTGCTAGAAGAAAACTTTTCTAAGTTCTTTTATTTCCAGGTAATATTAGTTCAGAAACAAACCTCTGATCTCATTGGTACCTAAAGATTTTTTAATGATTGTATTTAGTGTTGGCTGTGGTTGTAGAGTGGGTTCTCATGCTGCTGAAAAGAACTGTAAAATTATATATTTTTGGATATATCAGTTCATACCCCTTGACCTATCAGTTACAGAGTTATCAGTTACAGAATTTGCTTTATGGAAATGAAGATGCAGATGAAGTGTGTTCATTAGTAGACTGGTAAAATAACCATCTATTAAAGACAGTGGTTTTAAAAAGTATTTAATGACAGGTCAGAATATTCCATGTACAATATCAAGTGAATTAAAAGCAACATACAACACAGTATATGTGTGCTCAGGTTCTTCCAATTTGAGAAAAATTTACTGGAAGAAAATATTATCAAGTATTATTAGGAAGGGTTATATAGTTTTTTAATTTCTTTTTATACTCTTATATCCCTTTATATTCTTTTATATGAGTTCATATTAGTTTTATAAGTAGTATGAATAAAAATGTTAAATTTTCCAGCATCTTCTCTTAATTGTGTGTGTTTTCCACCGTACATTGAATTGACTGTATGTAGAAAACTTCCATTCGTTTGACTTTGTTCTGTAAGTAAATAGAAAACCCATATTGAGAGAGTGTGTGTGTGTGTGTGTGTTGAGTCGAAAGAGGATTTTCGTGGTATTGATGAAAGAATAAATAAAGGAATAAACATTTCATTTTATTTGACCCTCCCCCCCGCCTTCAGGCAACTGTTTTATACTGTAAATTCTATTTATGAGATTGCCAGGGGGAAAGTCTGATGAATTTCTTTCTTCAAGATGGTGGCAGTCATAAATTTAAATATGTAGTCATATCAGTGGGCAGTTTTGAACTAAGCAAGACCTTTTATAAAATCAAACAAAGCTTTGACACTTAGGACGCAACAAAAAAATGTCCACTATAGGATGAAATGCTACATACACTCAGTTGAAATGTGGGCAGTTGGGCTCTCTTCCTGGATGCCATCCTGCTGCCCCTTCTTTGTGCTGTGAGCAGTTTTCTTGATAGGGTTTTGTACTTTCCCTTAGACTGTAGGTGGGTTGCTAGCTGGAGCCATTTGAAAAGGAGCAGGGTAAAAAAACAATGTTGGTGTATTAAGAGAGAGTAGCATACCTAGCAGAGTTACCTGGTACCTCTGTTAATATTCTAGGTGATCATCCTCCACATCACTTTTGACTTTGCAGTTTTCTTTCTCAATAATGAAACCAGGTAACAGAAAGTACCTGGACAGCTGAGTTTAAATCAGAAGGTCTGCCGATATACAAATAAATTGTATCCCCAGAGCTCTCTGTACTTTACATTCTGTTTCTCCCGTAAAAAAAACAAAAACATAATAACCTTAATAAGAATCTTTTTCCTCAGTAGCCTATAGCACTTTCAGATAATTTTCCCCCTGTAACACAAATATGAAAGCTGGTATTTTCTACTATTTTCAACAGGCAGGTGAGAAACAGGGTTTGATGTACAGACGTGGTTATGACTCAGGGTTTGTCTTTCACCATAATGGTCACTTTTAAAAAATTTATTTTTTTCTCCCTACTTTTATGATTCCCTTTGCTTTTATAAGGAACGTAGGAGAAAAGCATGTATTTTGGATAAGTTAATGATTTTGTACCCTTCTGGTTATTACCTTATATTGTGTCTGTTTTTGTTTTGATGCAGGGACAAAGTTTTATAAAAGGTTTGCTCTTACAGATCTGAAAGTATCCCTACTTGGAGTAGAAAAGAGCAGGCCTTAATTATCCAGAAGACCTTTTTATATGACATGTTGACTTTGAAGAATCTATATGTTATTTTGCCAAAAGCTTTTTTATTCCTTTTATAGGCTAGAATATTAGACATGAAATATTTAGCGTAGTTATACTTAATCCTTAACATTTCCATTTCCTTTCTAGCCTTTTTCTTCTCTTCCAGCCAAAAAAGACCAAAAAAACCCCAAACAAACAAACAAAAGAACTTGTGATGTTTCAGTTGAAAGTAGGGTTCTTCTCACCAACTACTTCTGTTAATTCAGGAGGGCTAAATAAAGGCAGGGGGACGTTAATGATTGGTATTTGGTGGCAAATATTTATCCACTTCGGATTTGAAATGGGTGTTAATGGGGAGGAGCTGGTGAATAACTAGATAGGTTAGGAAGATAGGTTTGTTAGGAAGAGATAAGTGAAAGGAGGAGACTTGGAAGAGGTATTCTGCTACCAGCAACTACCAAGTATTATAGAAGTTTTTTCTCTGATATAAGAAACCCAATTAAATGCGTCCCTGGGTTTCAGGGGGCCATATAGATGTTGTCTATTGTCATCCATCCTGCTACTTTTGCGTTGCCTCAAGACATTGGCACTGCTGGTTCATCCATGTTCAGCCAGATAAGCCCTTGGTCCCCTAGCCTCTTCCCATTCTCCTTTTCCTTCCCTGACAATGCCTGCAGGGTAGTAAGAAAGACAGTTTTGGAACTGAGAAATGAGGGACTGAGGACAAGGAGGATTTATTTTTTATTCTCTAAGTTCTTGCTACTCTGTTTCAGAATATACCTCCAGACAGTTGGGATTCCTAGTTTGAAAAACACTAGAGAATGACTTTTCTTCTGCCTCTTTTCCTTTGCAGGAAACGCATGAAATTGTGGCAATCAAGAAATTCAAGGACAGTGAAGGTATATATATATTTTTTTTCTTTCTGTATTTAGTTTTTGTGAATCGAATATGGAAGAGATGAGATCTAGCTGATTAGACTATGTTCCTTAGATTTTAGAGTCTCAATCTCAGAAAGTATAATAAATATATCTTATTGATCATCATGCTTTGCTTTGAAACATCTAGTTCCTCTTGTGTGAATATTTTCAAATCTCATGATATCAGAAAATTCAGTTTGTGTTTTAAAGAGACAGCATTGGAAATCTTGCTTCAAATGCTGGACAGAAGATGTGCTATTTACACTGTTTCCACATACTAACAGTTTAAAATGAGAAAACTTATTTGAAGTAAATACTTCCTGGGTTCATCCAAGTAGTGAGTGCTGTGTTAAAGGCTCTGGTATTGGTTACTGTGATCTCCTAGTTAGATAGAAATACAAAGATAAGTAGTATGTAGACAGTACAGAGGGAATGGTTTTATATTTAGAATAACTCATTGGGAAAAGAAAAGCTTTTCAAGAAGAAATACCATACTTGGAAGCTTTGGTCACATAGAGACCATTTCAAATGGAGTATTAAATTTGCCCTATACCGGGCAAGGTTTAAAATAAAATATTAACAACAACAAAAATAGTGTACCCAGTGAAAGTAATGTACAGGAGAAAAAATAAAGCATTTCAGTAGGCCATTAGGTTTTAAATCAAGACTATTATTGGCCATACAAATACAGCCAAGTAGTAAAACTGACTCCAAAGACAGACGTGGCCTCTAAGAAGATCCAGGTAGCATTTTTTTCAGTTTTTTTTTTTGACAGAGACTCCAAGCAGAAATATTTTTTACCTCCTAACACAGTGTTCTCATACATAATATCATATGTATATAACTGAAGGAAAAGTTTCACAAGGTTATTTTACTAATGTGAGGTTCTTTATTTTCTGTTCTTTCTTGCTCATATAAATTCATACAAGTACCTATTTTGGCATCAAATATTTTGATTCACAGCCTGCCATTTGAAAACTAGTGCTACAGGAGTGAAAGATCCCACCATAACATCAACCGATCATATCTAGTTAGAAGCGTGACAATAGCATTCATAGCCTACCTTCATCAGCACACAGCGACTGTGTACTGTCAGATACCAGCCTCTGTATTTGTGAACATTCACCACCCCTACCTTAGAGACTTAGCAAACATTAAATAACAAATGGGCCTCACTAACAATTCCTAGGGTAGAGACAGTAGTATTTGATGTAACCCAGCTCTGATGTGCTGGTTATGTGGAGCACATGCACGTCAGCTGGGAATTTTAGCCTTGTCTTGGCAGCCTTAAAGAGTAGGCCAAAAAAAAAAAGTACTTTAGCTAATTCTTTAAAAACAAAACCCAAAAAAGCCCTACTTCAAATGATATACCTGTAGTCTAATAGGAAGCAATAGCCCCAGGCCAACCCACTAGGAGACCATTGGAAGTGAGCTCTTTGAGCAGTGGCTTTGGGTTAACCACAGGTGGCCAGGAGACAAATGGTGTTCTACTAAAAAGAGTGGCTGCAACAGTAGATCAAAGCATAACCTTTGCCTGCATATAAAAACTTCTGACTGTGCATTCATCTTGTAAGGCACATTGTCGACCATCAGTTACCACCAGAAATAATGTGTCATCAAATTTTTGAAAAGCAGTGCAATCTAGGCCACATATGTCATTGCTTTTAAAAAAATAAATACCCAATTCTTTACAACCTCTATCCTATAGAATACCAATTCTTAGCTTCAATTAAGTGATATATTTGACCCCACATTAGAGTACCTTCAGATTGGCAATCAGTAGTGTATCTGTTGAAATTCATTGAGCACTGGGGACTTCCTTGGCAGTCCAGTGGTTAAGACTCTGCACTTCTACTGCAGGGGCATTGGGTTTGATCCCTGGTCAGAGAACTAACAGCACCATGCTGGATGGTGTTGCCAAAAATAAAAAAATTCCACTGAGTACTGAACCAGGTGCTGTAAGATCAATGAAGGTAAATCAGGTCTGGATAATTTCAAGAAGTTTCTGATCAATTAGAATTAAGACCTGTAAATAAAAAGCAGTAAAAGAGTAGAAAGCAGTCAGTGCCTGAATCACTTTGCATAATTTTGAGGTGAGAGAGATTGTTTCTAGTTGTGGCATCCCAGGACTGTATTGGTAGTCTAAACATGGGAAACATTTGATCAGCTCTTATTTCACTGAGCTGACAAAACACGAATCCACTCTGCCCTCATCTCTGCTGGGCCATTATCAGTTACTATACCTCAGAAGCATGCAGCCCCATCACTTACCACCTTGCACCTGGACACTTTGTAGGCATGCCTGTACATACTTCTGGAGGGATACTTCCTAAATATTTCAGTGATAGAATATGAAAATGTATCCAATTATTCCTAACTTCTCAGTTCCAGGCCTATCCTAGGCACACTTTCCTATTATTTCCAGTTCTCCCTGGGAGACCTAACACAATCTTTTCTGTCTTTACCCTTTTCCTCCTGCTAGAGTATTACTGTGCTTAATGGAAAGCAAGGGAACATGTGCAGTTAATACCCTTTTGGAGTGTGAAGTGTACATAGATAGTCTAGTGTTGGTGAGGATGTCCATTCAACCCCTATGTAAACCACTTAATTCTGTATCAGTTTATCATCTTAAATTTCAGTCAAGCTAATTATAATTAAAAATATTGTTTCATAATATTGCCCTTATTGTCATATAGCTCCCATGAGTTTCCTTTATTAGTTATCCTGAATATATTCTTTTGATATTGTCATACTGACTTTTCTAAATCCAGTATTTAAAAATCTTTGTGAAGGTAATGAAATAATTTTGCAAAAACATTGTTAAACTGAAATGGGATCTGAACTTGGTCTGACCCACATTCAAGCTAATCAAGTATTCTCATGCTGATGGTATCAAGGAATATTTTTTGAGTATATATATTATCTTCTGTTAGCTTTAAAAGATTATGATAATGTCCTATTTTCTTGTTAAATTCATATGTATCCACAAATTTACATTAACCATTTTTTGAGCATCATTTTAAGGTAGACTGCTGTTTAGTTCAAGAAGTCGTTATTATCCTAGATTATTATTTAAAAGGGAAACCAAAATTTTATAGTAAAAGTTAAATTGAGAGTTTTAAGTTGAAAAAAAGTAATTAAAATTATGAAAATAAATTTACTTTATCTTATAGTTAACACAATTTAGATTATAATAACAACTATGTACTATTTCTTAGAGAAAAGAATCAAGTGTTATCTTTTGGCGGGTGGGGCAATTTTTACAGTAAAACTATAGGCTAGGTCAATGAATGACTTTCACAATAAAAAGGTCATTAAAAGTATACAAAAGGTTTTGTCACTTCTTTTTCAGTATGTTCCTGTTTTTTTTTTTTTTTCTTGTCTTCATCCTTGTCAGTTTTTTTTTTTTTTTTTCTGTCTCTCCAGTTAACTGGTATAACTCCATCAGGTCATTTATCAGTGTCTTTGCTATGATTTTCCCTGAAAAACTTTGACACACTGGTGGGAATTAAAAACCCCTGTTAAAAGAAAGGAATGCTTGAGTGAATACATTTTTATTTGAGATCCTTTCATTTGTTAATATTTTCTATTTTGATGACTTTTGTTTCTTTATTCATCATCATAAATGTGGAGTCTCAGATAATGAATTCTTGATGATAACCCTGAATGATAGTATTATAAATTTGTCTATTAATATAAGTTTCCACAGAGAAACACTTACCTAATAAATACCTAACCAACCAGAAGTCTCCATAGAATTAATTCTACTCAGTATGTATTTGTATTTTTCTGAGAAAAGAAAAATTATCAGAGACCAAAAAGATACTAGAGATTATTTAGGTAAAAGGTACATTTCAGGCTATGTATAATGATAAATTGAGGCTAATCCTCCTACCCTTCCTATAATTCCAATCTTGTACATTGAGATTTGATGTTCAGATGATAATCTTCTATCACTTTTGGATCAGCATTCTCTTATATGCCAGTGTCTACCATGCTCAATTCTGTAAATAATCCAAGAGCACTAATTTAGATAGCTTTGGACCAGCAAGAATTACAAACCCTGTTCAACCTTTAATTAAAGAAGTCCTGTGGTCTAAAACTTATTTTTGACAAACTTTTGAATCATCTGATGTGATAGTACCTTTTGTTTATTCGAACTTTTCAGCCCTTCCTGAATGTACGGGTGATAGGGTGAGGAGAGATCCTCCTCACTTGTCATTGGGCCTCCATACATGACAAGGAGGCTGACTTTGAGGGAGTTGTGTAGTAGTCTATGGTTAAGATAGGATTTAGGCTGTGTCTTTGCTTTTCTATCAAAATTGCTTGCATTTCATATCTTGCTCCTGTTTATGGTTTCTATAGATAAATATTTTACCTTGGAATGGACATAGTTGTTCTTAATCATAAGAAAATGTTTAATTGATCATTCTTTCCTCCAGTTTATGTCATCCTTATTTTTACTCAGACACTGGAAAGTTCTATTCTGATCTCAGAATCAAGGGAACTCTGGTCTCTTATTTTGTATACTTGTACAAAACAAGGGTTCATAATCTTTAAATTCAAGAATCTGATTTCTGTGTAAGAGAGGCCTTGAGACAGACTTTCCAACCCTTGGTTAAACAGATGAATGAGTTCACTAAGTTTGAGCTAGTCATGATTTCACCACACTTATTTTTAATGACCAAAATGGATCTCTTTCAAACTTCAGGGATTCTTCTTGAATTTGGTGAACATTTTGCACCTTTCATGTTTTAATCCATTTCCATTGTGCTTTATCTGGCCTTCATCTCTGAAGATTTAAGAGTTCTCATCATTTTTGGTATATATGACAGCAGCACCACCATTTAAACCCCTCTGGCCATTTTTCTTGCCTCCTGTTGATGTTCCCTCTTCAGTCAGGGCATCCAGACTCAAAAATGGCACCGTTATGGTTTTGTACCATGATGGCTTGACTTTTCCCCACAGAGTACGTGTTTAAAGTCCATTTTGGGGTGCCTCTTTGGCTATACAAAAGTGTCAAGTTTGTGATTTCATAAAGTAGGTTATAGTTATTTCTGGACTTCTTTTCAAAGCCCACAGTTCTTTAAAAATAGGGTTACAGAAGAGTTTCTGCTCATCTTTGGATTTTTCTCTTTTCATCATTTATCTTTGCATTTCTTTCGCTCCTGTGATCTTTCTTCTTAAAAATTGTTTTCTTTTACTTTGTATCTCCCTCCTTGATTTTTATGTATGTTAACTTTCAGCCTTGCTGGCAAGGTTAGAAATAGGTTGGTTAGTTAGTTTTTTTTTTTTTTTAATGTCCTTTTCTGACCCTACTATTTAGTCATCACTCAGTAGAATTTCAGAGAAGGCAATGGCACCCCACTCCAGTACTCTTGCCTGGAAAATTCCATGGACGGAGGAGCCTGGTAGGCTGCAGTCCATGGGGTCACAAAGAGTCGGACACGACTGAGTGACTTCACTTTCACTCTTCACTTTCATGCATTGGAGAAGGAAATGGCACCCCACTCCAGTATTCTTGCCTGGAGAATCCCAGGGACGGGGAAGCCTGGTGGGCTGCTGTCTATGGGGTCGCACAGAGTCGGACACAACTGAAGTGACTTAGCAGCAGCAGCAGCAGCAGCAGAATTTACAGAACTTTGTCAGAAGCACTACCTGTACTAAGCTAAACACCCTCCATGGTAATTGATGTCCAGGTCTATCAGCATGCATATAAGCAGGAATCACATGGAAGGGCCTTTAGCAGCATCTAGTAGAATGCTAATACTAGTTTACTGCTGAGGAACCACAGCTACTATTTGATTAACTGAGACTAAGACACAGACCCCAGGATCTTCACTGAGCTTTTCTTCCACTGACACTGTGCTGCTTTGCCATGTAATGAAGCAGAAACAGTCTAGGCCTGAATTTGGGTGTTACAACTCACTCTCCAAAGCTCACCCACTGCCTTTACACCATGTCACCTCTGTCCCTGTGGTGTGACATTCCCTTCACTTGCCCTGAGAAAGTTATTATTTCTAGACTTGGTTTCTTCATTTGTGAACTGGAGTGAAAGTGAAAGTGAAGTCGCTCAGTCATGTCTGACTCTTTGTGACCCCATGGACTGTAGCCTGTCAGGCTCCTCCGTCCATGGGATTTTCCAGGCAAGAGTGCTGGAGTGGATTGCCATTTCCTTCTCCAGGGGATCTTCCCGACCAGGAATCAAACCCCCGTCTCCTGCATTGCAGGCAGATGCTTTACCATCTGAGCCACCAGGGAAGTCACAGAGACGGTAAAGCATCTGCCTGTAATGCGGGAGACCCGGGTTGGATCCCTAGGTTGGGAAGTTCCCCTGGAGAAGGAAATGGCAACCCACTCCAGTATTCTTGCCTGGAGAATTCCATGGGTAGAGGTGGCCTGGTGGGCTACAGTCCGTAGGGTTGCAAAGAGTCAGATGTCACACACACACACACACACACACACACACAGCCTAAATAAAAAGCCATGAGATTATTTCAACTGGAAGGCAGGGGGTGTTGTGCCCACTTCAGTAGGCTATGCATCTACCTTTAAAAATCTGCCTTACTCAACAGCTTTGCTACTTTCTGAACCTCTGAGGAGAGAAGCATGTATAAGTGGAATGTACATTCCTTTTCCCCATCATCTAATCATTTAGTGCCACAATTTTCATCATAAAGTACATGGAGTAGGCCAGGAACCTTTAAAAGTACTCATAGGAACAAGAATAATGGAATTTCCAGATAATGAAGAGTGTGCATTTTTACTTTCACTTACAGAATTAATAACTCTACTTTCTTCCTGTTCCCATTCATTACAATCTTAGTGCTAAAGTGCTTACCTCAACTTTTAATAACTGAGTGGCATAAATTAGAAGAGCCTTCACTTCCTAAACAAGATGAGCTGCTTAAATGAGGTGGCTCTGCATACTAAGTGATTTTGTGACCTTCTTTTTGATGATTTGTTTTTCTTTTCTCTTTAGCCGTTGTTTAGCAAAGTTAGTATAGATTCAAATAATAAATATATATGTAACAAAGTACCAAAATTCAGTGGAGTTTAGGCACATAATCAATGAGATCTTAATGAAAAGAAATCATGGATTATTAGATTTGGGAAAGGCCATGGGACTTTTTAGGATACTGTGTGGGTGTGGAGGAGTGTCCATTTAGTTACTTTATGAATGAAAAGTTAAATGGCTTGCCCAGAGTCACATGTTACATTGTTAGTTGGTTAAAAGGGTCCAAAATATAGGTCTCCTGGATCCTACTTCGGTGTTCCTTCTATGACAGCCATGCTGCTTTGGCCATTTGGCTTTATCTGTTAGCAAAGTGAAACTGCCACAAGTTGGTAATGATACAAAGGTACCTGTTTTTCAGTGCCAAGAATTCCCCAAGCTTTTGATTAGAAAAAGTATACCAGCTTTATTTACCTTTTACTTTGTGGCACCATTTATTTGTAACCAGCTCCAGCATAGCTTAGGGATGTTCTAATAACCAAATATATATGTGTTCTTGACCCTCGGTGCTGTCAGTTTTCTGCAGTCTTCATTTTTCATAATCACATATTGTAGACTACTAGGGGCAGAGGTAAAATAAATAGGGAAAATAAATTCAGTTTGTCTTACTGTCTGAAAAATGGCCCTTTCAAAGTTCTAGAGAAAGAAGCTTGAAAACACTGTCCTCAAAACCAGGAAGGCAAAGTGCCTTTTGTTTGATATCATATTGCTGCTTCCCATGTTTTATGGGAATAAGAGCTAGCCACATATGGGCAAAGATTTCCTCGTAGCACCATCAAAAGCATTTGTGTAGGAAGTATTTATTGATCTCCTCTGTACCAGGTCCAGTCCTAGGTGGTTGGGTGTGTATTATTGAATACCAAGCAGAACTTAGACCCGTCGTCCTAGAGCTCTTGGATTAGCAACGGTGGCCACATAGATGGTAAACCAGTAAGCAAACAAATACATCAGTAAAGATGGTGGGAAGGTTTGTGAATGAAAAGTCAGAGTACTGAGATGAGGACTAATGGGGATGGAGGCTTGCTTTGGCTGAGTGATCGAGTGACATTTAAACTAAAGCCTGAAGGAGCTAGCCCTGTAAAGAGTCTGGTAGTGTAATGAGGGTTCTCAGCAGAGGGAATAAGCTCAAAGGCCCTAAGGTTAAAAAATGAAGTTTGGGGCTCTTTTGGGAACCGAAAGACTAACATAAAGGTAGGGAGAGAAGGGCATGAGATGAGGGTGGAAACGCAGACAAGATCAGGTCATGAGTAGTATAGTTGTCTCTTGCTGAATTACTTCCTTATTAGAAGACCATCTATGTGGCAGTCTGTCTTAGAGATAGGTGGATTTTACTTTGATTACCTCAACCTTGGGAGTAACTCAGATGGGACAGCAGAGAAACAGGTTGGCCTTCTTCATAAGACTGGAGGCATTTAGCCTCCCTAGTCTTTAGCACTTCTGACAGTTACAAAACACCAGTTCTCTGGCCCAGCCCTGGTTTGCAGAACAGCTGGACATCTGCCCTCACAAGCCTCTAAGCTACTTTGGAAAGTCCTCTAATCACGTCACATACATTGCCCCTACTGCCAGGTGGCCCCCTGTTTCATGCTCCGACATGGGCCCTCTGAGGACCTGGTTTCCAGTTAACCTCCCTGATGTGGGTGGATTGGTTTACTGTCTGTGCCACTGTCCGCTTTGCTACTGCTGCTTCCTGCCTTCTGATAGGCAGAATTCCTGTTCCAGGATTCTCCAGCAGTTTTCTTGAAGTAAGGAGAGTATTTCACTTGTGTAACCAGTTCACAAAGGAGCATTGACTTTGATTTAATTATAGTCTCTTTTCTTTA
The DNA here is from genome assembly GCF_027580195.1 of Bos mutus. Taxonomy (NCBI): domain Eukaryota; kingdom Metazoa; phylum Chordata; class Mammalia; order Artiodactyla; family Bovidae; genus Bos; species Bos mutus. The sequence continues at coordinate 124,588,841 of NC_091646.1, forward strand.
AACCCAGTTTGAAAGGCGGCGGGGTAGGGGAATTCTCTGGTAGTCCAGTGGTTATGACTTGGCATTTTCACTGCCAGCTCCTAGATTCAGTCCCTGGTCCAGGAACTAAGATCCTGAGCTGTGTGGGGTGACCATAATCTCAGAGGTACTGCTGGCCCTGCATTTAGGATCTCCCTTCCCTCTTTGGTCCCATTTAGGGTCTTTTCTATAGTGTACTTTGCTTAGGAAACATTTCTTTCTTGAAGGCATCTTCATCTTTCTCATCTCTGTCCCTAACCCTATTTTCTTCCTTCCCAGACATGCCTGAATGTGAGGGTCACACAGCTTAGACTTTCAAGCTAGGATTCTGACCATTACCCAAAACCTTAGGGCCATATGTATTTTAGAATTCATAACTTTTAGATTTTAGAATGGAAATATGGCATGTCACCTTAGGATCCTGTGATCAGGTATTATTTCCAAAGCAAAATATAAGAATTATTTATACTAAGTAGGTTAAACAAAGACTTATAAGTGGTTTCATGTTAGTTCAGGTTTTGCTCCTAAAGAGATTTTCCTTAAAGTTAGGAAAAAAATATCAGTTTTTAGACTGATGTTTTTGGTTTTCAGAATGCTGATCAGGGATTAAGAACCTGTATCCTTCTTTGTATATACATATGTAACTATGGCGGTTAGGATGTCCCAACTAGATCTAAAGCTATTATAAAAATTCCTTTAACATGAAATAGTACCTTACTTGCTCCCCTGCCAATTGATCCATTAGCGTTAATGTGACTTCTGTCCTTCCTCTGTGTCTGAGGGTTCACCATGAGTGGAGCTGATGATACGAAAGGGTATATTGGTTCAGCATAAGTTCTCCATTCCAGTACACTACACTACCTCGGGGTGGACAGATGGACATGCCACAGGAGGACAGCAGGAACTGGCAGCAGCCGCTGTTCAGAGAGATCAGTCACCCTTAGCATTCCCTGCAGGCCGACTATGAGCTGCACTGTGGATACATGCAGGGCACGTGACCTCTGCTCACAGAGGTGACTCACATGCAGCCTGGGGAATAAAATGCTCTTTTAAGCCAAAGCTTTAGGCCCAACTTGAAAATTTCAATGGCTACAGATGCTGCATGGAAGCTCCAATCAAGTGATAAGATTGATTCCTTTTTACCCTTTTATACTCTTCCTTCCTCTGTATGTAGTGGTAGGGTTAACACAACAGTGGATTCCTATGTCGTATCTGTAAGTCTGTTTTATGTATACACTTTGCAGTAAAGAGTACAGGAAAATACAAGCAGAAAGTTAGGTTCGTGCTGGTCAAGTAAGCCTTTTCTTCTATAAGTTTCTCATTCTTGATCCTTTCAACAAGAAAATCTGATATTTGATATTCCATCCTTGGACTTCTTATGCAGAAGTACTCAAAGTGGAAAGTGAAATTGGTATGTTTTCAGTGTTCTTAGAATTTCCTGAATAGTGGTTTGAAAGCTTTAATTTTATTCTATTCACCATTGTTTACATTCTAGAAAATGAAGAAGTCAAGGAAACGACTTTACGAGAGCTTAAAATGCTTCGTACTCTCAAACAGGAAAACATTGTGGAGTTGAAGGAAGCCTTTCGTCGGAGGGGGAAATTGTACTTGGTGTTTGAGTATGTTGAAAAAGTAAGTCACTGACACAGTAGAGATCTGCCTCATTCTTTTATTTAGCACTGTTTCGGATGCTATTAAAGTATTATTGTTGGATGTTACTTGTCATTGTGCTCTTAATCTGACTGTAAAAATGAAAGTATTACCCAGAGTCATTAGAAATCCTGAAAAAATATTGAAGGATTTTGTACGCTTTAACCATATAGAGATAATCTTAAATTTAAACAGTGTATTGATTTGGCTTCTGAAGTCTTAGACTCTATCTTCAACAAGTAATTTTTAGACTTCGTTTGTTTTAATTATACGTAAGCAAGGCCTCTGAGGGAGAGGTACATAAATTGACAGTGATGGTACAGGATGATAGAAGTATGTGTAAGATACTGCACAGGCACAGGGTGTCTGAATCAGACCTAGATGGCTCATGAGTGGGCTCATGAAGCAGCCTTTTTGAATTGCCAGTGTTGTAGCTTTATTTGAGGGAAGAAGATGTGCCAGGAGCCAGAAGGTAAAGCTTGAGGAGGTAGATGAGACCACAAGTAAGGAATTAGAAGCGTGGGAGAAAAGAAGAAAAAGCACATACTGTTCGAGTTGTCTCTGTACTTGCTTTAATATTTTTATAATTGTTATTAACTCTTAGTGACAGTTTTAATCATATGACCTGAGGGGAAATGTCCAATGCCATAAACAATATTATATACCTATGAATTTCTTGAACAGCAACTGACTTACATCAGTTGGTTATTGTCAAGAACTGAAATAAGTGCTTTCACAAGAATAGAGTAAACTGGAGCCAGACAGACCTTTCAGAGGTTTCCTTACTGAGTAAATAGGTGGCTACTGCTGATTTCCTGTGTTCTTATCTAAAATTAAGACTGGAGAGGTTTATCTTTGCTTTAGGTTAAATCTCAGGTGCTTTCTGTGTCATAAATGACAGAGTATCACCACCAGCATTATCATCATGAAATGGAAAGCAGAGTTGCCAAGACAGCTAACCAGTAATATGGCTTTTCAATTAATTCAGCCTTTACAAATTATTTTTCTAATTAAATATATATGTATATAGTAATTTCATTACAAGCAAAACTTGAAAAAATATAAACTTTGTTGCCTTAAAACACTGTTTTATGTTGCTTTTCCAGAATCTGTTTAAAGGCTTCTTTTTTTGTGTTAATTTAGGCATTTTCCTAAGGGATCCTTCCCACTGGGGGAAAAAACCCTGAAATTTGATATTTTAAAAAAAGTAATAAAAAAGGATTGCTGTAGAATCAGATGCTTATTTTTTAGTTGTCAAAAATAATCATGTGGTCTACAATTTTGCTGCCAAATAATAAAATTCAGCCAGATCTATTTTAGTTATCTTTTTTATTTCTAATTCTACTCATGGTGATTGTTTACAATTTCGTATGAACAAACAGAGAAATCATCTATGTGTATCAGACAGTGTGTAATGTCTGCAGTCTCTCTGCTGATAAGTGGCAGAGCTGCTACCAGAACTCCAGTCTTCTGACCTCTAAGCCTGGGATTCTTGTGCTGGCCTTACAGTTTTTCAGTGGAAGGTGACCATCACCCTCCCATCAGTAGCAGTGCCTAATGATTGACAGTGAGTCTCAAGAGGGCAAGTAGAAAGATGTTCTTAGGGGTAGGGAGTTGTAGCAGAGACACAAGATTACAGTGGCTTAAACAAAATAGAAGTTTCTGTCTCAAGTACGAATACAAAGGTAGATGGGTATGGTACCTCTGCTCTACAGCTGTAGGAGATCCCAGGTGGCTTCCGCCTTTATGGTCTGCCACCCCTCAGAAGTGGCCCTTGTCCTCAAGGTCAGGATGGAGCTTCAGCTATCACATCCCATTGGCCAGGACTTAGTTGCATAGCCATACTACCTGCAAGGCAGAGGAAAATGTACTCTTCTTTCTGGGCATTTATGCATCTACCTATAAGATATATTGCTCTAGTAAGGGAAGAATGGATTTTGGGGGACATTTCTCTCTATAAGTGAGGAATTTAGAGTTGAATAGTAAATGAGACATACAACTTATGTTCTTTATTACAAAGCCCTTTTACTCCTCACGTGCATTTGTTAATTGAAAAAGATAATTCCAAGGGGAGAATCCCTAAAAAAATGATACATATATGCTTTAAACATTTTATTTTAACTTAAGACTTATCAATATACATTCATTTTCCACATTCTCTTTAGAAGTGGGTATTGATCTTCTGATTGGATTTCTGATGGGCTTTCTTACATACATCCTACCCTTAATGCATCAGTGATATCCTGTGTCAGCTTCTTTAAAGTGAAGTGAAAACTTAAAAACATTGCAAAGTAGTCTCAGTGCAGAATCCTTACCACCACAACTGTCCCTTGCCAGTGTTTTCTAGTTGTATTCACATTTGATTAGATAGAATTATGTGTAGTGGCTTTCCTTTAAGTCTTTTCAAATTATTAAACTTCCCTTTCTTATAAACAGCAAACCTCTTTTTAAAAAACATTTAGTTGGCTTATATGATACATAATTATATTAAAATAACATGTATCTGTTATAAATAGGTATAAGAGTATTAAAAACAGGCAGCTGATTGGTTATATGTATGCAACTTGACTGGCAGGGACAAAATTTTAGAGCAACTTTTTGGTCTTAGGACTCCTTTACATTCTTAACATTATTGGGAACCCTAAGAGCTTTGTATTTATGTGGGTTTTATCTATTAATATTTATCATATTAGAAGTCAAAACTGAAGAATATAAAAATATTTATTGATTGATTTAAAATAACAATAAAAAACCCATTGCATGTTAACATAAATGTTTGTGTATCAGTCATTCTTTCAAGTAAAAAATAGTATGCCTCAAGAAAAATTACTAGTTCAATTTATAACTTGATTACCCAACTGCTTTTCCCCAAGACAGCTAGCATACTTTGATATGCAGCAGAAGTGGTTTAGTTGTATTCCTCATTTTATCATGTAGATTCCTAAAAAGACAAGTACTCAAGAACTGTAACTGAATAAACGTGATAATTTTTACTGCTTCATCAAAGACATCCTTTACTGAAATTGACCTTTTCCTTTTTTTTCAAATGTAAGGATATGGCATTGAAGAATCTAATGCTTTGATTCATGCTAAGGTGCCACCAGTATAAATGCCAACACAGTGAAAAAGGCAAACAGCTGAGTACTGTTATGAATATAGTTTTGACTTCATGGGTCCTCTGAGACAGCGCCACTCCCGGAGATCCAGATTACACTTTGAGAACTGGTGTCCTAGATGGTCATCTACAAACAGTAAACTCTAATCATTCTATAGACCTTAATCTTGTGCTTTACAGAGGAAATGGAGGATATTTAGTTAATCTGGAAATTTACTGGAAATTGATTAAGTGGAATTTCTATTTAAACAATGTGCATGAATTTTAGAACGGTCTCTGACTCCAGACTAAGATTTTTGCATATTGATTTGTTTGGGGTCTGTGAATTTTTATTTCAACAGTATTTTGTAGCCTTTTAAAATATTTGTTCTGATTATATTGACTACTGGTAATCTTAGGGGTCATTTAAGAATATTTTCCAGGTCTCCCAGAAATATTTCCAGGCTTGATCTTACTGTGAAGTTCTATCAGAGATGCACAGTGCACTATGTTAAAATGACTGTTTCCCCTCTCCTCTATATATTACAGTGTCTTTTCCCTACTTTGTGTTGCTTTTCCCTCAAAATTAGGCTAAAATGATGCCTGATAGGTTTCAGAGAGTGAAGAGTACACAGGAATATTATGGGGAGTAGCAAAAACTGAATTTCTTTTAAAAAGAGAACCTTGATTTAATACAGTATCCTGCTTTAGCATGAAAAAGATTATAGATGGAAAGCAAAGCAATTTTTTAAAAAATATATTCTGTGTATGAGATGAATTATCATCCAAGATGCTTTTAAAAATTTTAATACATAATTTGTGGGCCTACCTAATTTTGGAGATCAATGGCTCTCTATTTAATTTTTAGAATATGCTTGAATTGCTGGAAGAAATGCCAAATGGAGTTCCACCTGAAAAAGTAAAAAGTTATATCTATCAGCTAATCAAAGCTATTCACTGGTGCCATAAGAATGATATTGTTCATCGAGGTAAGTATGGAATTTTCAAAATGGAAAATATTAAAATAGCAAATAACATTAACAAAATATTTCACATAGGCATTGACTTTCTGTTTAAATTAAATACATTTTGAAGGTATAGGATATTTGTGCTCCAGGTCTCCTTTCGTATCATCAAAAGGATGGACTGCACGTTTATTTGGATATTATGGTGAGATCTCCGAATGTTTGTATAACCAGATCTGGTTTCAGCAGTACAAGTACCTAGTGATAAAAGAATTCAACAAATGCAAACTTTGCAGCTTGCTTGGTGAGGGCAACGACCTTCTCCATTGCCTTTTGGTCCTGCAGATAGACCTGGTAATGTGAAACAAGCCAGAATCAGACTTTAGAGATGATGCTAAGTGACTGGCCCCCGTTGACAGTCACTTCTCATTCTCTGTTCGACCAAGATCTCTAGTATGTATCTTTACCTCCTGATTTTCCCTGCCTGTTACTGGAAAGTGCCCATTGTTTTCAAGTTTTAGGCATGATCAGCCTTGTATAAAGGCCATGATTATACTTCCATAAACTGTTTTATTTTGTTCTTTACTGCCATGAGGTGGATGGTTTATAGCAATAAAAGAGAAATTACATGCTCAGCACCATCTTTAACTCTACACTGTTTATCTTCTCCTGATAATCTCTTGGATTCAAGAGTCACGCATTGAACAATAATGAAGCTAAAAAATATTTGTCAGAAAATGTTGCAGTATCCATTTCTTATCTTTGAATTATCAGGCAAATGAATACTACATTTTAGTGTTTCTAAACAGACACAAAACGATATCATTTTAAAAATAGTTTAACATTAAGAATAGCTTAAAGGTCATGTGAAGGATGCCAACTCCTATTATTTCTGGAAAGAGACAGTTTGTTATTTGTCTTCCATTTGTCTTTCATAGCAGTTGCTTTACGAAAGTTGTTGGCAGCATGGAGAGGTGGCCTGGTCACCTGGACATCTAGTGTCTAGGATAATGATTCTAATAACAGTCTCTGCTACAGTTTGAGGATATTAATAAGGAACTGATTTAGCTGCATTTCCATAGTGATGCTATAATTTGGTTAAGTGTATAGTGAGTTAATGATTGTGAATTAGCAGTAGAAACTGAAATCTACAAATTCTGAAATCTGATCTGAAATGGTTCAGATGGTTCTGCAATCTATAGATCTCACCCCTACCTCTTCCCTTTCTCCATTTTCACTTCTACCATATAATATAGATGATGAGTACTCTAAGAATAGAATTGTGAGATGCCTCCAAAGGGGTGAATTAAACTGCATCTTCTGTGTATTTCTACTCCTTAACTCCCACCACATCTTCAGAAGTTCCATGGAAAAAATGAGAAATCTTATCTTGACTCATCCAGCATAGCTTCAGCACTAGATATTTATGATCATGAACCACACAGAGAAGCTAAACAGATATATAAATAATAGAAATTATGTATAAAATCATAACAGACAATGTATCTTCTATGTATTTTTTCCTCCAGGAAATATAATGCTATCTACTTAGTCTCGTATGTGTTTTTAAAGTATCTTATGGGTGTAAACATTTTATACTCTTATCTCCAAAAATTTGTATTATTAGTATTTTATAAAGTAAAACTAGTTCTTTGAAATGTGGTAACCTAGATTCAGTCATCCTTAAATTCCTTTCAGAGATCCAGTCAGTGCCTTTAAGATTTAAGGGGAAAAGATATTTTTGAAATTGTGGTCTGCATGTTTCTCAAAACGAAATTAATTGAAACTTTTGTGTACTGTTATAAAATGTGTTACTCTGCTTTTTACTACCAGTTTTGTGTTCAGATTACTCTATTTCTAATTAAGTGCCATTACAGTGATCTAACAGTGTCAATCAGTAGTACATGGCCCATTTTTTAATAATTGTTTTTTAATCTTGATACTCCAGATATAAAACCAGAAAATCTCTTAATCAGCCACAATGACGTTTTGAAACTGTGTGACTTTGGTAAGTTAAAAAGAAATTTAGTCCTGTAAGTACAAAATTAATTTAATATAGCACAAGGTAGCTTTTACAGGTGTTTTAAAAGTATTTTTTATCTTTTGACTTAAATTAGTGTATATTCATAAGCCCAGTATTTAATGACTCCAGAGAAAGAATTTTCTAGAAAATACTATCAGGACCTTCTGGCTTGAGTAGGATAAAAAAATTTTTTTAGTATTTTAAATATTGATAGAAATTATTGTAGGCATAATCATAAACACTGAAAAATAGCTATGTAAATATATATGTATTATATATATGTGATAGTTATAATCTGTAAGGTTAAAAGACATTTTTAGAATGATTCCATTTATCTCCTTTAAATGTTCAGTCAAGGTATTATTAGTTGATTATGATATTCCAGCTCCTGGTTGACTGTATAAGGAAGTTTTGAGTCGTACTGTATCACAGTACAAAATTGTATATTGTTTTTTGTATATATAAAACTCTGTATTATGTGCTATTAAAAATTTAAGTTAAAATAATTCAGAAAAGTTTTAAAATTATAGATTAGGTTTTACATCATGGGTCACTTTATTTTAAAAAGTGATTTAAAAATTTTACATTTTTGTCTAATCCATGTGCTAAAAAATAACTTTAAAAAATGTTATTTTTATATATTTAAATATAATCACAAATACAGTGTGAATATATATAAATGAGGAGGTTTCTCATTTATCTCCTTGTATCTTTATCTCCCTGTATCTCCTTATAAGGAGAAGTTGGATTAGTACTTAGAATATGGATTGCACAGGTGAGAGAAATAGAAGCATTCTAAAAATTCACTTTGTAGAATGACCAGTTGTGGCCAGTGCAGCAATTGGAAGCATGTGTAACTGTTTTCACTTATTGATTTTAAGAGTTTGACTATTATGAACCTGTCTGCTTGAGGAAAAATGTTTTATAGGACTTAATTTTCTTAGTATTTTATGATAAGGAATATTGCAAAGAAGAGTCCTGCTATACCTAAACATGTTAAGAAGTATTTAGGAGCTGAAATTGGTAAAGCAAGTTAAAAAAGAGGTGTGTGTAGAATAGTTAATAATGGTAAAAAGAGTATCCTTGGTTTAGCATCATTTCTTAAAAGACAGTTTTATTTTACATTGTCAGGAAGTTCCGCATGGCAGCACCACATGTGGCATTCTGTGTCCTGTGCATCCCCAACAAAAACCTCCTAATTGTTTTCCCTCCCAGAGCATGTAGCTCCTTTGTCTGGCTTGAAGAATCCCAATAAAAAATATAAATATTTCTTCCAAATGTGTCTTATAAAGGAGTATTGATTAACTGAAGTTAGGGGTTTTGTTTTGTTGCTGTGATTATTTTTATTTTTTTACTGTTCTACTTTAAGAAACAGTATTTTCTAATTCTTGAAACTTTTTTTTTAACTTTTTATTTCATATTAGGATATAGCCGGGTGGCACAGTGGTAAAGAATCTGCTTGCCAAAGCAGGAGATGTGGGTTTGATCCCTGGGTCAGAAAGATCTCTTGGAGTAGGAAATGGCAACCCACTCCAATATTCTTGGAAAATTCCGTGGACAGAGGAGCCTGGCAGGCTATAGTCCAGGGGGTCACAAAGAGTCAGATACAGCTGAGCACATGTGCACATAGCTGATAAACAGCATTGTGATAGTTTCAGGTGAACAGCAAAGGGACTCAGCCATACATATATATATGCCTTAACTTTCACCTTTAATTTTAATATTCTGGTTCTCTGTAACTATTTACAGTGAACCTATATTGCTTTCGGTGAGTTAGATGGGTAATTAACCTACCTTCCAGTTTATTTTGTGGCTGCAAAACCTTTTGAAAGGATTGTTACTTGGGGAGGTGGGGGAGCAACAGAGTCTATAAGGTAATTAAGATATGCCTAATATGCTTCTCAGTTACATTAGGAGAAAATCATTTTGGCCTGCTTCGTTTCCATCATTGCCAACCCTAACTGTTGTTGTTTACATAATGGTCGGAGCTGATCAGCACCAGTAGATACAGAAATACTATCTAAGTCCCACATAGCTGAAATAATGACTTATCTGCAACGTGCTAATGTAACTTTGACATTTGGCTCTTATGGAGTCTTCATCTTGTAAGATGTGCATTTATTGGAAAAGCTGGTTTAAAAGTATGCTCTGAATGCTTATAAAGCATGCAAAAACTTTGAAAACATGGATTTCTTTATTAGAAGAGACTGGTTTTGTAGTGACTACATTGTATATTTTAGTTCACATATGAACAATGGACTAACTTTTTAAAATAATACGGGCATGTTAATAAACAGCCCATTCAATAACAATCATTATATTCTTTTGATGTTCCTTTAAGATACTAATGTAGCACTGAAATATTTTGTCAGCATGAAATTAACTCTACACTTTTGGGTTTTGCTGTCTTTCAGGTTTTGCTCGGAATCTATCAGAAGGAAATAATGCTAATTATACAGAATATGTGGCCACCAGGTGGTATCGGTCCCCAGAACTCTTACTTGGGTGAGTTACCTTCCCAGAATAGAATAACATCTACATATTTGTTGACCCTCTATTGTTAACTTTGAGATTATCTGTGGAAGATGAGAACTTGAGTTAATTAAATGCCAGTTACCTGTCACAGTATAGCAAACCTAAAAACTTAATGGCATAAAACAAGCACCATTTTGTTTGCTTATGATTCTGGGAGCAAACGGATTGGGGGAATCAGCTATTTGAGTTCAACTGGCTGATTCTTCTGCTGGTCTCAATTGAAATTGCTCATGTAGCTACAGTCAGTCAGCAAGTCATCTGGAGGCTGTTTGGTTTTAGGGAGCCTCAGCTGGGACAAACCATCTCTGTTGCATGGGGACTCATCCTCCAGTAGGTTAGTCCAAGTTTCTTCAAATAATAGCAGTAGAATTCCCGGAGCAGAGGGCAAGCCCAAAAGCAAAAGTGTTTTTTCAAGCCTCTTTGCATGACCTTTGCCTCATTGGCCAAAGCATGTTAGTTGTCTATCCTCTGATTCATGGGATGGAGAAATAAACTTGATGAGAGGAGTGGCAGAGTCACATTACAAAGTGTCAGGTATACAGAAATGGGAATTATTGTTGCCACCTTTGTTAATAGTCTTGCACATTAAAAATGTGGATATCCACAGAGTTTGACATTATGGCTTATCTGTTTGTTCATACATTCATTCATTCATCCATTCAGTAAATATTTCTGGAATATCTCTTATACCTAGCTATTTTGCTATAAATATTGACCAACTGCCATTTTTCTTCCAAGCAGTGTAAATCCTGTTTGATGATAAATGGCTATTCAAACTAGTCCATTGATGATTTCTCAGCAACACTGCCATATCCTTCCACTTTGTGCCACCTTTCCACTTTCAGTGCTGTATCTACCAGGGCAGCCATTTCATTCACCCATCTACACCAGAAAAGCATTATCTGATAAGATTCTTCCTTTTAAGAAGTTTAAACTTTAGAGATTAAGAAGGGGCCTGTAGTCTTGGTCTCCATCACATATTCTCACTAATAATTATTTACTTATTGTAGTTGTAGTATTTTCTTATTTGTCCTAGATTGTATTTTCTTCTTTGGGACCATCAAAGAATTGAGGTAGAAGACACTCTCTACAAATAAAATTAGACATTGTGGTAATGATAACCATTGCATTAATTATAGGTTTCATCTCTTTTCTTTAGTGTGCCATATATGTATCTAGGGGACATGATAAATTTAATTTTTTAAAGATAATTTTTACAACATTGTAAATCAACTCTGCTTCAATAAAAAATTTTAATCAGTAAATAAAGATACCTTTTATATAATAGAAATATACATTTCTGTTTCTTCTGAAGATCATGATGATTATATATTTAAGTTACTCACTGAAAGACCATTTTGAAGTTAACAATTGATTTCCCAGTGTCTATTTGGTGTTACTTCTTATTTCATTGCAGACCTAGAGCCTATAAGAATTATTGGTGTCAGTTACTGAAAGCTTTACTATTTATTTTTAAATCAAAAGCTTGTGCTTCATCCTCTGAAATCAGTGGTGTCTAGTCACTTTATTATCCCTCCTTGGGTGGAGAGATTTTAGAATTTCTGTGTTCATTTTAAACTTGGATTTAGGATTGATTTTCTTTTGTGTCATCTGTGTTTCTTCTATATACCTCTCTCTGGATTCACTTGAATGCATTGTCCATTCATGTGTCCATTCTTTGGGGAGGGATTGGGAGTTTGAATTTACTGGGCAGGATTTGCCAAAGAAGAAATGAATTTGAAGTAAATCCTTCTTAGACCCCCATCTGAGGATTCAAGTATGGTAGAGGGACTCATTATAATTTTGTCTATAAAATGTCCTTGAATTCATTCTGAGGACAGCCTTACCGTGAAACTTTAGAGAGTGTTTGCTGCCTAATAATACATTTTGGAAAACTGAAATTATATTTAGAGATATATGGGAGCTACCAAAAGTAGATGAGGACTCCAACTAATTTGAGCCAAATTGAATATTGCTAATTAAATGATTGTCAAGTACTTGTTGAAGAACCATATTATTTGTATAAAAATCCCATTGAAATCAGTTGATATTTAGTCAACATGTAGAATTTACAGATTTTTTTACATTTTCAAGACTTTGTCCTTCACATTCAAAGTAGTTACAGCTGCATAAATTATTCAAATAGCTGACATAAGAAAAAATAGTTTATCATGGGTATGTAAAGATTTTCCTTAAGTTTCTCCACCTAGCACAAGTTTTTCCTCTCTCATACTTGTATGAAAGAAAGATCAGTATCCTTCCCTTCCAACAAGCTACCAAAAAGATCTAAATGAAGTTTCCTTTAAAATCAGTTTTTATGGAGGGAAATGAGATAAATAAAATATTGACTTGTTGATACAATGATTTACTATCCTAGAAACATACTCTGTTTTATGTTAAAAGTGCTTTAGAGTATTTGTTAAAAGTTTTATATTACTTAGTAGAACACTCTAGAATTTCTTTCCTTGGTTTTTCAGATATTGTATTTTGGCTTTTCCTTCTTAAGATTTAGATAATTTATGTTTGAAATGAAAGAAAAATATGGTTTCTTAATCTGTCATATGTAATTTGACTTGAGGCTATAGATCTTCAGGTATACACATAAAGCTTTTTGGGGGGATATGTAGATTTTATATCTAGCCTGTTAGCAACGATAGTACTCCAGAAGCCCTCTGGTAAACTCATACCTTGAAAGATAGCTATAAATCCCTCAATTAGTGAAAAAAAGGCTTTGAGGGAGATACTTGTCATAAAGCTTCATAAACAAAGGGTACAAATAGATTCAAGTAAATAATCCAATAAAGCTTAGCATAATCTTAGCTGTTTTGACTCTGTGCAATCAGAACAGGTTAAATATTAAATGTTTGCTGTTTAAGAAGACACATAAGTCAGTGGTGCATTTTAATAGACTGAACTCAAAAAATGAATCAGTATAACTTGTTGACATTCAAAGAGCTAAAGGATAATTACCTAGGAAATACATTTCTTGGGAGCGTTTCATTCTCCAGGTGAGTGCTAACTCATCAGACATGTGTGCTGCTGTTAGGGTTTATTAAGCTATTAATAATCAACATATATATCTGGTTGTAAATAGATTTCAAATCAGTATGTACTAACTAAATTGTTATTAAACTGATGGCTTTATTTGCTTATATTTATTCACTTGTGTTCTGAATTTCTACTTTGATATCCATAATTCCTTTTTTTTAGCCTCACTTTTGTCCATGTGGTATTTTTAAATTCCTTAAATACCCAAATATGCTTTAAATCTTGAATCTGTTCAAAATAGTTTGGAAATTATTAAAACTTATTCCTTCAGTTGCCAAGATAATCTCTCCCTTTGCTTTTCAGAGCTCCCTATGGAAAATCCGTAGATATGTGGTCAGTTGGCTGTATTCTTGGGGAGCTTAGTGATGGACAGCCTTTATTTCCTGGAGAAAGTGAAATTGACCAACTTTTTACCATTCAGAAGGTGCTAGGACCACTTCCATCTGAGCAGATGAAGCTCTTCTATAGTAATCCTCGCTTCCACGGGCTCCGGGTAAGAGGCTTTGCTAAAACCCAAATGGAATCAGTACAGTAGTATTTAAATCATTGTTCATTGCACAATGAAATGCTAAGCTATCCATCGAATACTTTTTCCTTTTCCATTACGGTGTTTATAATCCCCATTATAATATTTTATTTTTGAATTTTATAAAGTATTTGTGAATTTTAAAAAGTCTAAATTTGAAAGTGGGAACTGTTAATATTTTTCTCAGTTGTTCCAGTTTTTCAAACTCTTTTTTAGTGTATGCATTATTCTAAACTTTGGTTATCTCAGAATGTTTCTTTATGCAAAATATTTAGCATCCTCAAAAGATTGAGAAATGTATAAATGGCTACTGCTTATTTGAGCAAACATTTGTAGTGATTTGAGGAAGATTATGAATACTCATATTAAAGGCACTGTTCTAGTGAGAATGACCTGTTTAGTGAAACATTGTATCTTTTCAAACTAGGGTTTGGTCTTGGGCAGCCTTTACTAGACTTGCTAACTTTGTGCTAAGCTTGATTTCAGAAAATATGCTAAAAAGAGTCTTAAAGTATAAACTTTCCACAAGTGAGGGACATCTTACAGGAGTGGCCAGTAATAGGTTGCTTTTCTGTTCCATCTACCCCCAAAGCTACTTTTTCCATTTTCAACTACCCTGTTTGGGCCAACATGCCAGTTGGTGGCCTTTGTGGGAACTATAAAATAAGCTCCCCACCACTTCTTTTCTTTCTCTTAAATGCATAATTCTCAAACCATGTTTTCTTGACATTTACAGAGCACTTTGTTTTTTTCCTTTGACTTTCTGGCCTCAATTCATTTCACTTTGAAGAGCACCCCTCCTCACACATGAACGCCAAACACAGTATCCCTCCTGCTAGGCTCAATGAGTGTGGAAGAAAGAAAGGAACAGAAGTGCAAACATTTCTTTCATCCCTTTTCTGCTTTCACTCTCTTCCAAATCTGTCTGAGTTACCTCAGGCAAGTTTCTCTTTTCTCCTTTTGCTTTTGCTTTTGTAAGCTGAAAAAGAGCCAAATTATGACAATTAATTAGGGTACAAATAGTTCAACAGTTATTGAGCATTTGTCATACTAGATGTTGAAAACACGAAAATAAATAGGACTTGCCCTCAGTCCAGCACAAAGGAAAATCTATTCAGAAATAAAGCAAAATCACTGCAGATGGTGCCTGCAGCCATGAAATTAAAAGACCCTTGCTCCTTGGAAGAAAAGCTATGACAAACCTAGACAGCATATGCAAAAGCAGAGATATCACTTTGCCGAAAAAGGTCCCTATAGTCAAAGCTATGTTTTTTCCAGTAGTCATGTATGGACAGAGGATGAGATGGTTGGATGGCATCACTGACTCAATGGACATGGGTTTGGGTGGACTCTGGGAGTTGGTGATGGACAGGGAGGCCTGGCTTGCTGCGGTTCATGGGGTCACAAAGAGTCAGATATGACTGAGCAACTGAACTGAACTGAACATGTATGGATATGAGAGTTGAACCATAAAGAAGACTAAGCACCAAAGAATTGATACTTTCAAAATGTGGTGCTGGAGAAGACTCTGAGAGTCCGTTGGACTGCAAGGAGATCAAACCAGTCAATCCTAAAGGAAATCATCCTGAATATTCTTTTTTTTTTTTTTTAAACTTTACATAATTGTATTAGTTTTGCCAAATATCAAAATGAATCCACCACAGGTTTACATGTGTTCCCCATCCTGAACCCTCCTCCCTCCTCCCTCCCCGTACCATCCCTCTGGGTCGTCCCAGTGCACTAGCCCCAAGCATCCAGTATCGTGCATCAAACCTGGACTGGCATCTCGTTTCATACATGATATTTTACATGTTTCAATGCCATTCTCCCAAATCTTCCCACCCTCTCCCTCTCCCACAGAGTCCATAAGATTGTTCTATACATCAGTGTCTCTTTTGCTGTCTCGTACACAGGGTTATTGTTACCATCTTTCTAAATTCCATATATATGCGTTAGTATACTGTATTGGTGTTTTGAAAGGACTGATGCTGAAGCTCCAATACTTTGGCCACCTGATCCAAAGAGCTGACTCATTGGAAAAGATCCTGATGCTGGGAAAGGTTGAAGGCAAGAAAAGGGGGCAGCAGAGGATGAGATGATTAGACAGCATCACCAACTCAATGGACATGAATTTGAGCAAACTCTAGGAAATAGTGAAGGACAGGGGAGCCTGACGTGCTGCAGTCCATGGGATTGCACAGAGCTTGACGTGACTTAGCGACTGAACAACAATAACAACAGAAATAAAGAGAGCCATAACTAATACATTCCTGTCTCAATGAGAATACATCCAAACTCCTTCCCATCAGACTTTGCCTGTTCTGGGCCCTTCTGGCTCTCTGATTTCAGCTCATATGTCTCTCCATTCCCATCCCTTTCCAGACTTTCAGCACACTTAACCTTTCTTTTTCTTTAACTTCCATAAACATCCCCAGGTTGTTCTAGCTCCATGAGATTGGGACTTGAGCATCCTTTTCCCAGGAAAGTGCTTCCCTTGCATGGCCCCTTCTCATTTTATAAATCTCATCTCCAAGAACACCTCCTTTTTCTGACCTGCCAACAAACTTTCCCCGCCTCCTTCTTGGTCTCTCCTATAGCATTTTTCTTTTTCCATCATAGCACTTATCACAAAATGAAATCATTTTGTTTATTCTTTAATTTTAAACTGTTAGAAATCATCTGTTTTATCGCTGTATTTCTAACATCTAGCCCAATCTAGCACATGTAGTAGGGACTCGAATATTTGAATGATCTCTTGAACCAAAAATTTACATTATCAGCAATCAAGCTCAACTATTTCCCTCTCTCCATCTCTAATTGCTTCTTTCACTTGTACCACTTTTTACCTAAACAGCCACTCCCAAACTGATTTCTCTGAGTTTTTCTCTTCATTGCAGTCTTCACATTACTTTAGAATCTTCCTGCAAATTGTACGTTTAATTCTGTCTTCTTTATGTTAAAAACCTATACACATAGCTTATTCGGTTTTAACTCCTCGCTGCTGCTAAGTCGCTTCAGTCGTGTCTGACTCTGTGCAACCCTAGAGATGGCAGCCCACCAGGCTCCCCCGTCCCTGGGATTCTCCAAGCAAGAACACTGGAGTGGGTTGCCATTTCCTTCTCCAATGCATGAAAGTGAAAAGTGAAAGTGAAGTCTCAGTTGTGTCCGACTCTTTGCGATCCCATGGGCTGCAGCCTCCCAGGCTCCTCCGTCCATGGGATTTTCCAGGCAAGAGTACTAGAGTGGAGTGCCATTGCCTTAAAAACCCCTTGATCCTAGCCCTGCAGCCTTGTCTCCCAACTTTTCCTACCCCCTGCCCTGCAGCCACACTGACCTGTCACCATTTCCTTGTTGCTTCTACAATGCTTCATTTTCCTATAATTCTCCCAATATTCACCCCACTTCCTGGAAAGCTCTCCATCCTCCCTCCCCCAGATTTAGGTCAAGTGTCCTCCTTCCATGAAGCCTTCTAGACTCCTCCAGGGGGAATGGTTACCTCCCCCTTGTGTGCTCCTGCAGCACTCTGGTAGCACACATAGCAGTCTCTTTTAAATAGCTATTTGACAGAACATTGTAAATCCATACTAGACTTCAGTTGTTTAAAATTGTAATAAAAAATTTTTATAAAGCTGTTTGAAAATATGTATCCTCACTGGACTAATGGATTCCTTAAAGAAATGAGCTCTCATAGCCACGATTATATTCACAACACACCTAGAGTTGCTCTTACTAGGTTGAATAATATTAAGTGATTAAATACTTGAACTGGAGCATCAAGCTTGGTCTTCTGGCTGCCTTATTCTTTGCCTGGTTAAAGAGGCTTTAAACTGCATTCTCTGAAGAGAGTATAAACAGATCTGCCATGGTACCTGGCTTTAAAAACTTGTAAACTAGCTGAAGAATTAAGACTTTTGTGCATAAAATAATTAGAAAACAATACAAATTATAATAAAGCATAGTATATAATAAAATACTGTAGTAAATGTACAGTATTCTTTACTACATTGTACTGTTCTCTAATACATCTAAATATAGTTGTGACCTTGAGAATATTAAAGATTCTGGAAAGTTGGCTGGATTCACTTGGAATGATTTATAGAGGATTTACAGTTTGAAATGTATATTGAAGAATGAATAGCATTTGGACTAGATAGGCCAAACAAAGGAGATCTTTTCCTCCTTTGTCTATGGTCCTATTTGTTCACAGACCTCCTCACTAAATAATATTATCTGTAAAATGCTAGACAGTCCATGATGGCACTGTCTGTAAATATCCTTTGGAGAAATTGCTGCTTCCCTGACACTGATTTTTATAGATCTTAATGTTTTTGTGTTTTAGTCTGAAAGTGTTTGTGGTATTTTAACTAAGTTAGTATAATCTTTTTGGAGGTTTAACCACATCTTTTGTGGGAAGAGTCTTCTTTTATCATTTACTTGAGAATGTCTGAGATGTTCTCAGCTAAGCGTACAGGGTGTGTGAATGGTAGCTACTGTGAAACATGGACTCGCCAGTAACCAGTCCAGTGTGATTTGTATTTTGCTTCAGTGTATAGAGATTAGAAAATCACCAAGATGTTGCTCTAATAATATGCATTATTTTGAAAAAATAACAATTGCTATCCCATAATATAGGGCGTAGACTCTGGAGTTAGGCTGCTGGGGTTCAAAGCCAGACTCTACATTTACTATTTGAATGCCCTTGGGCAGTTTCTTGTGCCTGTCTTTCTTCATGTGTAAAATTATGATAGCAGAAGTACCACCTAATGGGGTTGTTATGAAGATTAGACATTATAGCTGCAGTTCATGGGGTCACATAGAGTTGTACATGACTGAACAACAACAAAATGCCCAGACCAGTGCCTGAAGCATAGTAAGTGTTCAGTAAAGAGGCACTCTTATTGTGTCACATTGGCCACGTAAATAAGAAAAAAAGGGAAGAAGAAACAAACTTCTGATTGACATATACTTTAAACTTGTATGCTTGAGTTTTGATTTGTCCGATTACCTCACACGAGAATGGTGTCTCTCATTCAAAAGACATAAATTAATTTTTTAAGAGTTTATGTGGTCATTTTAAAATCATATTTCTAATACCTTTTGACTTTGGGCATTAATTTTCTTATTGATGAAATGTTACTTTTGGCAAAAAAGGAGGAGGGGATATTTGGTAGCATAAGATAGACCTCATAAGCACAATATTAATTAAAATCTAGTATAGAGTCTTTTATCACAGTATGACAGGTGTCTCTCTCTGGGATAATATTTAATGCTCCAATAACATCCAGAGGAACCTCTGTACCTTCTTTAGGAAAGGCACCCATGTTTAGAAAGAATGTGGGTTTGGATCACTGAGTGCAAATACTAGTTTTACTGCTTTTTAGTTATGTAACCTGCCTTGAACCATTTATTTCAGTTTTCTGATCATCACCTTCTTCATCTCTGAAATAAGTGGCGTAACAATTGCTGAAAAGCCTCGCATAGCATCACTTCCCTCAGAAATGTGTTTTAGGTTATTGCTTGTGTGTCTGTGTTAAGTTCATGTTATTCCTTCTATGTCCTCTATCTAGGAGGTGCTGTCCTACTTTTCTCTGTCCTCACATTTTTTCTGATCTTTCAAAAGCTAGTTCAGATGTTATCTATATATGGATTCTTCTACAGCTGCAAACCACCTTGGCCTCTCCTTTTGCTGAGCTTCAACTAGAATTTATGGCTACTCAGTTTTGCACTGATTGCTTTCTCAACAAGACTGAGGGTTGTTCACATGCAAGGTTTTGGTCTTACCCATATTTTGTATCTCCTGCCATACCTAACACTGTGACACTGTGTAGGGATGAAGTCTTAATACCTTGTTTGAATTTTTCTACATTACTACTCCTCTCATCCACTTATTTAGAATATTTAGAGATTTTCGGCTTTGAAATCTTCTTATATTGGTATAAAGGAAATACATATTAAAAGCAAACTAGTCCTCCCATTGGGAGGGAATACATGGCATTAGACTCTAATATTTTACCATCCACTTAGATATTGTGAAATGTGAGTTGGCAGAGGGAAGGACAGAGCATCTGAATAAACTTGACCCTTTCCCCTCATTTTATTTAAAAATGCATTTGTTAATTTAGGAGCCTGTTTGCCTTCTGTTCCAACTTACATAAAGTAAGAAATTTAAAACAAGTCATTCAAAGAGTATATTAAAAGCAATAATAGAACGTGTGTCTGAATTCATTATTTTTACTTCTGTAGCCTTTCAGGTACTAGCCTTTTCTTTTTAATTCTCTAATGTTCAGAAGTAAATTATATGTTTTTGTGGAAAAGGTACAAGAATTGCCATATAAGCAGACAAATTCTGTATGAATTGTATTATAATGGAATTATCTGTATAAGTAGGCAATACTGTATAAACTGAATAGTTTCAAATATTAATATTTTTATATTTTGTTTTATTTTATATGCTTCAGTGTTGTCTGATTAGATTTAAGTTTCACTTGTGAGTTTTCCTGTTATTTAACACCCAGTCCTTTTATGGCAACCCACTCTAGTACTCTTGCCTGGAAAATCCCATGGATGGAAGAGCCTGGTAGGCTACAGTCCGTGGGGTTGCAAAGAGTCCCACAGGACTGAGAGACTTCACCTATTAATCCCAAGCTCAATATATAGACACCAAAATTTATGTGAAATGAATTTAACTTTGGCACTAGGGCACTAGCTTCTGCTCCTCTGCTACCTTTCCCAGCACTCAAAGCACATGTACACACATACCCTTCCCCATATGCTAATACTCCTGTCATGTTGTTGTTACAGTTTCCAGCTGTTAACCATCCTCAGTCATTGGAGAGAAGATACCTTGGAATCTTAAACAGCGTTTTACTTGACTTAATGAAGGTGGGACAAGTTGATGTGTTATCTGTACAAAATGTCTTTTGGTTTGTGATTTCTCTTGTGTCTATATGTGACCATAGCCTGCTTTTATGAATTAAATGTTTTGTTAACAGGTGTGTAGTATGTAGTGTAGTGGTGAATAGTAGAGGACTGTGTCCTCTGAAGAGGCGTGCAATTCATTTAAAATCACAACAGTATCTGGTATTATAACATTCTGTCTAGACAGGACTATGAGATAGCTAAATTAGATTGCTAAAATGGACAGAATAATAATCTAAATATAAATAAAATCATTAAAATTTTTTCATCATTTGAGCTATTCAGGCGTAATGTTTTGTTTTGTTTTCTTAGCTTCATTGGGTCTTAGTTGCGGCATGTAGGATCTAATTCCCTGACTAGGAATCGAACCCAGCCTCCTGAATTAGGAGTGTGTAGTCTTACCCAGTGGACCACCAGGGAAGTCCTCAGGCATCATGTTTTAAAAACCAATCTTAAAATGAATGTTGAAAGAAAAAAGATTCTAACATTTTTTGCGTATTCAAGGCCTCCCATAAGATTATTTTATCAGTGAACATAATTCTGCTCTTAAGTGATTTCTCTCTCACTGGCTCTTCATTTGACAACTGCAAGATCACTGCTGCTACCATGCCTGAATGTTCCTCCTCCTGCTGGTGTCCCTGTCCAGAAGGTCTCTGTTCTCTGGACTACTGAAAATGTTCTCACAAATTTTTTCAAGCTTTTCTACCCAAGTAGATGGTTAGCCCCTTCAGTAAGAACTGCTTTTTCACATTTCTCCAGCTTTCAGTACAGCCAATGTTAGTTATTTGATAGTAGTAGACCTTCAAAAGATACTTGTTAATGGATCAATTTTATTTTATGCCCATTCAGTCAACTGTCAGAAACATAGGAGTTTATACTGCACAAAGCCTTTAAAAGCATACTTAGCACAGTTGGAAGTTGCTGCGCAGCACTCTCAGAACTTTGCTCTGCTTTAAAACTATGTTAATCTGTGTTCCAAGGAACACTGTGTAAATAGGTGTGGGGGCAGAGGTGAGGGAGGGGGGTGTAGCCTTTGGAAAAGGCCACATAGTATACAACCTTTCTTAGAGATTCACAATGTTCATTAACTTATAAAGGCTTTCAGAAATCTCACAGTAAAGAAGTATTTCCCAAATTTAATTAAATACTAAATACTTAAAAAAAATGCTACAGCACTTGTGTTCTTCTGAACACAGATTGAGAGATGCTATTTTTTAAAAATCCTCAGGCTCTTTAAGATTAATTAGGCATAAATTATTTCTTAAATCAGTTGGATTATGTTAATCTGTTCTTTCACACAGTCAAATGTTTATTTATCAGGGCTTTAATTATTTGGTAACTTAAAATGTAAATAGAGTAAAATAGAAGAACTGAAATACAATTTCATGTTTTCTGCCTTTTGTTTCTTCTAGTC
Source organism: Bos mutus (assembly GCF_027580195.1). Lineage (NCBI taxonomy): Eukaryota > Metazoa > Chordata > Mammalia > Artiodactyla > Bovidae > Bos > Bos mutus. Next base: position 124,611,032 of record NC_091646.1, read on the forward strand.
AAAAATAAGTGAACTTCTTTTGTTAAATCATTACCAAATGTAATTACCCAGTGTCAAATGTGGTTAGGTATCTGTACCTAACACAGATAAAAATATGACAGTAATCTGAACTGTTATGCATTTACATCAGTTTGAAAGTTGAACAGTTGAATTGTCATTCAATATATTTACCATTGGGACTTCCCTAGCAGCCCACTGCCAATATTCACCTTCCAATACAGAGGTTGTGGGTTTGATATCTGGGAACTTGTCCTATGCAAGGGATAATGGATGTATGCAATGATTTCAGGTGTACATCAAAGCATTAATTATAATAGTGCAAAATGGCAGCCATCTAGACATCCGACAATAAATCATTAAATAAATCATACCACAAACTTCCATGTAGTCATTTAAAACATGTAAAGTTCTTTGCTGCATCATTGTTCATGATAATAAAAGAAGGAAAACAATGCTACTTAGGGTAGCATTACCTGTAGGTAATCGATAGACCTAAGATAGTATATAGAATTACTGATACGGAATGATCTCTTTAAGATCTGTTGAGTGGAAAGAAGACTTAAGTGCAGACTATTGTGTGTATGTGTGTTTGAATAAAATAAAAAGAGCAGATAGAGATATGTACAAAGTACCCTTGGAAGGATTCACAGGACACATGTACAATGGGCTGCCTGCCTCCAGAGAGGAAGACAAGAGAAAAACGAAGAGTGTATATTTTTTGATATGAATATGTACTTATTTAAAAATATATTTTAGGGAATGCCCTGACAATCCAGTGGTTAAGACTCCGCACTTTCACTACCAAGGGCTTGGGTTTGATCCCTAGTCAGGGAACTAAGATCCCACAAGCTGCATGGTATAGCCAAAAGTAAAATTTAAGAATACATTTTAAATATTTAAATTATGTTGTAAAAATGTTTTTAATTAGGAAGTGAAAAGTACAGTATACAAAATTTGTGTGTAATATAAGCCAGATTTTGTAAAAGAAAAAAAAATATATACATGATATTTTTTAAAGGGCTGGAAGGGCATATTCCCAGAGGACAGCAATGGTGAGATTATGAGTGATTTAGATGGTCCTTTAAAAAAAATTTTTTTAGACTAAACTGTGTTTACGAGATACTCTGCAATGACCATGTATTTCTTCTATAAGGAAAAGAAATGTGGTTTTTATTACAATTTAAATTTGACTGTGATGTTCTTTCCAATCCTAACTTTATTTCCTAAGAATTTACTGAAGTTGGACCCAGCTGACAGATACTTGACAGAACAGTGTTTGAATCACCCTACATTCCAAACCCAGAGGCTTTTGGATCGCTCTCCTTCAAGGTCAGCAAAAAGAAAACCTTACCATGTGGAAAGCAGCACTTTGTCTAATAGGTAAATATTCCCTTTTAAGGAATACAGATGCAGTATTGGTCTTACAAGTAGGTGGAGGAGGTGGCTGCTCAAATGATGCAATTAGAGAAAAGAAGGAAAGCCCTCCTTATTCAAAAATATCTTCCTTATGCTTATTGCATGATTCAGAACCACAATTAAAAAGTTGTGTGGGTCTTAAAGACTTTATCTTTTACAAGATTTTCCCCAGGGAAACCTATGCATTCCCTGGGAAAAGTAGCATGGTTTAGCAACAAAGGGAAGTTTCTAGCCTCATGAGCTTGAAGATCCTGTGTGCATGGGACAGGGGTGATCCCTAGAGGAAGAAGGATGGGTGAGGGCAAAGGGATTCCTGAAGGGAGAAGAGGATAGCCAAACAGGATGGTGGGAAGGCAACTAGGGCATCTTTTGTAACAGAACCGAGTAGTTCTGGCTTAATAACAGGGGCTCGTGTTTTTGTTGCTCTTGTCTTTTAATCATTAAGTTGAGAAACTAGTTTTTCATAAGAATAAGAATATAGAAATAGTAAAATCAGTTTGCTAGGTAGTGATTAAAATTGATGCTTTCTGATGTAATTTTCAGCATAATCTTTAAAAAACCCTGTATTTCCTGCGGGGTAGGAGATTGGGGAGGGGCTCAAGGAGCTTAACCCCTCCATCAGGTTCTCTCTCCAAAAGCAACATTCCTTACTTCTCTTGGCTGCATTTGCAGGGGCAGTGTCCTTCCTGTTCCTGGAAGCTGGTCTTGTCATCTAGAATTGCTTAAATTTGGAAGATAGGAAATCGTTTCTCTTGTCTACTATTGGAGGAAATCATTTCTCTTATCTACTATTGGAGAAGTAGAAAACAATAATTCTTTTGCTTTCCTAATATAAGTTTTTTTTCCCATGTGCCCCCTTTCTCTCCACATAGAACAATTGTTTTTAACCAACTGGAATTTTGAAAGCTTAAGACCTGGTATTTTTTAGATCTGTGAGTACAGCTATAAATAAGCACTAACCATTTACCCTGTATTTTTTCTGCTTAACCACGATGGTGTGATTGTGTTTTATAGCTGTTTACTCTCTTTAACATGACTGGTTTGGTTATTGTTTCCCTCACATCGTATAAACCATTCTTACCTGTTTTGTTTCCAAGAAGGCCTAGGAGGAGATTCAAATTCTGTTTCACTAAGTTGGTGTTCACTTTGTTGTCCATTTCCATGAGATCAGTGGACTAAGACAAGGACCAGTATTCATCATACGGTTGCTCCTTTGAGTTCAAGAGCATCACATTTATGCCTGTGTCTTATCTGGGGTCACTCTCATTTCAGGTGCTTTTGTCTCCCTTCTACGTTGATTGTCACCTGTCTCTTCTAGTTTATATTTGCAAAGAATAAGGATCTCAGTGATAGAAAGTTCAGTAGACTGATGATGAGGATTTGTGCTATAGTGATTGGCAGTGTAACCGTACCATAAAAGGAGACCTGTGTACTCATCCTCTAATAACTCACTTGAGAGAGATACCCAGTGGGGTTCAAGGCTCTCCTTGGGAGCCCTCTTTAGGGATCTATCAAGGAGGATGTGTGTGGTCATGAGGATGTGGCTCATGTGGTCTTTGAGGAGTCCTACCAAATCCCCTTTTGAAGCAGACAAGGATAGAAATTGTAAGTAAATAAAAATCTCTGGAAGAATTTGTTTTCAGGTCTTGACACTATACTGAATATATTAAAGAAAAAGTCCTAAATGACTTATCTAGGAAAGAAACCATTAGCTCAGTTTACATGTATCTGGAAATATTTCCACTTCACGCTCGTTCTATGGTCCACATATCCTCCATGGAAACCCTTGCTGTGGACACTTAATTCTGCATAGACCATTGCTCCGTCGGACTTCCTAGCACCCTTGTAGAGATGTTCAGGGCACCATGTCGTGTTGGATGCCCTGCCTTGTCCCTGAGACAGCAAGTATGCTCATATACATATCCTCATGCACCCTGTCTCTATAGGAGAGGCAGTAGACTCTGCATTACCTAGTCCTTGCCTAAGTCTCCTTCAGACTCTTCTGAGGTTCTGCTTACCTTGAACATGGTGGGATGGTGCTTCATCCTGCCACACGCTGCCCTCTCACCAGTCCTACTTCGTCAGTCTTCCCCATAAAAGTATAGTTTTGTATCTTTGATGTTTGCTTTGAAAAGTTATTTTAACTGGAGATTAGCCATCTGTCTATCCATCCTACCAACCATTAAGAAAGGTTAATATATAAAATCTCAAGTGGTTGGCAGTTTAACACGGATTCCTTCCAGTTGTGTATTGGAGAGATCTATGGGATTTCCGTAATAGTAGTTTTTAATTGAAGAATAATTGGTTTCCAATGTTTTGTTGGTTTCTGCCATACATCAACATGAATCACCATAGGCATACATGTGTCCCCTCTCTCAAACCTGCCTCCCACCTCCCATCCCTTCCCACCCCTCTATGTTGTTACAGAGCTCCGGTTTGAGTTCCCTGAGTCATACAGCAAATTTTTACTGGCTATCTATTTTACATGTGGTAGTGTACATGTTTCCATTCTGCACTCTCCATTTGTCCCACCATCTCCTTCCCTCTTGTGCCCACAAGTCTGTTCTCTGTGTCTGCATCCCCATTGCTGCTCTGCAAATAGGTTCATCAGTGCCATCTTTCTAGATTCCATATGTATGCATTAATAGTCAATATTTTTTCTCTTTTTGACTTATTTCACTCTGTAGAATAGCCTCTAGGTTCATCCACCTCATTAGAACTGACTCAAATGTGTTCCTTTTTATGGCTAATATTCCATTGTATATATGTACCACAGCTTCTTTATCCATTTATCTGTTGGTGAACATCTAGGTTGCTTCCATGTCCTAGCTATTGTAAATAGTGCTACAGTGAACATTGAGGTATATGTGTCTTTTTCAGTTATGGTTTTCTAAGGGTATATGCCCAGTAGTGGGATTTTTGGGTCATATGGTAATTTTATTCCTAGCTTTTTAAGGAATCTCCATACGTCTTCCATAGTGGCTGTATCAATTTACATTCCCACCAACAGTGCAAGAGGATTCCCTTTTCTCCACATCCTCTCTAGCATTTATTGTTTGTTTGTAGATTTTTTGATGATGGCCATTCTGACTGGTGTGAGGTTATGCCTCATTGTAGCTTTGATTTGCATTTCTGTAATAATGAGCAATGTTGAGCATCTTTTCATGTGTTTATTGGCCATCTGTATGTCATCTTTGGAGAGATGTCCATTTATATGCTCTGCCCCCTTTTTGATTGGGTTGCTTGTTTTTCTGGTATTGAGTTGTGTGAGTTGTGTACCAGTTTTTTTTTATTGTGCTTTGGCAGAGCTCTGATTTGAAGACAATATGATGCCCTTTCTACATAGGAATTGTGTGAAGAGGTCAGTGGCTTCAGATTAATATCGAGACAGAAACTTTCAGAATAGCAGTTTAGGCTTTTTGTACTTTTTATGGGAAACCTAACTCTTTGACACAAGTTTCCACCTTAACTTTATAGCCTCCCTTTTCACATTAGAAATTGCATCTTATATTTCTATGAATATATTCTTGCTAACATATGTAGGTTTGTGCTCCACATTGAGAGCAGTGTTTTCAAGAGTTTCAAAAGCTTTAGCAGATATCTTCACTTTTCTCTCTCTTTTTCTGGATATACTCTTTTGAGCTTTGGACATTTCACATCATCTGCATGTGTTATCTCTGTGATTACCCTCTCTAGGCCTGAAGGAGAAAAGGAAAAAAATAAGGTTGTGAGAGCCCAGGGAAGCCAGGCAGGGGGAGCCACCCCATGAGAGCTGTAATCTAGAGACACACCTATGATCTGAGTCAGGAGGGCACTGCCAGGAAGGAGCAGGGGAGACAGCCCCCACACCCTTGCACTGCTAAGCCCAACTGGGCGTTAGGTGGCAAGGGAGGCTGGGTGACACACTCTGAAGTGTTGGGTTCCCCAGGCCCAGGATGGAGCAGAGAGGAATGGAGAATGGACTGGGGGTTGGGCACATGGAGGACAACCAGCATACTTAGATCTATTTATGGGTGAAACTCTGTATCATCATTTGAGTTTTTTAAGAAGTTGCTGAGATATTTTTAGTTTCCAAGATGTACATTGTTATAAGTTTAAAACTTGATATGGGGACCATCAACTCTGGATCTAGAGATAGACTCTGAAAGAGTCGGACACGACTGAGCGACTGATCTGATCTGATCTGAACATCATTTAATAGAAAATGAAACTTTCCTTTCTTTGTATTTTCTCTCTGGATCTGGGGTCTGCCATTTAGTTAGCTCAGATTTAAGTGATCTTATTTAATGCTGCAATTTCTGTGACCCAACTGGGAGAGATTAGTATGTGCATTTTGGAGATGAGGCCTTCCAAACTATTACAGGCATGCCTGCCATCAGATACTTTTAACATTTCTCTGAAAGAGACGAGGAGAGGATGAGGGCCTTTACCTTTGATGCCTGAGCGAGTGGATTCTCGTAGGGAAAATAGGAAGACACAGTTTGACAGATTACCACTGTAGAGGGAAAAAAATGTGACTTTTCCTCTAATTACTGTACAATGAGAACAGAACTCTCCCAGATCAAACCATCTTTAGCAATAGCAATATTTGCAGCAAAATTTTTGGAATGAATAGTAAAAATTGTTTTTTATTTAAAAAAATAATGAAATTGCTATTCATTTAAAAGCATTCTCACCCATCTTAAATGGTAATTTGGTCCTTTAAATAGTTACAGTAGATCACACTGATCTTACTGTGATACCAGCTTCAGCTTTCAAAGAGAGGACAGGGTTTTCCTCAGGATTTATATTTTGTATTTTAAACCAAGTAGAACGTGAAGCTTTCAGTCCTAAAGAAGACCTCAGCCCATTTGAAATAATGAAGTGTGAAATGGAGAAGAGAATAAATGGTGTCTTTTGGAGAGAAATTACCTATTTAGGTCTCTGTGATCCAGTTAGAGACACACTCCTAGTCAGTGTACAGGAGGTATCTGACACATCCCAAGTATTGCCACTTCTCTAAAACATGAATGTCAATCATCACATTTTCCAGCAAACTGCACCAGGCAGTTCCCACTTCTTTTTAGAGTATTATTTTCTTTTTTTGTGTACCTTGCTAGAATTTGCATTCATTGATTATACAGGCTAAAGACAAGAGAGACATAGATGCTTGTGTCTATATGCTGTATGAATCTCTGAGGTAGGCCATGAGTTTTACAAATAAAAATGAAGTTCAAGGAACACAGTGATCTGCAAGTCTAAATGTCTCCTTCTGATGTCCACGCAGACAAAGTTATAAAGAATTTATGTATAGCTCAGCTCTCTTGTTCTTTGCAGGCTTTCTATAGCACACACTCATGTGAGCCCCAGTATAGCAAAAGGATCTTTTCCCAGATGATCAGTTAGAAGCCATGTTGGCAGCAAGTTAGCTGAGCATTTAAGAATACCAAAGTACTTCATCAGGACCAGTGCTTTGTGGCAGAGTGACTTGATCTAAGCAACTTACTCTTAATGATAGATTACATGTGATTTATAGTCACATGTTTGAGAGAGAGAATGTTTTTAGTCTTTGTGGTGTTTTAGGTGTTTGTTCTTTCTTGTTTTAGTAATACTTTTTGTCTGTCTGCTCTTAAGGGAAACTGATATGCTTCTTTTGTTTCTGACACAGAAACCAAGCCAGCAAAAGTGCGGCTTTGCAGTCTCACCACAGATCTAACAGCAAAGATATCCAGAACCTAGGTGTGGGTCTGCCCCGGGCTGACGAAGGGCTTCCTGCCAATGAAAGCTTCCTGAATGGAAACCTTGCTGGAGCTACTCTTAGTCCCATGCACACCAAAACTTACCAAGCCGGCAGCCAGCCTGGGTCTACCAGCAAAGATCTGACTAACAACAACATTCCACACCTTCTCAGCCCGAAAGAAGCCAAGTCAAAGACAGAGTTTGATTTTAATATTGACCCAAAGCCTTCAGATGGCCCAGGCACAAAGTACCTCAAGTCAAGCAGCAGATCTCAGCAGAACCGGCACTCATTTATGGAAAGTTCTCAGAGCAAAGCTGGAACGCTGCAACCTGGTGAAAAGCAGAGTCGGCACAGCTACATTGACACCATTCCCCAGTCCTCTCGGAGTCCTTCCTATAGGACCAAGGCCAAAAGCCATGGGGCGTTGAGTGACTCCAAGTCTGTGAGCAACCTTTCTGAAGCCCGGGCCCAGATCGCAGAGTCCAGTACCAGTAGGTACTTCCCATCCAGCTGCTTGGACTTGAACTCTCCCACCAGCCCAACCCCTACCAGGCACGGTGATACAAGAACTTTGCTCAGCCCCTCTGGGAGAAATAACCGAAGTGAAGGCACTCTTGACTCACGCCGAACCACAACCAGGCATTCTAAGACGATGGAGGAGTTGAAGCTGCCTGAACACATGGACAGCAGCCATTCCCATTCACTGTCGGCACCTCATGAATCCTTTTCATATGGGCTGGGCTACACCAGCCCCTTCTCCTCCCAGCAGCGTCCACATAGGCATTCCATGTACGTGACCCGGGACAAAGTGAGAGCCAAGGGCTTGGACGGAAGCTTGAGTATAGGGCAAGGGATGGCGGCCAGAGCCAACAGCCTGCAGCTCTTATCACCTCAGGTACGACTTAGGGCCTTGACCAGATGTGTCGGCTCCTCAGGGGAAGATGGCTCGGGGATGTGATGGGGTCAGTGTGCAGTTGTGCTTTAAGGAAGCAATATTTGAAAGACTAATCTGTTAAAACAATTTTTTTTAGTTATTTAAGCTTGTTGTTGAGTACTCAAGGGGAACTCAGAAAGCTTGTTTTTCAGAATCTGTTTCCTTTCTTAAACTTTCCTTTCAGGCATATTTTGTTTAGAGAACCTCTTTTTTCATTTGTTTATTATTTCACTTATTTTTATTGAAGTATAGTTGAGTTATATTGTTGTGTTAATTACTACTGTACAGCTAAATGACTCACTTATACATATATATATATATGTATGCATCCATTCTTTTTCATATTCTTTTCCAGGATATTGAATATACTTCACTATAGTATACAGTAGGACCTTATTGTTTATCCATCCTGAATATACCAGTTTGCATCTGATAATCCCAAACTCCTAGTGCAAGCCTCTCCCGCCTCCCTGCCCCTTGACAAGCACCAGTCTATTCTCTATGTCCCTGCTTCCGTTGATGTTTCATAGATAGGTTCAGTTGTGTCATATTTTAGATTCCACATAGAAGTGACATCACATGATATTTGTCTTTTTCTTTCTGACTTAATTTACTTAGTATGATCATATCTAGGTTCATCCATGTTGCTGCAAATGGCATTATTTCATTCCATTTTTGGGCTGAGTAACATTCTATTCTGTATATGTACCACATCTTCTTTATCCATTCCTCTGTTGATGGACATTTAGGTTGCTTCCATGTCTTGGCTATTGTAAGTAGTGCTGCAATGAACATAAGAATGCACGTAGCCTTTTGAATTATAGTTTTGTCCGGATATATGTCTAGGAGTTGGATTGATGGATCATATTGTTACTCTAGTTTTCTGAAGAACCTCTATACTGTTTCCACAGTGGCTACACCAAGTTATATTCCCAACAGTGTAGGGGGTTCCCTTCTCTCCACACTCTCCCCAGTATTTGTTATTTGTAGACTTTTTATTGATGACCATTCTGACCAGCACAAGGTGATACCACCTTGTAGTTCTGATTTGCATTAGAGAATCCTATTTTGATTTTTACAGAATTCATCAGCTATCTGGCTAATTTTCTCAAAATTCAATGTGACTTCATGGAGATTTTCTCTAATCTCTGCAAACCACATTTGCTTAAATCAAACCCTTTTGCTAATACCTTACTCAATATCTAAACTGAATTGAAAAGTTTTAAATTTATCCAGAACTATAGGTAAATATAACTCCAGGCCAAGATAAATGTCAATTTTCAGTCTTTCTAGATTGTTATTACATCTCAATGTTTTTAGCATAATGCTCCTATCTTACTGATCTTCAGAATCCAGAATTGACACTAACCTGTTTAAAAGAAGTAGCATTCTTGTAACAGAACACATATTTTTAAAATTAATTTATTTATTTTAATTGGAGGCTAACTGCTTTACAGTATTGTAGTGGTTTTTGCCATACATTGCCATGAATCAGCCTTGAGTGTACATGTGTTCCCCATCCTGAATCCCCCTCCCACCTCCCTCCCCATCCCATCCCTCTGGGTCATCCCAGTGCACCAGCCCTGAGCACCCTGTCTCATGCATCAAACCTGGACTGGCTATCTGTTTCACATATGATAATATACATGTTTCAATGCTATTCTCTCAAATCATCCCACCCTCGCCTTCTCCCACAGAATCCAAAAGACTATTCTTTACATCTGTCTCTTTTGCTGTCTCACATATAGGGTCATTGTTACCATCTTTCTAAATTTCATATATATGTATCAGTATACTGTATTGGTGTTTTTCATTTTTTTTTTTTTTTATTTTTATTTTTTAATTTTATTTTATTTTAAACTTTACAATATTGTATTGGTTTTGCCAAATATCAAAATGAATCCACCACAGGTATACATGTGTTCCCCATCCTGAACCCTCCTCCCTCCTCCCTCCCCATACCATCCCTCTGGGTTGTCCCAGTGCACCAGCCTGTATTGGTGTTTGTCTTTCTGGCTTACTCCACTCTGTATAATAGGCTCCAGTTTCCTCCACCTCATTAGAACTGATTCAAATGCATTCTTTTTAATGGCTGAGTAATACTCCATTGTGTATATGTATCACAGCTTTCTTATCCATTCGTCTGCCAATGGACATCTAGGTTGCTTCCATGTCCTAGCTATTGTAAATAGTGCTGCAATGAACATTGGGGTACACGTGTCTCTTTCAATTCTGGTTTCCTCAGTGTGTATGCCCAGCAGTGGGATTGCTGGGTTATATGGCAGTTCTATTTCCAGTTTTTTAAGGAATGTCCACACTGTTCTCCATAGTGGCTGTACTATTTTGCATTCCCACCAACAGTGTAAGAGGGTTCCCTTTTCTCTGCACCCTCTCCAGCATTTGTTGTTTGTAGACTTTTGGATAGCAGCCATTCTGACCAGCGTGAGATGGTACCTCATTGTGGTTTTGATTTGCATTTCTCTGATAATGAGTGATGTTGAGCATCTTTTCATAGAACACATATTTTTAAAATTATATTTTTGTGACATGAAACATTCACCTGCATCAAAGACATGAAGGTGGAGAAAAAACAGCGTTAGAAGAAGAAAAGAGTGTTATGTAGGAAAAGTACCCCCTTTTTAGAGGATACAAAAATAGGCTTATCAGTGTGTATCAAAGCTCCAGAAAATACAAATGGACTCTGCAGTGGGAAGCCTAGCAAGATGGGTTTTGGGGAGAGGGAGATTGTCAATAACTATGCAGTTGGTTTAGCAAAATAGCCAAAAGCTTGGACTGGAAAGCCAGGCAGACCTGGGTTTGTATCTGAGTTCTGCAGTGTGCTTTAAACTCTAAATTTGGGGATTTCTCTGTGCCTTGATTCTTCATCTGAGTGTTGTTGCGAGCATTAAATACGATGTATAAAGCACTATGTGCCCTATGCCGGGCACAGAGTGAAGGTTTTAGATTGTTGCTGCTGCTTCTGGGATGATGGGGGCTGTTCTTGAGACACTGAATACCTTCTGTATGATGGGTATTCTTGGCAACTTAAAAGAGTCTGAGGCAAGATTCTTGCTCTTGAGAAATTTATCTTCTCTTAGGGAAGATTAAATTATACATGATAACAGTGAAATAATTAAGAACCAGATTTCTGTGGCACTGGCTATAAAAAGTACTTGAGGACAGGGAGAGATCATTGTTAGCAGGAGCAATCAGAAATGGCTTTTGGAGCAACTGGAGGTCTTGTTGGAGCTCAGATGTGGAGACAGGTTTTTTGGTTGAAGGATGAAGATGTATTTAAGCCTTTACTGAGCTAGGCACCATGATAGGCTCTAACTAGAAAGATCAAGATGTGGTCCTCTTAGAATGTATGGGCCCGGGTGGTGGGGTGACACTTGCCAACACATAAGTGGTGACAGTGCTGTGAGACTGCGTGCCTGTGCTGTGCCGGAGCTGTGTGCAATGCAGGGACAGAGGAGGGTGGCACAGTCCCAGCAGGGGGACTGAGGGAGGCCCCCAGGGGATAGGGGTGGAATCTGAGCAGAAACTGAAGATGTTGGGGGCTTCACCAAGGGAAGGAAGTAGAGTGTGCATGAGGAAAGAGGCTCAAGGGAGGGCCAAAAAGACTATCTGGAAGAGAAGGGGAGGGTACTTGAGACATTAAGTATTAAGTAGCATGGTGGGATTGCAACTTGTGCCATGTGCCTAGAGTGGGAAGATGCAAGATTTAGACCCAAGCGTGAGGTGAGGAGAATGTGTTATCTAAGTCAGTACCAGTGGAAAGACAGAGAAAGGATGAGTCTTACAGACTCCTCAGAAGTAGAACCGGGACTTGTGAATGGAAGGATTGAATATAGGAAAAAGGAAGCCTTCAAGGTTTCTCTCCTAGGAGCTGCTTTTCAGAGTAGAAGAAAGGACTTGAAGTCATCTAATTCAACCCCTCCATTGCATGGATGAGCATGCTGAGGCTTTGAGAGGTTGGGTGGGTTGCCTAAATTTACCCAACTAGTTCAGGGTGGAGCTGGGATGTTGAGGGAATGTCCAGGTCTCTAGGCCAGAGCTTTTCACACTGTGTCACACTGACATGTGGAGGTTGAGGTGTGACCCTGGGCCCTTATGCAGAGATGTTCTCCACAAGGTTGGAAGACTGTCTAGGGCCCCGGTGAGAGGAGACAGGAGATGTCATGTTGGAGTCAGAGCAGTGGTAAGAGGAGCCTCTCTAGAGAAAGGGGATCTCTAGCAGTCTGGCAGCCCCACATGGATTTACATGGAGGTCAAAAACAGTAAAGTGTGTTAGCTTTAAGCACAGTGTAAACAGAGAAGCAGTAAGAAAAATAAAAAACTGTACCTTGGAAAAAGGACAAATGGACTGGCTCTCTGACTGCTAGAGAAAAGGCTTCATGACCCTGGTAGAAATAAGCTCATTATGAAACAGTAACTGTAGGCTAAAAACAGATCCAACCGTTACTGAATTTTAAGTCCAATTCGGGAGGTGCAGTGCTGAACTGCAAGAAAATACAAGTTTAAAGGCACAAAGATGGCAGACGGCTTGACAAGTAATTGAAGCCAGGAATAATGATGGGAATCACTCTCCTGACAAGTACTGTCACCTTTAAGAGCAAGGGCACTGGACTGGCTCTGTCAACTTAGAGTTTAGGTTAGGTGTAAATCATTTATTTTCTAAGATACTTTTCTAGAGGCTTTTGTAAACAATGCAGGTGATAAAATTCAAATGAGATCTTGTCACAAAGTAGAAAGAAGAGAGGCTACATTGAATGATTTCCTGCCCAGAGTCCTTTCCTAGTACATTTGGGGAGTGAGGGGGAGAAAGAATCATATTTTAAATTTTAAATAAACTATTTTGACACATTGTGTAAGGCTCAAGATAATACTCTTTCTGTGCATAATATAAAGATACACAATGCAGCTAACTCCTCTGAATGGCTTGGTGATTTTATTCCATAATTCTTTCTTTCTGAAGGTAGAAAATGCTACTTTTCCCCTCAGTGAGCACTACTATGGACCAAGGCTGCTCTTAGCTTGTGATTCACTTCCTTGACAGAAAGAGGAAGTGTCTCTGGAGATGAGTGCTTGTCGTGATTGTTAAGAAAATACATGAAGTATAAGTACTGTTATCATAGAGGAGATTAAGTACATAAACTACAATAGCTAGAGGATTTTTAAGACAGAAATTATTGAAGGTGCTGATTCAATTCCTTGATCTATCCAAAGAATGTTTGTTTTCATCTGAATCTGCCATACATGTCCTTCATGAAAAATATTTTTGCATCTGTAGTTCTTTTTGGAGAACTCAGCCTAAAATCTGCTAGAGATATTTTGGATTAACTAATAGAACCTCTGGTTCTCTTCTAATTGAGTGCTGCTCAGAACCATGGCTTTCTAGATATTAGGAGTATGATTTTCTTTGTTTTTAATAATTAATTGAACTATTTTCAGAGTAATTCATTCCCTGCTTGCATTAACTTTAATGAGAATTTCACTTTCCATCTGAGTGACATTTGTTTGACATATTTTACATTCATCAGATGATTCACTCTTTTATGGGACAATTTGTGTTTTAGCCAACTCACATTTTTTATTTGAGCCAGTTAAGGTACTGGTTATACCAAATAAAACCCATGGAAATTTAGGTGATTTTCATCCCTAGGAACAAGACAGTCTCAAAAATCCTTTTAACTTTGACTTTCAGCCCGGAGAGCAACTCCCTCCAGAGATGACTGTGGCACGATCTTCTGTTAAGGAGTCCTCCAGAGAAGGCACCTCTTCATTCCATGTGCGGCAGAAGTCTGAGGTATGAATTTTCTAGAGTGGCTACCATTCCTGATAGAATGTGTCTATAAAGATTGGTCATTCAGGATCATTACAGTCTGTCTTATAAGATTTATCCATACGTAGTCTCCCACAAATAATTTGAACTGGCTTACAAAGTAAGCAGTTTTCCTCATGCCATAATTCTGAGTTTTGTCTGAAATAGATACCAGAGTAAATTATAGACCAGTTAGGTACTGCTCTGAGTGCACAGGCCACATCATCATCACTCTGCTGTTTACCTTTTGTCTCAGGGTGGAGCGTATCATGACCCCCACTCTGATGATGGCGCCGCCCCCAAGGAAAATAGACACCTGTATAATGATCCTGTTCCGAGAAGAGTTGGCAGCTTCTACCGAGGTAAACCCAGCTCCTAGCACCCATCCGGGTCCTCTCTTCTCTCCCCTTCACTACATCTCCAGCCCGCACACTCCCCTATATTCCACTGCCCTGACTTCAGGTCAGTGGCATTCTTACCTGCACTGCTGCCTTCCACCACATCTTCCTGCCTTGGGTCCCACTGTCTTAGTTCAGACCCTTGTGGCTTCTGACTTGATTTCTTTGAATAGCCTCCCAGCAGCTCTCCCTATCTCTAAAGTCACCATCAAAATGGTCCCTGGAATGATCCTTATGAAGCTATGTTCTAACCACAGCACTCATTCGATTAAGTCATAAAATATTTATCGATGTCACTTGTGTGCCTGAGACTTCTAATTTAGAACATCAGTGAGCAATACAGCCAAAGGTCTCCACCCTCACAGAGCTCACATTCTAATGAGGAGAGAATAATACTAAATGTAATAATTACATAGAGCAGTAAAAGATAGTAAATGCTACAGGGGAAAAAAAATACAACAGGGCAGTCCATCGCCCCCAGCCCCAGTCCTCTCTCTCATCTGCTAAGAATCTTCTGGTGGCTTCCCATTGGCAACAGAACAAACTGTTAGTTCCCTCAGATGGCATTTTAGACTTTCTGTGCCTGGCCCTTGCTATTCTCTCCAGATCTTCCCCCACCACTCACACAGGTTATGCCCTCCTCTGACCTGAATGCATTACTCTAAATGCTCAGACAGCTTGTTTCTGTCCCTTTTGAGAGTCGGCTTTGATGTCCTCTGCAGTGTGATGGCTTCCCTGCCCACCTAGACAAAGTGAAGTGTTTCCTTCTTTGTTCTGCTCATGGTCCTTTGTCTCTAACATAACACACACCACGTGGTATGGCTTCTTTGCATTTCTCTCTCACAAGGTTACAAGGCCCTTTACCTTTTCCTCTTTTACCCTCATTGACTAGGACACTGCCTGGCAGTTTCAGAAATATTTGTCGAATGAATGACAGAAAATCTTCAAGTGTACTTACATGACCTTAAAATTGTGTTTTGATGTTTAACAGACAATTGTAACAAATGTTTCAGGGGCTGAATGGATTTAGGAGGGATTTGACAGAGAAAGACATCCCCTTTAAGGAGCTATGTAGTAATACAGTGGGGGCCCCCAGGCAGCCCCAGCCCCTAGTGGGGAGACAGACAACAAGCCCACCAGGGCACAGGTGAAGTCCTGTGTCCGCGAGGCCTAACTTCTCATAATTCTGTTGATTTGGGAGGATAGCTGGAAAGGGCAGAAATTGGTGGGGAACATGGACAATGGCTCGGTCATTTTAACTAGGAATCTGAGCTAAATAAATGCATACAAGTCTTATTCAGGACCTAAATATATATTGACTGATGAGGCTACTCTGTTCCCTCCTAGCCCCACGCTGGAGAAGAACATAAGACATTCTATATACCTTTTGATGCAATTAATTATTTTTCTGATGTCACGGTTACTTTAGAATCTTATGGGACTAAAATTTTAATTCAGATTAAAGGTAATTAAAACAAAAGTATTATAGTATACATATAAACAAAAGTCTTTTCTTCTCTCACTGGAAGTTTTACTTCCAAAATGGATCACACACATGTTAATTCTATAGATGTCTAGAGAGTATATGTTAATATTAAGATGTTAACTAAGTTTTTAATTAGTCCTTGACCTCAAGGAACACAGTTTTATTTTGATTGCCAGTTGATTACTATCAGTAAAGCCCCTTATAATTGACTTCAGAGTTTGGCAGGTAGAACATTTTTATTTTAGAAAGTCCAGAAATAGAAATGAAAGATTTAACTAGGTGAAACATTTGGAGACATCTCTCATTTCAGTGATACTACTAAATCTAACTGGATGATGATTTAGTGGTATCATTGAAATGACAGATGTTTTTAGAATATTTCCCATTTTCATTCCTGTTGGCCAAGAGTCAAGTGAAATGGTGTCATTTGTCTTTACATACAGCCTGTGTATTCCTTCTGTGATGAAATTTGTAATATATTTTGATTTATGACTAAGCTTAGAAATTGACAGAAAAAGATGATTACACCCCCCAAAGAAAAACAGAAAAGTATCTACTCACAAACATGATGGTTTGTCTTTTTGTTTATTCCTGGATTGAATATTTAGAGAAAAATAGTATTTAGTGCAAATAACCACATTTCTTTGGAATTGAGTTTAAAAAATATATAAAATTTATATGTCACCTCCCAAGTGGCAAGTCTTAAACTGTAGTTGGTGTATTCTGGCACATATATTGTTAAGAATCACTTCAGACTAAGAATAGATTCTACATAGTTGGGTCTATGATGTAAGAAAGCCTCAACTTAAGTGAATGTCAAAATGGGAAGGTGGGGATCATATTCATACTTTGAAATCTCCTATGATGTTTTCCAGTTTATCAGCTGTTACATTAATTTATGTCTTGAATATATTGCCTGAGTTAACTGACCCTTGCAAGTTACTGTCATAAGCAATTGGGGGAGGGGGGAGGGAGAGAATGTTCTCTGGAATGCCTCCATCCTCAGAAAACACAAAAGTTTTATGAAGGGCAAATGAGGATATTGACTTACCTTTTTGTTATTTTGTTTGTGTGAGAGAAATGCAATAGAACAATATGAGAAGTGCTTTGATCAAAAGAGTACATCAGCGGCTTACCTTTTCTTTATTCAGTGCCATCTCCACGTCCAGACAATTCTTTCCATGAAAATAATGTGTCAACCAGAGTTTCTTCCCTACCATCAGAAAGCAGTTCTGGAACTAACCACTCAAAAAGACAGCCAGCATTCGATCCATGGTGGGTATTTTAGCTTGTTTTTACTCTTCTTTTTTCTAACTGTGGATTTGAGATTTCACAGCAATTCTGGGTAAACAGTTTAGCATTCTTTCTCCTACTAGGCCTTTCTTTCTCGAGAGAGATTGTTTCATAAGCGAAATGTGATTCGTCATTATTTGTAATGGTTTCTTTCAAAATGTGCAGCATTTATGTTAAGAATCATGTAAAAGAAAGAAAATACCCTGGGTCAGTACATACCTCATAAGTCTTCCATCGTCTTCTTCTGACATGATTGACGTGCTTTGCCGTCTTCTCTGCTCGTTCCTGTTGAATCATGTAGGAGACAATTTGCTTAGCACTTGGTGTGCAGTGTCTCACTCAGTTCTCACAATCAGCCTTTGAAGTGGGGTAGCCTTTCCTCTCCAGATGAGAAAACCGCAGCTTAGAAAAGGTAAGGAGCCTGCCTGGTGCTGGACAGCAAATACCAGGGAGGAGGGAGCCAGGATCTAGACCCAGATGGGTTCTCACTCTAAAGCTCGTGTCTTTTACTTCTATGCTACCTGACTTTCATTCAGGGTAAAAAGAGAAATAACGGAACAACCATTTGTGGTACCACAAAAATGTACTGGTTGTCAGAGGACAAAATGATGTGCCAATTTTGCTTATCCTTTAATCTTTGTGTCATGTGTAATAAAAATTTAAGGAGAAAATTATAACACACATCAAGTCTCATTAGCAGATTTTGTGTTGGGGGTAAGGACTGTATTTTAATAATGTAGACTTTATAGTCTCAGCTGCCCAGAAAGACTTCCCAGAATCTAGATGTAAGGGGTATTTATATATTTTTCATAGGGCTATTAAGTTCTCTACCAAGAGAATAAAATGGTGCCTCACTGTAATGCACTGAATTGAGAATGAGACCAATCTGTCAGATTCTGTCTCTGCTGTTTATTGCCAGAATTCATACAGTTTGGACCCTGTTAGCAGGGTAATATCAAGGTTTCAGTGTTACCATGCCCTATAGGGAAAATAACTTATTTTTACAATAATAAAAATGGTTTTCTTAAAGCTATAAATACTTTTTCTTTTATAAGCACATTTTATATTTATCGCCTTATTTATTAAATGAGAGTTTTAACATTAGTGACTCAGAGGTTAGACTCTGGAAATGAGATATCTTGACTAGTGTCACCTGTTGGCCATGTGAGCTTAAGCTCTCTGTCCCTCAGTTTCCTTGTCTATAAAATAGGCTAAGAATAGCACTTCCCTCATACAGTATATATGATCATTAAATGAAGTAAAACATCAAAAGCATCTAGAGTGGTGCCTGGCACCATTGTGACTTGTTAACGTTAACAGCAGCAGTTTTTACCATTAATGTTCTCTAACTTCAGTATGACTTACCAGGTGTCTCATCTCCACTTACTTTACTGAGGAACTTCTGTGAGTTCTTTCTCCATAACTTAGATAAGATCTACACATTAACTGGAGAGCACAGGTACAACTCCAGTTACCGACGTTGACAGTTTTCAAGTGGTTTTGACAAGCTGTGAGAGTAGTGTCTAAGTTGTGAGAATACAGAAGTACAGATGGAGTTGTGTTTCATCTTGTTCATTGCATGATGAAATGGTGATGGTTTAAAAGAGCGTTGATTACAGATTAGCATGAATGAAAATATAGATAGGTCAGATCAAAACTACATCTAAATGTGGGATTCACAGTCTTAACAGCATATTATTTCTGACTTTTTGATAATCAGTTTAAGTAGACCTGGATATGTGTAGAAACCTAAAAACAATTGTTTTGAAAAGAATTAGAGGCACAGTTGGGATGCTGAACTTTAGACAGGTCTTCATCAAGTCATCTGATATTGCTATTATGAGGTTTGAGAGAATCCCAGAATTTCTAGGGAGGAATTGGATATATTCTTTTGTTCTAACTGCCCCTCAGAATAGCGTTGCTATGATACTTCTCCCCCATGCATTGCATCCAACTTAGTCTAAGTCTTCCATTAAGCTCGACTTGTCTTGGATTTTTTTCTTGAACAAGATCTCTCATTGGTTCACCATATTTATATTTGAGAGAATGCCATTTGATAACTTTTACAAAAACATGAATGAGCCTTGCCATGGTGACATAGTGAATTGCTGTTCCTAAATTATCACTGTCCTAAGGGCAGTCTGTTTCTCCTTGTTAGTAGTACTTTACGTTTCTTTAGAGAAGAGGATATTTGTACAGGGCACACATTTCTTGCAATGGAAAAGTCAAGCTACTGTATCATACTTTAAAATAATAGTGTAGTATAATATGCAGAGCTGTTATTCTGGCCATCTCAACTGTCCAGAATCCAGTTAAGAGCTGGGAGATAAGCCAAAACATTTCAGAACAACAAAAATAGGGTTAATACAGTCAATTGATCATCTTTAGTAATGGGAAAACACCTCCACCCTCCCTGTGAGCCTGCTTATTCTTCTTCTATGTTGAGTTCTCTCATTTGGCACTGAGGTTGTCAGGCAAGAAATAATCCCAGGTAACAAGACGGTGTGCAGAGAGAGGAGGATCCTGAACAGTAACTATAGAGAGAAGAGAGGTAGTTTGACGTTTCTAATGCTCTAAAGGGAAAGTCATTTCTGGTCGTTATGGTTTCATACATAGAGTAGATATCCAGGTAGAGTATATATCTTTAAAATAGGCTGCTCTTACTTTCCATGAAAAGACAAAGTGTTTAGAAAGACTGCTGTCAAAATTGGGTTAAAAATTGACACTTAAACAATAAACCAAATTAATTAGAAATCCCAGTAGTTAGGATAAGTGAAGAATTGCTGTCACTCACTTGCACAATCCCAGGCTTTCTCTTCTTGCAACATTATGAATACATTGATATCCTTTATTGTCATTCTGTAGAATTAGTCCCTGACTTTCCACCCTCAGACATTAGCCAACTGACCCTAGTCACACTGGCAGGGGAAGGGAAGTGACAGGGAAAGTGTCACAGTCAGCTTCTCTTTGATGCACCTTCTCACTGCTGCTCTTGAGGGGATTATAATGGAGCTCCCTGGCTCTCTGTCTAACTGGTGGGTCGCTTGCCTTGAGTCTGTGAGCAGCTTGAGGTCACACCCCTTGTTTTAGTTTTTCTCTGTATCTCCAACACCTAACACTGATCCTGGCACATACAGAGTACTCTATAAATGTTGATTGGGTTTGATTTAGTTGGTTTTCATTCCTTCCTGTTTTTAGGTGTTTCTTTTGAATTCTCTTTCTTTTTAACCCCTTATGGAAATAGTAGCTGTTCTGTTAGATAATGTTTGAGTGCCATGACTATTCAGGAAGGAGACTGTTATTGTTACCCACCCCTCTCCCCCCGCCCCACACACATATACATATATTCTTCCCCACATCATGCTTGCCGCACCCCCCACCCCTCCCCACCCCCATTGTGTTTTCAGCCCTGGGTAACGTGCCAAGTGACAGCTGAGTGGTCCTTCTCAGAGCTCCTGTCCCTGAGACTTAGGTGATCACCATTTGCCCTTCTCTTGTGTTGCTCCTCTGTTGCCTGTATAATTCGTTTGCTCAGCTCAGCACACAACTGTTGACCGAACGAGGTAGAATCAATAACAGGGTCCAGAATTCACGAGTGAGATTAAGTCACAGGGCTCACTCTTACCCATTGGGTGCAGTACTGGTTATAAATGTTCAAGTCCTTTTTTTCATTCATTTGTACAGCACACAGCTTTATAGGTGCCTGAGTTCCTGGCAGCTTCTCTCAATCCCTGAGTCTTTCTTGCAGGTTTTTCTCCCTTCGATTTCTCTGTTAATTCTCTGTATGTGTATGTTTCAGTGTAGCTTCTCCCTCTCTCTGTCTTTTCTCTCTCTGTCTCCCTCCCTCCCCCACTGGCACTCTTTCTTTCTCTCTGACTTCCTTTTGTGTCTTTCTTTTTGTGATGCATGCACAGTTACATTTTACTCCTAGATTTCGTCCTCTAATTCAAGGGTAATTTCTTTTTCTTTTTTGTTTTGGTCCCTGGAATCTTTTTGCACCTGGATCTTGACTCCACTGCCTCTCCATGGTTCCAGTTTGAGGATACTTTCCTCATTATTCCCCTTTCCCCGGACTCTAGTTTATCCAATGCCTCTGAAGAGACCCTGCAGAGAGTCTTTGATTCAGTATCTGTGATTTGGGGACACAAGGAATTGCAAACACTGAGCTTTTTGTCCTGCTCCTCCTTCTCTTTCAGTACTGTCACCCCCATACTCTCACTTTCATTTTATTGGACAGTCTTCTTCCTCCTAGAGCTGGTATCTCAAGCCTTCACTTCCTCTCATGCCAATATTAACATTCTTGTAGTAACACCTGTTCCCATCCTGAGGATGTGGTCATGATGAATGTGGCCCCCTTAAAGATTTCCTCAGTTGGCAGAAAGCACTTTAACTACTGACCCTCAGCAGACCTTTGAGATTTTGTTATACTTTAATTCTGATTAGTAAAAACTTCTTCCCGTTAACCTAAATACTCTGCTGTGCTTCTAGGTTATGTGCAGACCCCAGTATGGAAGGACATGAGCTGTATCATAAGCATATAATGCTTTAACTTCTGGAAGTTACAAATCGTTAAAAATAGTATTACTGGTTAGATTAGATGCTTTCTGAGGTTTCTTTGAGGCTTCCCTGATAGCTCAGTTTGGTAAAGAATCCGCCTGCAGTGCAGGAGACCTCAGTTCGATTCCTGGGTTGGGAAGATCTGCTGGAGAAGGGATGGGCTACCCACTCCAGTATACTTGGGCTTCCCTGGTGGCTCAGCTGGTAAAGAATCTGCCTGCAATGCAGGAGACCTGGGTTCAATCCCTGGGTTGGGAAGATCCCCTGGAGAAGGGAAAGACTACCCTCTTTCACTTCTAAGAGTGGTGCTTTTGTGTTTCCAGCAACTACTTACACTGTTCTGCTATGTTTCCTAGAACCCTCACATAACTGAATACTGTGGCCTGGAACTTAGTTAAGGGTAGTCTGTCTTTAGACCCCATCCAAGGGTTTCATCTCCTTAATCTCAAAAGTACTTGTCGTAAGAAACTTTGATCAAACAGTCTGTCATTAGGATGAGAGTGTCTTTCCCAGCACTACATTATTGAGTTTAGGGAATCTTTAACATTTCACTATTTCATTCTCACTCATTCCATTATGTCTGAAGTTTTCTCACTTTCAAAATTGTTAACGCATCATTCTGAGTCCCAATACTAATTATTTTATTGGATGTGTTGTATTATGAAACTTTAACTTCAGAGCTTGAAACTCTCAGTGAGGTTTAAAATTGTAGTTCCTAATGAGTTTCAGAAACACTTGAGCCTACAGTACATGTTTTTACTTCCTTGGTATTCCCATTAACTTTTAGGCTAAACACTTAAGAATGAATGACCCTTGCTCCTTCAAACAGTCATGGTTTTTACTTCTTATTTTTTGTCTGTTTGTCTCTGTCTCTAAATTGTTTCCTTTGTGGTCTTTGATCTTGAGTTCTTGGCTTTTCAAATGAATTTTCTGTTCTGTAAACCTTTTTGTTATATTTTTAGTCCATGTTTGTTGTTGAAATTAAAAAGAAGTAACAACAAATCACCAATAATCCTACTACCCAGAAATAACTACTAAGATTTTTTTTTAATTTCTCTCTGCTTTATAAAATTTGTGTATATATATACACATATATGACTTAAAAAAATATATAGTTGGGCTCATGTAGAAAGTTTTGAATCAATCCTGATGTTTTCACTTAGTATTATAGTTGAAATATTGCTTCATATTAGTGAAAATTCTGTGAGTGTGATTTTAAAAATAGTTTCATGGTGTTTTTTATCATGTGGATCTGTAATAGATTATATAAATGTTTTCTGCCTTCACATAGATTTAATCAAGTAAAGGATGCTGGTTTGCTCATATTTTTTAGATGTTCTAGTAACTTCACTGTTCAGTACTCTAAAACCATAAATATGAATGAATTCTGTCACCTTTAAAGTTTTTACTCTTGATTTTAGGGAATAGCTAATAGAAGGAATTCAGTCATTTGAGAACATGGTTTTCCACAGGCATCTAGATGTTCAGATTCAAAATAGGGCCCATGGAATGTGCCTTTTTCAAGAATGACACCATTCCAGTTGTTTTTAAGACCATAAATTAAATTAAGTAACATAGGGCCTCGGTTAACATATAAGTAGTCAACTTCTTGGGGCCAGTGGCTTGTTTGCTCTCTTTTAATACCTCCTATTTGTATTAAAATACCTGGTGGTGTCAGTGATACAAAGCTTAAAGTCGTTATTTTAAGTCAGAAGCTTTTTTCCCAAAAGAGTGCTTTGTATTAATGCATTATCCTGTCTCTATTTTTTCTTACCTTATCTACTTTTTATTTAGTTTTAATACATAGATACAAAATTTTCATAAAGGAATTTTCCAGTTTCAGGCAATTTTTACTTTTATTTGTAAGGTTTCTGTAGCAGCATTGATTTTTTTTTTTTTTTTTTAATGTTCAGTACCCTGGTAAGCCACTGATAATGAACTTGTTAAGCTGGTTTTTAAAAGGTAAATGGAAAAATGAAGATACTGAAAATGTTTTTGTTTCCCTTGGAGGGATACAGAAAAGGCATCCTTCAAACGTGTGCTTTTCAGGCTCTCTAATCCTGAGGTTTTCAACAGCATGAAAATGGTCCTGTAGCATAGTTACAGATCATTTGTAATAATGTTCAAATTGCTAGTTCAAGTGAGCCTTTGCCAAAGGCTAATCATTAACCATGCTTCATGATATTCAGTTCCTTCTGTGCTTTTTAGAGGTTCTTTACCTATGTGCTTGATTCTTCATGGCTATTTGAACCTGGTGTCATGCATTTTTAGTCTTCATTATATTTGTCATATAATGGTAGGGGAATGATTGAAAGATCAATATGATAAAAATGTCTTCCCATTTAGGAAAAGTCCTGAAAACATTAGTCATTCTGAACAACTCAAGGAAAAGGAAAAACAAGGTTTTTTCAGGTCAATGAAAAAGAAAAAGAAGAAATCTCAAACAGTAAGTAAATGGCCAATTTCTATTTACAATGGCATACGAGTCTACATTAGTCTGTGGGATCTTTACACTTTGTACGTGGCAATCAAAGTGAATTATTTTCTTACTGATATTTGATATGCATAGACTTTAAATGTTTCTTTCTCAAATTCTATACAACTTCCTCCTCCCACAGTGCCTTTTCTAGATTCAACAGAACCTCTAGGAATAGGAGAAATTTAATCTGGATGAAAGAGAATGCTTTAACCCTCTTTCAGTAAACACCTTATGGATTTATATTCATGTAAAAGTTATGAACCTTCAGGATTTATTTCTCTCTGAGGGTTAAAGATATATGAAAATTTAGGAAACGGTTTTGGTTTGTGTTTAAATCTTAGACATCATTCATCATTCTCCCCTGGCTGGTTATCTGATTCCCATGTTGCATTTCTGGGCTGCCTAGTCACAGACAGGAGCTAGCATTTGACATATCAGGGCTTGCTTTAGTAGGAGGACATGTTTATCTTGTGATTGAACTGGGGAATGGAATGAGTCTCATCTCCTGAGAGCCCTCCACCTGAACCAAGGGCTGGCTGCATGAAAGCATTCATGTCATTTCACTGAACCAGGCATGGATTCTGCTGGTTAGTGACTTGAGAACACATGGAGAAGCCAGGCCTCCAGGCTGGTGAGAACATCTTCACCACACGAGGTGTGCTTTGCTTTATGATACCTTTGGGACTAGACAGGGTTGAGTCGGCTATTTTTAATTATTTTGTTTCTAGTTTTACTTCATACATGATTGACTCTCACTTACTTAAAAAGGAAAAAGTCATAATCAAAATGACCTACTCAGATGGACTTCATTGATTTCATCTCTTAAAATGAATAGATTAGACTCAGTTTTTGTGAGGTCTGTTCCATTTTGAAAAGTCTAAGATTATGACTCAATGGTAAGTAATGGTGAGATGATAGTAGCAAAGAATATATTTGAAGTGAGGATTTAATAAAGGGCTTTCTAGATTACTGGGCTTCCCTGGTAGCTCAGATGGTAAACCGTCTGCCTGCAATGAGGGAGACCCGGGTTCAATCCCTGGGTCTGGAAGATACCCTGGAGAAGGAAATGGCAACCCACTCCAGTACTCTTGCCTGGAAAATGCCATGGATGGAGGAGCCTGGTAGGCTACAGTCCATGGGCTGTAAAATTTGTTAAATTTATGATGCCATTATAATATAAATATGAGCTCATTAGAAAAAAAGGTCAGAAAATTGAGAAAAAAATGATAATTTCCGATCTTACCACCCTATCTCAACTAGTATTAGGATATTGGCATATTTCCTCCTAGCTTTTTAGCCGGTGCATATGTTTATGGAAAGAAGGTGGTTTTTTAGTTTGCTTTAAATAATAGTAATCATTCTAGTACAATTTTGTATTCTGGCTTTCTAATAGTGTTTCTATCACACATACACACAGTATGTATGTTACTACACAGATTTTATTATCTTCATTTTAATGGCTTATAATATTTCTAAAATGTTCATTTAAAAAAAAAAGCTGGCTACATTTCTAACTGAAACTCAATTAAAGTAGAAGGTCCAATCAAGATGTCGCTTAGTCACATATTAACTACACATGTTGTTTAAACCAGATGCACAAAATAGACCTGATTTGAAGTAGTGAGGCTTAAAATATGTACAGTGCTAATAAAACTTTTATTATCTGTGGAACATATTTATGCATCATGAATATTAAATTTAGATTACCTCCTCCTAGCCACTGTTATTATTTAGAGATTGTTTTGGTTCTTAACCTCAGGCCCATAGCCATTGTGGGGTTGATTAAATGGAAGTAGCAAGACACAGGAATTGAAGGTGTTTTTGTGTACAGATTTAGCTTTTGATGTCTGCCTTAGACCAGCATTAAACCTGTGGCTCACTATGGCATGAGTCAGGTGTGTACATGTCAACTGTTACTCAGGATCTGGTTCGAATTTTAGATGTATAAATAGTGTAGGTTAGGGTAAATAGGATATTTACTATTCTCTAACATACTCTTCACTTGAACTTACTTGTTTCAGGGTTTCATACTTTTCATTTTTGATATGTAAAGTAACTGCAAATTATCTCTGCACAGGTCACAATGACTTAAGCCTTCCAAACCAAAAGTTGTTTATACCTCTGCATTTTTTTAATTAAAATAGGAAAGAAAATGTTTAAAGGACTTTGATATCTAAAGTAAGATTTCCAAAGAGCACTCAGTGTAGTATTTCCTGGCAGACCACAGGCTCCCAAGCTTGATATTGTGGTAACTGCCTCCTTCAAATGAGCATTGGAACAGAATTAAATTCAACTTTTCTTCGCTCACTAGAACTCAGCAAAAGGAAACCTAGGTAAATGAACTTTGAAGGACTTAAAGCATTGTGGCCTTTGCGCAAGATTGAACAAAATGGAAACCTGGTACCCAGTGCACAGAGAGAAGTCTCTGGATCTTAAATCTAGTTTAACCCCCTTATTTTGCTGACATAGGAACTGCCCAGGCAAGTTGTGACCTGCCTGAAGTTGCACAGTCAGTTTGGAGAGCTGGAGGTGGGTTCTCCTGGATAGCAGGCCCAGCTCAATCCCTGCCAGGGTCCCACCAGGAGGTGTGGAGCGCCTCCTGCTGCTTGTTCTTGAGAATGCTCTCTTTTTTTAATTGAAATATAATTGACTTACAATATTATATTAGTTTCAGGTGTGTAGCATAGCGATTCAGTATTTTTTCAGTTTATGGCAATGGCAACCCACTCCAGTACTCTTGCCTGGAGAATCCCATGGATGGAGGAGCCTGGTAGGCTACAGTCCATGGGGTCGCTAAGAGTCGGACACAACTGAGGGACTTCACTTTCACTTTTCACTTTCATGCATTGGAGAAGGAAATGGCAACCCACTCCAGTACTCTTGCCTGGAGAATCCCATGGACAGAGGAGCCTGTTGGGCTGCCGTCTCTGGGGTTGCACAGAGTTGGACACGACTGGCGTGACTTAGCAGCAGCAAGCAGCATACTGAATTAAAAGTTATTACAAGATAATGGCTAGAACTTTCTGTGCTATACAATATCCTTGTTGCTTCTCTATTTTATTATTTTTTTCTAATTGGAGTATAGTTCATTGACAGTGCTGTGTTACTTTCTGCTGTAATAGCAAAGTGAATCAGTCATACATACACATATCTGAGGGCTCTCCTGTGGCCTCCTTAGCCACACAAGTTAAACTCTTCACGGATCCCTATCTTGGGAACAGGAAAACCTTATGGGCTGTTTTTCTTGAATGTTTTCAGACAGACCAGTAAAAGATGATCTGAACCTTCACAGACATTCTGGTGCTCTGACAATTGAAATATCCAAAACAGGGTAAAGTCATGCCAAAAAATCATTCACTATTGTAAAGGTGCCTGCTTTGACTCAAGCAAATCTGGAAGCCGCCTGGGGAAATCCGGCTTCAGTTCCACATTCAGACAGTTACATAAGCCCTCAGAGCATATGGTGACTTTGCCAACTTGGTAATTGTACCCTAGTTAGTTAGTATCTCAACTGGTAATCATGCTTCAGTTTGAAGATTGAACTTTCTTTTTCTTTACTTTTGTGGCATATTCTGCATTGTGCCAGCTATTTTCCATGGTGTGAATACTTCTCACAGTGTAGAGCCAGGCTTCTTCCTCAACAGTAGAATCCTACAATATTGATACATTCCCCTTCCAAGTGATGTTTTCTGGTTTAAGAGTTGACCACGTTCAAAAAGGTTTGCAGTATCTTTTTCTTTTTCCTAAATAGGCTTGTGGATTACATGAGATTATTTAGTTGCTTAAGTCCCTTCTGGCGATTGGGAAAAGATTGAAGTTCATCGATAGCCCTTTAAACATAATTCTTTATAACAGTCATATTTCTGATAGTAAATATATCCTTAAATGTTTTATAAGCTGAATGTGAATATATGTGTGTAAGTCTCTAGAGACGTTCCTGCTGTAGGTATTGATCCTGTCCAAAGGTTCTTTATATACATAGAAGTTTCTGCATGTCTTGAATTTACATTATTGGCATCTTCATGTCCAGGTGAGAAATGACACAAAGCCTCTCTACATGTACACACAGCACAGAGATTCTTTCAGTGACTGTTAATACTTAACAATTTGAGGGCATCCAAGGGCTAGGATTTTCGATAAGAACACCTTTTTTTTTTTTTTTTTTCTTGGCAATTAGTTTATTTGTATCTTATATTGCAGACAGATTCCACCAACGGGGAGAATCCAAGCATCAAGAAATCCCTCTTTCCTCTTTTTAATTCAAAGAATCATTTAAAGCATAGTTCTTCTTTGAAAAAGCTTCCTGTAGTCACTCCACCCATGGTACCCATTTTTACGTATGGTAGCCCTGAAAACTGCTCCAGTAAACTTGTTTTACTGATGACAACAGCATGTCTTTTATTTTCATGGGGTCATATTCTCTTTGTGCTAGTTAAGTGCCTGAGCCAGTTCCATAAATTCATTGAGATATAAATTCTTTGACATTCTGGAATTTCTGGATCAGTTAAGGAGGTTGAAGCATAAAGGGCTATTAAACAAACCAACTAGTGAAAGGCTAGTTTGGGTTGTCTAATTAGCCAGTTGTTGGCAGACAGTATTCATGAAATCCCTTATTTCCCGTAAAGAATTCGATTAACATTTACAATTAACAAATGTCTTTTCGTTTGGCTCACAAAGTTTGTTAACACTTGGTTGGCAGTTTGTTTCTTTGAAACCAAGTAAAATTGACCAAATTGAGTGAGCTTGCAGGCTCCATGAAAAAACAGCTTCTGTTAGTTGGTGATTTGCTCTTTCCTTGCCTGGCTCTAGCTTTTGCTGGTCACTTAGTTGAAGGCCAGGGCTTTTGCTTGACATTTGGCGTTACTCTCCTGTGTTCACCAAAGTCGGTGAGTGGACCAATTGCATTTATCTGGAATTTGTGGCACAAATCCAGCATTTTCATAGTGCATAATGCTAGACCCAGGTTTCCTGGGCAGTGTCTAGGGAATATGATTCAAACCATACTTTCTCACTTTGCTATCCTTGAAAGCCTGCTAGACTTCTTTAGCACCACCAAACACAGTGTTTGGATCATTTTCCCAGCAGAAACACATTTTTGTTTTATTGAACTGGTTCATAACCTAACTGCAATATGGAATGAGGATACGACAGCAATTCCTGGTACAGCCCAATTTAACTGCTCTCTCTTACAGCGTCTAAAACTAACAGCATGGGAATGCTTGAAGGGTTGAGGTTTAACAAAGCTGCATGACATCTGCCAATTTTTCCTACCGCAGGGAAAATTATTAAGAGGGCAGCAGACTTTAACTAGCATCACTTGCATTGTGAACATTGGGAAAGTTTTGATTTCTTTTTTTATCAAGTCTTTTCTTTGGAGGGGAGGGGATTGAGTTTTGGTTTGGTCGGATTTGCTTTCGTTCTCTTCTGGGGTATGGCTGCATATCCTAATGAGGCTTACCCGTGTGCTTATTGAATCCTTGTCCGTATTCTGCTCTAGGTGCCCAATTCTGATGGCCCTGATCTTCTGACATTACAGAAAGCCATTCACTCTGCTAGCACCCCGAGCAGCAGACCCAAGGAGTGGCGTCCTGAGAAGATCTCTGATCTACAGACCCAAGTGAGTGGTGCCTGCATCACTCTTAGACTCTCAGACTCTGCAGTGACTGGTCTGTCCTGAAGAGAGGGCAGGGTTGAGAAATTTAGCCTTTCAGTGTTACAGCAAGGCTGAGAGTCTCCCCAGAACATACCCTCAGTGATAGCCAGATGCATCTTAGGAGTCCAGATGAGTCTTGCTTCAGTGTCCTAATGGGGGAAAAAGGGGAGCTTCCATTAGTTTTCACCTGAGGGGAGGGGAGAACTGAATAAGATACATCTCCAGCCCAGAAACACTCTGCAGCCTAGGAGAGAGAGAGAAAATCCACAGATAAAAATAATTCATGATAACAGTGAAGCGTGCCATAAAATGTGAGGGAGGGTAAGAGGATGTAGTGCAAGCACCTTGAAAGACAGATATCATACACTTTCTTGGAAGACTATTTAAGCTTCTGAAATCTGTACTAGTTTTGATAGAAAACTGGCAAACGTTCACATTAGGAACCACATATTAGACAGTATGTGTAGTCACATTTCCCTGCATATGGTTTGTATGCCATAATTTCCCTGCCATACAAGCCAGATACTGAATCCATAAATTTTTCCTGTAACTGAGGTCTTATCTCCTTGAAGCAAACTATTTTGATTGGAAATTTTAAAATATTGTATATCTTTGGTATTGCATAATAACATAATCTAACTTGTTTTCGATTGTATTCAATATTTTCTAAATCTCTTATTCCTCTGAACTGTGAGCTTTAGAGGCCATAAGGTTACGTGTGTCTATAAATGACCATGGATGTCTGTAATTTGGAGGAAGAGGTTCTGTTTTTATAAGTTTGTTGTTTACTTTCTCTAACTATAAGCTGTTACTTAGAGCTGCTGACAAGAGATCCCTAAGTTTCAATCATATTTGCCCAACCATTCATATTTTCTGCTTATAATGTGTATAGGCTGGGGGGGGTGGGTGCCACCTACCATGGGCACCACAGAACATTTCTAGACAGACTCCGGAATGGCCATGGGGAGGACACTTCCCCAAGAGTGACTTCTCCTTGAGTCAGTGTTCAGGCAGTAGCCCGTGGATTTCAGTGCCATCTTCCCTCGAATCTTTAGTGTGTTTTGAGATTATCAACCTTCTGCTTGGCTTAAGGCCTTTGAGGAGTGACAGCCAGAGATGCTTGTGGCCCGTTTGTCAGGTTCTGCGGTGAGGGCCATGAATGTCAGGGTGCTTTCCCATGCCTCTTCTGGTGGTGACCTTGTCAAGTCTAACAAAAAGGAGAGGAGGACCCTTCCTCCTGCCTTGAAGTCCCCCTCCCAGTGCAGCAGCCCCTGGGGCCTCAGCCCCAAGCACACAACAGACAGGCTGTTAGGAATCAAAACCCTCCTATGAGTGAACTGTGTTTTAGAGTCTACAGGGCTTGTGCTCGTTTCTCTGTGCTTGGCATTTTTAGTGCCCATATCTTACCTCCCCCTCAAAACATAATGAAAACCAAAAAAAGTTAGAGTGCAGAAAGGGACCATTGGGATTTTGCAATGCCAAGGGAAAGGGAAAATCGAGGAGATAAGAAGAAAAGGGGATACACAATTTTTAGCAGAGTATGTTGCTGCCTATTGAAACATTACATTTTTTCAGTGACTCTTGCAGCTAGATATGGTCAAATGGCTGACTTTTTGCAGGTGAAACCTAAGCAGCAGCTTTCTGTGGAGCTGTTGGGAAGGAAGTCTTCTGCAAAGGGAGAGGCACATCCCTTCTTTCCCTTCTTCTTGCTGGTTGGTGCAGGAGATTCCCCCCTTCCTCCCATAAAGATGGGGTGCAGCCAGATACAAGGTGCCTAAGCCTTGGATCACTCACCACACCAGCTCTAGATTTCTTCTACATTTCTAAGCTTTTTTGTTAAAGAAAAATAACTTCCATCTTTTCTGAAGAAGAACAAAAGCACAGATAAGTCTGGACTGGCCCCTCTTCCCCCACACGCACCCTCCCTAACTCCACACAGTCGTCTCAGATCTGCACTCCATTTCCTCCCACCTTTCAGGTCTACTCTAACTTAAACCCTACATGCACCCTCATCTTTTCTTTCAGAGCCAGCCATTAAAATCACTGCGCAAGCTGTTACATCTCTCTTCAGCCTCAAATCACCCGGCTTCCTCAGACCCCCGCTTCCAGCCCTTAACAACTCAACAAGCCAAAAATTCCTTCTCAGAAATTCGGATTCACCCTCTGAGCCAGGCCTCTGGCGGGAGCAGTAACATCCGGCAGGAGCCAACACCAAAGGGCAGGCCAGCCCTCCAGCTGCCAGGTCAGATGGACCCTGGTTGGCACGTGTCCTCTGTGACCCGGAGTGCCACAGAGGGGCCTTCCTACTCTGAACAGCTGGGTGCCAAGAGTGGGCCAAATGGGCACCCTTATAACAGAACAAATCGGTCCAGAATGCCAAATCTGAATGATTTAAAAGAGACAGCCTTGTAATGTGTGCTGGAGAAGTGGGGCGGGGGTGGGAGGGGACAGGGACAATCCAGTTAGAAGGGGAGGGGTGGGTGGGGTGGGTGGGGGAATGGGCGGGGCCAGAGTGGTAAGCCAGTATTTTCAGCTTTATGAAGGTGTGTGCAATATTGTATGTGTGGGGCCAGCTGGCTCCCCACGGCCACAAATGCTAGTCAGGGATCTTAGAGCCACAGGAGTTCCTTAGGGATCACCAGTCCCCACGAGTCTTGTGTGAGAATGCATAGCGTGCCATTGAGGAAGAAGACATTCTTGCCAGGTTCTCCCCGTTACGTTCCAGCTTTAGTGCAATCGCCGTTGAACTTGGGAAAGCCAGGGTGTGTTCTGGCACTGTAAGTGATAGAAAAATAGGTGTTGACTGATATCCTTACCACAGATTTGTTTCCACCTAGACTAAATGTGGGGTTTGTTGTAATCCAAGAGTATCCCTTTGAAGGGTTAGCGGATGACCTAACTGTATGTCTTAAATTGTTTTCTAAACTTCCATATTTGATAGGGTTTGTAACATTTATTTATAATTAATTAATATTGTACTGTTATAATCATTCCTTTTCTGTTAAATGTAAAGTTACTTTGAGCTGTTTGGAACATTGTGAAGCAGTGGGACAGCTACAGTAGTTTCTATAAAAACTAAACAGTAACATTTATATATTGCATCAGGAGTATTTTATTCTATATATAAATATATATATGATAAATATCTGTCTGTTTTATAAATATAATCATTTAAGGAAGTATCGTTATGACACTATCTGCCATATTTTTATACATTTGTGATATGAAGTGAGTATTATACTTCTAATCAAGGGAGTTGAAATTGTGGCTGCACGGGAGTGTAATGGTAGGAAGCTTGCTCAACTTTGAGACCCCAGCAGCAGCTTTTAGACACGATCCTTGGTAGCAGACAAGATGCAGCAGCTCCTCCCAAACCTGCAGGGGAAGAAAGTTGGCTAGGCCAGTAAGAACTCTAGCAGGCCTATCTCCGTCCTCACACACTTGGCTCCTGTTCATGTCCAGGGACGTTCCTTGCGCCTGAGGGGAGAATAGATCCAGGGTTACTCATGGGACTTTGTAG
Source organism: Bos mutus (assembly GCF_027580195.1). Lineage (NCBI taxonomy): Eukaryota > Metazoa > Chordata > Mammalia > Artiodactyla > Bovidae > Bos > Bos mutus. The sequence goes on from NC_091646.1 coordinate 124,644,311, forward strand.
AGAAAATGTACTCTTCTACTTCCATTAGTGTAGAGCGTAGACCAAAGATTTGCCAGTGAACATTCCTAGTTGTGACGTTGTTAGAGGTATCAATCTGCAGATCTTGCATACCAGCTCTATGCTCCTGAATCCCGCGTGCTGTACTGGAGACTTGCAGCTGGTAGGATGGGAGATACCTGTGTGGCACTTCGGTTTCTAAATGGTTTTTTTTTGTTGTTGTTATTGCTCTTTCCAATATATTTAGAAGGCTCCTGAAGCAATTCCAGATGTAGAGAAAATGGCTGTACTCGTCTTCCTGGGATGGTCCATTTATAACAAGGTTATCATGTACATGAGTAGACACATGCACACATGTGGCCAGAACAGGACTTATCTTTCCCTCCTTTGATCGCCTTCAACTCCCATGTTATTTCCAAGTATCATCAAGGCCTTTGGCCAAAAGGGGCATAGCCCCATGTCCCTGGGCCATCCTTGACAGAAATCCCCTCAACACTGTCATTCATCAAATGTATTAGATTTTCGGAAGTAGTCTCTTAGCAATAATATTTTTAAAGATCCCCTCCCACCCCTCAAAGAGATATTCTCAGTATTTATTACTTGGCCCAGGATTGTGAGAGTATCAGCCCCTGAATCAAGTCAGCTATAATCGAAATGTGCTGAGTTACTGTTCCCCCTCCCCTAAGATGTTAAGAATCATAGCTTTGATGATTATGAAGATTATAAAGAAAAAGGTCTTAGTTACTTTGAAGCTTAAACTGTGTGCATATTGCATTTTATATAACTACTATAATGATGTGTATTGATTATATATAGAGGTCATTTTAAGGTGCTTTTAATTTAATTTTAATAAGTGTAATAGGCACTAAAATGAAACTCAACTGGGTACTATCATTGAAACAGTTTGATTCTAACCAATAGTTTGCATGCTCTTCGATTCTTTTTATATCTGACTGCTTTCACCAGTTCAGTGCTGTCTGAGTAGCTCTGAATTCTGGCTTTTTCCAGGCAGCTGCTCAGTTATATAGTGACGTGGACCCTTAGCAGTTTTTGCCTGGATACTAATGACTAAAAGGGTGTGTAACTCTTCTTTTTTAAACTCAATCTGTACCTTATATTCCCCCTTGCAAACCAGAAACTCCATTTTTTCCTCTGGAAAGACTTCTCACTGTGCTGTGCGCTTAGAAACTGCGCAGTCACATTGCCATGCTGTGGCATTTGAGGTTCGTTGTCACCTAGGGGCTGGTTTCCCATGTTTTCATCCTTGCTAACACTGGGATCTCAGATGTTTGCAGAACATTTATATTCTGATGGTTCTTCAAAGAAGGGCTAGAATAATTGCCTTCTACCTAGAGTAAAGTAAACCTAACTGATGAAGAGTCAATACATACTTTTCGTACATTCCCAGATTTGAGCCAGAAAATATCTACAATGTTTTCAACTAGTGTTTTTGAGGTAGCTCTTTTATCCTCTTCTCAGCTTTTGTCCATTCTGACTTTCATTGACCTTAGTAAGCTGTAAGTGAACTCCAATCCACATTTCTAGCATGCATGATTCTCTTCCTGCTTGCAGAGGGGAATTATAAAGCTTTCTCTCAAATCTAATGGGCCCTCTCTTAGCTTTTAACTCATTTTCCTCCTGTTGATGAATTATTGGCCTCACAAAGATTGCTATCTGTGATGAGATTAAGGACTTAAAAGTCTCAAAAGTCTGCATTTTCTTTAGGAAGGGAGGTTTATGGCATCCATGTTCTATTATCTGCCCTAACTTCCTAAAGGATTAAAAGGTCAAATGAAGGCTTATGAATTGCTTTATTTTATGAAAGTGTCACTAATCTTTTGCAAAGAAACTGCTTCGCTGTTTTTCTACCTTTGCTTTACTGCCATCCTCGTTATTCTTCTCAGAAGTTCTGAATGAACTTTTACTGAACCTTTTTTGGCCTCAGTCAGAGGTTTAGCCTCTCCAGAGCCCAAGACAACAAGTGCTGCATCTTGAGGAGCTCAAGTGAGTTGTCTCTACAGCAGCAGTTCTCAACCAGGGCCAGTTTTGCCTCCTGGGGACATTTGGCAATGGCCAGAGACATATTTGATTGTCACAACTGGGGTGGTGGTATGCTACTGGAACCCAGTAGGTAGAAGCCAGGGATGCTGTAAACATCTTGTGTGCACAGGAACACCTCCCCCCTCCCACAAAGACAGAGAATGATTCAACCCCAAATGTCAGTAGCGCTGAGGTTGAGAAACCCTGCTCTCCTGAATTCCAAGCCCACCCGCCCGCAGAACTTGGCTCAGCCCTGGTTCTCTGCAGGCTACAAGACTACAGGTATGAATTCTTCAGCGTCGCATTCTCTTAAAGAGTCTTCTACCACCATTCTCAAATCCCTGGAATCCTATTGTTCGTTTCCATTATCTTGGGCCTGCTAAAAGGTGCATCTTTTGGGAAGAGATCAGAGTCACTTCATAGGTGTTTGAGAACTTAAATTCTAGGTCAGCATCCTTAGAAACTCTTTCATAGAGCCATGAAGCTTATATTTAAGAAGCAAGCAGCAGCCTGGCAGATTGGCATGATTTTTACCAACTGCTCAAAGGCATACGTGGCTTTAGCTGTGTCTCCCACAAGAAAATGTCTTTGTTTTCTATTCAAGTCATCTAATAACTCTTTACAAACATTGGCGTATGACAGACCAATTAGAAGCAAAAAACTCTTAGTTGGTGGTCATGATGTGGCTGTAATAGGAGTATTTGTGCCGTATGCTTTGGTTAAATCTGTTTTAAAACATACTTTAAGATTCACCATATGCAGTTGTACTTTAATTCTAAGCTCAGATTTATGCTGGTTAGTTTCTAGTCACGTCATGTATTATAAAGTACCTTGTGGTGTAAAGTTAGCCAGTTTAGCATGTTCCTATCCTGAAAATTAGTGGGCTTTGCTACGAAATGCTATCCCATTTTCCCCTCCCTGCACCTCTTAGTTAACGTCATAGTACCCTCACTTCTTAAACTAGTTTTTAGAGTAAATAAGGAAAAAAGCCATTTATTTTCTTGTAGCTATGTATGAGAATGACTCATAAGTGTGCAACTTTTTTTCAAGGCCAGAGGATTACTTTTCAAGTATGTAGAAGGCTCTGTCCATTTCTGTTCACCTAGGTCCTGGTGGTGATTCAACTTTTAGCAAGGGCAATGGCTCATTGCAACTTATTCCTAGAGCTCAGCTGGGACTCAGAAATCTGCATATTCTCTCCCGGTCAGAACATTTTTTTCTGGAGAGCACTGCTTTTATATCTAGAAGTTTGTTACCTCCTGCATTATAATAGGACATTGAGCTCCATGCGAGCACTAAGATCCACAGACTCGTACTTTTGTGACCTGGGAATGTGGTATGATACACTGAACCAAGTCAGAAAATAATGAAATATTTCCTTGCCTCCTTCAGTTCATCACTAATAAAGTGTGTAGGCAGAGAAAACTAATTTGCAGTTTAAAAAAATGGTTTCTTTAAAAGAGGCTGCAGAAACGACAGTACAAATGTTGTTAAATGTCCTGTCGCTAATCCCAGGGTCAGAATCTCACAAGAACGTTCTCTTAGAGACTTGAAGGGCCAACTTACAAAATAAAAACTTGTAAGTGGTTCTGATTTCTTCCTTTTGCGTCTTGACCAGCTGAGATGCAGAATATCTTGAGGTCTGATTCAGCTGGGTAAAAAATACTGTCTTAGAAACCACTAGTAAATGCAAGAAAGTGAATTCATGACAGGATGAGTCCGACGTCTTTCTGTATACACACAATGTGATAGTAGTAAAGTGGCTAGAAAACTGTGGGCCTGCTGCCCTATTCTATTCTATTTCTTCTTTTTTAACTGAATGTACTATAAACAGTCATAGAATTTTGTGCCAAGTCAGTTACTACATGAATATTCATTTCCCACAGTGCTTTGTTAATACATCAGCATTTGGCCTGGTCCTGACTCTACCTTTCTCCACTCCAGGCATTGATCCACCTTTCTATGTATTTCCTATAGGGTATTAAATATAATCACGACCTGCCTTGTACTTTCATTCACTAACTGTTTACTCCCAAGTTTGAGGGAGGTTTGTCTTTTATTTTGCCAGAAAAAATTTGTAATAGTCTACACGTTGGATTTCTAGGGCCAGAGAACTACAGCAGTAAAACTGGTATCTCTTCTAAGGCCCTTCATTACCCACAAGGTTAAGCTCTCTGAACCCCATTTGATCCTTGGGTTGTATTTTGATCTTCCTTTGGAATCTTAAAAATCGGTCTCCATGTTGTATGCAGATTAGAAGTTGCCTTGTTCGCTACTCTTCCAGCACAGAGTATCAGGGAGAAAGAGGCCTTATCTGTTCCTCCATCCCCTCCATTTTGACAGACTGCTAAGAATTCCTCAGGACTTCCTTTGGTTTGGGATTTTACATTCCCAAAAGCCTGATGTGATTCATTTCAGGCATAGACAAGTTTGTCCCAGTGCTCTGCTTCAGGGCTAATCAGACAAAACCCAGGAATAGAAAAGGTAGATGCCTTGACTTTTGTCCCCGTTTGGGGATTAAAGTATTTATTGCCAGAGTTGTCAAAAGCTCCAATTATAACACATTCAGTTTCAAGGGAAAAAAAAAAAAAAAAAGATGCTTTTCCTTCTGGAGAACTTTTAAGTTCTCTACAGCTTAGATTTTCCAAAATGGAAAGTAAAGCTTGTATAAAATCTGTTTTCACTAGAAGTATTAATATACAATTGATTATAGTCAACTCAGTTCATTTCCCTCTCCTTGTTTCCTCCTTGGTCACTGATTGAGTCGGGCTGGAGGGGTAATGCTGTGATTGTAAGAAGTAAATTCTCACGTAAATGTGGATTGATCAACAGAAACAAACCGAACAAAATAGTTGCCCCTAATTCCTATCTCCAAGAATTGCTTTGTGCCATTTTGAATTCAGGTAGTTATTCTGTATATATTTAGAAGACTATTCTGAGCTTCTTCAATCTCTAGGAAGTTTGAAGTGGGTATCTGGGAAGACACAGGGCAGGGAGACTTTGAAAACCCTGCTTGTGCCTGAAAACAAAAATAGGGATAAGCCAGAGTGATGTAACATCTAAATTTGTGGTAGATGAAGAATCAGTTGAAATTCTTAATTGCACAGACTTTATAATCCATAATAAAAAGTGTAATTCCATACTTTGTACTGTGGCAAGGGTGTGACGTGGTGTTAACCTTTTTAATTTTTGAATCCAAGCTGAATTTAAAGTGTTGAATATTTAAATTCCTCACAAGCTAATTATGTACCATTTGTAAAGTGTTTATATAACTCTTTGTATCATGTGTTGGTACATCTTATCAAGTTTTTTCTGGCATGTATTCCATTCTAAACTTCTGTAAAATTTCTATTGTTGCTGTAAATACTATACAAATATCTATTCCGTGGTAACCTTAATTATCAGCATGAAATGGTTAATTTTTACTGAGCACAATGTATTTTTGAATGGACCTTCCCAAATGTCTTTAATAAAATGCAGATTTTGCACTGACTGATGTGATTGCCAGGCCATCCCCATCGTGAGCACTGTGGTCCCTCTTGTTTGAACAGCAAGCAGCTCTGCGGTCATTCCTTCTTTGTAAAGAACTCGTTTGAATTCAAATGAAGGATAATGGGTCTTTGAAGTTGGAATCAGTTTAAGGGACAGAAATTATTGTAAAGCAGGGCAAATCCTGTTATTTACTGATGTTGATAATTTTTTTGTATTTATAAAGCTTTTCCCCCCCTTCTGGCATTTTGAAAACTTTGGTTTATTTTACATTTGAGTGTTGCCTCCTTTTTACGTTGCTAGACACTCACTTGGTGGTTTGGGGAAGATGGGAAGATGTCAACTTCCTGCATAGTGCCATTGGAGGAAGCAAAGGTGGACAACTTAATAAGGATTTCTTCATGTTTTGGAACAGGGGGTTGGCAAACTTTTTCTGTAAAGGGCCAGATAGTAAATATTTGAGGCTCTATGAGTCATTGGATTTCTGACTACTCACCATGCAACTCTGCCATTGTAGTGCAGAAGTAGTATAGATGATATGTAAATGAATGGGTGTGACTGTGTTCCAGGAAAACTTTATTACAAAAACAGGCAGGGGACCAGATTTGTCAACCGGTTTCAGGCCCTCACTTTGTCTTTAAGGATAAGAAGACCAACTAAGTAAATGGGGTGAGGGGGAGAACTTAAATTTTGTGATAACATGTGTAAATGTTCTCCAACTTTCTTTATCTTTCTAAACAAAGGATGGAGCTAAAACACTTTCTTACAGAACTGTGTCACCAAATCTTCACTCCAAGTTTCTCAAGTGTCATACAGACTTGTGGCCTATGGTTTCAGCTATACTGTTTATCTAGATTGACTCAAAGTAACTGAAGCTTGTCACTTTTTTATGTTCATAGCACTTACTATGGCTGGGCAAATTGCCAAGTATTTTACTTATATTAATACATTTATTTTTCGGAAGGCAACAAAGTGGATAGTATCCCCATTTGTAGATGAGGAAACTGAGGTTTATGGCGTTTACATTAACCTACCCAAGGTTACCCTGCTAGGATTTGAAACCAAGTACTTTCACTGTTAAGACTATACCCTTTAACACTACTATACTAAGCGATCACTATGTTTCCACGTATAGAAACTGACATGGGTTTGTGCCGTGGGGCAGTTCATGTACCACCCTTCCTTCCATCTCCCATCAGGTGGTAATTGATCTGATTTGAGAGTAGAAAATTTCATTGAAACAAGTCACTGTGTGTGTGTGTGTGTGTGTGTGTGTGTGTGTGTATGTGTGCATGCTAAGTTGCTTCAGTCGTGTCTAACTCTTTGTGACCCTATGGACTGTAGCCTACTAGGCTCCTCTGTCCTGGGATTTCCCAAGTGAGAATGCTGGAGTGGGTTGCCATGCCCTCCTCCAGGGAATCTTCCAGACCCAAGGATTGAACCCACGTCTTGTACGGCTCCTGCATTGGTAGGCAGATTCCTTACCACTGAGCCAGGGGAAGCCCATATACTTTAACTGGAAGTTTCCCCCACAAAAGAAATAGTACTACAAACATAGTTTATATTTTTAATAGCAAGATTCTGTTGGGCTTCAGGTGTCCCTCAATAAAAGTTTTATTTTTTATACATTCTGTCATTAATTAAATGAAGTAAGAAATTCAAATGCTGTTATAAACAAATAATAGATAAATGTTTTACAAATCTCATTGTTTATTAAACTCTGAAGTATTGAGAAATTTCCAATAAGAAATCTCAGCTGACTTCTTTGCAGAAATTGACAAGTTGATCCCCACAATATTATGGAAACTCAAGGGACTCAGAGTAGCCAAAATGATCTTGAAGGAGAACAAAGTTGGAAGACTTATGTGTTACAATTTGAAAACTTACTACAAAGCTACCGTAATCAAAACAATGTGTACTAGAATAACAATAGACATATAGACCAATGGAATAGAATTTAATGTCCAGGAAATTTCCTGGTGGTCCAGTGGTTAGGACTCTGTTCTTTCATTGCTATGGGTGCAATGAAACTAAGATCCCACAAGTGACATGGCAAAAAAAAAAAAAATATATATATATATATATATAGAGAGAGAGAGAGAGAGTGTCCAGAAATATAAACCCTCACCCTCTGGTCAGTTGATTCTTGGTAAAGGTTCAAGATCATTCAATTGGGGAAGAATAGTTTTTTCAACAAGTGTGCTGGGACATTTGGATATTCACATGCAAAGAATTAAATCAGACCCCTACCTCATACCATATATAAAAATTAACTCAAAATTGATCAAAGATCTAAATTTAAAAGGTAAAACTATAAAATTCTTGGGGAAAAAAGCAAAAATAAATCTTCATGATCTGGATTTGGCAATGGTTTCTCAGATATGACACCTATAGCACAAATAACAAAAGAGAAAAAATAAGCTGGACTTCATCAATAAAATGTGTTTCAAAGGACTCCTTCAAGAGAGTGAAAAGACAACTTATGAAATAGAAGAAAATATTTGCAAATCATTTATCTGGTGAGGTATCTAGAATATATAAGGAACTCTTACAACTCAATATTTTAAAAAACAACCTAATTTCAAAAATGGGCAGAGTCTGAATAGACGTTTCTTCAAAGAAGGTGTACAAACACAGTAAACACATGAAAAGATATTTAACATCATTAGTCATTAGAGAAATGCAAATCAAAACCACAATGAAGGATACTACTTCATACAAATCAGGATGGCCTCAATCAAAAAAGACAGATAATAATAAGTGTGGAGAAATTGGAACCCTCATACATTGCTGGTGGGAATGTAAAATGGTATAGCCACCTTGAAAAACAGTCTGACAGTTCCTCAAAAGGTTAAATCAAGTTACCATATGACCCAACAGTTCCACTCCTAGGTATATACCCAGGATAAATGAAAACATGTCCACACAAAACCTTGTACACAGTTGTTCATAGCAGCACTATTTATAATAGCCAAGAAATGGAAACAATCCAAATGTCCATCAACAGATGAATGGATAAATACAATGTGGTGTATCCATACACTGGAATGATATTCAGCCATGACAAGGAATGAAGTACTGATACATGCTACAACCTGCATGAACCTTGGAAACACTATACTAAGTAAAAGAAGCCAGACAGGAAAAACCACATATTGTATGATTTCATTTATATGAAATGTCCAGAATAGGTAAATCTACAGAGACAGGAGATTAATGGTTTCCCAGGACTGGGGTGGGCAAGTGGGTTGGAGGGGTGATGGCTAGTGGGTACAGGGCTCCTTTTGGAGGTGATAAAAATTTTCTAAAATTGATTGTGATAATGGTAGCTCAACTCTGAATTTACTAAAAGTCATTGAATTATACACTGTAAATAAGTGAGATTTGTATGGTATGTGAATTTTATCTCAATAAAGCTATTCCAAAACAGAAGTTTCCAATATAAACAGTTATTTGGAGAACTTTCATCCCTGCCTCACCCTGTTTACTTCTTTTCTTTTTTTCCCCTTAACTGTACTCCCCATCTGGGTCTGGTGTGCCAGTTGTAGTCCTGAACTCTTAGGATACCACCATTTTCTCTGACAGTCCATATCACAATAAGAGTTCATTCATCTTTCCCAGTAAGGATCTCTGTAGGCATTCTGTTCAAAGTGGATTTGTCCGTGTATCCTAAGGCCAGAGAAGGATTTTTTTTTCCCTACCCTGAATTGATAACCTCTATATTTGAGAGAAGATTGAGCAGAGAAAGGTGTTTTTCCAGGTTTAAGTATACAGCATGGGTATTAGAAAGATGCTAGGTTAAATAAGCTGATCTAAGACCCACAATACCAGAGAAGGGATTAAGGGATTTTAGGAGGCTGGCCATTCACAGAGAAGGTGAATATGATGTCCAGGATCATGTTGGTGTCCATTCACTAAGCTTGTCGTCTGAAAACTAACTCAGAGAAATGAATTTCTGCTAGCAGAGGCTGCACTGTGTCAAGGCCAGAACAGTCTTGGATTCCCTCGTCTCACTGGGGTCCCTCATCCTCAGATTCCACCCTTTCCTGGCTCCTACTTTCAAATCCTCTCCTGCCCACGTGCCCTGCTTCTGGGGAAGTGCCTGAAAACAGGCTGAGCTATAAACGGCAGAAGAGGCGGACTGTCCTTCCCCCAGCTGCCTGCTTACAGAGCTCCTCTGGGAGGGGAAGGCCAGACCAGCCCATACTTTACAAAGCAAGGGGGCTGAGGTTGGAAGGTTGGGCTCAGCAGCGGCCTGGCTACATCACGCTTCTCAGATTGTAGGTCCTGATCACTTCCTGCAGAGTGTACTTGGCTGATGGGCCTCCTCTGTAGCCAATGACAGCTCCTGGCCAACTGTTTTCCCAGTGTTAAGTTTGTTGAAGAATGGTAGCCCTAGATAAAAGGATGTTCTGGTGTGTTCTGGTCATCTGGGTTTCCTAAATACAGGGAAATTTTGTTCCTTACATGTGTAGCCTGTCCCATGTTATTCAGTTAAATACTGACCACAGACTGGGATCATGTATCTGAGGGCATGCAGAGTGGAGCTGTCTGTAATGAGAGCTCTGAACCTCCCCTGCCACTGCGTGCAGTGTTGGGCATAGGAAGTGAAAGCTCAGAGCAGGGGAGACCTTCCTACCTCTGGGGTGTTTGGTCATGCAAAGCTATCACAAGACTGGGACACCAGCTCCCATCTACCAGACTCATCTGCGCCACCCAATCATCCCCAAACTCCATACCCAATGCTCTAGAGTCCTAAAAGACCATACTTTAATGAAAACTTAGGAGAAACCACAAGCTTGCTCCCCCTTTGTGTTCAAAGAGAGGCTTTATAAAACAGTATGTTCCTGTTTTGAGCATGGTAAAGAAAAAGAATTTTCAAATTATGAGGGCTGCTTTGCATTCCCCTGCAACTGCACCTTTCACTGCGTCGGAGACTAAAAACAAAAACAAACAAAAACAAACAAAAACAACACCCCCAGAGCAGCAAATTACTGCTGCTACTTAGGATTTCTGCATGAAAATTGTTTTTAGAGACATTTTCTTTATTCTTATTTTCTTTGACCCTGAATGGGGAATAAGTTCATTTTCATTTTCTCTCACTGAAATTGGAAACTATGCAAAAAAGATAGTATTCTCTGCCCAGCCCTGCGCTGAAAAGAGCCTGTAAAATCCAGCCCTGTTGGTCACAGTGATAAGTCAGCGTTCCCCCATGGGCCGCTCTGCACCCTTCACCCACTGCAGGTATGAGCCGAGGCAACATCAGGTACACTTGCTGACGCACTCCAGCAGCTCCATCCGGATGGCAATGCGAACATGCCAGCCTAGCGGGATGAGCCGGATGAAGCGGGAGATGATGGGGGGCCGCAGCAGGTTCTGGACTGTGGAGGTTCGGTCCGAATTTCCATAGAAAACCTAAAGAGGAAGGAAATACTATCACCATCACAGCAGAGAGAAAAGGAAGACGTTTCCTGTCTGGATTTGGCTCCAACTTTTAACTATGGAAAATCTCAGTGCTTAAAAGGTAGAGAATTTGCTGATATCCTCCAAAATCTGACCTTGAGTGTTTGTCAGCACCTACATGCTCCAGGCATCAACAGAAATGAATTAATATTAGGTAACAACACATCCTCAGTCACACTAGCTGCTATTCAAATGCTTAGTACTGTATGTCATCCGTTGCTGCCATATTAGATACTGCAGATAACATTTCCTTCATTGCAGAAAGTTCTACTGGATGGTGCTGATAGAAAATGCCTCTTGGTTCATATCACCAATTTTGTGATTTAATCCTTTGCATTTTGACAAGAATTTTGAAAAGGACCACATTGCTTAAAAGAGGAACGTTCTCATGTTCCAAAGGTATCCACAGTGGGGCTCAAGTGAAAACTTGTGAACTGGCTCTGAAGTTGTGAGCCAAAGCTTAACTGTGTGTGTCTGCATTGATACAAATGGCAAGTACTTTTTAGACTTGGGAAAAAAAGTGTTTTTTAAAAAGAAAAAGACATAAAAACTAGAGAGAAGATTCTCAAAGTGGGAGAGCAGTGCCCAAAATAGAAAAAGGGGTTGCTTCCTGTTATGCAGTAGCTATAACATAGGACACAGTGGCTATTTGCCTATATTTTCAAAGAAACTTCTTTGCACTCTTTCCAGAGTCCTAAGTGCTCTGCCCCGTGACACTAGAACATTTCATTTCCTTCTGGGATTATCTCCTATAAAAAATTTGGCTGTCACATTGACCTCATCCATACACAAATCAAGAAGGACTTCAGCTGCCATGATCTTGACTTTATTTCTTCCCAGTAGCAACACCCCACACCCTCTTCTCCAAGCTGTTTGCTCTTGAACCTATTTAAGTCAGGAGCCTGGTGAAGAGGAAGGACGGAACAGGCCCACTCCACACAGCTGCCACAGTGGAGCACTTCTTTGCAAAGAACCATCAAGGCCTTCAGAAACTCAGCTTGAAAAAGAATTTGCGTATCTTTTTGAAAAGCCAACTAATAAGAACAAAAATGAAATACAATGTCCAAGTATGGAGATGGTTTTTCCTATTGTGTTCAAACTCCTTGAAATCTCAACCTGTGAATGTTTTGCTGTACAAATTGTCATCAGAGAGTACAGAGCCTTCTGATGTTCAGCTACACATGTCTGCTTAACCTGATGAAATGTCTGAATTAGCTGGGGAGGCCTCAATCTCAGGCAAAAGGACAATTAACTTTTCCAAACAGCTGGTGAGTTTTTATTTCACTGCAGATAGCATTTTATATATATGTAAAATATTGACTATATATATGTGTGTGTATATATATATATAGGGCTTCCCTGGTGGCTCAGCTGGTAAAGAATCCGCCTGTAATGCGGGAGGCCTGGGTTCGATCCCTGGGTTGAGAAGATCCTCTGGAGAAGGGAAAGGCTACCCACTCCAATATTCTGGTCTGGAGAACTCCATGGACTGTATAGTTCATGGCGTCGCAAAGAGTCAGACACAACTGAGCAACTTTCACTTTCATGTAGCTTCCCTGGTAGCTCAGACGGTAAAGCGTCTGCCTGCAATGTGGGAGACCTGGGTTCAATCCCTGGGTCGGGAAGATCCCCTGGAGAAGGAAATGGCAACCCACTCCAGTACTCTTGCCTGGAAAATTCCATGGATGGAGAAGCCTGGTAGGCTACAGTCCATGGGATTGCAAAGAGTCGGACATGACTGAGCAACTTCACTGATATATATATAATATATATAAACTAAAGAGCTTACTGTGTTCAGTCTGTGTTGAACAAGACTTGGGTCTCAGCCCTCAGAGATTAGTAGGATATAAAGTTTCTCAAAGGTTTAAGTGATTCTATTTCTTCTCAGCTAGAGTCCTTTTAACCATTTACATGGTTTAGTGGCTAACTTGTTGAGATTGTCTCAGTCAACAGTTAGGAGAAGCCATATCTATTGATACATAAAGGGACGAGGACCTAGCCGCATCAGTAGTAGATCAAGGAAACCCATGCAGCAGTGTTCAAGGTCCAATGAGTTTGGAAGCATCCAAATGACCAGTCTTGATTATTTAAGCATCTCTGCTGATGTGAGAATTCAGACAAAGATTTCTTTTGCACATATGATGGCACTCATTGGCAGACAAACTGTGCTAGGCATGAGGGGTACAAGAAAAGACACCTGTGTTGATATCGCTATCAGAGAGCAGATTGTGTGGTGGGGAGGAAGCATGGATGACTCACCATGCTGGGGGGGCAGAGTTCTGACAGAGCATGACGACAGAAACACAGGGATGGATGGGAGGGAAGTCCCAGAAGGGCTGTGTGGAAGGAGGTTTGGGGTAAGCCCGACATACCCGGTTGTTTCCGGTCTGGTCTTTATAGTAAATCCAGTTCAGACTCTCATCGGTCCTGTACTGCACACTGTACTTGGTCATCCACTCATCGATGTCACAGCGCCCCTGGGTGAGGATCCCCGAAATCACCTTGACCTCCTTCAGATCTATCTGTAACCACTGGCTGCTGTCCTGGAACTTGGAGAGCCAGGCACACCTGTGTGGACACAGCAAGTCACCAGGAGCCTTACCCCGTGAGCCCCTCCGAAGAGCTGGGAGGCACTGTCTTTTGAGGGGACACCAGCACCTGCAGAGCACCCACAAAGGTCAGGCAGCCTGGGCTGCAATCTGTTAAGCACCCAGAGGCTTGTCCTCAAGAAATATCTGGCCTCTGATCCTTCTGTAGTTTCTCTCTCCCTGCACTTCCACCACCCAAGGAAGAATTGCCAGACTCAAATAATTTGTCAAAGAAATGCCTTCAAGTGTAGCTAAAATCATCTTTGGGGTGTGGTTGAGCATGTTTTTCTTCAAAACATGCAAATACATGGTCATTTCACCCACTGGCCCCCTTCCTTTTTCATTAGTCTCTCCTGATGTTCTTTCTCCATAAGTTGTCTTTTTTCTCTTTAATTTCATCTCTTCATACCTTATCTGTGTCTCCTTCAGGTGCTGTCACCCACACCATGGTAGGAACTGTGTACAGAACATGAAACCAAGTGGCTCTGGAAGGCCTTCTCACAATTGTAAAGCAAACCAACCAATGAAGGAACTGATTTATGTTTTAGTTATATCCCTCATAATTTGTGGAAACCTATAGTTTCCCTTTGTGGTATGTGTGTGTGCACACATTGATTTAGCTTCTCAGGACTCTCAGCCCTTGGCTGCCTTCTCTTCTAATTCTGGACTTGCTCCTTGGGTGGCTTCTGAATTTTTAGGTCCATTCCAGACCTTTTCTAAATTCCAAATCCCAAGAATCAATTGCCAGCTATTCAACTTCTCCTGGATGCTATACAGCATCTCAAAACATGTCTAAAAAGAGCTCTTAATTATCCTAACCCCAGCCTCTCCTTCCAGTGTTCTTCTCTCTGAATGCTACCACTTCCTCTCTGTCACCTCAACCATCTAATCCATCTCTTGGGTCCATCTCCAAATGTTCCTCAAAGTCATTTCACTGCCACCATGCTAGCCCATGTCACCTTCAGTTCTTGCCTGGACAGCTGGCATAGCTTACTTAACTAGTCTCTCTGGATTCCTCTCCCCACCTCACCCCCAACCCATACTGCACATTAAACCATTCTTCCCGTAAGAGCCAGAAATTTTTACTTAAAACATAAATCCAATTGTAATACTCCCCAACTTTAAATCTTTCTCTGGTAGAGTCTGCCGGTTGTCTCCCCATATCCTCTACCCATCTTCCTTTAGTAATGGAACCCCTGAGATTTTTGCAAACGAGTGGCCACTCAGCTAAGATCACATTTCCCAGTCTCCTTTGCAGCTGGATGGGACCGTCTGAACAGATTCTGATCAATGAGATGTGGGCAGCAGTGGCCAGTAGGATTGTATATATATCCTTAAAGGAAAAGTGTCTGCACCGTGCTCTTCTCTCCCTACTGACTAGACTGTGGATATGGCAGTGGAAGCTAGAGCAGTCATCTTGGGCCCCAAGATGGAAACTTCTTATTAAGGAGGAGAGAACAAGGTAGAAAGAGTTTGGGTCCCTGATACCATCCAGCTGTCATAACAATTCTAGACTGCCTAATCACCTTCATGTTGATTAAGTCTCTGTATTTGGGGCCTGTTTGTTATAGCAGCACAAATCTGTATTCTAACTCATGCACATTCAGGGTTCTCCCAACATCCCTAAAATAAGGACCACAATCTTTAACATGACTTATAAGGCCCATACCATCTGACTGCTGCCTACCTCTCTGGCCTTATCTCATCGTCTAGGCACTTGAGGGATCTTCCCAACTCAGGGCCTTTGCATCTGCTGTGCCCTGTGCCTCTCTCCAACCTTCCCCCAACCTGGCCAACTGCAATTCTCAGGGCAAAGATTTTTTTCCTTAGAAAACCTTTCCTGGTGTTTCAAATCAAATAGGTCTTTCTTCATCTCCTCCACAGTGCTCCTCACACTTAGCAAATAGCCAGTTGTGTGACAGTGTGCTTAGAGTCCCCCCTCTAAACTGAGTGCTTCTCAAAGGCCAGGAGCTCATCCACCTTGTTCACTGCTATATCCATGGTCCTTGGCACATGGAAGGCACTCGGTCAATATTTGTTAAATAAATAAATGCATTCTATGTCATTCATTTATCACAGAGACATACTTTTTCAAATTACATGGAAAAAATAATCACCCAAGTTGCATGCCCTGCTTACCCAAAGCCTTGACTGTTAAGCCGGGCCTTGTTGGCAGTCCAGGAAGAATACCAGCCCACGTACTGCTCCACGTTGGAGCAGGTGATCTGGTCTGGTGTAACCTCTCCTGACTCGAAACCCAGGGGCTTATGGTATGGGCATTCTGGCAAAGGAAAAAACAAGGCACATTGAAACACTCAGATCACATGGCAAGACTCAACAAACATGACATGATTGAAATGACAAATCAGACCCTCTCGTGAGGTGGAAGATGTTTTCCTTTGTCAGCACCATTCTCAGTGGATAGGACTGGGTCTTCATTCTTTTCACTGCTCTTGTGAGAAGAGAGTGAAGATGAAGTAAAGGGATTGTCATAGAGACTCACAACATTCATAAAAGCAGAGGGAAGTAGCTCTATGGCAACCTCTTGGATAGGGGGGAATTTTGAGAAATACTTCACCTCCTCCACAAACTCAGAGACCTAAAAACTAAGAGATTTGTAGCAAAATATCATACTTAAATGCCATACTCTCTATTTTCCTTATTAATACTGGTTAGCCATCCCACATGATGACATCAGAGTCCCTAATTGTCCTCAGGCAGCATATGATGCCAATTATAGGAACAAAACAATGGTGAGAGGCAAGAAGGGCAATTATATATTAAGACTGACTTCCTACTTGTAAATTGCAGTTTTCTCACTAGTCTAATGAAATTCTAATGAAAAAAGGAGAGGGGAATGAAATGCGCCTAAGTGACTGTTGAATAGGAACATTTGAAAGGAACTGCTTTTTCCAAATAAGACTAGACGAAGCTGGTGCTTGTATATGAATTTTCTGCTGCTTCTCATGTATTTCCTCTTATATTTAGCATTGAGTTACCTGGTCAGAGACTGCCAATTGCCAACCAAGCATCTATTCTCCCTTTCTTTTTGACTAAAATACCCTAATTTTGTTGGGTGCAGCAATGTAGCGAGCTGTATATGTATATATATGTATGTATTTCCCGGTCACCTTTGCAGTTAGAATTGACCATATGACACAGTTTCTGACCCATGAGATAGGAGAAGATATCTGTTGGTGATTGCGAATCAAATTTTGCTTGCCCCCTCTTTCTTCCTTGCCTAAAAGAAAGATCCGATGGCTGGTACAACAGTAGCCATCTTGCACAATGATGGTAAGGCCAAGAGAACTGAAGAGACCTCAGCCCTGATATCCTTAAGCTATTCCTTACCCCTAGTTTTTTACCATGTGAGTCAAAGCAAAACTATTTCAATAAGCCACTATTTAGGGGGTCTCTTATTTATAAACAAACCCAGATTCTAGCTAAATTTCTTTAGAAAACAAGCAATAAATTTAGGCAGATACATTCTCCTAGTTTTCCAGTTGTGAATGATAAACTTCAAGTAAGGCAGATCAAATTACTTTCTCACCATGTGTAAATGTAAGTTCAGATTAAAAAGCCGAGTGTATTTACTAAGGCATTGTCACCTTCAACGGTAAAATGAGTGCTTATGTCTTTGTAGCAGATAATTTTCAAGCATCAGTAAAATTGAATGAGGCTTATAAAAGCTTGAATGACATCCTGAGGCTCTGGAATGCCTGTAGGGATAGTCCTGCCCTGCCTCAGATGCCGAAGACAAAAGGACAGCTTCGGGCCTCTGGCCAAGGTGGCTTAACTGCTTTGCTACCCAGTGCACTGAAGGAATAGGGCCAACTCCCACCAGTGGCTGCAGCTTAGTGGAGCTGGGGGTCCGAGGACAGCATTTGTAGTTTATCAAGTACTCGAAGCTTTGGGTGGCCTATTAATGTCAAGAGAGAGAGAATAGGAGTGCTTTCTGGGCCACTCTATTATGCCTTATGTGGTCAGATCATCAGAGGGGCTTGTTAAGAATGCCGGTTCCAGGATTCCACCCCCAGAGCCGCCGCATTTTTAATGAACACACTTTGAAAGCACACTTTGAAAACCTTGGTTTGCCAGGAAGGTGTTTTGTTGGCTGGAGGATTCAGGGGGCCTGCTCTCTGTGGCCTTGGGGGTTCATCCACCTCCTCACCTCCCCCTCTGACCTGGAAAATGAGCCCAGCCACCAGAAGGAGGGACAAGGCCCCCAGCATCAGAAAGCTAGGTTTCAGTTGTAAACCACTTAAATTCTAACCATGGATGTCCCTGGGGCCCCTCCATCCTGAACCTCCCTTTTCTTACTCTGGGGCCACCAGCTCAGAGGGAAGAGGCAGAGGGAAAGGAAAAGCCATGGCCACCTCTCCTGATTGCTTTATTCTTGCCATTTGGCTCTTTTTCTATTTTCCCCCTCACATCTCTTTTGCCATCTCTTCCCAATTAGCCCATCTAACAGTTAGTTACACTGCAGCGACCTGGCCAATGGCAATGTCCTTGGTGGCCTGTGAGGGCTTGTCCCGACATGGATCTTGCCCATACTCTCCAGGGCAGATGATGAGCTCACCATCCCCATGGCTTCAGCTGGTGTCTGAAAGCCAAAGAGTGACTCCCAGGCCCCAAGCTCCATTCCACTGCCTCCTGGATATTTTCTAGGTGAACAGTTCCATCTGGGTGACCTAAAGATGCTTCACACTCATCTATCCAAAACTAAGTCCTTCAGCATCCAAGCCCCAAGCCTGCCCCTGTCCAGTGCTCCATGACTCTGGCATTGGCGCCTCCAGCTACGAATCTGCTAACCCAAAAACCCCAGTGTTTGGGCCCAAGGCACAAAGTAGAGACTGTGATGGGTCTCAACCAGGACATCACCTGGAAAGTTAAAAAGTGCTGGTGTTCAGGCCATACCACCAGCGATTCTGATGTCCTTGCTCTGGGGCAGGACCTGGGCATGGGGTAAAGCTGCAGGTGATTTTAATGGGCAGCCAAGCTCAAGAATGCCACTTAGAGCCAGTTCAACCTAGGATGGGATCCCACTCTCCCTTCAGTGAGCTTAGGCAAGCTGCTCAACCTCTCTGGGTCTGTTTCCTCATCTGTGAAATGGGTACAACAGTCGTCCCTGCCTCCATAAAGTTGATTTGGGATTGTTTAAAACAGTGTAGAGTGTAGAGCCTCTATTGCCTGGCCAAAAATAATCAGCTAGTGCTGGTGTAGTGTGAATTTGTGAGAGTATATTAATGTCTTGAGTTGTATATATATTTATTTTTTTTTATGGTGAAAACTCACCAGGGGAAATAATCTAGCACCTCTCTACCCCCGTCATCCTCCCTATATCTGTCTGAGAAGGTCAGCTTCCTATTTCTAAAGGTTTGGACTCTCCTTGCCTCACAAAGGAGTAAGATGTTTACAAGTGCATGCATGTGATTTGAGACAGGAGAGGCCTATTGACAGCCTAGCATCCCTCAGGCTCATGGATTCGGAAGGTCCAGGCCTCAGCAGGAATGAGGTGACTCTCCCAGATGAGGTGGCTGGAGGCTTTGGGCTTTGAGCCTTGCTGGGACCTGGGAGAACTCGTGATAGGGGCCTGAGCACCTCTGAGAGAGTCTTGGGAAAATCCCCCAGGATTAAGCTTGGTTCAGAATGAGAAGGGCCACCAACAAGGTGTCTGCCCTCCTGTGAGGGCCAGTCAGGCAGAGAGCTGCCCCCAGTCAGCCCTGGCAGGCCCCCAAGGGGCAGGGGGCAGGGGAGTATAGTCCAAGGGGGAGAAGCAGGACCTTCGACAATCCTGTCTTTAGACTCTTCACAGCCCATGATAAAAGAGGAGTCAAACCAGAGTTATCTAAAAATTGGAAAAATAGAAAATGTAACATTTCTCCTGCTCTTAGTGCCCTGGAATGAAGCGCAGTCCACTCACATTCTTACTGTTTTCCCTGGCTCCTCCTTTCCCCTTCACCTGGCCACCTCTTCTCATCCTTTGGCTCTCTTCCCACTTCCCCTGCCCACCCTGAGCCGGTAGGGACTCCAGATGCTGCCTCCAGCTCCCCCGGTCTGTCTAGCTCACCATTCTATCTTGAGCTGAGCAGAATGCCTGTGTGTGCTAGGCACTCAATAGATATTGATTGGATGTATGAATGGAGGGATAAACAAACTTCATCACCTCATCTTGGGTGGCCACTGGGGATACGCAGAGATAATGGCAGGAAGAGGAAGCAGGGAGTTCAGGAAGGTAGTGGGAGTTGACTGGCCCAGAGAATTCCCCATTGGTCTCATCAAAAACTGTCAATTGAGTCTAAACTAGTATTAAACAACATAAACAATGCTGCTAGAGGAATTAAAGCGATCCACTTCACACACACACAGAATATGTCTGTCCCAAGCTTTCTGCTCAGTGGAGGTTACTATAAGCTATTAAGCCTTTTTGTGCACTCATTTTACTCTTATGGAAAAACCTGCATCTTCTGTGGCACAACTGTCTCTTGTGATCATTAGATGGGTAAAGGCATCATCATGCTGCTGCTGCTGCTGCTAAGTCGCTTCAGTCGTGTCCGACTCTGTGCGACCCCAAAGACGGCAGCCCACCAGGCTTCCCCGTCCCTGGGATTCTCCAGGCAAGAACACTGGAGTGGGTTGCCATTTCCTCCTCCAATGCATTAAAGTGAAAAGTGAAAGTGAAGTCGCTCAGTCGTGTCCGACTCTATCGACCCCATGGACTGCAGCCTACCAGGCTCCTCCATCCATGGGATTTTCCAGGCAAAAGTACTGGAGTGGGGTGCCATTGCCTTCTCCGAGGCATCATCGTCAGATCAGATCAGATCAGGTCAGATCAGTTGCTCAGTTGTGTCCGACTCTTTGCGACCCCATGAATCGCAGCACGCCAGGCCTCCCTGTCCATCACCAACTCCTGGAGTTCACTCAGACTCACGTCCATCGAGTCAGTGATGCCATCCAGCCATCTCATCCTCTGTCGTCCCCTTCTCGTCTTGCCCCCAATCCCTCCCAGCATCAGAGTCTTTTCCAATGAGTCAACTCTTCGCATGAGGTGGCCAAAGTACTGGAGTTTCAGCTTTAGCATCATTCCTTCCAAAGAAATCCCAGGGCTGATCTCCTTCAAAATGGACTGATTGGATCTCCTTGCAGTCCAAGGGACTCTCAAGAGTCTTCTCCAACACCACAGTTCAAAAGCATCAATTCTTCGGTGCTCAGCCTTCTTCACAGTCCAACTCTCATATCCATACAGGACCACAGGAAAAACCATAGCCTTGACTAGACGGACCTTTGTTGGCAAAGTAATGTCTCTGCTTTTGAATATGCTATCTAGGTTGGTCATAACTTTCCTTCCAAGGAGTAAGCGTCTTTTAATTTCATGGCTGCAGTCACCATCTGCAGTGATTTTGGAGCCCAGAAAAACGAAGTCTGACACTGTTTCCCCATCTATTTCCCATGAAGTGATGGGACCGGATGCCATGATCTTCGTTTTCTGAATGTTGAGCTTTAAGCCAACTTTTTTACTCTCCACTTTCACCTTCATCAAGAGGCTTTTCAGTTCCTCTTCACTTTCTGCCATAAGGATGGTGTCATCTGCATATCTGAGGTTATTGATATTTCTCCTGGCAATCTTGATTCCAGCTTGTGTTTCTTCCAGTCCAGCGTTTCTCATGATGCACTCTGCATATAAGTTAAATAAACGGGGTGACAATATACAGCCTTGACGTACTCCTTTTCCTATTTGGAACCAGTCTGTTGTTCCATGTCCAGTTCTAACTGTTGCTTCCTGACCTGCATACAAATTTCTCAAGAGGCAGATCAGGTGGTCTGGTATTCCCATCTCTTTCAGAATTTTCCACAGTTTATTGTGATCCACACAGTCAAAGGCTTTGGCATAGTCAATAAAGCAGAAATAGATGTTTTTCTGGAACTCTCTTGCTTTTTCCATGATCCAGCGGATGTTGACAATTTGATCTCTGGTTCCTCTGCCTTTTCTAAAACCAGCTTGAACATCAGGAAGTTCACGGTTCACATATTGCTGAAGCCTGGCTTGGAGAATTTTGAGCATTACTTTACTAGCGTGTGAGATGAGTGCAATTGTGTGGTAGTTTGAGCATTCTTTGGCATTGCCTTTCTTTGGGATTGGAATGAAAACTGACCTTTTCCAGTCCTGTGGCCACTGCTGAGTTTTCCAAATTTGCTGGCATATTGAGTGCAGCGCTTTCACAGCATCATCTTTCAGGATTTGGAATAGCTCAACTTGAATTCTATCACCTCCACTAGCGTTGTTTGTAGTGATGCTTTCTAAGGCCCACTTGACTTCACATTCCAGGATGTCTGGCTCTAGGCATCATCATATGTACTGCTAAATCGGGCTATGCACGCTTAACATACTAGCCTTTCTTACTCAGTGTATAATTTTTCCATATGTAGACATATGAAAGTCAGACATGAAGAATATTAACATAAAGGAACACAAAGAGAGTTCAGGGCCATTTTTGACAAAAGACATGTGACTATTATTATGCACATGTGTTAGACTTGAATCTGTATGATGATGTAGTGGAATACAGAATAATGTTTATAAAAGAATAGAGTATAAACTTGAATATAATATGGAAATATAAAGTATTGAGTCATTGGATGTCTTATACTTTGATACCTTCCCTACCTTATTCCCCCCCTCTCAGAGTGACGAGGTAATCTTGGCTCAACATTGAAAAAGACAGACCTTTTACTATAAGAGCGTTAGGCTGAAGATTAATAGGCCATAATGCAGCCAGTTGGTCACCTTCTGCTCTGTGGGTAGGGCCCCCTGGCAGTAACAGACAGTGTGCACCTGCCAGCACCTCCTGGCAGCTCTGAATGACCCTCCTGTCCTGTGCTTTCTAGGCTCTCCTTCCCTCATAAGGCAGACTCTAGTGGAAGCACTCAATCTCAGGATCCAGAAAGACCAGGCCACGTTCTTGATGTTCTAATGAGGATCTGAGGCACTGATGGGCAAGTGAATTCTGGAAAATTGTGGCCAGTCCTGCTGTCCCGAATCATCTCTTTTGTGGAAAAGCCAACTTACATAAATGAATCAACCATGTAACACTAAAATTGCATTTTTTTTTCTTTCCAGGGAATATCTGTATTGCTAAAATAAAAACAAAAACCCCAGTGGGGCAAGGAAAACACTTAAGCTAAAAGAATTTCTGATTTCAGAACTTCAAGTTCATGGCAGCTGTGTAGTGGAGAGGGCCTGAACCACCCAGGCCATCTTCATGTTCCTCAGATACACAGCCCTCCTCAGCTGCACAGTTGATGGGGTCAGTGAAACTAATCCATATAAATAATCTCTTCTCAATTTCTTCTTAGAAAGAGCTTCCTTGGACTGAAATTCCAGGAGGACTCCTGTCTCTAGTGAAGAGAACATTTGTTTCCACTAAAGGGTAAACTCCTTCAGGGTAGAGACAGTGGTTCATTTTTTATCTTCCCATCAGCACATAACAGGCACATGATGACAGAGGGTGGAATTGAATTCTAAATGGATTTATTAAGGAGATTGCCTCAGTCATGACTGGGCAGATCACCCCAGCACAGAAGGGCTGCAGGAGCTCAGTGGGATGTCCTTCCCAAGGGAGAAGCCCCTGAACTCATCAGCACTTACTGCTTTCCTGGCTACCGGGCCCCCACTGTTTCCTTCCAGGAGACTTCCTTCAGAAACCAATTCCTACCCCTTTAGTAAATAGGAAAGCAGGCAGTAAAAGCCTTTGTAGATCCCCTTTCCCCACAACTTGCTATTTTAATGCAAATTTAATGAAATAATGCAGAGAAACTCACATACTGCACACTAAACCTCTCTCCTGGAGCTATTATTAGGCGATTATGTAAAGTGAATGACACCGCAGGGCTCCAGCATAACTCTGGAAAGGGGTGGCAAGGACAGTTTCAGCGAAAGAGACTAAGAGACTCGGAGCTGTGGTAAATACTGAGCCTGGCAAAAGTTTGCTAGGCCACTTGAAAGTCAGAATGTGAGCTCTTAGGAGGCAGGAAGAAAAGGAGCTACAGTTTGCCAGGTCCAGGATAAGACACTTTAATGCCTCATCCATTTTATTCCTCAGAAATACTCCTTAGAGCAGGTTCCACACACTTTGGCCCGTGGGCCAAATGTGGCTCCGTGCCTGTTTTTATAAATAAAGTTTTATTGGAGCACAGCCATGCTCATGTATTTACATACTGTCTATGGCTGCTTTCTATTTGAGGTGTCAAGGCCCTGCAGTGCTCAGAGCCACAAATAATTACCGCCGGGTCCTTTACAGACAAAGTTTTCTGGCCCCTGCCTTAGAGGAAGGCATTCATATTAGTCAGCAGAGGCTGCAGAAAAAATTGTCACAGAAATTTCAAAGGCTTAACACAACAAACTGATTTTTCACTTAGGTGAGGTCAGCAGGAGGTTCTGCTACATTTAACCTCCCTGGCTCCCAGATGAAAGGAGAAACCACTTTATCCAGCAGGGAAATGGACCCCATTTCAGAAGAGACACGGCTTCCTTCAGCTGGAACTGCTCCTGTGAGGCCACCTGACTGTGAAGGGGCTGAGAATGTGAGGCACATGGTGGTTTGGTGAGCAGTAAGTGTCCGGGCATAGTAGTATCACCTCCATTTGACAGAGAAAGGCCAGAGTGGAGTCCCAGAGTTAAGCAGTGATGCAGCCAAGATTCCAAGCCTGGTATTTCTGGCTCAGAAGCCTGTGCTCTTCTCAAAATTGCCATTAGTTTATTTTAGATAAATTCTGTTATCTCTTTCAGTGAAATTTAGGTCCCATCTTACCATCTCACAGAGGTCAAGTAGAGATCCAGCAAACTGTTCTGAACAATGATAGCAGTGCCATTTGTTGAAGCAGTGGCCACTGAAATTTGCAGTTTAAAGACCAACTGGTGAAAACCCGACTGTGGCATTCAGGGATTTAATTCATCAAAGTTGAAAGAAAGAAGAGAAACAGGGTGTTCCCAAGGACACCCCACGGATCTGGTGCCCCAAAGAGAGGAGACACTCACCCGGTATGCAGTCCAAGGGGGTGGGACCTGCAGACCACAGGGCATTGGCACCTCCTTGGCAATCGCACTTGCACGCTTTGTGGTACCAGGGATCTTCACCCTCATCCTGTGGGAAGTCAGGGGGCAGGGACTTCAGAAAAGTCATAGTCAAAGGCAACTGTGGTCAGAACTACTGGAAAAGCTTGCATTCACAAACCTCACTCATTCAGTTCCTATTGTATAGGGCAGCTCTCACTCTACAGCAGTGCAACTGACTTATGAACCCAGTTTAACACAGTCACCGCTCATCTTTGAGTCTAGATAGACAAATGTTTGTCACTGTGGATGACCAGCTAAAAACTTCACAGACACACCTATGTACAGAGCCATGTCCACCCCATTGTAGTGAGCTTCCAGTCAGGCTCCTCGCATCTCCTAGAGGTCCCTTCTGGGGATCCAATTTTAAAAGGGACTGAATTCAAGATTCTGCCATCTGACTTAAGACCTGGTCCACTTGCATTATCTCATTTATCTGAATCAGTCTTGGACTTTGTCCAGATAAAACATGCTATTTCCACCACCAGAAAAAAATATATGTTTAAAAATACATTTTTAAAGAAGTGGTAATCCTATACATTGTTTTTGGCTACAAAAATCTTCAAAAACAGTATCTGTATGAATTCCAGCCTTCTTACTGTAACATACCTCAGTAGATGATAATCCCAGTGTGGCTGAGCAAAAGGACAAGAGAGGAAAAATCAAGTTAAAACAAGAAAGAAAAATTCAACAAATGACTCATTACACGGAAAAGCAAAGTGATAATAGTCACATAAGAAGTTAACAAGACCCCTTCTGGAAGAAGTCAAAGTGAGTAAATATGTGCCTGGAAAAACATCCACGGAGGCTTAGAAACTAGGGACAGTAAAATAGAAAGACAAAGATGATGGTAATTATCTTGTTCATTATAGAATTTTGGAAAAATACATTAATGTTACAAATAGAAAAAAAGGCACCTCTCTCTCTACACACACACACACATATAAATATACCACCAAATGTAACACTATTAACATTTTACTGTAAATTTCTTCTCTTTTCTTTCATATTTTAAGAACATATTTGAGAACCTATCTAAACAATGTTTTAAGTTTATGACATTCTTATTCCATTTAACATTGTCAGTGAGAGTTTTTCCCTTTACTTGTTAACTCCTTATCATTCATCATCATGGTTCCCAGTGTCTGCCCAATGTGCTATTAAAGAGTTGATTCCTAGACCCCCTTGTGACATAATTAGGTGATTTAGAATTAGGACATCATTTTTTTAAAGTTTTTTTAGGTTTGTTTATTATCTACAAGAAATATCAAACCATAGTCAAAGTATAAATACCATATAAATGATGTGGAAAAATTGAAAATCTGCAAAATTTAACAAAATACTAACATTTAACCTATCTCTATAGAAGTATGAATAAATAGAGTGAATGCATAATTTAATAGGAAAAGAGTTTGTCTGTGTTAGCATAAGCGGATCACTTAAACCTGCACTGTCCATTGCGGTAGTCACTAGTCTCATGTGGCTATTTGAATTTAAATTCATTAATAAAATTAAAAATTCAATTCCTCAGTCATAACAGCCAAATTTCAAGTGTTTGCTGGCCACGTGACATAGTGGCTCCTGTACTGGGCAGCACAGATATATAACATTTCTGTCATCACCCAAGGTTCCATTAGACAGTGCTAGTTTACTGCACCAAAGCTCCATTTTCCATTTTCAACGAAACAAATTCCTTTATTTCTTTTCTGATTATAAAAGCAACACATACCTATTATAAAAATCTCAAACAAAACCCAAGTATAGGTAGTAGATATAAAAGTCCTTCCTTAACCACTTTCCTGTCTAAAAATTGAATCTGATGCCCACCAAAAACTTTCAGATTGTGAGAGTAAAGGAGTGGTCTCATCATTTTCATTAGAATTATAAAGCTAGTTTTTTTTTTTTTTTTTCAAATTGTGCCTTTCTTTAATAATATGTATCCTTCCACACACCACTTTTTTGTGTCCACTGTGAGCCTGGCTCTGCTCCAGGGCCTGTGCTTTCTGAAATGGAAGCCTTGCTCTCTGCCCACAAGGGGCCTGAGGACCCAGGAGAAGACAGATCACTGGACTGCGCACATGGTGAGTCCCCTGCTGGGTTATGCATAGGCTGTAAGGGTAGTCGAGGGGGCATATCTTTCAGCCTGAGCAAATTCAGCACTACCTCTCAGCTATGGTCAACAAACTGCTGTCTCTCCTGGGCCTTATCCATTGATGATTCATTCCTAGAGACTCATTGGTCCACCTGCTATGGGCAGAATTGACCCTCTCAGGTAGCAATGTAACACTAGGGAGTATTATCTTGTTAGGAGGGCAAACTCTGAGCTGGCAAAGGAAGTTGCCAAGGGCTTCTTTTTTTTTTTTTTAATTGGGGTATAGTTGATTTACAATGTTGTCTTAGTTTCTGCTGTACAGATAAGTGAATCAGTTATACATATACATCTATCCACTCTTTTTTAAGATTATTTTTCCATATAGACCATTGCAGAGTATTGAGTAGAGTTCCCTGTGCAATATAATATATGTTTTTGTTTGTCAGAGAACATATGTATGCATTTCTAGTGGGTAAATACTTGAATGGAATTCCTGGGCTGTTGGGCACATATATGTCCAGCCTTTGTACAAATTACTAAAGATTTTTTCAAAGAAATTAGACCAACTTATACCCCACAAGCAACATATGGGAGTTCAGGTTGCTTTATGACCTAGCCAGCACTTGGTTGGGTCCAGTTTTAGGTAGCAAGAGATAATTAATGAGAAGATATCCAATAAGCCAAACAAAACCATGTATTAATACTAGATTATTTGTACTAGCAGTATTTGTAAAACCCCAAACTGGAAACACTCATATGTCCATCAAGAGTAGAATGGATACACGTGGTAGATTCATACAGTGGAACACTACTGCAATGAAAATGGATGACCTACAACTCCACGCCACAATATGACCACTGCTCACAAACAACGCTGAGTGGAAAGGCAGATGAAGTGGACATACTATATGAATCCATTTAAAATGTACAAAAGTCATCTATGCCACTAGACATTAGGGTCCTGGTTATACTTGGGGCAGGGAGTGGCAAGGCGGAAGCCCAGGGAGGGTGTCTGGGAGGCTGGTCAAGTTCTGTTACTTGATCTGAGCACTGGCTACTTAGGTGTGTTTAGTGGTAAAAATTCATTGAGCATACACTTACTTATACTCTTCTGTATGTATATTATACTTTAGGAAAAAAATTTTTTAAACACTGAACTCATTACATCCTTCCTCAGATTGTTCTGCTTTCTCTATTTCTTATCCTACTGCATGGCTCCACTATTCACTACCACCCCATCCAGAAATCTGGGACTCCTCCTAATCACCTCTTTTTCCTAAACCCCCATAGGGAAAGTGAAGTCGCTCAGTCGTGTCTGACTCTTAGCAACCCCATGGACTGCAGCCTACCAGGCTCCTCCATCCATGGGATTTTCCAGGCAAGAGTACTGGAGTGGGGTGCCATTGCCTTCTCCGCCTAAACCCCCATATCCAGTGTCTATTACAGGCCATCTTTCCTCTCCACCCCCACTGCCACTTCCTGTTTTAGGCCCCCACCCTCTCTCCCCTAAAGAGAGACCTTGCCTCATCCATCCTCTATGCTGTCAATGGGATAGAAGGCAAACCTGATTGTGTCATCTGCTCCAAATCCTTTGGTAGGTTCCTATTATCATCGCCCCAGTTTCACATCTGACATAAGTTGTATGACTGCATCCCTCCACTTTTCATCTCTAAAATGGGTATAATAGTAATGTGTCCTTTAAGTTTCCATGATCTATCTCCTGCCTATCTCTGCAGATTTATTTTTTGCACTCTCTAATATTTGAGTTCATCAAATGTGCCAGGCTGTTTCATGCCTGTATGCCT
Organism: Bos mutus; assembly: GCF_027580195.1. Classification (NCBI taxonomy): domain Eukaryota; kingdom Metazoa; phylum Chordata; class Mammalia; order Artiodactyla; family Bovidae; genus Bos; species Bos mutus. The sequence goes on from NC_091646.1 coordinate 124,672,895, forward strand.
TGGTGCATGATTTCTTGGCCTCAAATGCCTTCCCCTCCCAACTTTTCTGCCTGCTTATCCCCTTCCCTATGAAGAGGACCTTTTCAGTCCCTCACATAGAACTCACCACTTGCTCTGGCCTTTGTGTCCTATGTCTTTCTTGTCCACCGGTACAGTTATTGAAATTGATAGAAAAGATGGCTCATAATGACTGGTCCCAAAGCATTCATTCATTAATTTTCATTGAGCATCTAATATATTCCAGGTCCAGCTTTAGGCACTGGGGATATAGAAGTAAACAAAGCAGGAAAAAACACCTGCCCTTCTAGAACTTAGGAGTCTAATGTGGGTGGGGGGAAGGTTAGGAGATAGAGAATGAATGAATAAAATATATAGTACATAAAAGAATGGTGACTATTGTAGAGAAAAATAAAGCACAGAGATATGGGAGGTAGGGGGAAGGGACTGGGAGTGGTACTTTGGGGCTTAGGGAAGGTTTCACTGAGAAGGTGATGTTGGAGCAAAGACCTGAGGGAGGTGAGATACCTGTGGACAGAGCCAATAGCATGTAAAAACCTCAGGTGGGTGGGTGCTTGGCATGTTGTCTAGGGGAGAGATGATGGCACCTTGGACACAGGGTGGTAGCAGAGGAAGTGATGAGAAGCGGCTGGATTCTCACTGTCTTTGGAAGGTAGTGCCCACAGGATTTGCTGACAAATGAAGTGAGTGTGAAATAAAGAGAGGAGAGGTTCAAGGCTGGAGCACCTGGGAAGATAAAGCCACCATTTACTAGGGGAGGAGAAGGCTCTAGGGGGACAGGGATTTGGGCAGATGGGATAGAGATGTTCTGAGAGGCCTATGGGACTGTTGATGCAGAAGGCACTCAGCTCCACCCCATCCTCAAGACCTGCTGGGTTGGCAGAAAGGCTCTGGGAGACCAAAGGTGAGGTGAGTCGGTCACTAACAGAGTGGCCCTAATAACCAGGTCAGATTGGCCTGGAAGCCATGTCCTGTCACAGGAAGAGGGTCTACACGGCTGCAACTGAGCAAACCCAGATTTCAGATGAAGCCCATAATGGTCACAGAGTTCAGGGCCTTTGAACTAGGTGGGTCCTCAGGTGCGCCCCCAGAGGGCTCTGAATTGCACTGCATGGCAACAGAACAGAAGGCAAAAAGGAAAGGGCAGAGCGAGGAGGGGTTCTACCTGTGGAGAGGAAGAGACCCAAGAGGGAGGCCTGCTTGCAGAGCTGCCATCTGTGTTCATTCAGATTGCTGCCTTTGTTTCCCTGCCTGGGCTCCTCTCCCCAGAACGTGTTTGTCTGTAGGCAGCCTTGGGTCCTGAGGCACCAGATCTTATGGAAATGAGCAGAGAGAGAAGGAACAACAAGCCTTTTACAGGAAAAGCTGTCACCAAGGGAGCAGCAACGTGGCTGCTGTCATCCCTGAAATGATTTAATCATCCCAAGCTGGTGAACAAAAGCAAAAAGCGTGTTTGGTGACAACTTCTTATAATACCAGAAAATAACACTGTTGGGATGAGAAAAACAGGTCAGCCCTTAAAGGAAAAAGGACAAGATTTCACTTACATGGTTGCCTATTTTTCTCCCCACTCAGATCATCTTTGGGGTTCCTCCAGGTTACAGTTTTCCACCAGAGGGTCTGCCCCTCACCAGCCTTAGATTTTGGCAATACGAGAGCATTCTGCCCTTTTGCTCAAAGGGCCACTCTGTAGGGAAACACTTGTTACCACAGCCAGAAAATTCAAGCATGCCTATTTCTCAAAATGCAAACCCAGAAAGCAAAGTGTGCATTAGACACACTTAGGAAAGACTATTTCAGTTTGTTTGATTGGCTCTTACTAAATATGGAGTTTTCCTTCCCATGGAAACAGGTGAAGCTGAAGAGAAAGGCATAAAATTATGAATGATAGAAGCTGTCTATAACTAGCTTCCAATCTACTTGAGAAATAAGAATAAGACGTAGCAGGCTGCAGTAATGTCCCTCTGGTGAAGAAGAAAGAAGGAAATTGCTTCTGGTATGAAAGTGTTACTATTTTAAGCAACAGACATATTCATGGGTAAATCTGTTATCTGTACATGCTTCAACACAGATGAATCTCAAAAACATATGCTAAGTGAAAGACAAGAGACCATATGTTGTATGATTCCATTTAAATGAAATGTAAGAAAAGGCAAATCTATAAGAAGAAAGTAAATCGGTGGTTGCCAGTGACTTGGGGGAAGGGGAAATGGGGAGTGAGCACTTAATATCTACTGGTTTCTTTGGGGGATGATGAAAATGTTCTAAAGTTAGATTGTGTGCTCCACAAATCTGTAAATACACTAAAAACCATTGAATTGCACACTTTAAATGGGCAAATTTAATGGTATGTAAATTACATCTCAATAAAGCTGCTTTGAAAAAAAAAATCTGCTATCCCTGATGCTAACACACCAGCAAGGAAGGACACACACTCACCTGTGAGATGAGGCTTAGTGATTTTTTTTTAACTTGTTTTTATATAATAGCCACAACCAAACAGTGGAACAATATACTTTAGTAAGATGGATGTTTTAAAAATCATCCTCAGCATTGAATCCAAAATGTATAATGGAAGATAAATAGAAGCCTGAGTTGATGGGTCCTTAAAGAGACACAGGTAGTGCTTTTACTATAATGATATGTGTATTCCGAAATGACCCTTCATCCAACACACAAGTGGAGTTAATCTATTTACCTTATTTCCCCATAATAAGGAGCCACTGCAGCCATGGGACAGAAACAGCAGAGTAAATTAGACAAAGATCCTTTGTCTTCAGGCTCCCAGTTCTGTAGGATACAACTTTCCCCTGTGCAGCAGCCTTATTTCTCTCTCTGGAACTGTACCCTGATTAACTGCAGCAGTTGTATCCTGCTGTTTCTCTCTTGGCATACCCCTGTAGCTCAGGGTAGAGCACACCTAGGTTGCCAAGCCGAGTGTTGGGGCGGCTGCTTTCCTTTGATGCCTTGTGAGGGTGGAGGGCCTGGGTTATGTGTTAGGTGGATAAGAGATTTAAGTGTCTCAAGCCTATCTGCTGGACCACGTTCTATTCTGCCAGGACAGATGCGATTCTCTGTTCTTTGTGGAAATTTTTGGAGCTCCCCAGCCAGGCACAAACATTGATAAGCTATAGAACAGGAGAGAGTGTCCTGCTCTGTGCCTCCTGACAGTGTCTTTTATTACAGTTATCCCCTGACTGTGTGCATGTAATTGAAAAATGATAACCTTTTCTAGGGCTTATTCCCAGTTAGGGGTCATAAAACAAAGTTTTTAGAGTGGGCACAGCGAAAATAAGGATCTGCCCAGTGTGTCAAGTTCTTACATAATGTTTGGCCTATCATAGCAGAAACTCAGAAATGGATTCTTGAAATGACATCAATGGATTCTTGAATGAATCAATGGATGAATGAATCTCAATGCCAATCACAGGTAAGAGGAATCTGAGGGTGAGCCCTGTGGATGTCTGAGAACCAAGGGTATTGGGAGCTAAGTCTTGAAAGGTTCTGTTTAGATTTTCTTGCTGAAAAAAGAACAAGGAATAAAGGGAAAACAACAAACCCTTCGTGCTAAGTTGCTCCAGTTGTGTCCAACTCTTATGCGACCCTATGTATTGTAGCCACCCGGGAAGCCCTGATCCACAGGGCTTTGCAATTGCTATGCATATAAGTGAGAAGGAAGGACTCTTATTGCGGCTATTTCCCTTTGCTTAAGTGCCAAGCTCATCAGAGTTCAATTATAAGATAGTGAGGTTGCTAGAATTGCTCTTCTCCTGGATATAGAAAAAGCAAGAGAATTCCAGAAAAACATCTACTTCTGCTTTATTGACTATGCCAAAGCCTTTGACTGTGTGGATCACAACAAACTGGAAAATTCTTAAAGAGATAGGAATACCAGACCATCTTACCTGCCTCCTGAGAAATCTGTATGCAGGTCAAGAAGCAATAGTAAGAAATGTACATGGAACAATGCACTGGTTCCAAATTAGGAAAGGAGTACATCAAGGCTGTATATTGTCACCTTGCTTATTTAACTTATGTGTAGAGTACATCGTGCGAAATGCCAGGCTGGATGAAGTGCAAGCTGTAATCAAGATTGCCAGGAGAAATGTCAATAACCTCAGATAGGCAGATGACACCACCCTTATGGCAGAAATCAAAGAGGAATTAAAAGCCTCTTGAAGAAGGTGAAAAAGGAGAGTGAAAAAGCTGGCTTAAAACTCAACATTCAAAAAACTAAGTTCATGGCATTGGGTCCCATCACTTCATGGCAAATATGGGGAGACAATGGAAACAGTGATGGACTTTATTTTCTTGGGCTCCAAAATCACTGTGGATGGTGACTGCAGCCATGAAATTAAAAGTCGCTTGCTCCTTGGAAGAAAAGCAACGACAAACCTAGACAGCATATTAAAATGCAGAGACATTACTTTGCCAACAAAGGTCCATCTAGTCAAATCTATGGTTTTTCCAGTAGTCATGTATGGATATGAGAGTTGGACCATGAAGAAGGCTGAGCGCTGAAGAATTGATACTTTCAAATTGTGGTGCTGGAGAAGACTCTTGAGAGTCCCTTGGATTGTAAGGAGATCAAACCAGTCAATTCTAAAGGAAATCAACCCTGAATATTCATTGGAAGGACTGATGCTGAAGCTGAAGCTCCAATACTTTGGCCACTTGATGCAAAGAAACAACTGGTTGGAAAACACCCTGATGCTGGGAAAGACTGAAGGCAGGAGGAGAAGAGGACAACAGAGGACGAGATGGTTGGATGGCATCACTGACTCAAAGGACATGAGTTTGGGCAAACTCAGGAGATAGTGAAGCCTGGCATGCTGCAGTCCATGGGGGTGGGGGGCAAAGAGTCAGACACGACTGAGCAACAAGTGGGTATAGATGCCTCCACTTGGATGTAGGCTAAAATACTTGCTCTGTGAGAGACCTCAGATTGTGAGATTGCTAGAAATTGTTCCTTGTATGTAGGCAAAAACACTCACTCTGCCAGAACCCAGGACTATTCAGATCTTCAGTCTAATGCTCTCCCAACTGAGCTATGCCCTCTCAACGTAGCTTAGGAAAGGGTTTCTTGGAGGACAATTCCAATCCCTGGTGACTCAGATAATGAAGAATATGCCCGCAATGTGGGAGATTTGGGTTTGATCCCTGGGTCAGGAAGATCCTCAGGAGAGAAGGGAATGGCAACCCACTCTGGTATTCTTGCCTGTAAAATACCATGGACAGAGGGAGCCTGGAGGACTATGGTCAATGGAGTCACAGAGTCGGACACGACTGCACAACTAACACTTTCTTTCACTGGATGTAGGACTTCTCCTGCATGTAAGCTAAAACATCTGCTCTTTGAAAGAGCTCAGATCTCAAGGTTGCAAAAATTGTGCCTTTCCTTGGATATAGATGAAAACACTGATTCTGCTGGAATCTGGGTTCAAACCAGGGACCTTTAGATCTTCAGTCTAAATGCTCTGTCAACTAAGCTATTCCGGATCCCTAGTGAGCCCTGCCCTCAATGTATCTTAAAGAGTTTCTCAGAGGCGTCCCTGCTTCTTCATTGTAAGGGAACAATTGCAATGCCTGATGTATCAGATAGTAAAGAATATGCCTTCAATGCGGGAGACCTAGGTTCGATCTCCGGGTCGGGAAACTCCTCTGGAGAGAGGGAAATGGCAACCCACTCCAGTATTCTTGCCTGGAGAATTCCATGGGCAGAGGGAGCCTGGCGGACTATGGTCCATGGAATCACAGAGTCGGACACGACTAAGCGACTAACACTTTCTTTCACTGGAGATAGGACTCCTGGATGTAAGCTAAAACACTTGGTCTTTGAGAGAGCTCAGATCACGAGGTTGCAAGAAGTGTGCCTTTCCTTGGGATGTAGAGGAAAACACCTGCTTTCCTGGAAACCGAGATCGAACCAGGGACCTTTAAGATTTTCAGTCTAACACTCTTCTAACTGAATTATTCCAGTGCCTTGGCAAGCCCCCCCCGCCCCCTCCCGCCCCCCCCCCCCCCGGGGGGGTATCTTAAAGAGTTTCTCAGAGGCGTCCCTGTTTCTTCATTGTAAGGGAACAATTACAATGCCAGGTGGCTCAGATAGTGAAGAACATGCTCGCAATGTGGGAGGCCTGGGTTCGATTCCTGGGTTGTGAAGATCCCATGGTGAAGGGAATGGCAACCCACTTTGGTATTCCTGCCTGGAGAATTCCATGGATGGACCGAGCCTGGTGGACTGTGGTCCATGGAGTTACAGAGTCAGACAAGACTGTGCGACTAACATTTTCTTTCTCTGGTTGTAGGACTCCTCCTACAAATCCTCCTGTAAACTAAAAAACTTACTCTTTGCAAGAGCTCAGATTACGAGGTTGCAAGAATACCCACTACGGTATTCTTGCCTGGAGAATTCCATGGACAGAGGGAGCCTGGACGACTATGGTCCATGGAGTCATAGAGTCGGACACGACAGTGCGACTAACATTTTCTTTCACTGGATATAGGACTCCTCCTGGATGAAGCTAAAACACTTGCTCTTTGCCAGAGCTCAGATTGAGAGGTTGCAAGAATTGCACCTTTCCTTGGATGTAGATGAAAACAATAGGGGTGCCGGAACCCGGGATCGAACCAGGGACCTTTAGACCGTCAGTCTAAATGCTCTGCCAACTGAGCTATTCCTGACCCCAGTGAACCCCACCCTCAATGTACCTTAAGGAGTTTCTCAGAGGCGTCCCTGCTTCTTCATCTTAAGGGAACAATTGCAATGCCTGATGTCTCAGATAGTAAAGAATATGCCTTCAATGTGGGAGACCTAGGTTCGATCCCCGGGTCGGGAAACTCCTCTGGAGAGAGGGAAATGGCAACCCACTCCAGTATTCTTGCCTGGAGAATTCCATGGGCAGAGGGAGCCTGGCGGACTATGGTCCATGGAATCAGAGTCAGACACGACTGAGCGACTAACACTTTCTTTCACTGGAATTAGGACTCCTCATGGATGTAAGCTAAAACACTTGCTCTTTGAGAGAGCTCAGAGCGGGAAGTTGGAAGAAGTGCGCCTTTCCTTGGATGTAGATGAAAACAATGGCTCTGCCAGAACCCTGGATCGAACCAGGGAGCTTTAGATCTTCAATCTAACTCTCTCCCAACTGAGCTATTCCGGCTCCTTGATGAACGCGTCTCCTCCACCCCCCAACGTATCTTAAACAGTTTCTCAGAGTAGTCGCTGGTGTTTAATTGTAAACGAACAATTGCGATGCCTGGTGACTCAGATAGTAAAGAATATGCCTACAATGCGGGAGACCTAGGTTTGATTCCCAGGTCGGGAAGATCCTCAGGAGAGCGGGGAATGGAAAACCACTGCAGGATTCTTGCCTGGAGAATTCCACGGATAGACCGAGCCTGGTGGACTGTGGTCCATGGAGTCACAGAGTCGGACACGACTGTGCCACTAACATTTTCTTTCACTGGATATAGGACTCCCCCTGATGAAGCTAAAACACTTGCTCTTTGCCAGAGCTCAGATTGCGAGGTTGCAAGAATTGCGCCTTTCCTTGGATGTAGATGAAAACAACAGGGGTGCCGGAACCCGGGATCGAACCAGGGACCTTTAGATTTTTCAGTCTAAACGCTCTGCCAACTGAGCTATTCTGGAACCCTAGTAAGGCCTACCCTCAATGTACCTTAAGGAGTTTCTCAGAGGCGTCCCTGCTTCTTCATCTTAAGGGAACAATTGCAATGCCTGATGTCTCAGATAGTAAAGAATATGCCTTCAATGAGGGAGACCTAGGTTCGATCCCCGGGTCGGGAAACTCCTCTGGAGACAGGGAAATGGCAACCCACTCCAGTATTCTTGCCTGGAGAATTCCATGGGCAGAGGGAGCCTGGCGGACTATGGTCCATGAAATCACAGAGTCAGACACGACTGAGCAACTAACACTTTCTTTCACTGGAATTAGGACTCCTCATGGATGTAAGCTAAAACACTTGCTCTTTGAGAGAGCTCAGAGTGGGAAGTTGGAAGAAGTGTGCCTTTCCTTGGATGTAGATGAAAACAGTGGCTCTGCCAGAACCCTGGATCGAACCAGGGAGCTTTAGATCTTCAGTGTAACCCTCTCCCAACTGAGCTATTCCGGCTCCTTGGTGAACGCATCCCCTCCACCCCGCAAAGTCTTAAACAGTTTCTCAGAGTAGTTGCTGGTTTTTAATTGTAAGGGAACAAATGCAATGCTTGGTGACTCAGATAGTAAAGAATATGCCCACAACACTGGAGACCTGGATTTGATTCCCAGGTCGGGAAGATCCTCAGGAGAGCGGGGAATGGAAAACCACTGCAGGATTCTTGCCTGGAGAATTCCACGGATAGACCGAGCCTGGTGGACTGTGGTCCATGGAGTCACAGAGTCGGACACGACTGTGCCACTAACATTTTCTTTCACTGGATATAGGACTCCGCCTGGATGTAAGCTAGAACACTTGCTCTTTATGAGAGCTCAGAATGCAAGGTTGTAAGATTTGCGCCTTTCCTTGGATGTAGATGGAAACAATAGGGCTTCCGGAACCTGGGATCGAACCAGGGACCTTTAGATCTTCAATCTAACACTCTCCCAACTGAGCTATTCAGCTCTCCAGTGAACGCAGCCCTCAATGTATCTTAAAGAGTTTCTCGGAGGGGTACTCTTTCTACCCTCGTATGATGTCTATGTCAGAAGCTTTCTCTAGCTCCTCTATACTTTAATAAAACTTATTACACAAAAGTTCTGAGCAATCAAGCCTCGTCTCTGGCCCTGGATTCAATTCTTCTCCTCCAGGGGCCAAGAATCCTGACGTCTTTGCATGATTCAGCAACAACCGGTCATCTTGGGGGCTTGTCTGGGATTCTTCAGGACAAGGTAAGGATGCTTGGAGCTCTAGTTCTTTGTTCTCCTAGTGAACAAGTTTTCTGCTGTACTTTACTAACTCTATTGTGTGCTTGCGTGAATGAATGAAACGTCCTGCATGAAGCAAGTGAGGAGCCCTGCTCTGTGGTTCCACAGTGACTTCATACGGCTTATGGCAGAAACATGTCGGGAGTTTATACCGACCTGCCAATGCCAAGAGGCACCCAACATCTCCTTTGGGGACCGACCAGAAATGGGCAAAGCATGTGGGCCGAACTCTCCTTTCTTGGTGAAACTTTTCAGTCTCTTTGACCATTTCATAACTCCTTGGGAAATTAGAAGTACTAACCTAATCTGTCGGATCATGGACTTTCAAGGGACTTGTGATCTATGTTGTTACCGTGTACTATGACTTAGGTCTCAAACTTGGAGTTGAGGAATTGGTAGTCAGGAAGCGCCTAGCCTCGCTAGGAATCAAAAGTTCGGAAGCTAGATGGAGCTCTAGCTACAAGAGCATCTCTGAGGTTAAAGGTTACTCGGATTGGAACTGCAATGGGGTTTTTCCCTTTGGTAGCCCTGGCTCTTAGTGGACTAAAGTAGGCTCTTACACTGGTGTGGTGACGCTTGGAAGGAACATCTCAGTTTTACGTTAGTATCGGTCTTATTGTAGTCAGGGATATACTCAGGGTCGTGCACAGGCACTCAGGTGACGAACGGTGCCCCAAGCGGTCTTAGCCTGGGAGGCATTCCAGAAGGTTACTCTGATTGCACCCCAGGTGGCATCAGAGGTAATGGTGAAGAGCTGGACGTCAGTTAGGGATGTCATCAGGTCTACCCCTGGTGCATCTCCACCCCGGCTTGGTGGTAGACCCAGGAGGGATGAGTACGACGCCTGCGTCAGTAAGGGACAGATTAAGTCTGACCAGGAAAGAAAGGCTTTGGTGTAAAATCTGTCTACACCCCTATCTAGAGCATGGAGGGACGCCTCCAGTAGAAAGATGGCACTGGTCACTTTTTTTTCTCTCTTACAGATGGGAGCTAACAATTCCAGCCTCACTCCTTTGGACTGTATCCTGAAAAACTGGATTTTTTGATCCCCAGGGTTTAAAGAAGATACACCTGGTCTTCCTATGTGATACTGCATGGCCACGGTATCCATTGGAGGATGGCGAATGGTGGCTGGTTGGAGAGTCTCTTAAGTATAATACTGTTTTACAATTAGACCGGTTCTGTACAAAACAAGGGAAGTGGGTAGAAGTAGCATATGTGTTGCCCTTTTTCTCCCTGTGAAATATGCCAGACTTATGTCCTAAGGGTACAGATTTGGGTTCGACTCCTTTAGCTCCCTCCTGTCCTCCTACTTTGCTAGATGAGATGGAGGACAGGAGACAAAGAGATAAAGAAAAGCAGGTTTCTCCAATCTATCCCTGGGATCGTATGTGCAGAGCAGCCAGAAAGACTGAGGAACAGCCACACAAGCTGTTGCCTCTTCATAAATCACCCACCAGGAGAAATAATCAGTCTATGAGAGTTAATAAGCCTTTTTCTTATCAAGAAATACAAAGACTCAAGGAGGATCTGGGAGACTATTTAGAGGACCTAAAAAATATATTAGAGCTTTTAAAGGTGTTTACTCTGCTTTATGACCTTACTTGGAAGGATGTGATGTCTACCTTGGGAAAAGCAGTTGCTTATGAAGATGAATGGTTTGGTAATGAATCAGTAGGGAAGAGGGAGGATGAGATAACCGCCCTCCCCACTGGGAATCAGACTGTCCCAACTACAGAACCAGACTGGGGCTACAACACAGCTAAAGGAAGATGGGATTGGTGTCATTTTGTCCTTTCAGTTCAGTTCAGTCGATCAGTCGTGTCAACTCTTTACGACTCTTTGCGTGAATTGCAAAGAATCAGGCCTTTGCAAAGAGCACTCCAGGCCTCCCTGTCCATCACCAACTCCTGGAGTTCACTCAAACTCACGTCCATCGAGTCGGTGATGCCATCCAGCCATCTCATCCTCTCTCATCCCCTTCTCCTCCAGCCCCCAATCCCTCCCAGCATCAGAGTCTTTTCCAATGAGTCAACTCTTCGCATGAGGTGGCCAAAGTACTGGAGTTTCAGCTTTAGCATCATTCCTTCCAAAGGACACCCAGGACTGATCTCCTTTAGAATGGACTGGTTGGATCTCCTTGCAGTCCAAGGGACTCTCAAGAGTCTTCTCCAACACCACAGTTCAAAAGCATCAATTCTTTGGCGCTAGGCTTTCTTCACAGTCCAACTTTCACATCCATACATGACCACTGGAAAAACCGTAGCCTTGACTAGATGGACCTTTGTTGGCAAAGTAATGTCTCTGCTTTTGAATATGCTATCTAGGTTGGTCATAACTTTCCTTTCAAGGAGTAAGCGTCATTTAATTTCATGGCTGCAGTCACCATCTGCAGTGATTTTGGAGCCCAAAAAATAAAAGACAAAATAAATTTTGTCCTTTAAACTATGGCAAATTGGCAAACATAGAACAGGAGAAGGAAGCTCCTGGTAAATTCCTAGATAGACTGAGAGAAGCCCTTCACAGATTCACTGAGATTGATCCAGAATGTGAAGAGGGAAAAGTGATCTTAAAAGATTTCTCACTCAGTCGGCTCCAGATATCTGCCGTAAGCTATTAAAATGGGCGTATGGACCAAATCAGTCTTTAGATAATCTGTTAGAACTGGCTCAGACAGTCTGTTATGGTAGGGAATATGAGGAAAAGAAAGAAAGGCAGAAAAAGACAAAGGAACAGGTGGAAGCCTTTCATAGCAATGGCTATGAAAACCATTCTTAAACAGCCTGAGACAAATGCCCAGAAGGACCCAGGTGAAAAGGGATGGGCTTGCTATTACTGTGGAAGGTAGGGGCACCTCAAAGGGGATTGCCCTCAGGCATCTAAGCCGCCCCTGGCTCCATGTCCAGTCTTCAAAGGACCACACTGGAAGAGAGACTGGCCCCAGAGGCCTAGGTTTCAGGGGTCAGACTCTCAAGATAATCAGGACTGAAGGTGCCTGGGGGTCCCCACACAAGCTCCCGTCCTAATTACACCTGAGGAACCCCAGGTATTAATAACTGTGGGAGGCTAATCCGACGATTTCCTTTCAGACACTGGGGCAACTTACTCCGTGCTTACTGAAGCCCCTGGCCCACTGGACGAGCCAAAAGATGGACCTGATAATCTATGTGAGCCTACTTCTGCTGACTCCAAAAATCCTGAGTCTGCCATTTGATCCTCAATACAATGCCTTCCTGTCCTGGGCTCACTCCTACGCTGCATTCCACAATCAGTCTAACTGCTGGGTCTGCGGAGCACTCCCCTCTTCATCAGTGGAAGGCTTCCCATGGTGGACATCGCCACTTCAAGGAAAAGACTTTCTCCAAGTCTGTGAATACCTTGACAACAATCATATGTGATGCATCTTCTTAACCTGATGACATCTAACAATCCTAAAATGGACTGATTTAACTATGGACATATGGCTCAGACATAAAGCGTCTGCCCACAATGCGGGAGACCTGGGTTCGATTCCTGGGTTGGGTAGATGCCCTGGAGAAGGAAATGGCAATCCACTCCAGCACTCCTGCCTGGAAAATCCCATGGACGGAGGAGACTGGTGGGGTCGCAAAGAGTCAGACACGACTGAGCGACTTGACTTTCACTTTCAATGACTATTTTGCCTCGCATCTGGAACTGTGTAACTGGATTTGGTTGTAGTCACATGAAGGCTTTTAAGTTACAAATGGCGTCCAAGATCCTATGAGTGCCACAGCCTCCTCCAACTATTACTTGGGGCCCCTGGATCAGAGACCCTCAATGTGAGGGTTAGAAGAATATGTTGCGTCAACAATTTAGGGAACACACCCCTAAACAGCAGAAAGTAGTTATGGAATCAAAATGACACCCCTTTCCCTTGGCAACATAATTCTACTAAAAGAAAAGGGGGGAATGACAGAGTCATTTCCTAGGCAGGTTGGTAAGTCTAGGGGTACCCAAGGAGAGGGGGGTCTGGAATTCTTAAGGAGGAAGAAAGGACAAACTTTTCTTTCCTCTACATTCCTTAGGATTATGTATCCTGCCTGAGGACAGTCTCTGGATTAAACCTTCTGGCTAATTCTGTTATCTTAAAATGTAAATTATGGGAATAGGTCTGGTGAGGACTTTACAACCTCCAGACATTCTTTGGATTCATTGGAGAGTATATAACTCCATTGCTAACACTAGCAAGCAGGTACTCTTTCTCACCCACTTCTGATGTCTATGTCAGAAGCTTTCTCTGTCTCCTTTACACTTTAATAAAACTTTATTATACATACACACACACACACACACACACACACACACACACACACAAAGAGTTTCTCAGAGGCGTCCCTGCTTCTTCATTGTAAGGGAACAAGTGCAATGCCTGGTGGCTCAGATAGTAAACAGTATGCCCACAATGCGGTAGACTTAGGTTCGATCCCCGGGTTGGGAAGATCCTCGGGGTCAGGGGGGAATGGCAACCCACTCCAGTATTCTTGCCTGGAGAATTCCACGGAAGGACCGAGCCTGGTGGACTGTGGTCCATGGAGTCACAGAGTCGGACACGACTGTGCAACTAACATTTTCTTTCACTGGATATAGAACTTCTACTGGATGTATGCTGAAACACTTGCTCTTTGAGAGAGCTCAGATGGAGATATTGCAAGAAGTGCGCCTTTCCTGGGGATGTGGACAAAAACAGCGGCTTCACCGGAACCCAGAATTGAACCGGGAACCTTTAGATTTTCAGTCTAACGCTCTGCTAACTGAGCTATTCCGAACGCCTGGTGGAAGCTCCCTCAACGTATCTTAAGAGTTTCTCAGAGGCGTCCCTGCTTCTTCGTTGTAAGGGAACAATTGCAATGCTGGTGGCTCAGATAGTAAAGAATATGCCCGCAGTGCGGAAGACATAGGTTCGATCCCCGGGTAGGGAAGATCCTCAGGAGAGAGGGAAATCGCAACCTACTCCAGTATTCTTGCCTGGAGAATTCCACGGACAGACCGAGCCTGGTGGTCTGTGGTCCATGGAGTCACAGAGTTGGACACGACTGTGCAACTAACATTTTCTTTCACTGGATATAGATCTCCTCTTGGATGTAAGCTAAAACACTTACTCTTTGCGAGAGCTCAGATTGCGAGGTTGCAAGAATTGCGCCTTTCCTTGGATGTAGATGAAAACAGTAGGGGTGCCGGAACCCGGGATCGAACCAGGGACCTTTAGAACTTCAGTCTAACGCTCTCCCAACTGAGCTATTCCGGCTCCCTGATGAGCCCCACCCTCAATGTATCTTAAAGAATTTCTCATAGGCGTCCCTGCTTCTTCATTGTAAGGGAACAATTGCAATGCCTGATGTCTCAGATAGTAAAGAATATGCCTTCAATGCGGGAGACTAAGGTTCGATCCCCGGGTAGGGAAAATCCTCAGGAGAGAGGGAAATCGTAACCCACTCCAGTATTCTTGCCTGGAGAATTCCATGGGCAGAGGGAGCCTGGCGGACTATGGTCCATGAAATCACAGCGTCAGACACAACTTAGCGACTAACACTTTTTCACTGGAATTAGGACTCCTTCTACATGTAAGCTAAAACACTTGATCTTTGAGAGAGCTCAGAATGCGAAGTTGCAAGTGTGCCTTTCCTTGGAATATAGACGAAAACACCTGCTTTGCTGGAAACCGAGGTCGAACCTGGGACCTTTAAGATTTTCAGTCTAACACTTTTCTAACTGAATTATTCCGGCCCCTTGAGAGCCCCCCACCCCGCCCTCACCCTCCCCCCCCCCAAATATCTTAAAGAGTTTCTCAGAGGCGTCCCTGCTTCTGCATTGTAAGGGAACAATTGCAATGCCTGGTGGCTCAGATAGTAAAGAATATGCCTGCAGTGCTGGAGAACTAGGTTCGACCCCCCGGTCGGGAAGATCCTCAGGAGAGAGGGAAATGGCAACCCACTCCAGTATTCTTGCCTGGAGAATTTCATGGGCAGAGGGAGCCTGGCAGACTATGGTCCATGGAATCACAGAGTGAGACACGACTGAGAGACTAACACTTTCTTTCACTGGAATTGCTTCCCCGGTGGCTCAGAGGTTAAAGCTTCTGCCTGCAATGCAGGAGACCTAGGTTCGATCCCCAGGTCGGGAAGATCCTCAAGAGAGAAAAATGGCAACCCACTCCAGTATTCTTGCCTGGAGAATTCCACGGACAGACCGAGCCTGGTGGACTGTGGTCCATGGAGTCACAGAGTCGGACACAACTGTGCGACTAACATTTTCTTTCACTGGATATAGGACTCCTCCTGGATGTAAGCTAAAACACTTGCTCTTTGCGAGATTGCAAGAATTGCGCCACACTTGCTCTTTGGGAGATTGCAAGAATTGTGCCTTTCCTTTGATGTAAATGCCACTTCTTTGGATGTAGATGAAAACAGTAGGGGTGCCGGAACCCGGGATCGAACCAGGGACCTTTAGAACTTCAGTCTAACGCTCTCCCAACTGAGCTATTCCGGCTCCCTGGTGAGCCCCACCCTCAATGTATCTTAAAGAATTTCTCATAGGCGTCCCTGGTTCTTCATTGCAAGGGAACAATTGCAATGCCTGGTGGCTCAGATAGTAAAGAATATGCCCACAGTGCGCAAGAAATGGGTTCAGTTCCTGGGTCGGGAAGATCCCCTGGCGAAGGTAATGGCAACCCACTCCAGTATTCGTGCCTGGAGAATTCCACAGAAGGACCGAGCCCAGTGGACTGTGGTCCATGGAGTCACAGTGTCGGCCACGACTATGAGACCATTTTCTTTCACTGGATATAGGACTCCTGGATGTAAGCTGAAACACTTGCTCTTTGAGAGAGTTCAGATCGCGAGGTTGCAAGAAGTGAGCCTTTCCTTGGGTTGTGGACGGGAACAGCGGCTTCGCCAGAACCCCGAATTGAACCGGGAACATTTAGATTTTCAGTCTAACACTCTCCTAACTGATCTATTCCGGCTGCCCTGTGGAAGGTCCCTCAATGCATCTTAAAGAGTTTCTCAGAGGAGTCGCTGGTTCTTAATCATAAGGTAATAATTGGAATGCCTGGTGGAACCGATAGTAAAGAGTATGTTGGAAATGCGGGAGACCTGAGTTCGATCCCTGGGTTGGGAAGATCCTCAGGAGAGACGGGCATGGCAACCAACTCTAGTGTTCTTGCCTGTTGGACTGTGGTCCATGGAACCACAGAGTTGGACACGAGTGAGTGACTAACAGTTTCTTTCACTGGATGCAGGACGACTCCTGGATGTAAGCTAAAACACTTGATCTTTGAGAGACCTCAGATCGCGAAGTTGCAAGAATTGCCCCATTCCTTATATGTAGATGAAAACACTGACCCTGCCAGAACCCGGGATCAAGCCAGGGAGCATTTAGATCTTCAGTCTAACGCTCTCCCAACTGAGGTATTCAGGCTACCTTGGTAACCCTCTTTTCAAGGTATCTTAAAGAATTTTTCAGAGGCGTGTCTATTTCTTAATTGTAAGGGAACAATTGCAATGCCTGGTGGCTCAGATAGTAAAGAATATGCCCACAATGCGGGAGACCTGGGTTCGATTCCTGGGTTGGGAAGATCCCCTGGCAAAGGGAATGGCAACCCACCCCTTCCCGGGCAGAGCGAGCCTGGCGGACTGTGGTCCATGGAGTCACAGAGTCAGACACGACTGAGCGACCAACACTTTCTTTTATTAGACATAGGACTCCTCCTCCTGGATGTAGGCTAAGACATCCTTGAGAGAGCTCAGATCGTGAGGTTGCAAGAATTGCACTTTCTCTTCGATGTAGATGAAAACACTGAATCTGCCAGAACCCGGGATCGAACCAGGGACCTTTAGATCTTCAGGCTAATGCTCTCCCAACTGAGCTTTTCCAGCTCTTTATGATGCCCACCTCAAGGCATTTTTAAGGGGTCCTTAGGGGAGTTGCAGATTCTTAATTACAAGGGAACAATTGCAATTGTTTATTTGCAAACAGATAATGGATCTAAAAGATCCCTACTTAGAAATTTATCTTGGGTGTTTGCAAAATAACCTTGGAGTTATATTTTTATAGGTCTTCCCAAATATTGAGAAATGTGACTAAATAACAAAAGTTGTAAGATTGGGGAATCATGAAAGTGAGTATTCTACCAATAAAATAATGAGAGAGTAGAGCAGTCCATGGCGTCACTAAGAGTTGGACACGACTGAG
Organism: Bos mutus; assembly: GCF_027580195.1. NCBI lineage: Eukaryota > Metazoa > Chordata > Mammalia > Artiodactyla > Bovidae > Bos > Bos mutus. The sequence goes on from NC_091646.1 coordinate 124,690,051, forward strand.
CGACTTCACTTTGAGTTTTCACTTTCATGCACTGGAGAAGGAAATGGCAACCCACTCCAGTGTTCTTTCCTGGAGAATCCCAGGGATGGGGGAGCCTGGTGAGCTGCCGTCTGTGGGGTCACACAGAGTCAAACACGACTGATGTGACTTAGCAGCTTAGCAGAGAAGAAAATTATTTAAATCAGGAATTCTGACTCCGTGTGAGTTTTGTTGTTATCTGTCTACCAGGTCATTGGCAGAGTGAAGTCTCCTTCTTCCTGCCCTCCTTATTTATTTCTTGTAACACGCATAAATATACAGTGACCACAAAGGACCAATTTCTAATGTATGTAAAAACCTAAAAAGGAATTCTGAGTTAATGGGTCCTTGAAAGATGAGAGAGCCATGAAAGAGCATGATTTGAAAGATTGACATCGAATTTAAAATTTGAATTCGATGACATTTTAGAGATTTGCCTTTAATTTCTCCTTAATTAAGCATTTCACTCTGCCCAGGCTATATTTAGAAATTTTAAAATGATTGAGTGTATTGAGCCTTTGGGGATTCCTGACTCTCAGTTGGATTATGCTTTCTTAGTGTCCAGTGGTATTCGGCATGTTATGTTAATCCATATTTAAACTAGGGTGACCTCACATCCCGATTTGCCTAGGACAGTCCTGGTTTACACCTGTTGTCCCAGTAGAATTATTAATAGCATCCTCTGCCACTCAGTAGTGTCCTGGTTTGGAAGATTAAATTCTATCATTACCCTAATTTTGGCTCCTAAAAACATTCAAGAATATACCAGACTTTCTTAATTGTTGCAATTTATAGTTATTTTACACAATTTTGAGACCCTTTCTTCTTTCTGTCCCATTTTTAGCATCCTTTGAACTTTAGATGGCTCCTTACAGAACCCGAAAGCCAATGGTGAGACAAAGAGGACCGCATCACACAAAGAAAACTATTGTTCATTAATAACACATATTAAGTAATTAGGATCCTTTGCTCATTAGTAATATTTTAATTATTCTGGTTGTATTTCTATTAATCAGCTATATGATTAATTCAATTGCATTATTAAGTATTTAATGAGTGCTAATGGTTTGATAGCACATACCTTCATAGCCGAAGAGAAGTAAAAACAAGAAGCCTTCTATCTTGCGTGGCATTCTCCCCTTGTCCTTGGCTGCTGCTCTTCCTTATCAAAGTGGAGAGCTTTCCTAGGAACAGAAGCTTAACTTAAGCACTGGCCTCATTAAGCATCTTATTCCATTTAGTTCTTAGGGCTTTGGCTGAGCCCCGCTAAATTAACCCACATAGTTACCTGCCTCAACAAGTCTCAGAGAGGAAGCTAATGTCAACTGAGGTCGGTTTAGCAAAGGAAGATACTGGCATTATTCTATGTTTAAATGTAAGCGAAGCAGAGGAGGAAAATAGAAACTAGCATCAGAAGACCCAGGTCTTAATCCTTTCTCTGCCATCATCTTCTAGGGGGTGACCTTGAGCAATTTCCTGCCAAGTAAGCACTAACTTCTTGAATTCTATGAAAATGACATGAATTCCCCACTCAGAAAGCAAGTTGGCATCATGTTTATGCCTATTTACTCAGGAAAACAGTAAATTGGGAGGGTGGTCAGTTACAGACAAACATTTACATTGCTGTGTTGTTATAACAAGACAAAATTGGAAACAATCTACATGGTCATCAAGGTGGGGATTCAAAACACCAAGCAGGTTTAAGAACTCAGATTCCCAAGACAGACTGGACTGGATGCAAATCCCAGCTCAACCAGTGGTGATGTGGCCTTGAGAAAGACAGGTAAGGTCTCTATGCCTCGGTTTTCTCCTCTGGAAGATGGTGAAAATAATGCCTACTTCATAGAGTTATAGGATTAGGCTACCCACTCCAGAAGGGATAGGCTACCCCCACTTCAGTATTCCTGGGCTTCCCTTGTGATTCAGCTGGTAAAGAATCTACTTGCAATGTGGGAACCTGGGTTTGATCCCTGGATTGGGAAAATCCCCTGGAGAAGGGAACTGGTCGCAAAGAGTTGAACAAGACTGAGCGACTTTCACTTCACTTCATAGAGTTAGTTTGAGGCTTAAATGGGATGAGATATATATATATATATATATATATAAAAATAATGTTGAACATAATTAGTTATTATTACTGTACAGCCATTAAGAATAAAGTTGATGGGGTAAGGGAGTTGCTTAATGGATCAGAGTTTCATAAAAAAGTTGTGGAGATCTTTTTCACAACAATGGGACTATACTTAGCATTTCTGAACTATACACTTAAAAACAGTTAAGATTTTTTTTTTTAAGTTAATGAAGTGATTATAACAACAGGGACAATCGTGTTACACTCCTGAGTTAGAAATGGACACAAATTTACCCCCTGTATGAACAAAAACAATGTGGAAAAATGCAGGAAAAAATACTGAGTTTCTCCTTCCCTTTTTAGTTCTTGGCCACCATTATCCCCGGAGAAGGCAATGGCACCCCACTCCAGTACTCCTGCCTAGAAAATCCCATGGACGGAGGAGCTTGGTAGTCTGCAGTCCATGGGGTCGCTGAGGGTCGGACATGACTGAGTGATTTCCCTTTCACCTTTCACTTTCATTCATTGGAGAAGGAAATGGCACCCCACTCCAATGTTCTTGCCTGGAGAATCCCAGGGACGGGGGAGCCTGGTGGGCCGCCGTCTATGGGGTCACACAGAGTCGGACACGACTGAAGTGACTTAGCAGCAGCAACCATTATCCCACCTCAGTGCCCCAGGATCCCAGACACCTTTGCTTCATTCCTCTTGTTGAAGATGAAAAAGGTCAATACTAAAAAGATAACAATAAGCCCCCCCACCTTTTCAAAAGCGATGAATTAATACAGAAGAACAAAAAGGAACTAGAGTAATGTTTAATCATTTAGTTAGCATTTTGGGGGTGTCCACAAGCCTGACGCTTACTCTATACTATGCATGGCTTCTTCATACCTTTTTATTTTATTCTTCATTAAACAGATGACGGTCTATTTAAAGTCTATTCAACAAACCCTACTGCAGCATTACAAAGAAATGAACTATTTTTTTCCTCTGCTCTGTATTTTAGAGTTTAATGGGGAAAAAAAATTTAGTAGTAGAAATAATAATAATAAACCTTAATAATAGAACTGCAGTCAAAGCACTTCTATACTATATTTTAGTTGGAGACTGCGGCGCGGCGGGGGGTCCGGGCTGCCCTGGTTTGCAGGGGAAGGGCGGCTCCGGGTGACGTTGGTTCCCACGAGCGCTGGATTTCCCTAGGTTGCTCGAGTACCGAAGGAGACGTGGGGGTAGGACTCGGGCCCGGCCAGACCCCCACTTTTGCAGTTTCCTAGGTCGGGCGAGGGCGGTGGGGATGGAAGGAGAGGGTATTTGTCACTACGCTTCTGTTATAAAAACATGCCAGAAAGTAGAGAAAAATGAAAAAAAAAAAAAAAACAATTTTAACGGAGAACGAAAAGCACCTCGTATTTTCTTTCCCATCGTTAAGGAATGAAAAAAAAAAAAAAAAGCCTTCCCGGCTTGGTTCCACTGGGGCTCGAACCCAGGACCTTCTGCGTGTAAAGCAGACGTGATAACCACTACACTACGGAACCTCTATACAGAACACTCGCGTCGTTACTTTATTCATAGTGTCACAAGAGAACCAGAGCCTCTGCTGAAACCCCGCCCCTACGCTGTAACTCCGCCCCCACCGTGGCCCCGCGCCGCCTGCGGGATTTGGTGTTCGCGGCCCGGCGCCGGACTCCGGCTCCGACGTCTGGAGCGCTCGCCCTCCGTGTCCTCTAGGTTTTTCGCCCTTGAGACCCGGGGAGGCCGAGGCGAGAGGTTACCCTCCTGGCGAGAGCGCCGCGCCACTAGTCAACCGTCCCTAAACTTTCCCGCAGCCGCGGCGTTCGCGAGATCGACCCTGCGGGCGGAAGCGGACAGTGCCCGCGGTGCGGCCCCTTCTAGTAGATTCTCTCAGCCTGTGAGGGACTCGCACTTCCCCACTTTCCCCACGGGCACACTGAGCCGCTTCCGTCAGTACTGGAAGCCTTGAGTCCGGAGCAGGGCGCACAGGAGCATCACGCCAGGCAAAGACTCAGGCAGCGCGGGGCTGGGGTGGTGGGGTGGCCCAGGGCGGGGGGTCATTTTTATATTGATCTTTGTTTTGTCAGCTATGGAAAAGGCAGCTGGTCAGTCGGCCTCTTGCCCTAGGATACAGACTCCTAATGCTCCCCAGACCTTTTCCACTACATCCTTCCCCTCCTGAAGCTCCAGGGGCTTTTGTTTGAGCTTATTTGTGTGGGGAGGGACGGGGGCAGTAGAGACCAGCCGCCCCTTTATGGCTGGGGGTGGGGTGCGGCGGGGGTGAGGCAGGACCGGCCACAAGATTTGAGGGGCCCAATGCAAAAGTAAAATATCAGATTCCTTGATCTTAAGTTACTAAAAATTCCAAAATCATGACAGGAGAGCATTAAACCCAGCGCGACCCGAGGGAATGCAGCCCATGAGCCTGCTGCTGTGCTTCCAGGACTCTGGTCCACAAGAAGTGCTGGGATCATCCATTATGAAGGGCGTGTGTGTGTTCTTTTTTCCTGGTTTTCATTGTCGGTGCCGTTTGTTTTCCCCAGTGCTTCTGGATGGATCTTCCTTATCCTAGGATTGCTCACCATCCTCAAGCTTGAAAACCCACTTAAAACCATTTGAGGGGCCTTTTTAAGTGGTGAGTTGGACATGGCTGAAGGCTATGGCTGTCCTCTTCCCAGGCGTCTTCCTCTGAGGCTGGCAAAATAATGGAGAAACGATACTGATTGTATGAAAGCATCCCTTTTGGCCAACTCCTGTCTTCCTGGGAAGGCCCCCTGGAAGAAACAGGTGGGTGGAAGGTGCACTAATCTGAGGGTGGTTATCTGGATTCTAGTGCTGCCTTGGCTACTCACTAGCTGTCTAGTCTTGAATGTCAGTTCACCTCCCAAGCCTCTGTGTATCTGCCTTTGTGAAATGTGTGGGTTGAACTAGACACCCTTGCTTTCCCCTCTGGGTCTAAATGTTATCTCTACTTTCCAGGTTGAGAAAATGGAGGCACTTATCTGCCGTGTTAAGTTTTTCCACAGGAGTAGTTAGGGGCGGGGTTAGGTTCTCTAGTACCAGGTTTCCTGTATCCTAATTAGCTCCCTGTAATGTTTACATGGGCCCCTTCCAGAATGCCTTTTTGTTGATAACATTTCCAGAGGCCTCTTGAGCACTTGACACTGAGAGTGTGAGCCATGGGATGACTATGAGTGGACAGCCACTAGCCAGAGGATGAATTCATGGAAAGTCTGTGTTTCTTGCCAGTGAGCCATAATGACTCCCACGATGCCTAGTAATCAGTGTATTTCACCTGTTTCCAAACCCTTGTCAGTTGAAAACAAGGCTGCCAAGAATTAGGCCTAAATTGCACCTGCCGGATGTGTTTTGGTTTGTCTCTACAGAATGCTTTGCCCTTTCTTGAGCTTTCTGTCTGCCCTTGCTCTAAGGGTTGGTTTGCCACGTGCAGGCTTTGGCCAGGTTCCCACACATAGAAAAGAGGCTGGTGCACCTCTGATGCACGCGACATAGGATTCTGCCTTTAGTGAAAAGGAAGGAGACTTCTGTTACACTCCCCAGCTGCCTTCAAGGTGTATTCACAGTCTCTGTTATTAGTAAAGTGCTATATGGTTTACAAAGCATTTTCACATCCATTCCTATGAGGTAGCCATGGTAACTACTACTGTCTCCATTTTTCAGCTGAAGAAGTTGAAGCTGAAGAGTTCCAGTGCCTTGCCGAGACCATTCTGTTGGTGAGTGGCAGGGCGGGGCTCATACTCAGTTTTCTGATAGCCATGTGATTTGGGGAGGCCCTTATTCCTAAAGGCTGCATGTTTGTATTAAGAGTGCCATTGGTCTCTTATAATATCTTGTCTTTTATAATTTGTTTCAACTGGAAGATAATTGCTTTACAGTGTTGTGTTGGTTTCTGCTGTATAACAGCGTGAATCGGCTAGAAGTTTATATATGTTCTGTTTCTTTTGTGCCTTCCTGCCACCCTCTTTTGTAAATTTTTAAATGAAATCCTCAAAAGCTGGAACCAATAGCCTGTAGCCAATCACTGTTGATGACTTTTAACCTTGACACTGCTAGCATCATGGCTAGTGCCACAGTTGGCCACAATTTCACCTTGCACTTCAGTCTAGTCAGATAGATTTGTGAGGCCTGTTGCCCCCAGGTCTGCCAATAATCACTGAACAACTACCAGAGAAATAGATACACTAGCAAATAAAGACAAGAAGTCTCTTTAAACTTTTTGAGTCCTCTGATTGCTCAGATATTTGGTATGGTTTCCCCAGCATTAGGCCTCACTGATGGAGGGTGACTCAACCAAGGAAACCACAGCCCCAAACATTGAGCTGACTTAGGAAGCTCCACTGACTTGATTTCATTTAAATGTGATTGTACTCCTTCAGTGTTTTTTCAAGTATTCACTAAGGAAAGGGAGTGGTTAACTTAGTATGACAGAGTTCACCTTATTTTTCCCTTTTTACAGCTCATCAAGACATTTGAAACTAGTCTGTTGGAATGGGTGTTTTTTCTAAAACAAATTTATTTATTTTTTTGGCAGTGCTGGGTCTTTGTTGCCGCGCGGGCTTTTCTCTAGTTGCAGAGAGCAGGGGCTACTCTTGGATGCTGTGGTGGCTTCTCTTGTTGCGGAGTATGGGCTCTAGGGCACGTGGGCTCAGTAGTTGTGGCTTCCCGGCTCTAGAGGACAGGCTGAGTAGTTGGGACGCATGGGCTTAGTTGCTCTCCAGCATGTGGGATCCTCCCAAGGTAGGGATCAAACCCATGTCTCCTGTATTGGCAGGCAGATTCTTTGCCACTGAGCCACCAGGGAAGCCCTGGAATAGGTATTTGTTACTTTTTGCCCACCTGCCTTTTCACAGTCGCTTACATCCCTCTGTCTTTTTACCCAGTTCAAGTTCTGTGGTCATTTTTATCACTCCTTTGCCTCTTGGTTGCTTGTCCTTGTTGGCAAAACCAGTTTGTTAAATCCAACTCTTTCCCAATCCATCTCTGAATATGGCCCCAGGAGGAGCACACCTTCAGGCCTACTGATTTCACATTAAATTCTTGACAGAGTACCTCAGCGTGTTCTTAATGCAGCCCAGAATAATGTCTGCTTTCCCTGTTCAGTCGTTTTCCACCTCACCTAGAGGACAGGTTCTTGTCTTCTCTCCCTAAATTTCCTGTACCTCCTGCCCCAACCTCACCTACAACTGATGACCTTGCTTCCTTATTTCCATGCAAAAAAAAAAAATGGAAGCAACCTGAAGAGGGGTAGTACCCTTCACTCTGCTCACTTGCCTGCATTTGTGCCCTTGTAGCTCTAGACCTGGCCCTGCCTCTAGATTAGGGCTTTCTGAACACAGCCCCGTTGACATTTGGAACTGGGGAACTCTGTCGTGGGGGAGCTGTCCTGTGTAATGTGAGACGTTTCACAGCATCCCTGGCCTCTACTCACTAGATGCCGATAGCACCATTCCCCAAGTTGTTACAACCCAAAACATTCCCCGGGGGCTATTTGGCGATGTCTGGAGATGCTCTGGGCTGTCATGACTGCGGTGGTGGGGCTAGTGTGCTGCTAGCATCCAGTGCGTAGAGAGGAGAGATGCAGTGAAACATTCTACAATGCACAGAACAGCCCCCACCACAAGAAATATCTGTGCCCCCAAAGTCACTAGTACCTTGGTTGAGAACTCCTGCCCTAGATGACTTGTCTGCATTCCTGACACCCAACCACCTGCTGTTGCCTATTCAAGGAAAGTACCGTAACAACTCCCTTCTTTCTCCTTCATTATTATCTACTTTCTTTCTATTGGATCATTCCTGTCAGCATACAAACATGCTGTAATTTTTCTCATTCTTAAAAAATCATCTCTTAATCTCATTTCCACGTCAGCTACTCCCATTTCTCTGCTTTCTTTTATAGAAAAAAGAAAAACTCTTAGAAAATATGTCCCTAGGTGCTCTCTCCAGTACCTCTTCTCCTTGTGGAAATGATTACCCCTCCCAGTTTTTTGGTTTTGTTTTTTGTCCTCCCAGCTTTTAGGATGCCACTCTCTCCTGATTTTGTTTCTTACTTCACTGGTCACCCCTTCCCAGTCACCTTTGCTAGATCTCATCTCTTAGACTTCTAAACATGGGTGTTCCACAGGCCTCAGTTTGTGGATGTTTCTATTCATTATCACCACTCTGGTGATCTCATTTAATCTAATGACTTTAAATATGGTCAATAACCTAGATGACTTTGAAATTTATATCCCTAGTCCAGACTTTTCTTTCAAACTCCCAGTCTTCCTGCAAAACATGTCCATTTAGATGTCTAATAGGTATTTCAGTCCTGTTCTGCCTGTGTCCTTGCCTTTCTTAGTCTTCCTTATCGTCCTTGTCTCAGATAAGGGCAACCTCATCTTTCCACATTTTTCTTTCTACATTTAGGCCTAAAATGTATATTTTACATTTTTCTACAAAATTGTACATCTTTCTACATTTAGGCCTAAAATGGAGAAAAAATGGAAGAAATCATACTTGATTCTTTTTCCCATCTTACACTTCAAATTTAATCTCACTTGCAAATCCTTTTGTCTATACCATCAAGAGCTATGTAGAATCTAATCACTTTCTACCATATGCCCTGCTACCATACAAATCAAAGTCACCATCATTTTTGTCTGGGTCATTGCCAAGAACCTCAAATTCTGGCCTCCCAACTTCTGCCCTTTTCTCCCTACAGACTATTCTTCACACAGTAACCAGAGTGATCTTTTTTATTTTTATTTTTTTTTAAGTCCTACTTGCTGGGCATCTTCTCTCAGGCCTTGTCACCTAGGGATTTTTTAAAAAAAACTTTATTTATTTTTAGCTGTACTGGGTCTTCATTGCTGCGTGGGCTTTTCTCTAGTTTCAGCAAGTGGGCTCTACTCTCTGGTTCTTGGGCTTTTCATTGTGGTGGCTTCTCTTGTTGCGGAGCATGGGCTCTAGGGCACTCGGGCTTCAGTAGTTGTGGTTTTCGGCTTTAGAGCGTGGGCTTAGTAGTTGCGGCGTAAGGGCTTAGTTGTTTCTTGACATGTGGGATCTTCCCAGACCAGGGATCGAACACATGTCTCCTGCATTGGGAGGTGGATTCTTCATCACTGAGCCACCAGAGTGATCCTTTCAAGACCTAAGTTAGATCATGTCACTTTTCTGTTCAAAACCCTTCAATAGCTCTCCACCTTAACTCGAATGGAAGCCAGAGACTTACACTGGCTTGCAAGGCGCTACATGATCTGATCTTCCATTTATTACCCCTCTGATCATATATCCTGTTACATTGCCTTACAGGACCAGACTTGGCTGCTTTGTTGTTTTTCAGTCACTCAATTGTATCTGAATCTTTTCAACCCCATGGACTGCAGCATGCCAGGCTACTCTGTCCTCCACTATCTCCTAGAGTTTGCTCAAATTCATGTCCATTGAGTCAGTGATGCTGTCTAACCATCTCATTTACCTTCAATCTTTCCAAGCTTCAGGGTCTTTTCCAGTGAGTCAGCTCTTTGCTTCAGGTGGCCAAAATATTGGAGCTTAGGCAGCAGTTCTTCTAATGAATATTCAGGGTTGATTTCCTTTAGGATCGACTGGTTTGCTCTTCTTGCAGTCCAAGGGACTCTCAAGAGTCTTCTCCAGTACCACAGTTTGAAAGCATCAATTCTTCATCCCTCAGCCTTCTTTATGGTCCAAATCTCACATCTGTACATGACTACAGGAAAAACCATAGCTTGGACTATACAGACCTTTGCTGGAAAGTGATGTTTGCTTTTTAATACACTGTTTAGGTTTGTCATAGCTTTCCTTCCAAGGAGCAAGTGTCTTTTTTTTAAATTTGTTTTTAATTGGAGGATAATTTTTTTTGCAATACTGTGGTATTTCTGCCATACATCAGCATGAATCAGTCATAGGTATACATATGTCCCCTCCCTTTTAAACCTCCCTCCCCATCCCACCCTTCTAGGTTGTCACAGAGCACTGGCTTTAGGTTCCTGCATCATACGGCAAATTCCCATTGGCTGTCTGTTTTACGTATGGTATGTATATGTTTCAGTGCTATTCTCTCAAATTGTTCCACCCTCTCCTTCCCCTGCTGTATCCAAAAGTCTGTCCTTTATGTCTGCGTCTCCTTTGCTCCCCTGTGAACAGGATCATCAGTATCATCTTTCTAGATTCCATATATATATATATATATATATATATATGTTTTTTTACATTAAATTATTTTGATTGGAGGATAATTGCTTTTCAATACTGTGATGTGTTCTGCCATACATCAACATGAATCATCCATAGGCATGCATGTGTCCCCTCCCTCCTGAATACCCCTCTCACCTCCTTCCCTACCCGATCACTCCAGGTTGTCACATAGTCCTGGGTTTGGCTTTCCTGCATCATACATCAAACTCCCACCAGCTATCTATTTTATATATGGTAATGTATATGTTTCAATGCTATTCTCTCAAATCATCCTACCCTTTCCTCCCACTGAATCCAAAAGTCTGTTCTTTCTGTGTCTCCTTTGCTGCCCTGCATGTAGGATCATCAGTACCATCTTTTAGATTCCATATATATGCATTAATATACAATATTTGTCGTTCTCTTTTTAACTTACTTCACTATGTATAATAGGCTTTAGATTCATCCACCTCATTAGAACTGACTCAAATGCATTCCTTTTTGTAGCTGAGTAATATTCCATTGTATATATGTACCACAACTTCCTTATCCATTCATCTGCTGATGGACATCTAGGTTGCTTCCATGTCTTAGCTATTGTACATAGTACTGCAGTGAACATTGGGGTACATGTGTCTTTTTCAGTTCTGGTTTCCTCAGGATATATGCTCAATAGTGGGATTGATGGGTCATATTATAGTTTTATTCTTAGTTTTTTAAGGAATCTCCATACATAGTGGCTGTATCAGTTTGCATTCCCACCAACAAGAGGGTCCAGTTTTTCCATATCCTCTCCAGCATGTATTGTCTGTGGACTTTTTGATGATAACCATTCCAAAAAGTGTGAGATGATACCTCATTGAGCTTTGATTTGCATTGCTTTAATAATGAGTGATGACCAGCATCTTTTCATGCGTTTGTTAGCCATCTGTATGTTTTCTTTGGAGAAATATCTGTTTAGGTCTTCTGCCTACTTTTTGATTCGGTTGGTTGCTTTTCTGGTATTGAGCTGCATGAACTTGTATCTTTTAGAGATTAATCCTTTGTCGGTTGTTTCATTTGCTATTATTTTCTCCCATTCTGAGGGTTGTCTTTTCACCTTGCTTATAGTTTCCTTTGTTGTGCAAAAATTTTTAAGTTTAATTAGGTCCCATTTGTTTATTTTTGTTTTTATTTCCATTACTTTAGGAGGTGGGTCATAGAGGATCTTGTGATTTATGTCAAAGAGTGTTCTGCCTATGTTTTCCTCTAAGAATTTTATAGTTTCTGGTCTTACATTTAGGTCTTAAATCCATTTTGAGTTTATTTTTGTGTATTGTGTTAGGAAGTATTCTAATTTCATTCTTTTACACATAGCTGACCAGTTTTCCCAGCACCACTTATTGAACAGATTGTCTTTTCTCCATTGTATATTTTTGCCTCCTTTGTCACAGATAAGGTGCCCATAGGTGTGTGGATTTATCTCCAGGCTTTCTATCTTGTTCCATTGGTATATATTTCTGTTTTTGTGTCAGTACCATACTATCTTAATGATTGTAGCTTTGTAGTATAGTCTGAAGTCAGGAAGCTTGATTCCTCCATCTCCATTTTTTTTCCTCAAGATTGCTTTGGCTATTTGGTGTCTTTTGTGTTTCCATACAAATTGTGAAATTATTTTTTCTAGTTCTGTGAAAAATACCATTGGTAGTTTGATAGAGATTGCACTGAATCTGTAGATTGTTTTGGGTAGTATAGTCATTTTCACAATATTGACTCTTCCAATCCAAACATGGTACATCTCTCATCTGTTTGTATTATCTTTGATTTCTTTATCAGTGTCTTATAAATTTCTGCATACAGGTCTTTTGTCTTTCTAGGTAAATTTATTCCTAAGTGTTTTATTCTTTTGTTTGCGATGGTGAATGAGATTGTCTCCTTAATTTCTCTTTCTGATTTCTCATTGTTAGTGTATAGGAATGCTAGGGATTTCTGTGTATTAATTTTTTATCCTACAACTTTACTATATTCATTGATTAGCTCTAACAATTTTCTGGTGGCATCTTTAGGGTTTTCTATGTAAAGAATTCATGTCACCTGCAAATAGTTTTACTTCTTTTTCAATCTGGATTCCTTTTATTTCTTTTTCTTCTCTGATTGCTGTAGCTAGGACTTCCAAAACTGTGTTGAATAGTAGTGGTGAGAGTGGGCACCCTTGTCTTGTTCCTGATCTTAGGGGAAATGCTTTCAGTTTTTCACCATTGAGAATAATGTTTGCTGTGGTTCGTTGTATGTGGCCTTTATTATGTTGAGGTATGTTCCTTCTGTGCCTACTTTCTGGAGAGTTTTTTTTTTTTTTATCATAAATGGCTGTTGAATTTTGTCAGAAGCTTTCTCTGCATCTATTGAGATGATCATATGGTTTTTATCTTTTAATTTGTTAATATGGTGTATCAAATTGATTGGTGCACTTCAGTTCAGTCACTCAGTCATGTCCAACTCTTTGTGACCCCATGAACCACAGCACACCAGGCCTCCCTGTCCATCACCAACTCCTGGAGTTCACCCAAACCTATGTCCATCGAGTCAGTGATGCCATCCAACCACCTCATCCTCTGTCATCCCCTTCTCATCCTGCCCCCAAACTTTCCCAGCATCAAGGTCTTTTCCAATTAGTCAATTCTTTGCATCAGGTGGCCAAAGTATTGGAGTTTCAGCTTCAACATCAGTCCTACCAATGAACACCCAGGACTGATCTCCTTTAGAATGGACTGCTTGGATCTTGCAGTCCAAGAGACTCTCAAGAGTCTTCTCCAACACCACAGTTCAAAAGCATCAATTCTTCAGCACTCAGCTTTCTTTATAGTCCAACTCTCACATCCATACATGACCACAGGAAAAACCATAGCCTTGACTAGATGGACCTTTGTTGACAAAGTAATGTCTTTGCTTTTTAATATGCTGTCCAGGTTGGTCATAACTTTCCTTCCAAGGAGTAAGCGTCTTTTAATTTCATGGCTGCAATCACCATCTGCAGTGATTTTGGAGACTGTTCATGAACAGTATGATTGGTGCAAGCATCTTTTAATTTCATGGCTGCAGTCCCCATCTGCAGTGATTTTGGAGACCAAGAAAATAAAATCTGTCATTGCTTCCACTTTTTCACCTTCTATTTCCCATGAGGTGATGGGACCAGATGCCATGATCTTAAGTTTTTTGAATGTTTAGTTTCAAGCCAGCTTTCTCACTCTCCTTTTTGACCTTCCTCAAGAGGTTCTTTTGTTCCCCTTCATTTTGTGGCATTAGAGTGGTATCATCTGCCTATCTAAGGTTGTTGATATTTCTCCCAGTAGTCATGATTCCAGCTTGTGAATCATCCAGCCTGGCATTTCACATAATGTACTCTGCATATAAAGAATAGCAAGAAGAGATAAGAAAGCCTTCTTCAGCAATCAATGCAAAGAAATAGAGGAAAACAACAGAATGGGAAAGACTAGAGATCTCTTCAAGAAAATCAGAGATACCAAAGGAACATTTCATGCAAAGATAGGCTCGATTAAGGACAGAAATGGTGTGGACCTAACAGAAGCAGAAGATATTAAGAAGAGATGGCAAGAATACACAGAAGAACTGTACAAAAAAGATCTTCACGACCCAGATAATCATGATGGTGTGATCACTGACCTAGAGCGAGACATCCTGGAATGTGAAGTCAAGTGGGCCTTAGGAAGCATCACTACGAACAAAGCTAGTGGAGGTGATAGAATTCCAGTTGAGCTATTCCAAATCCTGAAAGATGATGCTGTGAAAGTGCTGCACTCAATATGCCAGCAAATTTGGAAAACTCAGCAGTGGCCACAGGACTGGAAAAGGTCAGTTTTCATTCCAATCCCCAAGAAAGGCAATGCCAAAGAATGCTCAAACTACCGCACAATTGCACTCATCTCACACGCTAGTAAAGTAATGCTCAAAATTCTCCAAGCCAGGCTTCAGCAATATGTGAACCGTGAACTTCCTGATGTTCAAGCTGGTTTTAGAAAAGGCAGAGGAACCAGAGATCAAATTGCCAACATCCGCTGGATCATGGAAAAAGCAAGAAAGTTCCAGAAAAACATCTATTTCTGCTTTATTGACTATGCCAAAGCCTTTGACTGTGTGGATCACAATAAACTGTGGAAAATTCTGAAAGACATGGGAATACCAGACTACCTGACCTGCCTCTTGAGAAATTTGTATGCAGGTTAGGAAGCAACAGTTAGAACTGGACATGGAACAACAGACTGGTTCCAAATAGGAAAAGGAGTACGTCAAGGCTGTATATTGTCACCCTGTTTATTTAACTTCTATGCAGAGTACATCATGAGAAACGCTGGGCCGGAAGAAACACAAGCTGGAATCAAGATTACCAGGAGAAATATCAATAACCTCAGATATGCAGATGACACCACCCTTATGGCAGAAAGTGAAGAGGAACTAAAAAGCCTCTTGATGAAAGTGAAAGTGGAGAGTGAAAAAGTTGGCTTAAAGCTCAACATTCAGAAAACGAAGATCATGGCATCCGGTCCCATCACTTCATGGGAAATAGATGGGGAAACAGTGGAAACAGTGTCAGACTTTATTTTTCTGGGCTCCAAAATCACTGCAGATGGTGACTACAGCCATGAAATTAAATGATGCTTACTCCTTGGAAGGAAAGTTATGACCAACCTAGATAGCATATTCAAAAGCAGAAGCATTACTTTGCCAACAAAGGTCCGTCTAGTCAAGGCTATGGTTTTTCCTGTGGTCATGTATGGATGTGAGAGTTGGACTGTGAAGAAGGCTGAGCGCTGAAGAATTGATGCTTTTGAACTGTGGTGTTGGAGAAGACTCTTGAGAGTCCCTTGGACTGCAAGGAGATCCAACCAGTCCATTCTGAAGGAGATCAGCCCTGGGATTTCTTTGGAAGGACTGATGCTAAAGCTGAAACTCCAGTACTTTGGCCACCTGATTCGAAGAGTTGACTCATTGGAAAAGACTCTGATGCTGGGAGGGATTGGGGGCAAGAGGAGAAGGGGACGACAGAGGATGAGATGGCTGGATGGCATCACTGACTTGATGGACATGAGTCTGAGTGAACTCTGGGAGTTGGTGATGGAGAGGGAGGCCTGGCGTGCTGTGATTCATGGGGTCTCAAAGAGTTGGACACGACTGAGCGACTGATCTGATCTGATCTAAGTTAAATAAGCAAGGCGGCAGTATCCAGCCTTGTTGTACTTCTTTCTCATTTTGAACCAGTCCTTTATTCCATGTCCTTTTCTAACTGTCACTTCTTGACCTGCATACAGGTTTTTCAGGAGACAAGTAGGCTGGTAGGTTATTCCCATCTCTTTAACAATTTTCCATAGTTTGTTGTGATCTACACATTCACAGCTGTAGTGTAGTCAATTAAGCAGAAGCAGATGTTTTTCTGGAATTCCCTTGCTTTGTCCATGACCCAATGGAGGTTGGCAGTTTGGTGTCTGATACCTTTGGCTTTTCTAAATCCACCTTGAACACCTGGAATTTCTTGGTTCACACATTGCTGAAGCCTAGCTTAAAAGATTTCGAGTATAACCTTGCTAGCATGTGAAGTGAGCACAGTTGTATGGTACTTTTAACATTCTTTGACATTGCTCTTCTTAGGGATTGGAATGAACACTGACCTTTTTCCAGTCTTGTGGCCACTGTTGTTTTCCAAATTTGCTGGCATATTGAGTCCAGCACTTTAACAGCCTCATCTTTTAGGAGTTTAAATAGCTCAGTTGGAAATACATCACCTCCCCTAGCATTGTTCTTAGTAATGCTTCCTAAGGCCCCCTTGACTTCACACTGCAGAATGTTTGGCTCTAGGTGAGTGAAAGCACCAGACCACACTTATCTGAGTCAGTAAGACCTTTTTTGTGTAGTTCTTCTGTGTATTCTTACCACCTTCTCTTTTTCGTTGTTTTTAATATTTATTTATTTGACTGCTCTAGGTCTTTAGTTGTGGCATGAAAACTCTTAGTTGTGGCACGTGGGATCTAGTTTTCTGACCAGAGATCGAACTGAGGCCCCCTGCATTAGGAGTTCAAAGTCATAGCTACTGGACCACCAGAGAAGTCCCTTGCCACCTCTTCTTAAATCTCTTCTGCTTCTGTTAGGTCCTTACTGTTTCTGTGCTGTATTATGCCCATCCTTACAAGAAATGTTCCCTTGATATCTCCAATTTTCTTGAAGAGATCTTTAGTCTTTCTCATACTATTATTTTCTTCTGTTTCTTTGCATTTTTCATTTAAGAAGGCCTTCTTATCTCTCCTTGCTATTCTGTGGAACTCTGCATGCAGTTGGGTATATCTTTCCCTTTGTCCCTTGTTTTTTGCTTCTCTTCTTTCCTCAGCTATTTTAAAGCCTCCTCAGACAACCACTTTGCCTTCTTGCAGTTTCTATTTCTTTGGCATAGTTTTGGTCATTGCCTCCTCTGTCTGTAATTCTTTAGGCACTCTGTGTACTAGATCTGATCTCTTGGATCTGTTTGTCACTTCCACTGTATGATCATAAGGGATTTGACTTAGGTCATACCTGAATGGCTTGGTGGTTTTCACAACTTTCTTCAATTTAAGCCTGGATTTTGCAGTAAGGAGTTCATGATCTGAGCCACTGTCAGCTCCTGGTCTTGATTTTACTGACTGTATAGAGCTTCTCTGTCTTCAACTGCAAAGAATATGATCAGGCTGATTTTAGTATTGATCATCTGGTGGTGTCCATGTGTAGAGTCATCTCTTGTCTTGTTGGAAAAGGGTGTTTGCTATGACTGGTGTGTTCTTTTGGCAAAACTCTGTTAGCCTTTGCC